>NW_027362761.1:803774807-804373686 GCF_046119375.1 Phyllobates terribilis
AAAAAAAAAAAAAAAAAAATCTTTCCTTAGAGAATTTGCAGGCTGGACTTACTGTTATGTTCTGCTACCAAAGCTAAGGAAAGAGAGGAGATCTGTCCCTACTTTAGGACTCAGCTGAATCCCTACGATGTAACAGGGAACCTGATCCTGCGATCAGACCTGCTAAAGTCCTAATCTAGTCTGTACGGAGACCTATAGATGTGGGGAGGGAATCCCTACAAGTACTAAGGACTGGGAGGAATATGGGACACCTCCTAACAGAAATAGTAGCAGACAGACGAACAAACAAAATAGATAGAACATAGAGGTCCGTAGACCAAGCAAACTAACAGAGCTAGATACAGAGCACAGGCTAGCTAGAAAGTTGATATACAATGAAGTCCAGCAAAGCCAGAAGGGCGGAGCAGGATTAAATAGGCCAACAAGGTCATGTGACCAGCAAAGGAAAAAAAACCTAACAGCAAGGTTCTAACAATGCCTCTGTCAGCAGGTATGGAGGACTGGAAAAGATCTGTGTTTATTCCTATTAAAACAAAGAAGGGAGATTCTACAGACTGTGGAAACGAACAGACTAGAATTCTCATACCTCATGCCAGCAAAATACTCCTGAAGATCCTACAAAGATGTTACAGCCTTATTTTGACAAAATGCTGCCAGAGGAGCAAGCAGGATTCATAAAAGGCAGAGAAACGAGATGTGATTGCTGACTTTAGATGGATAATGGAAAAGGCCAAAGAATACAAAAAGGAGATTTGTTTGCTTCATCAACTACAGCAAAGCCTTTAACTGTGCTGATGACCAGAAACTTTGGAATACCATGAAGGATATGGGTGAGCTGAACCATCTGATCAGCCTCATTAGGAACCTTTACATCGACCAAGAAGCAGAACGGAACATGGCAACATGGCATGATTCAAAGTAGAGTGAGGAGTCCGACAAGGCTGTATTCTGTCACCATTGCTCTTCAATTTATATGCAGAAGCTATTTTCAGGAAGGCTGGACTTGCTGAAAAAGAAGGAATCAAAATTGCTGGACGAATCCTCCACAATCTCAAATAAGCAGACGAAACAACATTGATAGCAACAAGCGTAAATGGAATTAAATGGAATGAAGGACTTATTACGGCTTGTTAAGCTTGAACATGAGACTGCTACTCAACACAAAGAAGACAACATACTCAGATCGATGATCGCTCAAGATGCAGCGACAACACCAGATGTCAATAGGAGAATAGCTATGGGCAAATCAACAATGAAGTTACTGGACTAGGTCTTCAAATCAAGCAACATAACCTATCACTGGCGACAAAGACACTATTCGTATGTTGTCTGGTCTTTTCTGTGGTAACATACAGATGCAAAATCTGGACGATAAAGAAACAACTCCTTCGAAATGTGGTACTGTAGAAGGACGTTATTAATGCCATAGACAGCAAGAAGAATAAACAAATTTTGGAGCAAATAAAGCCAGACATGTCACTTGAAGCAAGGATTGCCAAGCTAAGACTTGCCAACTTTGGAGACATCATACAAAGTGAGAAATCATTGGAGAAGTACATCCTGGTTTGAAGAATAGAAGGAACAAGGTGAAGAGGAAGACCAGCAACCTCATGGCTTGGTACGATCAAGCTAACAGCAGAGAAGACCCTGTTGGACCTATTTAGGCTTGCACAAGATCGATCCATCAAGTCGCCATGACTCGAGATCAAAACGATTGCCATTAAATAATGTAAGAGATTGATGGCGGCATTTAAATTGTTAAATAGCAACCATTTTAGTTAAATGGCTTCATTCAGACATCCATTTTTCTCATGTATGAGAAAAGCTGACCAATTATTTTGATCAGTCTTTGAGAGTGTGGTCCAAGTGTCATCATTTTTTTTTACATGGAGCGAAAAAAAAAAGTTTCTCCACCTTCTCTTTTCTGACAGTCTGTGAAAGGAGATGCCGTCCAATTATACTTTTTTTTTTTTCACTGACCCATAGACTTGAATTGCCTATTTTGTTTCATCACTCCTATCAAGATCGGACAGGTCCCCGTAATTTTCCTCTGTCCGCAATGAATCACAGACATGTGATGGCACTCGTACGCAAAAAAAATGACGTCTGAATGAGCCCTTATTATAACAGCTCCTGATCCGATTCCATACACATGCACCCTGACTATGATGACCGGTATGTCATGGCGCACAAAGTGGTGAAGAAGTTAGCTTTTTTTTTTTTAAGGAAATAAAGTATTTTGGGGGGAGGAATAAATAAAATGTTTGTTTGTATGCATTTGAACCTTAGGCCCCGGCTACATAGCAACTTGTGAGTTGAAGTAAAATAACAGAAAAATCCTAGTACAACGGCAGTAGTTAAAAAAAAAAAAAAAAGTAAATAAAACAAAATACAAAAATCAGAAGCAGTCTTTCAACAATCTTAGTAAATCTGATGTAGTTGTTACCAATATTTTTTTCCGTAGAAGAATTACTGCTCGGACCTTAATTGTGTAATTGTGTTTGCTAATTGGTTCGCTAAGGCTATGAGGCGCCGTCTTTTGGCATTTGTTTTGATCACGTTGGTTGCCAGAGTAAAGTACTTTTGCTTACTATAAAATGTATAATATGTAATGTATACGAAGTGTAGAGATGAGGTTTAAAAAAATTCTCCTTTCTTCATTTTTTTTTTTTTTTTTTTTTTTCTCCATCTCGCTCTTAAATACTGATTCATAATATCAATTGTTTGCTTAGCTTCCCCCCAGGGAGCAGCATTAATCTTTTGTTGAGCAAAGAGTGTGGTGTTTGTTCTTTTCCCATGTATTGTCTGCTATTAAACCTTCAGCTGTTTTTCTCTGTTTCAGGGTTACCTTAGCTACCATTGGGATCAGCTGGCTGGTCGTGGGAGCCACACTTGTTGGGCAGCTGCCAAACGGCAGGTAAAAGCATCTTCAGAAGAGCTAACACTGTTATATGTGTATGCAGCTAAAGGGAAGGTGTAACCTACAAAAAAACACTATTTAACTGTAGATACAGTGGTAATTTGCAGGTAAATAGTGATTTACTATTGTTTGGCTATTTAACTGAAAGAGTTGCTACAGGTAGAAAATGAAGTTTTATTTTCCCTGCAGCCGCTCGCTTTGAGACATTGGGGTGGTGCGGAGAACTAGAACAGACACCACTGCACTGTTCGGTAATCACTCCCTCTGCACCTTGATTGACAGCTTGTTCTGCAGCATGTGTGTGCTGAGCTGGCTGACAATGTATAGAGGTGGGGGGGGATCACAACACGCTCACCGTATATTCACATGTAGCTTTTTTAGTGTGTTTTTACTCTGCTTCATAAATGTAAACTATAGTTGTGTGTCCAGTCCACCAGCACTCCTCCAATAAGATAGAAGAAAAAAGTGGAAATTAAGCACATTTTTGTGATGTTTTTTGTGCTAACCCAATTTGATTCTAAATGGGAAAAACTACAGTAAAAAATGCTAAACACACTTGACATGTTGTATCTTTAAAAAAAAAATGCTCCACAGATCAAAGAAAACAAGGGGAAAACACTCACCATATGAATAAGATTTTAGAAATCTCATTAATTTTGTTATTACAGAATGATGCAGTCTTTTTGCAAGAGTAAACTGAGAAAAAAAATGCATCAAAAACACTAAATGTGAACAAGCCCAGTAGGAGGTGGAAAACTCCTTGAAGTCTCAAACACAATTCCCAGAGGATTAATAAGTCCAAACAGATAAGTTCCTGCAGCTAAGATGAACGACTCAGTTTGAGAGCACCACTCCAGTGTTAGATATACAGGTGCATCTCACTAAATTAGAATATCATCAAAAAGTGAATTTATTTCAGTTCTTCAATACAAAAAGTGAAACTCATATATTATATAGAGTCATTACAAACAGAGTGATCTATTCCAAGTGTTTATATCTGTTAATGTTGATGATTAACACTCGTTCCTAGTGTGCTGGATGTCACTTTTCAATGCAAGTTTTTGAGAGCCTTAGTCTGCCTCTTGTAGCTTTACATTGATTGCTTGTGACCATTACCTGTGACTTCCGGTCACTGTTGTTGCTTTCACTACATGGCGCTGATAAGTGGTGAATACAGCTGCTGGTGATTATGAGATTAGGTTCAGGGACTTCCGATTAGTAGCACCAAGCACTCCAGAGTTGAAAAAAAAAACACACTGGAATGGTGCTTTAACAATCAAGTTCTTCTACGCTGGTATAAATCAACTCTCTAGTGCTCTTCTTTATGCGTCTCCCACACCTCCCATATTTAAGGGGTTGTCCAGTCAAAATAAAACTTTGCCTAGGGGACATGAAATGTAGAAAAAAACAAATTCTGACACATTCAACTACCAGCATCCACTTGGATCCAGTGCAGGCCATTTTGTGGTCTGCACGGAGACCAGAAACTCCCCCATCCCTAGACTGTTGCGGCTTGTTGGCTGCAGCAGTAAGGTGACTCGAACACCGCTTCATCAGATGTTTTATGATGACCGGCTGCTTAACCAGGCTTCCAGAAATAAAATGGTTGTCATTAAATCCCCGCCCTACTGAAATGACTCTACTTTTCTTGTCCCAATTTATACTGCAAAGATGACGAGTAGGCTGCAGAGAGAAAAGTGCCAACTTATTTTAACTTCTCTAGTGACCAGTGTGGAACGAATATCAAGATTTTTTTTTTTTAGTCAGTAATATATTATTTGATATGTCATATAAATGATTAAGTAAATTTTTAGTAACCATGTATATTCAATGCCTTGCTACCAACATTATCAGTGATGGCCATAATACTGCTCTCCACAAGCATAAGATTAGAGGGCTTTCTCCAGGTTTAGGTTAAAAACCTATACATAGATATTAGCTATCCATCCCCCCCAAACGGTCATAATATTAAAACCACTGAAAGGTTAAGTGAATATCATTGATAATTATCTATTATAATCAATCTTGTAGTATCTAGATAATATCTACTATCTATAATTATCTATCTACAATAGTTCCTAACAAAGGGATGGGATATATTAGACCGCAAATGAATTGTTAGTTCTTAAAGTTGATTTGTTGGAAAAAGAGTAGGATAAGGATCTGGGTGTATTTGACATAATTCTGATGGCTAAAAGATGGGTCAGAGCTTCTCCAAATTGATGATGTTTTATGGGTAGGTCACAGTTTGCAATAGTTAATACCTGCTAAAAGTAGTCAAAGGATAGTCATCCAGAGAGCCTGAGACTGGGACCTAGGCGCTCAAGGTTCACTGATGAATGGGAGGAGCAATAATCATCTAATCAGAGTGCCCATGTTGACTACTGAAAGCACCTGGGCAATAGAGTAGAGCAAGAAAGTAGGTTTTCCTGGGGAAGGATGCGCTTTAGAAAAAAGTGCAAGCTGGCAGAGGCAATCTGCTGCTGTGATCAATGTTTTGCTGGGAAAATTGGGTTCTTGTATTCATATAGATGTTACTTTGATATGTATTGCCTAACTAAACATTATGGCATATCAAGTACACCCCTTTTTATGTAACAGTATTTATTTTTTTTTAATGTGATGGCCCCTTTCAGAGGGATAATGCACTCCACCACACTGCAAAAATGAAGGATTGGTTTTAGGAACTTGACAGAGATCAAGGAGTTGACTTGGCATTTAAATTTCCCAGATCTCAGTCCAGTCATGCATTTAATAAATGTGTTGAAAAAAGCGAATCTGATCCATGGTCAAACCATACATTTTGCATGACTTCACATATCTGCTTCTAATGTGGCAGATACCATAGTGCTCCTTTTATAGGTCTTGTGGTTCATGGCTCCTTTGGCGGCACAAGGAAGACCAACACCGTTTTAGGCACGGGAACCTGTTATGTCCCAAAACGCAATTAACCCGCACATATGGAGTTAATCTGAAGGTTGACAACGTTCAAAATCAGTACTGCCGTCATACTGAAAGCCCTGATACCTGGAGGAAATTATCTTTAATCCCTCCAGCTTTCAGTCATGGAGACGCAACTTCATTCACCGCTCAGTACTGAGTGAGGCTGTAAACACGCCCTGACAGCCGGCTTTACAGTGCATTAGTACAGAGTGGGCTGTCAATGCCATTGTGAGGCTACAGCCGTTGCTCACAATGACCTCTACTCGGCCTGCTTCAATCACCGCTGTGTTTCGTGACTGAAAGCCTGAGGCTGTTTGGTGGAATAAACTTAATTTCCTCCTGACCGCTGGGCTTTCGGTGCAGCAACTGAATGGCTTTAGAATGCTATTAACCTGCAGATTACCCCATATCTGCAGATTACATATTTTTCTTAATATGTAAATTATTATTTATTTATATAGCACCATTGATTCCATGGTGCTGTACATGAGGAGGGGTTACGTACAGAATACTTATATCATTTACATTAAATGAACTAACAATGATAGACTGGTACAGAGGGAAGAGGGCCTTGCGGGCTTACATTTTACAGGATGATAGGGAAGGAGACAGTAGGTTGGGGTGTTGCAGAAGTTCTGGTGGTGGTAAGGCGGCAGCATGGTCATTGCAGGTTGTAAGCTTTCTTGAAGAGATGGGTTTTCAAGTTCCGTCTGAAGGATCCGAATGTGGCGGATAATCGGACATGTTGAGGCACAAAATTCCAGAGGATGGGGGATATTCGGGAGAAGTCTTGGAGGTGATTGGGTGAGGAACGAATAAGTGTGGAGGAGAGTAGGCGGTCTTGGGAGGACCGGAGATTATGTGAGGGAATATATCGGGAGATTAGTTCAGAGATGTACAGAGGAGAAAGGTTATGGATAGCTTTGTAGGTCAGTGTTAGTAGTTTGAACTGGATACGTTGGGTAATTGGGAGCCAGTGAAGAGATTTGCAAAGGGGGTAGCAGAGGAGTAGCGAGGAGAGAGATGAACTAGTCGGGCAGCAGATTTGAGGACAGACTGGAGAGATGCAAGAGTGTTAGCAGGTAGGCCACAGAGGAGGATGTTGCAGTAGTCAATTTAGGAGATGAGGGCATGCACAAGTAGTTAAGTAAATTGAGGGTTTGCGGAAAGGACGGATTCTGAAAATGTTTTTCAGCTGGAGGCGACAGGAGGTGTCGAGAGCTTGGATATGTGGTTTGAAGGACAGGGCAGAGTCAAGGGTTATGCCGAGGCAGCGGATTTTTGGTACAGGGGAAAGAGCGATGTCATTTATTGTGATAGGTCAGATGGGGAAAATACATCATCTCCCGCCTTGACTACTGCAACCTCCTGCTCTGTGGCCTCCCCTCTAACACTCTCGCACCCCTCCAATCTATCCTAAACTCTGCTGCTCGACTAATCAACATGTCCCCCCGCTATTCCCTGGCCTCTCCTCTCTGTCACTCTTCTCTGGCTCCCCATTGCTCAGAGACTCCAGTTCAAAACCCTAACCATGACATACAAAGCCATTCACAACCTGTCTCCTCCATATATCTCCGACCTAGTCTCCCGTTACATAACTGCACGCAACCTCCGATCCTCACAAGATCTCCTGCTCTACTCCCCTCTTATCTCCTCCTCCCACAACCGTATACAAGATTTCTCCCGTGCTTCTGCCCTACTCTGGAACTCTCTACCCCAACGTATCAGACTGTCGCCTACCGTGGAAACCTTCAAAAGGAACCTGAAGACCCACCTCTTCCGACAAGCCTACAACCTGCAGTAACCACCGCTGCACGACCAGCTCTACCCTCACCTACTGTATCCTCACCCATACCTCGTAGATTGTGAGCCCTCGCGGGCAGGGTCCTCGCTCCTCCTGTACCAGTCGCTGTCACATTGTGTTCAAGATTATTGTAATTGTTCTTGTATTATACCCCTTTTTCACATGTAAAGCACCATGGAATAAATGGCGCTATAATAATAAATAATAATAATAATAATGAGATGGAGGAAAGATGAGGAGTTCAGATTTGTCCACATTGAGTTTGAGTAAGCGAGACAAGAAGAAGGATATAGCTGATAGACTCGCTGGGATTCTGGACAGCAGAGAGGTGACATCTGGGCTAGAGAGGTAGATCTGAGTGTCATCAGCGTACAGGTGGGACTTTAAGCTGTCCCTGGCCAAGGGTATAGATGGAGAAGAGTAGGAGTCCTAGGACGGAGCCTTGAGGGACTCCAACAGAGAGAGGGCGGGATGAGGAAGTAGTGTGGGAGTGGGAGACACTAAATGTGCGGTTGGAAAGGTATAAGGAGATCCAGGATAGGGCAAGGTCTTTCTCTTTTCCTTTGTTGTCAATCTGTAGTAGGAGGCATTAGCCAACTCTGTCGAAGGCAGATGATAGGTCTAGGAGGAGGAGTATGGCGAATTGTCTGTTGGCTTTGGCTGTAAGTAAGTCATAAGTAATTTTGGTCACGGCAGTCTCGGTGCGTAGGGATGGAAGCCAGATTGTCGGTTGTTGAAGAGAGAGTTAGATGAGAGGTGAGAGGAAAGTTCAGCGTGAACATGTTGCTGAAGGAGTTTGGAGGCAAATGGTATCAGAGATACAGTTATATGAAAACGTTTGGGCACCCCTATTAATCTTAAGCTTAATGTTTTATAAAAATTGGTGTTTTTGCAACAGCTATTTCAGTTTGATATATGTAATAACTGTTGGACACAGTAATGTTTCTGCCTTGAAATGAGGTTTATTGTACTAACAGAAAATGTGCAATCTGCATTCAAACAAAATTTGACAGGTGCATAAGTATGGGCACCTCACCAGAAAAGTGACATTAATATTTAGTAGATCCTCCTTTTGCAAAAATAACAGCCTCAAGTCGCTTCCTGTAGCTTATAATGAGTTCCTGGATCCTGGATGAAGGTATTTTTGACCATTCCTCTTTACAAAACAATTCCAGTTCAGTAAAGTTTGATGGTCGCCAAGCATGGACAGCCCTCTTCAAATGATCCCACAGATGTTCAATGATATTCAGGTCTGGGGACTGGGATGGCCATTCCAGAACATTGTAATTGTTCCTCTGCATGAATGCCTGAGTAGATTTGGAGCGGTGTTTTGGATCATTGTCTTGCTGAAAGATCCATCCCCTGCGTAACTTCAACTTTGTCACTGATTCTTGAACATTATTATCAAGAATCTGCTGATACTGAGTGGAATCCATGCGTCCCTCAACTTTAACAAGATTCCCGATGCCGGCATTGGCCACACAGCCCCAAAGCATGATGGAACCTCCACCAAATTTTACTGTGGGTAGCAAGTGTTTTTCTTGGAATGCTGTGTTTTTTTGCCGCCATACATAACGCCTTTTTGTATGACCAAACAACTCCATCTTGGTTTCATCACTCCACAGGACCTTCTTCCAAAAAGAAATTGGCTTCTCCAAATGTGCTTTTGCATACCTCAGCCGCCTCTGTTTGTGGCGTGCTTGCAGAAACGGCTTCTTTCGCATCACTCTCCCATACAGCTTCTCCTTGTGCAAAGTGCGTTGTATAGTTGACCGATGCACAGTGACACCATCTGCAGCAAGTTGATGCTGCAGCTCTCTGGACGTGGTCTGAGGATTGTCCTTGACTGATCTCACCATTCTTCTTCTCTGCCTTTCTGATGTTTTTCTTGGCCTGCCACTTCTGGTCTTAACAAGAACTGTCCCTGTGTTCTTCCATTTCCTTACTATGTTCCTCACAGTGGAAACTGACAGGTTAAATCTCTGAGACAGCTTTTTGTATCCTTCCCCTGAACAACTATGTTGAATAATCTTTGTTTTCAGATCATTTGACAGTTGTTTTGAGGAGCCCATGATGCCACTCTTCAGAGGAGATTCAAACAGGAGAACAACTTGCAAGTGGCCACTTTAAGTAGCTTTTCTCATGATTGCATACACCTGGCTATGAAGTTCAAAGCTCAATGAGGTTTCAAAACCAAAAAAAGTGCTTTAGTAAGTCAGTAAAAAGTAGGTAGGAGTATTTAAAACAAGAAAATGATAAGGGTGCCCATACTTATGCACCTGTCAAATTTTGTTTGAACGCAGATTGCACATTTTCTGTTAGTACAATAAACCTCATTTCAAGGCAGAAACATTACTGTGTCCAACAGTTATTACATATATCAAACTGAAATAGCTGTTGCAAAAACACCAATTTTTCTAAAACATTAAGCTTAAGATTAATAGGGGTGCCCAAACTTTTTCATATAACTGTATGGGATGATAGATAGACAGAGCGGTAAGTGAGCGGTTAAGATCTCTGGGCTGGGCATGGATTTCCCTGAGAATCTGTCTCCCTAACTTTTAGTTTAAATGAAAGAGGTGCTAACAATGTCCGACAAGTAGATCAGGAGAGCAGACTGTCAGTCATTGCATGTCTCATACTGGTGACACTACACGGTGTTCCAAATTATTATGCACAGCAGAGTTTTCAACCTTTTCATTTTAATAAAGAACAAAAAAATGGTAATTTTTTAAATTATAAGCATTAGCAGGTTATTACAAACTGAAATCAAACAGTTTTCAACTCAAAACTTTATTCTAGGTGATGTTACATTTGCACATAGGACCCCTTGTTCGAAAGGAGCTTCTGAACTCTCTCGTCCATTGAATTTGTCAGGTTTTGGATGGTTTCTGCTTCAATTGTTGTGCATGAGGACAGAATACCCTCCCAGAGCTGTTGCTTAGATGTGAACTGCCTCCCGCCATCATAGACACTCCTTTTGATGATGCTCCAGAGGTTCTCAATGGGGTTGAGGTCAGGGGAGCATGGGTGCCACACCATAAGTTTGTCCCCTTTTATGCCCATAGCAGCCAGAGATGCAGATGTGTTATGTGCAGCATGAGACGGTGCATTATCATGCATGAAATGATCTCGATGGTCCAGATTGACGGAGTGGAGGATGGCTGGTTGATGGACACCCCATGCAAACACGGCTACGGCGCTAACAAGGAGGAGGTGGAGTAATGTTTTGGGCTGGAATCATGGGGAGAGAGATTGTCGGCCCTTTTAGGATCCCTGAAGGGGTAAAGATGAACTCCATAATGTATGTTGAGTTTCTCAAACAGCACTTCCTTCCATCATTCAAGAAGAAGAACCGTGCATTCCGCAGCAAGTTCATTTTCATGCATGATAATGCCCCGTCTCATGCTGCACATAACACATCTGCATCTCTGGCTGCTATGGGCATAAAAGGGGACAAACTTACGGTGTGGCACCCATGCTCCCCTGACCTCAACCCCATTGAGAACCTCTGGAGCATCATCAAAAGGAGTGTCTATGATGGCAGGAGGCAGTTCACATCTAAGCAACAGCTCTGGGAGGGTATTCTGTCCTCATGCAAAGCAATTGAAGCAGAAACCATCCAAAACCTGACAAATTCAATGGACAAGAGCGTTCAGAAGCTCCTTTCGAACAAGGGGTCCTATGTGCAAATGTAACATCACCTAGAATAAAGTTTTGAGTTGAAAACGGTTTGATTTCAGTTTGTAATAACCAGCTAATGCTTATAATTTCAAAAATGACCATTTTTTTGTTCTTTATTAAAATGAAAAGGTTGAAAACTCTGCTGTGCATAATAATTTGGAACATGCATTTTGAGTTCAGTTTGAGGGTTTTATTTTTTAAAAAATATACTGTTATCATAGGCAGTTTGTACAAAAACCTTTCAATTGTACTCTAATAGTTATTTGACTGGAAAATTACAATGACTGCAATTCATATAGGTAATTTGGGAAAATCTGAGAAAATATTATTTGCATAATAATTTGGAACACAGTGTGTATGTATATGTGTATGTATGTATATGTATATATATATATGTATGTATATGTATATATATATGTATGTATATGTATATATATATATATATATATATATATATATATATATATATATATATATATATATATATATATATTGTACAGACGAAAAGTTTGGACTCTCATTTAAAGAAATTTCTGTATTTTCTTGACTTTGAAAGTTGTACATTCACACTGAAGGCATCAAAACTATGAATTAAAACGTGGAATTATATACTTAACAAAAAAGTGTGAAACAACTGAAAATGTCTTATATTCTAGGTTCTTCAAAGTAGCCACCTTTTGCTTTGATGACTGCTTTGCACACTCTTGGCATTCTCTTGATGAGCTTCAAGAGGTAGTCACCGGAAATGGTTTTCACTTCACAGGTGTGCCCTGTCAGGTTTAATAAGTGGGATTTCTTGCCTTATAAATGGGGTTGGGACCATCAGTTGTGTTGTGCAGAAGTCTGGTGGATACACAGCTGATAGTCCTACTGAATAGACTGTTAGAATTTGTATTATGGCAAGTAAAAAGCAGCTAAGTAAAGAAAAACGAGTGGCCATCATTACTTTAAGAAATGAAGGTCAGTCAGTCCGATAAATTGGGCAAACTTTGAAAGTGTCCCCAAGTGCAGTTGCAAAAACCATCAAGCGCTACAAAAAAACTGGCTCACATGAGGACCGCCCCAGGAAACGAAAACCAAGAGTCACCTCTGCTTCTGAGGATAAGTTTATCCGAGTCGCCAGCCTCAGAAATCACAGGTTAACAGCAGCTCAGATTAGAGACCAGGTCAATGCCATCCAGAGTTCTAGCAGCAGACACATCTTTACATCAACTGTTAAGAGGAGACTTTGTGCAGCAGGCCTTCATGGTAAAATAGCTGCTAGGAAACAACTGCTAAGGACAGGCAACAAGCAGAAGAGACTTGTTTGGGCTAAAGAACACAAGGAATGGACATTAGACAAGTGGAAATCTGTGCTTTGGTCTGATGAGTCCAAATTTGAGATCTTTGGTTCCAACCACCGTGTCTTTGTGCGACGCAGAAAAGGTGAACGGATGGACTCCACATGCCTGGTTCCCACCGTGAAGCATGAAGGAGGAGGTGTGATGGTGTGGGGGTGCTTTGCTGGTGACACTGTTGGGGATTTATTCAAAATTGAAAGCATACTGAACCAGCATGGCTACCACAGCATCTTGCAGCGGCATGCTATTCCATCTGGTTTGCGTTTAGTTGGACCATCATTTATTTTTCAACAGGACAATGACCCCAAACACACCTCCAGGCTGTGTAAGGGCTATTTGACCAAGAAGGAGAGTGATGGGGTGCTACGCCAGATGACCTGGCCTCCACAGTCACCAGACCTGAACCCAATTGAGATGGTTTGGGGTGAGCTGGACCGCAGAGTGAAGGCAAAAGGGCCAACAAGTGCTAAGCATCTCTGGGAACTCCTTCAAGATTGTTGGAAGACCATTTCCGGTGACTACCTCTTGAAGCTCCTCAAGAGAATGCCAAGAGTGTGCAAAGCAGTCATCAAAGCAAAAGGTGGCTACTTTGAAGAACCTAGAATATAAGACATATTTTCAGTTGTTTCACACTTTTTTATTAAGTATATAATTCCACATGTGTTAATTCATAGTTTTGATGCCTTCAGTGTGAATGTACAATTTTCAGAGTCATGAAAATGCAGAAATTTCTTTAAATTAGAAGGCGTGTCCAAACTTTTGGTGTATGTGTGTGTATATATGTATGTGTGTGTGTATATATATGTATACAGTGCTGGTCAAAAGTATTGGCACCCCTGCAATTCTGTCAGATAATACTCAGTTTCTTCCTGAAAATGATTGCAATCACAAATTCTTTGGTATTATTCTCTTCATTTAATTTGTCTTCAATGAAAAAAACACAAAAAGAATTGTCCTAAAGCCAAATTGGATATAATTTCACACCAAACCGAAAAAAGGGGGTGGACAAAAGTATTGGCACCCTTTGAAAAATCATGTGATGCTTCTCTAATTCGTGTAATTAACAGCACCTGTAACTTACCTGTGGCACCTAACAGGTGTTGGCAATAGCTAAATCACACTTGCAGCCAGTTAACATGGATTAAAGTTGACTCAACCTATGTCCTGTGTCCTTGTGTGTACCACATTGAGCATGGAGAAAAGAAAGAAGACCAAAGAACTGTCTGAGGACTTGAGAAACCAAATTGTGAGGAAGCATAAGCAATCTCAAGGCTACAAGTTCATCTCCAAAGACCTGAATGTTCCTGTGTCTTCCGTGCGCAGTGTCATTTAAGAAGTTTAAAGCCCATGGCACTGTGGCTAACCTCCCTAGATGTGGACGGAAAAGAAAAATTGACGAGAGATTTCAACGCAAGATTGTGCGGATGGTGGCTAAAGAACCTCGACTAACATGCAAACAAGTTCAAGCTGCCCTGCAGTCCGATGGTACAACAGTGTCAACCCGTAGTATCCGTCGGCGTCTGAATGAAAAGGGACTATATGGTTGGATACCCAGGAAGACCCTACTTCTTACCCCGAGACATAAAAAAAGCCAGGCTGGAGTTTGCCTAAACTTACCTGAGAAAGCCTAAAACGTTTTGGAAGAATGTTCTCTGGTCAGATGAGACAAAAGTAGAGCTTTTTTGGAAAAAGCATCAACATAGTCTGTACAGGAAAAAAAAAGAGGCATTCAAAGAAAAGAACACGGTCCCTACAGTCAAACATGGTGGAGGTTCCCTGATGTTTTGGGGTTGCTTTGCTGCCTCTGGCACTGGACTACTTGACCGTGTGCATGGCATCATGAAGTCTGAAGACTACCAACAAATTTTGCAGCATAATGTAGGGCCCAGTGTGAGAAAGCTGGGTCTCCCTCAGAGGTCATGGGTCTTCCAGCAGGACAATGACCCAAAACACACTTCCAAAAGCACTATAAAATGGTTTGAGAGAAAGCACTGGAGACTTCTAAGGTGGCCAGCAATGAGTCCAGACCTGAATCCCATAGAACACCTGTGGAGAGATCTCAAAATGGCAGTTTGGAGAAGGCACCCTTCAAACATCAGGGACCTGGAGCAGTTTGCCAAAGAAGAATGGTCTACAATTCCAGCAGAGCATTGTAAGAAACTCATTGATGGTTACCGGAAGCGGTTGTTCGCAGTTATTTTGGCTAAAGGTTGTGCAACCAAGTATTAGGCTGAGGGAGCCAATACTTTTGTCCGGCCCTTTTTTGGAGTTTTGTGTGAAATGATCAATGATTTAATTTTTGCTTCATTCTCTTTTGTGTTTTTTCCTTGCAAGCAAATTAAATGAAAAGAATAATACCACAGAATTTGTGATTGCAATCATTTTCAGGAAGAAACTGAGTATTATCTGACAGAATTGCAGGGGTGCCAATACTTTTGGCCAGCACTGTATATATGTGTGATTTCTCTAGAATAAGACATCTGATCACAGTTATAAAGATATCATTTTATTCAGCTTCCTATGACCTACATGCTCGTATAGTTGAAATAGGAGGGGGATCCTACTGTCATTCCCTTTAATGAACAGGTCTGACATTTTGGCAATGGTCAGAAAATTTAAACTAACTTTCAATAAAAAAAAAAAAAAAAAAAAAGTTTGTTTTTTTTACTATTAGCATATGGATTTCATTAATTTTTGCAACATTATTTTCAGGGCAAAAAACTGGTTCAGTGAGAAGGTCCATATTGTCTGCTGTCGAATTTGTGGCCGAGCACTCTCCAGTGCCATTCAGTACCATAATAAGTGAGTTGAAATTTCAAACTTCTTTCTTCATGTAAAATCAAATCTGCTATTTAGAAGCCTGTTTTTACTCTTATTTAATTTTTGCTGCTCCCCATAACCTGTTTTGTGGTTTATTTTTATTTCTTTATAAATCATACATATGTTTCCAATGATATGATCTTTATTCGTTCTCCCATGACAGCACCACAAGAGAGGGGATCCGCCCACCAAGGACAGGAAACCTAAAGGCTTAAATGGGGCGGTCCTCTCTCTCGCCTCAGTTTTGGTTTCCTGTCCTTGATGGGAATAACGTTTCAGGCTTACCTGAAGATCGTGATGCCTTGCCTGGCTGGCTGGTTTCTAGTGGGGATGCCTTCTCGATTCCGGCTGGGTCAGGTATTTAGTGCCACGGTGGACTCAAGGGGGTCTGCACCGTGTGCGCGCGCCCAGGAGCAGCTCTCCCTGCCTGGGAGGAGAAACTCCGGCGCAGCCCAGCCACCCCTGCTGGCCTGGAGCTCACCACGAGGCGGTCTGTGTTCTCCCTGACTTCTCCGGACCTGGAGGGGCGTGGCTTCCAGGCAGGTATCGCGGGACGCAGGTCTGGAGGTGTGGCCTCGGCTGATGCACTTCCGGGTCTGCATCCTCCAAAGCTCCTTGAGCGCGTCGGCAGGGGCAGAGGGGCGGGACTTGGGACGAGGTCACGTGACCCGGAAATCTTCAGTGCCCAGTAAATGATTAGCTGGGTCCACTATGGGAGTGCTTCCTGTTCTTCTGCCATGAGTATGGATGTGCAGGCAGAGCACGTGCAGCAGGAGCACGAGAAACAAGAGCAGCTCCGGCATCAGCTGCTTTCTGGGAAGCACCACAGAGCTCGGCAAACAGTCGCCCTCTTTCTGGCTATCGGAGCGTCCAGTCTGGAGTCATGCCTGGGGACAGCCAGCAGACGTGATGATTTGGCAGCCTCTAGGGAAGAACCCTCGGCTGCGAAAGATCCTTCGTTCATCCCGGTACGAACCTGTTGGTGGGGTAAGTGATCTTCGTGAAAGTTCATTAGGGTCATAGCGTTTCCTTCTTTTTCTATCTTTAAGGGGAAGAAGTGCCCCTCAAAAGTAAATCACAAGGAGTGTGATTTATGTAGAGCCCCATTACCAGACGCCTACCCCAAGAGGCTCTGTCAATCATGTATTAAAGAAATGGTGACTGAAGAGACCTCCAACCTCTTAGTGGAGTTAAAATCCCTTGTTAAGTCGGAAATCTCCAAAGCCCTCGCAAGCAGAAAAAGTCCGGTGGACTCCCCTTCAGACAGTTCCCTGGCTTCGGAGGGTGAGGTTAGCTCAGCGGCCTCATCCAAGTCAGCATCCTCTTCACACCAAGGCTCAAGTCGCCATTGCTTTCCCCTGAATGAGGTGGACGTCTTAGTGAAAGCAGTTCGCTCTGCAATGGGCATTGTGGATACGAGGGTGGAGAGATCGGTACAGGACCTGATGTTTAGGTGTCTGGACCAGAGAAAGAGGAGATGCTTTCCATTGGTTGATGAAGTCCAGGGGTTAGTGCAGAAGGAGAGGAAAAGGCCAGAGAAAAAGGGTTCTCTTCCACCTTCGCTTAAAAGAAACTATCCCTACGATGAATCATCCTCCTCTTCGTGGGATAAAGCCCCAAAGCTGGACTCTGCCATTGCCAAGGCCTCCAAGTCATCCTCTTTACCATTTGATGATATAGGGGCTGTAAAGAACCCGCTTGATAGAAAGGCGGATGCCTTCCTCAAGGGGGCTTGGGAGACGGCGGCCGGAACCCTAAGACCGGCAGTAGCATCAACATGTACCTCCAGATCTCTCATGGTCTGGCTGCAACAGCTGGAGACCCAGCTAAAGACTAAGGTTTCTAGGAAGGACATCCTATCTAATTTCCCTTTAATCCAGGGCGCAGCGGCCTTCTTGGCTGATGCCTCTGCAGATGCGGTGAGGTTAGCGGCCAGGTCAGCGGCCTTGTCCAACGCTGCTCGCAGGGCCTTATGGCTGAAATGTTGGCCGGGGATCTCCAAGCTAAAGCAAGGCTTTGCTCCTTCCCTTGTGAGGGGGGTTATCTTTTTGGCTGATCAATGGACGCGATACTGGAGAAGGCAGGGGACACTAAAAAAGGCTTTCCTTCAGTTTCCATGCCATCATATAAGCGTTCTTTCCAGAAGAAAAAGTTTGTCCAAAGAAAGTCGGCTAAAGAACAGGATAGATACGAGCCCCGCAGGGGGAAAGGTAGAGGGTTATTATTTGATTCCTCCTTCCAGGGACCCCGGAAGAAAGGACAATGACACGTTCTCCAGGTGGGGGGGGGGGAGGCTATCATCCTTTTTTCCCGCCTAGGAACGTATTTCCAACAGTAGTTGGATCCTAGGTCTGGTCAATTCGGGGTTAAGATTGGATTTCCAATATGCACCCCCACAGAGATTAATGGTAACCCCCTCTCGTTCCTCCCTCGTGCAGCAGTAAGCACTGGAATCAGAAGTCCAGGAACTCTTACAGAAGTCTGTCTTGCGGGAAGTTCCAGGTCCAGAAAAAGAGAAAGGGTTCTACTCCCCTTTCTTTCTGATCCCAAAGCCCGATAGTTCCTTTAGAGCGATTATAAACCTGAAAGTCCTAAATAGCTATTTGAGAGTGCCTTCGTTTAAAATGGAGTCTTTTTAAATTCCACAATAAAACTTTTTTCCTGAGTGTTACATGGCGGTCCTGGACCTTAAGGATACGTATTACCACATACCCATTCATGAGGGATATCAGATACACCTCAGGGTGGCAGTTAGATTACAGGGGGTGGTAAGACACTTCCAGTATGCGGCCCTTCCTTTTGGTCTGGCGGTTGCTCCTAGAATTTTTACCAAGGTTATGGTCGAGGTTATGGCTCATCTTCGGGAGAAAGATGTGCTCATCATTTCCTACCTAGATGATCTCCTAGTGGTGGGAAATTTCTTCCTTCATTGTAGTACACATTTGGAGCAAGTAATGGTCGCTCTGAAAGACCTTGGTTGGTTACTAAACTTAGAAAAATCTAGACTTATGCCCATGAAGACCCAGCAGTATTTGAGTGTCGTGCTGGACTCAGAGCTGCAGGAGTCCTGTCTTCCAGACTCAAAGATTAGGAAGATACAGCTCCAGGTGGAGGTGGCTATTCAGAACCCCTCCATGTTTCTCAGAAGGGCAATGTCCCTGTTGGGAACTTTAACCTCATGTTTCCCAGCAGTTTTATGGGCACAGTACCTACCTTTCCAGGACCCTGCAATGGGAGGTTCTGCATAATGAGTTTGTCGTCAGGGGGCATCTGGAGGGTATTTTGACCTTATCTCCCCATTCAATTTTATCTCTTCGATGGTGGATGGATGTCTGGAACCTGTCCAGAGGTGTCCCGTGGGTGATGCATCCGTGGTGACTACACACGATGGATAGAAGTCCCACAGGTTGGGGAGCCCATCTAGGGGAAGATATAATCCAGGATGTCTGGTCAAGGGGATTAGGGACACCATTTCTCTGGCCTATTCGTCAAGTGGGAAAGAAATACCAGAGGGTCTGAGGGCCCTATCTACTTGGGCCATGGCGACCTCCTGGGCTTAGAAAACGGGCATCTTCATAGAGGAGATATGTAAGGCCGCTACCTGGTCCTCTCCAAATACCTTTTTCAAACGCTATAGGTTGCATATGGTTGGCTCTTCCGACCTCCCCTTTGGGAGAAGGGTGCTCCAGGCTGTGGTTGCCCCACTAGAATCTCCATTCTCTGTAATTCTCTCGTGGTGCTGTCATGGGAGAACGAATAAAGTCTTGGTTACTTACCGGTAACGTGATTTTTCAGAGCCCATGACAGCACCCTTATATTCTCTGCCTTTTAGTTGGATATTCACTCACTCTTTATAAGGGTGAGTGAAATATATAAGGAAAGTTGTCCACACCAAAGAAAATTACCCGTACAGAAAGCTGCCCACACGGGCAAAAGTTATTTCCTCCCCTCGACCTGTAATATTATATCACAGTGGAGGCTATGTACAGTATGACACCGGCTGTACTGAGATAACGTTATCATTCCCCCCACACTCCCCACTTGTGATATGTTATATCATGCCAGAGCCCGTGTACAGTGTGACCAAGGCTGTACTGATACAACGTTATCACCCTCCCCCACGCCCACCACCTGTAATATGTTATATTGCGCTGTGGGTTTGTACAGTGTGACCCGGATGTACCGATATAATGTTATCACCAGGGCTGTGGAGTCAGTCAGAGCCCAATTTGGTGGAGTCGGTATAAAATGGACCGACTCCTAAAATATATAATAAATTGGGTACAGTAATTCAATGCAGTTTGTGGGGAATATTTTTTCATAAGAATTTGGGAAAGTTATGAAATGTCCTATAAATGTCTGTTCTGTTCCTGATCTAACGGTCTAGACTTTTAGCTGAGATGGATCTGTGCTACAGTAAATGTATCACTTAAACATGAGCCATGTATGAGGGAGTCGTGGAGTTGGAGGTTTGGCTTACAGACTCCACAGCCCTGGTTATCACCTCCCCACACACCCCACCTGTAATATGTTATATCGCGCCGGAGCCTGTATACAGTGTGACCAAGGCTGTACTGATGTAACTTTATCACCCTGTAATATGTTGTATTGCTCTGGAGCATGTGTACAGTGTGACCCCCCCCCCCCCCCCGCTGTACCGGTATGTGCCAAATTTTTCGCGTGTTCACAGCCTTAGCCCTCTTTAATGAACTGTTTTAATAAACTGTTGTTGTTTTTGTCCGTGTGGGCTTTTTCCTGTGGGCATTTTGCATGGAACAGACGGAAGGTATGTCTGTCTCCTTTTTGTTATTTTGAAAACTTGCATGCCTACAAATTGTTTCTTTTTTTCAAAGACTTACAACTCTTTTAGTGATTAACACACATTTCTCTTTACAATTATGAACATACACAAAAAAAGTTGACCTACAACAATGATCTCATAATTGTTACAATATGTGGCCAATCTGTTAATGGTGTGTTCAAGCAACATCATCCAGTGAATGTATTATAAAGCTACTCATCCACACGTCTAATTTAAATATAATTATTCTTTTTGATCTTTTATTTTCACAGGGAAAACAGACCCAAGAAGGGAGGAATTTGTGTGGCCAATCACACATCTCCAATTGATATCATTATTTTAGCTAATGATGGCTGTTATGCGATGGTGAGTACAAAACTGTATGTATTGCTTAAAATGCAGCCTGTCTAAGTGGCTCCTACTTATGTAGTGCAAGTGCTACTTGCGTTTTTGAAATGCATTTTCAGTTCTCTTCTACAGTCTGGTATACCTCCAAAATATGACTGGTCTCATGTTCAGGCTTAAAGTGCTCTCGGTCTCTTCTGCAGTTTTTTTTATAACCTAGACCCAATAGGATCGATTCATCAAAGCTTTTACGCAAAAATAAAACGGGCACAAAAGCTTTTGAAAAGTTGAAAAATTTTGCTACTTTGGGTATTTTTTTAGCCAGTTTGACCCCTGGCAGAGGTGGGACATGGACGGGCCAGACTGTCAAATTCGTCAAAAATGCCGGCGTTTTGTACACCAGAAATGCTACTTCAGTCGCCGACTGGAGTAGCATTTCTGGTATAACGCATGGAGGCCACACCACTTACTAGAGGTGCCAGTTTCATTAAGTGGCATGTACCTCCTAAAAAATTTGACACCTCCTATTTCAGCAAGACTGGTGTAGCGCGATTGTGCCAGTCTTAATGAATCGACCTACTTGCCTTTAATGATGTGGATCGCATCATGCGGTCTATCTAGCATTGTCGGCACACACCTCCACAGTCCAGCACATACGCATTTCACACTCTGCTGTTCAGGGAAATGGCATAATTACAGCCATCCAGTCTTGAGTTGGCCAGGAGAGTGTGAGGCAATCAGCATGAGGTGGATTAAGTAAGGGACGTCATTTATGCTGTCAGATTTCAGTTTGTAGCGCACTGCACAGCATGCTCTTAATAAATTTGGTGCATTCTACTCCAGTGCTCTGCAGTTTAAAGGGAACCGGTCACGTGCCTGAAACGTGGCAGCGTGAATCAGACACCGGCTCATAAATTACGTACATGTATGTTTTGATTTAGAAAAATATAGCTGAGAACTGGACCAGGGTGAAGTGATTAGTTGCAGAGGTATGTCCACACAGGCTTCATTCTGCCTGTTTGTCAGAATTAAAGGCCACTAACTAAACATACATAAAGAGACTTGTCAATGTAGTTGAGAGGGTTAGGGAGAAGTTTGCGGGACATAAGGGTCGTCCTTGTCACCTCATCCTATTTCAACTGTTTTTATTGAATACTCCGCAGTAAAACGCAATGTAATGAGGAAGATTTAATTCATGTTGCTCGTGATTAAATCAGTAAGTCTGACACGTCCTGATAATATATTAGAAAATTACATGCAGGTGGGCACTCAGACACTAAACGCTTGTTCACACGCAGCATTCTTTATTTTCGTGCCTTTTTTAAAGGAAAAAATGCAGTATTTTAGAATAGCAACAAAATAAAAATTTCCAAAATCTCGTTTACGTGGTTTGTTTTTTTACCCTTGCATTTTTTTGAGCTGCAGGTTTTTTCTTTTTTTAATCGCAGTATGTTATGTTTTTTTATGCATTTTTTTTACCCCTTTATTTGAATGCATATAAAGCACATACAATTTACTCAGCGGTTTACCATCAGCGCTCTCCACTTTTCATGTGGAAATAAGCTTCCAAAAAAAAGCATTGTGTGAACATACCCTTATATTTCTTCTGTTTGGTAGAACAAAGCAAAAGATGATTTTGGTGAAGCAAAGTGCCACTTACATTTCCATCTGATTTTTTTGAGCAGAAAAATAGCAGTAGAAGATGACAGGATGATTGGGACCTACCTAAGGAAGCTGCAAGTGTACCTCTTCAGAGAAAAAGAGGACTTGAACTCTATAGCGCCACCTATTGGAAGCAGCAATCCTACAAGTCACAATCAACCCTTTAACGAGTCTTGCCAAATCAGAATCTCAATTTGCAGACAGTGTTTCGGGCTGTTGGCCCTCGTCAGTGCAAAGTATGAGATTTGATTTGGCTAGATGAGAGGCTTGTGAGAACCAGTTTGTGACAGTCAATATTCAGATATTGAATGTGTAATGTGTTTTTTTTTTTTTTTCTCTCTGCACTTAAAATATCTTGCAAAGTTACATTTTCAATTGTTGGCACAAATATTTGCGCTATTATTGTCACATTGTATATGCTTATTCAGGTTGGACAGGTTCATGGAGGACTTATGGGCGTTATTCAGAGAGCCATGGCAAGGGCTTGTCCACATGTGTGGTTTGAACGTTCTGAGATGCGTGATCGCCACCTGGTGACAAAAAGGTATATTCCTCCAACACTCCAAAGACCTACTGATGGGGAATGTAGATTGTGAGCCCCAATGGGGACAGTGCCGATATTGTCTGTAAAGCGCTGTGGAATTAATGGCGCTATATAAGCGAGTAAAATAAATATCCACAAAAGTCAGAAACCCGGTTCTAACAGTGCAAGATGTTCATGATTCCCTGTCTCAGGCTGATTTGCTTTCCCCGGAGCCGACCACTAGATAATAGAGGCATGACTTGTTTTGTTTAACTGATTATCAAACCAACTTCTAATAAAAAAAAAAAAATCTCTTACGGCAAACACTTTCATTTTTTCACAACATTGGACATACACATCCTCTGTGGTGTCTAGGTGTATTGAGCAGGCTCAGAAGCTGAGCCTACGCCGTACAGGGCAGGTGTCTCCTGTTCAGCTCTACAGATACCACAGCCCGTGTCTGACAGCGGCATTTAAATGGTTCCTAACTGCATTACAGGGACACATTCATGTAGTCCTCCCACTTACAAGTTGGGGCTATACTTCAAAAGTGAAACGATGGGAGAAGAATAGACACATATGCAGTAATGCTTCGCTATTTTTTTATGTCTCTGGTTAGGAAATCCTCCTGGAATTGCTAATGCCAAAATCAAATGTAATTTTCATTTCTTCTTTCCTACACTATTATTTGCATAGTTCGTTCTATCATCTTCTGACTTGGTTCTCTGCACTTACTCTTTATACAGGCTGCGAGAACATGTCTTTGATAAGGAAAAACTGCCCATTTTGATTTTCCCAGAAGGTAAGATTGACATCGTGGTTTTAAGTATTTGTATCCAAGATGATTCTGCAGTTTGTATGACCGTGATTGAGTGGTATCCCTTCAGAGAAACAGTCACAGTCCATAGGTAATTAGAATACACCAGTAGCAGTTGGAGGTTGCTGCTTTATTCAAGGTTATTCCCGTACCTTCTGATCCAAATGCAGAGCCATTGGTATTACCAGTACTATGTACAGAGTGAATGCAGGGGCCGCACAGAGGAGAAAGTCTCTGAGATACAGCTTCCGCCAATAGCTGCCCACCAGGGGCGCTATTTCTGCTACTTCTGTACAAGACAGTAACATGCAGTATTATCATTTTGTGTTAAGGCCCTAAAGTGTACAGAGTATCCCAGCGTTAAAAAATGAATGCACATATGTTACACTACAATAGCGGCTGCATATTGCTAATATAAAATTTTTCCCACAGTTTCAACTTAATTGATATTCCCATCTCCAAAATCCTATCCCAATATTTAGTAGGTGTAGGAATATTAGCAAATACCTCCAATTAGAAATGTAGTATAGTTTTTCTGATTAGCTATGTTGCTTACCTCATGTGCAGGGCCTTGCAGTAGCTTAGGTATCCGTGGTTATGACCACTCAAATAGTAACAGTTAATGGTCGTAACCATGGATACCTAAGCTACTGCAATGCCCTGCACATGGGGTAAGCGACACAGCTAATTAGAAGAACTGTCCTATATTTCTAATTGGAGGCATTTGCTAATATTATTATTGCACCCACTACATATTGGGATATGATGTTGGAGGTGGGAATACCCCTTTAAGTTTCCTAATCTGATCATATACAATAGATGTGTGACCCTATGTGGTGGCTATTAGAAGGCTTAATTGCATTGGGCATCTAGCATGTGGATGAGAAGGCAGGATTGATTTAGTCTGAGCACATAAATAGTTATAAACCAAATATTTGGTTCTAAATTTTACATTTGGCAAAAATATTTTAGGTGTCCCAGTGTTGTCTGTGAGTTTTCTTCAAATTGGCATTGTGGCAATAATCATGCCAAGTAACTCCAATTATTGGGCTGTGAACAAACTCTTCCCTCTCCCCACTTCCATCTTGTCTTTCCTTTTTATCACGCATGTACCTGCAATGTCATTTGCAGCTGCCGTTTATTTTGGAATACGAGATGACTGTGGAAATACTTTAATTTTAATAATTGATGTAATCTGACTCTGCATTTTAACCCCTTTCTTTCATTGCTGATGCAGGTACCTGTATAAATAACACGTCTGTTATGATGTTCAAAAAAGGAAGTTTTGAAATTGGTGGGACCATATATCCCGTGGCAATAAAGGTAAGCAATTGCAGACTTTTTAAGGGTTACCCACTACTGGACCACCACTTTTCAGTGTCACTAATCTGACTGCATACTTACCTCCCGGACCAGTGCTGCATATTCACTCCGAACGCTGTGTTCCCTGGTGATCTTGTGATCTTGTTTATCATGTGAGCACTGCAGTCTGTCAGCAGTCACTGATGGGCTGCAGCCTTTATAGTGTCAGCCTACATCATGCTTAATGATATAGGCCCATATGCGACTAACCACAAAGGGCCGATTGTGCTGGAATTTTACCAGTCTCATTGTGACTGTCACACATAATGACTAGGGTTGAGCGAGTATGTTCTGTCCGAGTATGCTCGGGCTGAGCTCCGAGTGTTTATAGCTGCTCGGTGATATGGTTGAATCGATCCCGTGTGCATGATTTGCAACTGTTTGACAGTTTTATTACATGGGAGGAATGTGTAAGAAATAGACATTCCTCCCATGTAATAAAGCTGTCAAACAGTTGCAAATCATGCACACGGGAGCGATTCAACCATATCACCGAGCAGCTGTAAATACTCGGAGCTCGGCCCGAGCATACTCGGACAGAACATACTCGCTCAACACTAATAATGACTTTACGTTTATTCCTAACAGAAAATTGTGAATAGAAAAGGAGATATTAATTATTACCTACTACTCAATTCACACATAATTCATTTTCTGGTATTAATTTTCTGTTGGAACAGTTTTATCTGATAGAACTGTTAAAGGGCCTGTGCACACATTGCAGATTTGTCACGCTTTTGTTGCATTTTGTTTCTGCACAGATTCGTTACAAAACCTCAAGGGCTTCCTGATTCCAGCAAAGTGAATGAGAATCCTGAAGTCTCGTGCACACGTTGCTTATTTGTGATTTGCGAATTTGGTGCAGATATCAATTTGCAGAATGTCAATTCTTTCAGTGTTTTTGCTGCTGGTTTCACCCATATTAATGAGCGGGGAAAAATCTGCAGCAAAAATGCATCTAAAAAATGCATTTATTTTAAGCTGCGTATTTCCCTGCCAAAGATGCAGAATTGGTGCAGATATTTATGCACCAAATACTTAATGTGTGCACATACCGAAGTATTACAGCCCACCAATGGCTGCTGATAGGCTGCACCACTTTTTGACATAAAAAATGGCACAAAATCACCAGGTACACCTTGCTCTGAGTTTTTATTTTTTTTTATATAATTTTATTGGGCTCATTAGTTACAACATACATTAAAAAGGGGTTTTCAAGTTGTGGAAAACCCCTTTAAAGGGTTTGTCAGCACAGGATGACTGTTCAAAGTAAATATAGGTGCAGTGCATCATGATGGGGCCAAACTCTACCCCCTTGTAAAGACTATAAAAATTAGCACTGTATAACCAGGTCAATACCAGGTCAATGGCAGAATTGAAAAGAAGAACAAATAACTGAATACTCAGAGGAGTAGCAGGAATAAGATAAGAGCAAAAACTGGCCACTTTATGAACCAAATTTCTGAATATTCTTCATTTTAAAATATTATTTTTTCCATCCTCAAAATGTGTCAGAGTCCTTTTATACAGCGGAATGCTTTGCAAAAAGATGAGGAAGAAGGCATGTACAGTCTCAGGGATGGAAAAGAAAACAAATTACAGATAATTCCTCTTCAAATGTACTGTAGAAGCAAATGAAGACTGCACTCTGGATACACACAGAATTCACATCCACCCTGTATTACTGGGAGAGACACTCCCACAAGAGAAAAATCTGAGACTTGGATTAGTCTGCAAACTGCATAACGGGGGTCTGAAAATAAAATAAAAGCTGAATATTGCAAACTAAAACTTCATGGTTACAGTTAGCTAATAAAATTGCACTAACTTATGTGAAAATACGTTTTTTCGGTGTCCATGGCCTTTTTTAACAATCGCCTTGCACTGCACAACATGTTGCTTTACGGCACATAGCTTACCATTTATGATTATCCACTTTGGAACAGATGGGATTGAATACTTCTATGGTAACCACACCTTAAGCTCTTTGCACATATGAGCGTAACTGTACATCTGAGGTGTGGTGACCGCATATGGAGGGGGTTCAGGGGCTGAGCTTCCTCCATGTGCAGCTGATGCCAGCTATATTAAATAGCCAGCATCTGTCACTAACAGCCATGGCTGGAGCTGTGCTCTGGCCTTGACTAATAACAATTTAAACGCCACTATTTGTTTCTGACAGCGGCATTTAAATGATGTCACAGACGGTGTAATAACACGCCAGTTCCCATCGGCACCCCGTGACATCCTCACAGGAAGCCAATGGGTTACTATGACCGCATTGGAACCTGCTGAAAGCCCCCGTCACCACCATCTTGGTCATTCCGCTATATAGAGTTACACTATACACAATAACATGGCATTGCATCATTTAGTATAAGTGATCAGATGATCGCCGGTTCAAATCCCTTCAGGGAACATACAAATAATATAAAATAAATACAAATAAATAATTTGAATGTTACCACTTTTTCCCCCTCTAAAAATAAATGAAAAAAAAAATACACGTATCGCTGCGTTCATAAAAGTGTGATCCATCAAAATATAACATTTATTAACCTGATTAGTAAATGCCATAAGGAGAAAAAGAATCAAAATGCCGGCATGGCAGATTTTCTGTCAGTACACCTCCCTAAAAAAAATAGTGATCGAAACATTGCATGTACCCCAAAATTGTATCAATGAAAAGATCCGTTCACTCTGCCACAAAACAATCCCTCATACAGCTCCAGCTCCATTAATGGAAAAGGAAACATCTTAATAAACATCTGAATTTTTTTGCCACTGTAAATTAAACAACAGGTTGATATTTCCGTAATCCTACTGACATAGAAAACCAGGTTTCCAGGTCATTTTTACTGTACCATGGCATAAAAACAAAAACCAAAAGACAATGTTGAAACTGTGTGTTTTTCACCATTTTACTACCCCTCTTGTTTTTTTTTTTTCCCTCACATTCAGTATTTCGTCAGTATTTTACCTCCGTATTTGTAAGCCAAAACCAGGAGTGGGTGATAAATACAGAAGTGGTGACGTGTTTCTATTATACTTTTCCTCTGATTATTCTACTTCTGGTTTTACAAATACTGATGTATAATACTGACTAAATATGAACATGTGAACATGGCCTTACGATTGATATACAAGGACAACATTGTGACATTTCAGCATCTCCGTTTAAGTATACAAATGCAGACATTTTAGATTTTTTTTTCTTTACAGTATGACCCTCAGTTTGGTGATGCATTTTGGAACAGCAGTAAATACACAATGGTGAAGTACCTTCTGAGAATGATGACAAGCTGGGCCATCAAATGCAACGTGTGGTACCTACCTCCAATGACCAGACAGGTATAGTATATGACTTATTCATTAAAATGGTTTTAGGAGGCTGAAATCTGGGAGTGCTGTTCTATACAATTTGTTCAACTCTGTATCTTCAAAACTGGGTAAGTGGTTAGAAAGAGAGTCACCTTATTCAGGTTACTGCATTAAATTGTATCCAAGATAAAACCCTAGGAAGAAAGTAACACAAATAGGATCTTATACGACAAACAGTAACAAGTATTCTTATCAGATTTTGCTAATCTGATCCATGATATTATGGATTTTAAGTCGATGTTCAGCTGCTGCGGATCCACGGGTTGTCAAAACCGAAGAGAATGAAGATATGGAAACATTGTGGATCCCTCAATGGATCCCGATTTTATTGACGTCAATTCACAGGAAATTATTAAACTTGCAGTCTTTATTCAACGCATTTCGAAGCGACAGGCACTTCAAGAAACAACCCCATATAGACATTAAACATACAAGTCAGTTTTTAAAGGCTTGAATTTCAAATAAAGACGCCAAACCAACACATGACAGTGTGTGTTGTCAAAGTTCACTAGGTCGGCACATGATTAAGTCAGATTACGTTGTTAAAGATAAATCAGTGATTTCCCCTTATTTCAAGTAGGTGTTTTACCTGTGATTTTCACCGATTGAACACGCTCCCAGCATAGTCTATGGTGCGTGCTGTTCACATATCTGTGTTTTTTTTGAGGATCGCGTGTCACTGTAAAAATCAGAGACATGTCCAATTAGTTACTAGTATCACGGATGAAAATTACCAATACTAGTCTATGGGTCTGCAGGAAACCCGTGCTGTTGTCATCGCCAGGATGCTATGAGCACCGTCCAGCGGTTTGTGCTCATAGCAAGTGAGCATTTCTGCTACTGCACACAGGTGATCTGATCGCAGCTTCTAGTCTCTTATGGAGACTATTGAAGCTAGTGTAAAGTAAAAAAACAAAAAAAAATTAAATTTAAAAATTTAAATCACCCCTCCTTTTGCCCCATTCAAAACAAAGCAAAAAAAACAAATATACACTTATTTGGTATCGCCGCGTTTAGAATCGCCCAATCTATCAATATATAAAAAGAATTAATCCGATTGGTAAATGGCGTAATGAGAAAAGAGATCAAAACGCCAGAATTACGGTTTTTTTGGTCGCCGAAACCTTGCAGTAAAATGCAATAACTGGCGATCAAGACATTGTATCTTCCCCAAAATGGTATCCGCTCTGCACGCAAAAAATAAGCCCTCATCTAACCCAAGATGCTGAAAAATGGAGCCGCTATGGGTCTAGGGAAAATGGCAACTTTTTTTTTAACTATCTTTGGATTTTTCTTTCACCGCTTAAATAAAAATGAACCTATACATGTTTGAGATCTACAAACTCGTAATGTCCTGGGGAATCATAATGGCAGGAGGTCAGTTTTAGCATTTAGTGAAATGGCAAGAAGAAATAAAACTAAACAACTGTGGAATTGCATTTTTTTTGCAATTTCACTGCACTTGGAATTTTTTTTCTCATTTTCCAGTACACGATATGGTAAAACCAATGTTGCTGTTCAAAAGTACAACTTGTTTTACAAAAAATAAGCCTTCACACCATATTGACAGGAAAATAAAAAAGTTATGGCTCTGGGAAGAAGGGGAGCAAAAAACAAAAGCGCAAAAACTGAGAATGGCCCGGGAGTGAAGGGGTTAAAATTTAGTGCCGCCTGAGGGCCCCTAGATCATAAGTATCCAGTATTGGCTGTCAGCATTGTGCACATGGATTTCTCCAGAATCTCTGAATTTTTTGATTTTACTTTCTGTATATGGTGGGTATTCAAAGTTTTAGCAATTTTACATTGAGGAACATTTTTCTGGAATTGTACCACAATTTTTAGACACCGTTGTTCAAGAATTGGTGAACCTTCTGATCATCTTTGCTTCTGAGAGACTGTCTCTCTAACATGCTCTTTTTATACACATGTGCTTAGTTGAAAATTGACCTTCCAGCTGTTTTTAATTAGTACCACTTTTCCAGCTACTTGTTAGCCTCTCCCACCATTTTTTAAATGTATTGTTGCCATCAATTTTTTTAATGAGTACATTTTTTTAAAGTAAAAAATGTCTGACTTTCAACTTCTGATCTGTGTTCTATGTTCTGTTGTGAATAAAATATGGCTATAAGAGATTTCTGATATTGCATTCTTGTTTTCTTCACATATTATACAGCGTCCCAACTTTTTCAGAATTGCAATTTTTCCTATTTCTCTGCCTTCATGCAATAATTATTATAGTATCAATATATAGATGTGTGTGTATTTCTTTTGTTCCTTTAGGTATTAAGTCACCTTATAGATATTTGACCATTAAGTTGTATTATAGTTCAGTGCATTATAGGTCTATCTTTATAATATATCCAATATAAGGTAGATATAAAAAGTCTACACACCCTTGTTTAAAATGGCAGGCATTGTAATTTAAAAAAACATACCAATGGTATGCGCTGAGTTATATTTTAGGTTCTATAAAAATTTCCTTTTTGTTCCAGATTATATCACTGTATTTGTGATGTCCCATTTTATAACATTATTACGTTATCCCGTGTGATAAATGGCTTTTATAAAACATGAAAACAATGTGTTTGAAAAATAAACAATGTATTTAAAAAGTAATGAAAAAAAACTAATTACTGCTGCTCTTTCCACAAAATATAGCTATCTGAATATGGTAGCATAAAAACGAATGATTATTTTAAATGTTTTCATTATGGAAACGTAGTGATACAAACCAGCCATAAGAAATTGATATTGCTGTGAACAGAAAATCCAGGATTTTGAAAAAAAAAAAAAAGTCTCAATGCAAGGGATAAAACAACAAAATCTATACTAACTTGGTAAATCACCCTTTATTCTTGTGATGACAATGCTCCCATGGCTGCTGCAGTCCTTAGCAGTGATGCAAACACAAGACTTCAGAATAGATTGATTGGCTGCAGTGGTCATATGCAGATGGTCAGCATGTCATCACTGCAGGACAGTTAACAGGTACTGGCAAGACCAACGAAGCACTAAACAATTTACAAGTAGTTTATTTCATTATTTTATCACTCGATCACTTTCTCTGCTTTGATGCAATTCTATAAAAATCTTGCACAATTTTGAACAACTTCTTAAGGCCACTGGTTTTATGATTTCAGGAGAATGAAGATGCTGTTCAGTTTGCTAACAGAGTTAAATCTGCCATTGCAAAAAAAGGTGGACTGATTGAACTATCATGGTAAGTGTCCAATGCTTTTTAATTTTAAGTTTACCTTCAAATACCTGCCAACCTCTGCTTAATATTGCACTTAAGGAAATCACAGCAAGAAGAAAAAGACGATCAAAAGGGCCACAAGGTTTGTATAATCCTAATAAAAATATTCTTTATTGACAATAATAAACAGGAAGAATAGGGGGGAAAAGTGTAAACGTGCAGGTAGCTATGTACACATAGGATGCACAGCAGTGGAGCTACAACCCCTGGCAAAAATTATGGAATCACCGGGCTTGGAGGATGTTCATTCAGTTGTTTAATGTTGTTGAAAAAAAGTAGATCACAAACATGGCACAAAACTAAAGTAATTTCAAATGGCAACTTTAAGGCTTTAAGAAACACTAAAAGAAATCAAGATTAAAAATGTGGTACTCAGTAAGGGTAATTTTTTTCAGACCAAGCAGAGGGAAAAAATTATGGAATCACTCAATTCTGAGGAAAAAATTATGGAATCACCCTGTAAATTTTCATTTCCAAAACTAACACCTGCATCAAATTATATCTGCTCTTTAGTCTGCATCTAAAAAGGAGTGATCACACCTTGGAGAGCTGTTGCACCAAGTGGACTGACATGAATCATGGCTCCAACACTAGAGATGTCAATTGAAACAAAGGAGAGGATTATCAAACTCTTAAAAGAAGGTAAATCATCACGCAATGTTGCAAAAGATGTTGGTTGTTCACAGTCGGCTGTGTCTAAAATCTGGACCAAATACAAACAACATGGCAAGGTTGTTAAAGGCAAACATACTGGTAGACCAAGGAAGACATCAAAGCGTCAAGACCGGTAACTTAAAGCAATATGTCTCCAAAACAGGAAATGCACAACAAAACAAATGAGGAACGAATGGGAGGAAACTGGATTCAATGTCTGTGACCGAACTGTAAGAAACCGCCTAAAGGAAATGGGATTTACATACAGAAAAGCTAAACATAAGCCATCATTAACACCTAAACAGAAAAAAACAAGGCTACAATGGGCTAAGGAAAAGCAATCGTGGACTGTGGATGACTGGATGAAAGTCATATTCAGTGATGAATTGCGAATCTGCATTGGGCAAGGTGATGATGCTGGAACTTTTGTTTGGTGCCGTTCCAATGAGATTTATAAAGATGACTGCATGAAGAGAGCATGCAAATTTCCACAGTCATTGATGATATGGGGCTGCATGTCAGGTAAAGGCACTGGGGAGATGGCTGTCATTACATCGTCCAATAAATGTCCAAGTTTACATTGATATTTTGGACAGTTTTCTTATCCCATCAATTGAAAGGATGTTTGGGGATGATGACATCATTTTTCAAGATGGTAATGCATCCTGCCATAGAGCGAAAACTGTGAAAACATTCCTTGAAAGAAGACGCATAAGGTCAATGTCATGGCGTTCAAGTAGTCCGGATCTCTATCCATTTTTGGTGGAAGTTGAAGAAAATGGTCCATGACAAGGCTCCAACCTGCAAAGCTGATCTGGCAACAGCAATCAGAGAAAGTTGGAGCCAGATTGCTGAAGAGTACTGTTTGTCACTCATTAAGTCCATGCCTCAGAAACTGCAAGTGTTACGGGTCCGGGTGGTGGAACCTCTGTGCTTCGGTGCAAGGAGGGACCAGAGGGGCTTGACTAAGTGCCTTCTCGACCTGACCCAGGTCACACGGCGGCTTAGTCAACTCCGTGAACCAGGGAGGGACTGGGCTGGTGAACCAGATGTCACTCTGGGACAGACCTTGTGTGAGAGCGGGCAACTCCCACGGGTCAGATGACAGGAGCTGACCATTACAGCTGATGAGCACGGCAGGCAGGCTGGCGGGTGGTCCAGGTAGATAAGCAGGCAGGTACAGCTGATAGCCAGACAGGCGCTCCGGATAGGCAAGGTGGCGGGCACGACAGGTTACTTGGCAAGTGCTCTGGGTTGGCAGGCTGACGGGCACAGCAGGTAACTGGCAGGTGCTCCAGGTAGGCAGGCTGGCGGGCACAGCAGGTAACTGGCAGACTGGCGGGCTGGACTGACAGGCAGCGGGACCTGAGGGCTGAAGCAAGTGTTAGCACACGGAACAACAACCTTGCACAGGCATCTCCATTTTGGAGGAGGTGCCTTATATAGGAGAAGTCCTCCGGCCATTGTCCGGGGACTCTTTAGGACTGCTCGCGCGGCCCCTTTAAGAGGGCGCGAGCGCGCTCCCTCCCTAAGCACAGTGCTCGGGAAGCTGCGCTTTTTAATCTTTATTTCTTTTAGTGTTTCTTAAAGCCCTAAAGTTGCCATTTGAAATGACTTTAGTTTTGTGCCATGTCTGTGATCTGCTTTTTTTCAACAACATTAAACAACTGAATGAACATCCTCCGAGCCCTGTGATTCCATAATTTTTGCCAGGGGTTGTATAATTCATTAAGATATCAACACAGTGTATAGTATATATGCATTTTTCATATACCAATCCCCCTGACGAAGGCCGGACCGAAACGCGCGTCGGGGCGGACGCACTGCTAGTGGAGTCCTCTGTGCTCGCTCTCTCCTTTGCATCCCAGGTATTGAATCGTTGGTAAAACTGACATGACCTTGCTTTGTATATGAATGTGATCTTACTGCTGCAGGGTATCACCCCAGACACATAGATATGCCTTATAGACCTATATGGTTATTAAAATTTTGTGGCACATTACTGAGTGTTTGGTATGGGTAATATATCCATTCATACAGCCATGTATTTATGGCATATGGGAGATGCATCTATACTATACACTGTTATTGAGATCTTAATGAATTGTAGCTCCACTGCTGTGCGTCCCATGTGTACATAGCTACCTTCACGTTTGCACTTTCCCCCCTATTCTTCCTGTTATTGTCAATAAATTAATATTTTTATTATGATTATACAAACCTTGTGGCCCTTTTTGACAGTCTTTGCTGTGGTTTCCTTATATGTCTATGACGATTGGTCAAGTAAAGTCCAATAATGGGTAGCCAATATCTAACCTGGATATATTCATTTTTATATATATGTATACGGACTATATTGCTACCATTCCTATGAATCCCCTTTATTACTTAATATTGCACTTGAAGAGTCCAGTAACCACATTTTTCACAATTTTTTTTGGTGTATTTATTTCTGACATTTGGTATAGGTTTTTCCTGGCATTTTTGAAGTCCTATAAAGAAGCTCAGAGAAAGGAGCCCCAGAAAAAAAAATACCTAAATCAGGCTGCATCTTCATAAAAAATGTTTCTGACCCTAAGGAAAGTTGCAAAAATGCCACAAACCAGATTGCTGTGTATGTGTAGACTTTATAATTGGGAATGAGCAGACCCGTGGATGTTTGGGTTCTAGTGAACTTTAGTCCAAAATTCGGTTCGGGTATCTGAAATTCAACCTGAACCCCATAGAACTCAATGTGGACCCGAACTTTGTAGCTGTAAAATGGTTGTGGTAAGAGCCTCCAAATACTAAAACGGACTGACGGAAAAAGTCCATGTTCGTAGTTCAGCACCGGACACTAGGTATCTGGTGTGAACTCTGAATTTTACAGTTTGAGTTCACTCATCTCTATTTATAATATTTCAAAGACGACTTTTTTGCTGCTGTAGCTTTAAAATAAAATGCAATAGAAAATTCCCCCCCAAAATTCTTCTGAAAACATGGGTTAAGGAACTGGACAGACCTCTCTTGTTTATATTTACACCTTTTGTCTGTCTATGAAAATCCAATGGTAAACAGATTAATCATAGGCAATTCTGATCCTGTGGATTTTTAGGTGCCTGTTCACCTTAGATACACGTTGGCCAAGTTATCACATCTGACTCCCCCCATACACAAGAATGCTTGAATTGGCCAAGTGTTTTTAATAGGTGGGAGGGGGGAGAGGAGAAAGATGCGGACAGACACCACTAGCAGCGGTTCAAACTGCTCATTCCTTATCCCCCCTTCCCCCAAACGTCATCAGTCAGCGGAATGTCGGGGGGCCCCATATGCATTCTATGATCAGCTGATATCGGTGGGATCTGTTGGCTTTAATCTAAAATATGTGGTTTTACCTGAGTCATTCTTGCAACCAGAATTCAGCTCACGTTACCTTTTTTCTGTGTTTTTAGGGATGGTGGCCTGAAAAGAGACAAAGTGAAAGATTCATTCAAGGAAGAGCAGCAGAAGAACTACAGTAAAATTATTTCAGGAGAAAATAATGTCTTCCAGAGGGAAATCTGATCAATGCCACGTCTAAGGAATTTCATAGACTCCAAGGATACGCCTTTTTTTTTTCCCTCCCACTGTCTTGCACCTTTTCCCCAGACATCCGTCCTCTCATTACTGATATTCTTCTTTTTTTTTTTCTTTTTCTTTTTGCTTGAACAAAGGACTATATCTAGGAAAGCTGTACCTATTCAAATGTAGTCAACCATGAAACGGAGTGAAGGGTCTATTAGATAATTATATTGGCTAATGTTGAGTAAGGAAACTATTTTGTTAAAATGGCTACTGTTGGTTAAAGGGAATCTGTCAGGACGATTTTACTAATTAAACTAGTAGTATGGCAGCATGGTCAGAAGAACAACACTAAATAGTATACCCATCTTGTAGTAATCTGACATGCCATCATTGAGCAGCTGAGCTTTGAGGCCTGGAAGTGCATTGGGTGTGTTTTAATGCACTTCCAGACTATTTTAAATGTTGCTACAAATTTTGAAGAATTTTTTTTTTTGATAGGAATACTACAGAAATCAGGTTTAATTTTTACTGTAGTTCCACTGCCAATATAATTAACTTGATTAGTAAAATTGTCCTGAAAGGTTCATTTACGATATCTGGAATATGATTGGTGATTTCTTTAATAGATCCCAGGCCAAAGCTGGCTTATTTGTGTGCACTAAATAATCACCAACCACATGCCTAAAGTGAATTGTAATGAACAATATTGGTGTTCTCTGTGTGTTTTTTTTTTTTTTTTCAGGGTTGTAAGTAAAAAAAATTATTGCACAACAAAGTATGCTTTTATATATTATTAGGTTCTTACAGGGCTTTGGCCTCCAGTTATCACCCTGGGGGTGATTCGTCAAAGTGTTTATGCCAAAATACTGGTGTAAAATGCTTTCCAAAGTGACACATTTTTGCACAACACAGAGATTGGCATTTTCCTGCCAGTGTGAAGCAGCTGGGGAGTTGCGAGGGCAGGACACAGAGTATCACTAGGCCCGCCTGTAAAATTTCATAAAAGTGATGTCGTGGTTTTTTTTACGGTTGAAATGCTACTCCAGTCAAAGAATGGAGTAGCATTTCTGGCAAGATGCATGGAGGTGCATGCCATTCAGTGCATTTTACTTCAGTGAGTGCTTTATTAAGACTGGCATGAGCAACACCAGTCTTAATTTATCGGCCCCTATGTTTTTAATTGTGAATGGTTTATTTTACATGGGTATTTCAGCTGTAACAATAAAGGTTTCTCATTGTATAATGAAAAGGTATACAAACTTCCAATAATCTTTTCTACAGTCATACATTGGGAAGTTTTTCTTCTTCCAAGGTATAAGAATTTGTCTTGGACATATAAAGAAGAGACAGCTGTAAATCTCTATACTACAGTTTAGTTATCAGCGCTGTGTCTTGGAATGAGCACATGATCAGGAAAGGTTTTTATCCTCTGGATGGTGAAAAATAATGGTTTCCATTGAATGACTGAAGTTGCAATACCCCTTTTAGAGTGCTTGAGTATGGTGTGGCAAAGCTTTTGCAATTGTATTTGATTTACAGACCAAGTCCATAAACACCTGTATCTGCCACATATCGGTGTTAAGTCACGATATGTTCATGTTTTGTTTTTTAGCAGTGCAGTAATTTCCGTGGATTATATGCATCGTGTTCTAGCACCCTAATCTTTGGAGCTGAATCATTAAGACTGGCGTTGTACATGCCATTCTTAATGAAAGGGTGTGGTTAAGATGCAACAAATTCATTAAGTCTACAATCCCATGATGAGCTTTTGGCGCGCTTTTTTTTGCTGCTTCAAAAACGCTGTGTCTTACAGTTCCAGCAAAGTGGTTGGGATTTATAGAAATATCATGCCCACTGTGCTTATTTTTAACACAGCATAAACTGACCTGCGGTGCGTGTTTTAAATCTGCAGCATGTTAATTTCTCTTGCAGGTATGCTGATTTTTTTGCTGTGTGAATTTTCTTCATACACTTGTATTAGATGTGGAAAATCAATAGCAAAAAAACCCACACTTACCTTTTTAGCGCAGTTCCATGGTGGAAATGAATCAAAAACGCATGTAATCCACACCTAGATATATCAATAAAGTTTTGTCAAAGTAAAAAAACAGGAAGTATCAAAAACAAAGTAGCTTTATTTAAAGTATAACCTACCAAACCAAGACAAAAAACGCAGCATCAAAAACACAATAAAAACACATATTAAAAAAACACACAAAACTGCAATAAACAAATGCAAGTAACCTAATAGGTTTAAAAATTCTGCAACATCAAAAACGTACCAACAGCTCATTGTGGGAACATGGCCCAAGAGGAGTATAACACTTAATGAATTTGGCGCATCTTGGTGACACCAACCTGAAGGATCAAGTTACCAGGTGGTTTATACCACACAATGAATGGATGTTAGGCTGAGTTCACACGATGCGTTTTTAATGCGTTTCCGCTGCGTTTTTGCAGCTGAGTAAACGCCGCGGAAACGCATTAAAAACGCATGGTAGAAGGGCAGCAATGTTCCCCAATTGAAATCCGCATGCGCTGTGCCCATGATGCGGATTTTTCCGCAGCGTAAACGCTGCGCTCAAAAATCCGCAGCATGTCCATTAATTTTGCGTAAACGCAGCGTTTTCGCCGCCATTGACTTGCATTAGAAGGCGCCAATTCCGCAAGACTGCATTTGTACTTGCGTTATTGGTGCTTTCTAATATGCTGATGGTACCCGGGTGTGGAGGAGAGGAGAGTCTCATCCACACCCAGGTACCATTAAAAAATCTGTAAAAAAAGAATAAAATAAAAAATAAATGTATACTTACCTTCTGTCGGCCCGCGCACCGCTCCTGCTTGGTTCCCGGCACTTTTCAGTGAGTTGAAGGACCTGCGCTGACGTCAGTCATGTGACTGGTCACGTCACGTGACGCTGTTGCCGGCAAGGGAGAACGGAGTGTAAAGCAGGACACCGGGGGCCATCAGAGGGTAAGTATACATTTATTTTTTATTTTTACCATTCTCTCGGGTCACACTATATAAATCCATGCCGGTTGCATGGATTTATATAGTGTGACCTAGTTGTCAAGCACTTTCCAAGTGATGCTAAAATCGCCTGGAAAGCGCTTGTCTATCCGCATGCGGAAACGCATGTGAATCCGCATGTATTCCGCAGGAAAAACGCATATACAATCCGCATGCGTTTTTTCTGCCAGGGAGATGCAGAAATGATGCAGAAATTTTCTGCTTCATTTCTGCATCGTGTGCACATACCCTAAAAAAAAAACAGAAAGCGACCTCCGGGTTTAGTTTCATAATTTCACTACACTTGGAATTTCTTCTCCCTGTTTTTTGGTACATTATATGGTAATTCGAATCAACAAACTCATCCCATTAAACACAAGCCCACGTATGACTTTGTCAACAGAAAAAAAAAAAAGTTCTGGCTCTTGGGAGAAATGTAGGAAGAAAATCAAACGTGTAGAAAAAAAAATTAAAAACACGAAGGCAAAAGACCAGCACCACGTGCTAATAGTCAGTCTATAATCAGTTGCTTTTGGAATAGTCAGCGGAGGCTCCTTTCCCTATGGAGACCAGGTGTTACTCTCAGGACAAAAAGTGAGTTCATCAACAATTTAATGAAAGAGCGCATTAACCGGTCTAAAATCATCTTTTAATTCCGTCCATTTAAAATCCCATGGCTGGGTGGGGGGTAAGCGGTTCACATCATCAGATGACGGCCTGAGTACAGAACTTCTTGGACCCGTAGAAGCGCGGTGTGCTCGAAACAGCCGTCGTCTGATGATGTGTACCACTTATCCCCCTGCCATGGGACTTTAAATGGACAGATAATTTTAGGCGGCTGGTGCTCTTCTTTTTTCTTTCATTAAATTGTTGAGAAAAAAAAATTAGCCCTTTTGGCATGGGTTCAAATTTTTTTTTTCATTGCATACTGTATATCCCCATGTAAAATAAGATACTCTCCTCCTTCACTGGTGCTGTTCGAGCGATGTCGCCACAGAGTCTCTCAGGACTCACGTTAGGATTGCAGCAGTTTACCAGTTAATAGGTTGCTTTGCTCCCATTTCCTTTTGGATGAACCTCAGATGGGCGAAGGAATTGTGAGAACTATATTATTCAAGAAGTGTCTGTTTTAATAGAGGACAACCCCTTCAAGTCCGGATTCAGATGTCCATATTGGAAAACAGGAGAGGTTGCGTTCACAAATTGTGGATATGACTGGCTCTGTGTGCTTGTCATATTGTGGACAGGTGCCGTAGCTGCCTTTTACTTTGCATTATTTTGGTCTATGAAAACAGACCAAGGTAGTGATGCTGCATTTTTTTTTTCACGCAGACAAACGGTCCACATAGAACATTAGCTATATGTACTTGCACAGAAACCAATTCATCTGAATGAACGCTAATGGTTACTTTGAGAAACACTTGTCTAACTGAAGGGAACTTCTAAGCTTCTGTATCGATCTTCAGAGTTTCAAGGTGCACATACTTTGCCATGCTATACTCTCCTGTGAAATTGTGAGTAGGTGGAATTGGTCATGATTGAGGTTTATGGACTGTACTAGTTAATGATTTGCATGATCATTTTGTAACAGAAGAAAATAAAGCCATCCATTCTCTAGGGTATTTTGTAATTTGCAATACTACATGTGGAAGCCAATTGAAGAGAATTTACAATGGACTATTTGGCAATAAATGATTTATTGAAAGCTTAAAGGGAACTGGTCATGTCAAAAAAACGCTATTAATCTGCAGATGTCGGGTTAATCTGCAGACGAGTATCGTTCTAAAGCCATGCAACCACCATATTGAAAGCCCGGCTACCTGCAGGAAATGAACTTTATTCCTCCTGGCAGCCTCCAGCTTCAGCCTCCTTTCTGTACATAGTGAGTGGCGATTGTAACCATGCCCCGACACTAACTGACAGCCGGCTCTGCATGGCATCAGTACGGAGCTGACTGTCCGTTAGTACCGGGGTGTAGTTACAGCCTCTGCTCACTATGTAGAGAGCGGTGACTGAAACCCGGAGGCTGCTGGGAGGAATAAAGTTAATTTTCTTCCTGTAGCCGGGCTTACAGTGTGGCTGCTGCACGACTTTACAACGCTATTAACCTGCAGATTAACCTGATATTTGAGGTTGATAGCATTTTGGGACATGACAGGCCCCTTTAACTGAGATTCAAATCACCAAGGTAAATACAAAAATACTATTTTTTTTCAGATTGCATTGTTGCCAAGTACATGCTACCATAGTACACTGTATTGTGTAAAACTCTAATAGCCTACATAACTGGTACAAAACAATATTCTGTTTCCTGAAACACAAATTAATCCGTAAATATGGCACAGGAAATGTTAGGCTTCATTTAAAAAAACTAATGTATAAGGTGAAATATTGTAAATTTGTTTTTTTTTTCTGTAAAATTAAGCACACTATATCCCAACACTGTCCTTTCAACTTGTGTTTCATTTATGGGGTATGCCATGTATAAGTGAAAAAAGGAAGCTAAAGGAGTGTTAATGCTTCATCAAATAAATGGTTTTTTTTGTTTAATAAAATGTGCTACAATTTTCTAAAAAAAAAACTTGGTATCCGTTTCTCACAGTTTTAAAGCTTCTTGTTGCCATCATTTAAGAGGAACCAACAATGTTTATGTAAATGGGATAAAAACCGTTTTGACCATGTGATAAACACACATGCACATGGGTCTTTGTGCCATCATACATTTAGGATAGATCTGTGTCCTAGAAGTACACGATGAAGGTGTCATAATCACCCTCCTGCTGCCTCTAAGTCCCCATTCAACACAGAAATCCTGCTCTATCCTTCTAATGCATTCCTGTTCCTCTCTTTACCCCACAATTGTCTGTTGCTTTGATTAAAGGGATGACTGTTCAAGCCAAGTACAGACGCTCAGTGGCCAGCAGTTCAGTGCATTTTCCCACCTACTTGTTGTTCATCTTTTTCCACCATTCTCTGACGGTTCTTATTTTCTAGAAACAAAGTAAAGGGGGGCACGGAGATGGAGGGAAACAAGCACATGGGAAGGTGCACTTAACTGATGGTCATACAAATCCATTGAGAAACAAAATGAAATAATTTTGAGGGGAAAATTAAAATATGCAACTAAATTATTTTAGTTTTGTTATGTGTGAACACCATTTTCTAATTGAGGATGTGGGTTTTGTTCAGAATTGGCCAATCACATTTAAACTCATATTAAATAGTAGTCAGTACATAGCTATCATCACTTAAAGTGATTCTGATTAACTCCATATAAAGTTTAGCTGTTCTAGTAGGATTTTCCTGACATTTTCTTAATTGCATTTGTACAGAAAAAGCCATGGTAGATAACCTTCAATAATGAGATCACTTTGAGGTGTTGTAAGCTGTTTATCAGTCATGAGAACTGAGAACTTTTTGTGGAATGATATCTTTAGGAATTATTTCAATTAATTAGATATACTCGTATATGAAGCTCTGAAGATGGTCATCAAGAAGTGTCTTAAATTTAGCACCACATTGACATTACCTAGAACTGGTAACACCTCAAAAATTTACAGCAACATTAAAGGAGCTGCAGCTATTTCAGGCAAGTACTGGTTGTATACTGCAGGTGACAACAATTTACCATATTCTTCAAACAGTTTGTCTGGCATGTGGGGTAGGATAGCAAGTCAGATGCCTTTTCCAAAAAAAAAAAACATCCAAGCCCAACTTTTTTTTTTGCCAAAACCTTTCATATTGTCTGAAAAAGGGATGTGGGAAAACGTGCTATGGTGCGACCAAGGTTGAACTTTTTGACCATGATTCCAAAAGATATATTTGATGTAAAGCCAACACTGTGCATCACCAAAAGAACACCATACTCACAGTGAAGTATGGTGGAAATGGCATTATGCATTGGGGCAGTTTTTCAGCAGCTGGAACTAGGGCTTTTGTCAAGGTGGAGGGAATTATGAACAGTCCCAAAAATCAGTCAACTTTTCATCAAAACATTTTTCATTGAAAGCTTAGAAAACTTAAGAAACTGATTCAGAAAAATATTGGAAAACTAACTTTTTAATCTAATATGCTCTTTGATGTCTCTTTGTAAAGAGAAAGTGATATTTTGTAGATCATGGAAGCAGCTATGGGTATCACTAGCTCAGAGGTATGTATATAGATCTTGATTCATCAAAGTGTTTTGCCAGAGAGCGGACGTAAAACCATTTGATAAGCTGAAAAAATAATGCTGCTTTTTGTATCTTTTAGAATTTTCATGCTACTTTTGCCTGGAATGGGGGTGTGATGCCACAGTTTTGTCTAATTCTTGATGAGCTGTGGTGAACCTTCTGCCAGAAATGTAGTCGTTGACTGGAGTAAAATTTGTGGCAAAGAGCACGCAGCTTATCAGATGTGCCTGATTGGTTAAGATGTAAATTGTCTCTTCAGAGAGGAAGAGGACTAGAACGCTAGTGCCTCCTATAGGAAGTAGTAATCCTTAAAGTCAATATCTACTCTCTAATGAGCCTTGTCACATGACTTGGAGTTTAGGTCAAAATCTCCATTTCCAGACACTGTTTGGGGGTATTGACCGTCGTCAGTGCAAAGTGTGAGATCTAGTTTGGCTGGGTGAGAAGTGTCTGACTGGGATCAAAGGGGCAACGTTTCTCCTTGCAGAGAGTGACATATCAAGCCTGATATGCTGAGCTGAGGTGAGGAGACTTTTATGCCATACTACTCTGGGAAATACGCAGTTTGTCTCTTCATGATTTGGTAAGAGGCATGCGCCACTTAATGGATCCGTCACCTCTTGACTCCAGCATACCAGCCTCCTCAAGATCATTTAGGTGAGGGCGGGATATCCTATGCAGTTTACAGAAGCATGCAAGGCAGTGCACGGAGACTGAATGGATCTGTACGATATAGCCATATGGCTCCATGTCACTTTGCTTGAACCTTAACTGCTTAATGGCTTCATGCAAAGTACATTTTACATGACAAGTGTATTTTAACTGCTGAACCATATTTATCATTGACACAAATACACTTTGACTCCTGATGTAATATACATCTGCACCTCTGAAAGTGTAAGCAGTAAATCAATATCTTATCAGTATGGACTGAAGTTTATTGGTTGGTTGTACAATAGCAGTTATCTGTTTGCCCTGTAACAATTAGTGTTCAGCAAACTCTTACATGTTACCTTAGTGTCAAAGTTCTAAATAAGCAGGATGCTCAACCAAGGGCAGAGATAAATTGCCTTGTACACTTTGCCCTTTTACCTTCAACACAAAAGCACACTTTCTACAAACTGACCTTCATTCCTTTAAAGGTTTATCTCATTAGAACTATACAAAGAAAATGATAAAGTCCGCTCACCAATAAACTCCTTCCCGGTGTTTCCTCCTTTCTGCTCGGATAGCAGCAGGCTGCTGCATTGAACACAACTTCAGACCAAAATCCAGTGAGTGAGGAGACTCCAGCGATGTGGTGTAATTAAAATTTCCATTTATTTGAAGGATGATATTTCCATAAAAAAATGCAGTTACAAAAAGAGCAATTTCACACAATATGGGCAAACAGAGTAAAAAAAACACGCTACGTGTTTCGGCTTAGAAAAGCCTTAATCATGGTACATACATTGGAATACAGGCAGGGTATAAATACAAAAGAACAGCAAACTGACAAAGGAAGTCCAATCAGTTAACTAATTAATTCTTGTGACGTTCAGATGTTACATCTTTGGTTCCCAGTTGGAGACAGGCTTTTTTCTTTTTGTGGTTATTTAATCCTACAGTTGTTATAATAAAAGTCCTGACATTGAAGTTTCTGGCAAGAGAATTGAAGCAAATAAGAAAAACCAACGGAAAGAAAAGATTTTAAATGAAGTGGTTCCAGTATGGAACCTTTCAGCGCAAATTTTGAAAGAGGAACACATATCCGACCTATCGAAAGGTCTAGGATAGTCACCTTCACGGAATTTTGACCTGTTTTTCCACTCTTGATATTAATAAATTGGCGAGGAACATAACATTAAAATGCCATTTTTTATCGGATGAAAGTGAGGAAACAAGAGACACTACATCATCCATTTCTACATCCCTGCAAAGTGATGTTCCTGATGCTACTATATCATCTTTTTCTGAATTGCAAAAAACTTCTATTGGGACAAATGGGTGCTGATTCCCTGCCCGCGAGTCAGCCAGATGAAGTGTTTTTTAAAACCAAAAACTCTAATTATTATCCCCTACAGTCCAGACCACAGGTACTGGATCATTTTCAAGATGTGGTGGAAGAGGAACTTACCAAGATGGATAATCAAAGAGAAACATCGGCCTATAGTAATCTTGCAAGAAAAGAAAAACTAGCATTGAAGGATATAAAAAACAACACGAATATCGTAGTCCGTAAGGCTGATAAGGGGGGTGCCATCATTATCCTGGACTCTGATCTGCACCATCAATGTAATTTGTTGATGTTGCAAAACAGATATTTATGAGATTTTACAATTACATTTCAAAAGGAATTATTACATTTATTAAAGGGGGGTCTGGAGGATGGTGTGTTGTCACAGAAAATATTTGATTATTTATATGTTGACACCCCGGAGACACTCATCTTCCATTCTCTCCCAAAAGTCCATAAACCGGGATTCCCCCTGAAATTCTGACCGATTGTTTCTGGGATAGGGTCGATCAATGAGAAATTAGGGGCATGGGTGAACAGCATGCTCCAACCACTAGTGAGAGAGTTACCTGGTTATATTAAGGACACAAAGACAATACTACGAGTATTTGACAAATTTGTATGGGAAAGGAATTACAGCTGGTTGACAGCTGATGTTGTAGCCCTGTACCCCTCAATAAATTTTGAAGTAGCTGTCCCAGCACTGAAATATTTTCTTGATAGGTACAGCAATTATGATTGTCCAACTAAATTATTTTTGGTAAATTCAGTGAAGTTCCTATTAAAACGTAACTTTTTCAGTTTTTGTGGAGTTTATTATCTCCAAAAATGAGGAGTGAGCATGGGTGAAAAATTTCCCCCTTCTTTAGCAAACATCACAATGGTATATTGGGAGGAAACAGTTCTCTTTGCAGATACCAATCCATTTTTGGAGAGGATTATATGGATAGGCACATATATTGATGACATCCTGTTGGTGTGGAATGGCGATGATAATGATGCAAAAGAATTTATTATCTTCTTGAGCAATAATAATTTTAATCTTAAATTTACTTAGAATTATCAGGAAACCGAAATTAATTTTTGGACATCATGCTCCGCACTAACAGGGGGTCATCGCAAGTTGTGGTTCTTCCCTACAATAAAGAAAGTGATGTTAATAGCATTTTAAAACCCACTTCATGCCACCCTCGACGCGTGGTGAATAATATCCCATACGGAGAACTATTAAGAGTAAAAAGGAACTGCTCTGACCCTAAGTTAGTCAGTGGTGAAATAAAAAACGAAGTGTGAAAAACTTGAACTTAGAGGCTACTCTCATAAAACATTAAAACAAGCTGAAAAAAAAGTGAGTAGATCCACAGGGATTTTCTCATAAAAGATAGCATGAAAAAGTTACCTACAGATAATGTCATTTATTTCACCACTCAATACAGCAGGGACTATGATAAAATTATTAATGTTATTAAAAATTTCTTTTACCAATGCTGTACCAAGAAAGGAAAGTAAAAAAAGTGCTAGAAAGCAACCAAAAAAGCCCCTACAATCGGATCTTTGGTGTCACCCAGCTTATTTATTGAAAATAAATCAAATACTGACAGGAACTGGCTAAAAACCACAGGTTTTTATGGTTGCGGCAAAAATATATGCATCAGCTGCAAACATATCATTAAATGCAAGGACTTTTCTTCCGTTAGTACAGGTATCACATACCCTATATAAGATTTTATAAATTGTGACACCACAGGGGTGGTTTACTTGGTGGAGTGCATCGAGTGTAAACTCCAATATGTAGGGTGTATAATTGGCCTTTTAAAAAGACGCATTAGAAGACATATGTCTGATGCAGTTGGAGACTTAAAGGTTGGAATTTCATCAGTATCCAGGCATTTTGCTACTTGTCATGGGGGTGATACAACCAAACTGAAGTTCTGTGGTATAGAAAGAGTGAGACGATCTGCACGGGGCGGTGAATTCAGGAGGACCATTTTGAACAGGGAAAGCTACTGGATGTTCAAGCTGGATACAAGATCACCTGTCGGCTTGAATGTTAGAAGGGATCTTGTTTTACAATATAATTAAGATCATATTACCATCCAGTGCTATCTCTGTTAAATAAATAAAGGATACATGGGAGAGGAAAGAAACCCCAAAAAATTAAATGAGTCTCCAATGTGCATTTCTCTCTCTCTTTCTTACACATTAACGTGCAATAAATATTCAGATTGTGGAACATATAGTCAATTTAACCATTTCTAGAAGTTAAAGTGGAAAGTGGATGTGAAACCAAACGAGTGTGAACAAGCGTTTGAAGTTACGAATAATCAAGCAAAAAAAAAAAAAAAAAATTCACAATGACATTTTTCTTTCTTTTTCTGTTATAGAGAAATAAGTGGAGGAAAGATTAATAGTAATAATAACACATTAATAACAGGTCATTGTGAACAAAATGTTATAAATTTCTTTTTTGACAACAAACTAAGTAATTTTTCGTTCCATATATACTAATAAATAATGCCAACATATCTTTTGTATACAGCAATGGATAATTGAAAATAATAGTTTTATTATACACGGTAGTACGATATATATGGATATCTAGATGAAAGCTGGAATCGGATGAACTAAACTGGTCACCTCCCACTGTGGGAGATTTTTTATTCAGCTATACACACATATATTTCATTGGTATACATTGTGCTTCGTATACTTTATACTGTTTCCAACATGCAGAATCTATACTGTTCAGCTACCGTATATTCCGGCGTATAAGACGACCCCCCTACTTTCCTGTTAAAATATAGAGTTTAGGATATATTCACCGTATAAGACTACCCCTTTTCCAACGCATACCAAACACCGGTAAAAATTAAAAAAAAAACAGATTTGAATTTAACATGGTCCTTTTTTAATTTAAATTCTTATGACATGCAGGTATATAGCAGGAAAACTGTCACTCATAAACATAAGGCATACAACAACAACATTACTATCATCCATTTTCATCAGTGGCATACACCAGTACCCGACAATTTACAACAGAAAGAATAGAGCTTCACACATAGATTAGATAGATAGAAATATGTCAGTCACATATATATGAAGTACAGTGACATTGTTGCTTACTGTACTTGTCATTTAGTGTAAAGGATTTATTAAAAAATATAATAGTGTTTTCGTGCACCGTCTCTTTAAAAAAGCCGGCCGGCAATTCAGCATCTGTACCCGACAATTTAGAATAGAAGGAATAGAGAATCATACATAGATTAGATAGATAGAAACATGTCAGTCACATATATAAGAAGTACAGTGACAGTGTTGCTTACTGTACTTGTCATTTAGTGTAAAGGATTTATTTAAAAAAATAATAGTGTTTTCATGCACCGTCTCTTTAAAAAAGGTGGCCGGCAATTCAGCATCTGTACCCGACAATTTAGAATAGAAGGAATAGAGAATCATACATAGATTAGATAGATAGAAACATGTCAGTCACATATATATGAAGTACAGTGACAGTGTTGATTACTGTACTTGTCATTTAGTGTTAAAATAAAGGATTTATTTTAAAAAAAATTGGCGTGGGGTTCCCCTTAATTTTAGTCTCTAGCGGAGGTTAAGCAGACAGCTGGGGCAGATGTTTGAAGCCTGGGAAGGGGGTAATACCCACGGAGCTTCCCAGACTACTAATATCAGCCCCCAGCTGAATACCTAGCCTTTACTAGCTATTAAAATGGGGGACCCCCCAAAAAAAATGACGTGGGGTCCCCCCTATTTTAATAGCTAGCAAAGGCTAGGCAGACAGCTGGGGGCTGATATTAATAGCCCAGGAAGGGTGCCATGAATATTGGCCCCCTCCCAGGCTAGAAACACCAGCCATCAGCCGCCCCAGAAATGGCGCATCCATAGGATGCGCCAATTCTAGCACTTAGCCTCGCTGTTCCACGCTGCCCTGGTGCGGTGGCAGGGGGTAATAGGGCTGGGGTTTATGTCAGCGCCAGCTGCCATGAAGCCCAGGTTAGTAATGATGGGCGTCTAGAAGACACCCCCATTACTAACCTACAAAGTGTTAAAAAGAAAAAACACACACTACACCAAGAAAAAAATAATTTATTTGAAATAAACCACACCATTTTATTTAATTCTTAGTTTACTAAAAAAAAATAGTTACCTGTCCACGTTCCTGCGCTGATCTCCCATGCACAGCTGTCACATCTGGAGATGGTGACAGCTGTGCATGGCTGCTGTAAGCTCACACTGCCGGGAACACGTCCGCTCCCGGCAGCGGGAGCCACTGACTGAGGTCACCGGAGTGCATTCAGTCAGCGCAGCTCCGGAGACCTCCTTTACGGCACTGCTGTACCGTGGGAATTTCTCACGATACAGCAGGGCCGTAAAGCAGCTAACCGGAGCAGCGCTGCCTGAACTCCGGCGAACCCGCTTATGCAATGACGGGGCTGCTTTACGGCCCCGCCATTCTAGCGGCGGCAGCGGTTCAGAGCGGTCACATTCTATGTGGCTGCTCTGAACTGGAGATCTTCGTGGGACACTCGTGGACTACTACGGAGGGGTAAGGATAAGGTTGTGGTTTATTATTTTATATTTTATTACAGGAGATCGATGGCTTCGGGGAATTAGGTGTCTAGGTGAGTATAGGTGTAGTTTTTTATTTTTTACTTTATTTTAGGTGGCGATCGGCGGGGACAGGTAATGTATGAACTAATTTATTGTAGGTAACCACTGGCCACCAATGACATGTATTTAACATTTATTGGGGACACAGTAGGGCAATTTATATAGCAGGATCAGGCTGATGGGAACTACTGCTCCCATCGAGCTGATCCTGCTGGCAGGAGTGGACGGGGGACAGACATAGGCCGATGGGAGTAGTAGTGTCACATCGGCCTATGTCTGCCTGCACGCACACACCCGCACACATCGCACAGACACCGTGCACACCCGCAGACATCGCACAGACACCGCACACATCGCACAGACACCGCACACACCCCCAGACATCGCACAGACACCGCGCACACCCGCACACACTCGCAGACATCGCACAGACACATCGCACAGACACCGCGCACACCCGCACACACTCGCAGACATCTCACAGACACCGCACACACCTGCAGACATCGCACAGACACCCCACACACACTCGCAGACACACGCACAGACACCCGCACACACCAATCATGACGGGTCTGGGAGGTGAGGCTGACCTGTGAGACCGTGGGAAAGTTCATGTGAGTTCATGGAATGCAGTCAAGCATGAACCCTCTGAGGGCACCGCGGCGACTTCAAATGAACAGCTGATCGGCATCACCTGATACCTCAGCTGTTCATTTGAAATAACCGGCGGGAAAGCGCAGCACAGAACGGGAAAGCCGGCGGTGAAGTCTTTTCACTGCCGGCTTCCCCGCCCGGGTCCTTCGCTCCCCGCTCCTTTGTGCTGCACTCCCCGCCCGGTCCTAACTTACGATCGGGATGGGAGGTGGCGAGGGGAGCGGAGGATCGGGGTGGGAGGCTGCGGGGAAGCAGTATGGGGCTGTGTGATTGTTTAAAAGCCGGCGGCTTTTTACCGCCCGCCGGCTTTTAAACAATCAGGAGAATTCTCCCACGCTGGGATGGCATTCTGATGACAGGCTGGATCTCAGCTGAGCTCTGCCATCCAGCTTGTCATCCTTCAGAGACACTGCAGAGCGCAGGCATTATGGGAACTTCCGATTCCGGTATTCGATATTGTAAAAGTATCGGAATTAAGTATCGGAATTCCGATACCGCGAATATCGGCCGATACCCGATATTACAGTATCGGAATGCTCAACACTACTTGTCACAGAAGCGATGCGAACTTCCCAGCTCCGGACACAGCGCAGCGCTTCTGTGACAAGTGAAAGCTGTCGGCACAGAAGCCCTGCGCTGTGTCCGGAGCTGAGAAGACACTGCGATGTGTCAGAAAAGTTCGCTAGGTTCTGTCTGTCTCCGCTGCTGGGAATACGCTGCGCTGTGTCCCAGGCCTGAGAAGACACAGCGCAGCAATGTGTCAGTTTCAGCACAGAAGCGCTGACTGTCTGGACCTACCGCCGCCGTATTTTAACTCCCTCCACCTTATATTAACTCCCACATGACAGGGATACGGCCACGGCAGCTTATTAACACCCCCAGAGTATCCCCGCATGTCAATTTCTGAAAGTTCAAAAACATTACCGGCGTATAAGACGACCCCAGACTAGACAGAAGATTTTTCAGTCTTCAAAAGTCATCTTATACGCCGGAATATACGGTAATTTGTTTCAATTCTCTTGCCAGTAACTTCAATGTCAGGACTTTTGTTATAACGTTTGTTGCATTAAATAACCACAAAAAGAAAAAAGCCTGTCTCCAACTTGGAAACGAAGATGTAACATCTGAACGTCACAAGAATTAATTAGTTAACTGATTGAACTTCCTTTGTCAGTTTGCTGTTCTATTGTATTTATACCCTGCCTGTATTCCAATGTATGAACCATGATTAAGGCTTTTCTAAGCGTAGCGGTTTTTCTTACTCTGTTTGCCCATATGGTGTGAATTGGCTCTTTTTGTAAGTGCATTTTTTATGGAAATATCATTCTTCAAATAAATGGAAATTTTAATTACACCACATTGCTGGAGTCTCCTCACTCGCTGGATTTTGGTTTGAAGTTATCTCATTAGAACAATCCCTGTCTATATGCCTAGTGATATACACTGCTCAAAAAAATTAAGGGAACACTCAAATAACACATCCTAGATCTGAATGAATGAAATATTCTCATTGAATACTTTGTTCTGTACAAAGTTGAATGTGCTGACAACAAAATCACACAAAAATCATCAATGGAAATCAAATTTATTAACCAATGGAGGCCTGGATTTGGAGTCACCCCCAAAATTAAAGAGGAAAAACACACTACAGGCTGATCCAACTTTGATGTAATGTCCTTAAAACAAGTCAAAATGAGGCTCAGTATTGTGTGTGGCCTCCATGTGCCTGTATGACCTCCCTACAACGCCTGGGCATGCTCCTGATGAGGTTGCGGATGGTCTCCTGTGGAATCTCCTCCCAGACTTGGACTAAAGCATCCGCCAACTCCTGGACAGTCTGTGGTGCAACGTGACGTTGGTGGATGGAGTGAGACATGATGTCCCAGATGTGCTCAATCGTATTCAGGTCTGGGGAACGGGCGGGCCAGTCCATAGCTTCAATGCCTTCATCTTGCAGGAACTGCTGACACACTTCAGCCACATCAGGTCTGGCACTGTCCTGCGTTAGGAAGAACCTAGGGCCAACTGCACCAGCATATGGTCTCACAGAGGGTCTGAGGATCTCATATCGGTACCTAATGGCAGTCAGGCTACCCCTGGCGAGCACATGGAGGGCTGTGCGGCCCTCCAAAGAAATGTCACCCCACACCATTACTGACCCACTGCCAAACCGGTCATGCTGAAGGATGTTGCAGGCAGCAGATCGCTCTCCATGGCATCTCCAGACTCTGTCACGTCTGTCACGTGCTCAGTGTGAACCTGCTTTCATCTGTGAAGAGCACAGGGCGCCAATGGCAACTTTGCCAATCCTGGTGTTCTGTGGAAAATGCCAAGAGTCCTGCACGGTGTTGGGCTGTGAGCACAACCCCCATCTGTGGACGTTGGGCCCTCATACCACCCTCATGGAGTCGGTTTCTAACAGTTTGTGCAGACACATGCACATTTGTGGCCTGCTGGAGGTCATTTTGCAGGGCTCTGGCAGTGCTCCTCCTGTTCCTCCTTGCACAAAGGCGGAGGTAGTGGTCCTGCTGCTGGGTTGTTGCCCTCCTACGGCCCCCTCTACGTCTCCATGTGTACTGACCTGTCTCCTGGTAGCGCCTCTAGCCTCTGGACACTACGCTGACAGACACAGCAAACCTTCTTGCCACAGCTCGCATTGATGTGCCATCCTGGATGAGCTGCACTATCTGAGCAACTTCTGAGGGTTGTAGAGTCCGTCTCATGCTATCACGAGTGTGAAAGCACAACCAACATTCAAAATTGACCAAAACATCAGCCAGAAAGCATTGGTACTGAGATGTGGTCTGTGGTCCCCACCTGCAGAACTACTCCTTTATTGAGGGTGTCTTGATAATTGCCAATAATTTCCATCTATTGTCTATTCCATTTGCACAACAGCATGTGAAATTGATTGTCAATCAGTGTAGCTTCTTTAGTGGAAAGTTTGATTTCACAGAAGTTTGATTTACTTGGAGTTATATTCTGTTGTTTAAGTGTTCCCTTTATTTTTTTGAGCAGTGTATATAGAGCATGAAATAAGTATTGAACACATCATCAATTTTCTAAGTAAATATATTTCTAAAGGTGCTATTGACATGATTTCTCACCAGATTTCAGTAACAACCCATCCAATCCACACAGGAAAAGAAATCAAACCATAGATGTCCATAAATAGAAGTTAATTGTAATAATGAGAAATGACACAGGGAAAAATGTAATTAATACTTCGTACAAAATCCTTTTGTCCGTGATGACCGCTTTGAGATGCCTCCTGCATACATTGGTCAGGTGTGATTTTTATTCATTCTTCCACACAAACATTTTTCAAATCCTGAAGGTTTTGTGGGCTTCTTCTATGAACTCTCAGCGCTTTAGTTCCTTTCATAAATTTTCTGTTGGATTCAGGCTAGGTGATTGACTGGGCCATTCAAACAGTTTTATTTTTTTTCTCTGAAACAAGTTGAGAGTTTCCTTGGCTGTGTGTATGGGATCATTGTCTTGCTGAAATGTCCACCTTTCTTTCATCCTCGTAGATGGCAGCAGATTTTTTTCAAGAATGTCTTAGTACATACAAGTGCTTCTCACTAAATTAGAATATCCTCAAAAAGTTAATTTATTTCAGTTCTTCAATACAAAAAGTGAAACTCATATATTATATAGAGTCATTACAAACAGAGTGATCTATTTCAAGTGTTTATTTCTGTTAATGTTGATGATTATGGCTTACAGCTAATGAAAACACAAAAGTCATTATCTCAGTAAATTAGAATACTTTATAACAGCTTGAAAAATATTTTTAAAATCCGAAATGTTGGCCTACTGAAATGTATGTTCAGTAAATGCACTCAATTCTTGGTTGGGGCTCCTTTTACATCAATTACTGCATCAATGCGGCGTGGAATGGAGGCGATCAGCCTTTGGCACTGCTGAGGTGTTATGGAAGCACAGGTTGCTTTGATAGCAGCCTTCAGCTAGTCTGCATTGTTGGGTCTGGTGTCTCTGGATGTTTCTTGTGTGGCACCTTGGTAATGAGACACCTTTTTATAGGCCATCAGTTGAACCAGCTGATATTATTTTTCACTAAGTGGCAGGATTGCTTTCTAATTATTTCTGCATTCACATATATATGACTAAATTCGCTGCCCAACCCGCCCTTTTATAACGTTATTCACTTAAATCTATATTTAAAAACAAGTATTTATAACCTCCATTTTTTCTTATGCTAAGTCACAGGAAACTTGGTAAAAGTTGAAGGAAAGATGAATGCAGCACGATATCAGCAAATACTGGAGGCAAATTTGCACTTATCAGCCTGGAAGCTGTGCATGGGACGTTCCAACATGACATCGATCCAAAACACAAGGCCAAGTTGACCTGTCATTGGCTACAGCAGCACAAAGTGAAGTTTCTGGAGTGGCCATCTCAGTCTCCTGACCTCAATATCATTGAGCCACTCTGGGGAGATCTCAAGCGCGCAGTTCATGCTAGATAGCCCAGGAATTTACAGGAACTGGAGGCTTTTTGCCAAGAAGAATGGGCAGCTTTACCATCCGAGAAAATAAAGAACCTCATCCACAACTACCACAGAAGACTTCAAGCTGTCATTGATGTTAGAGGGGGCAATACACATTATTAAGAACTGGGGTATGTGAACTTTTGATCAGGGTCATTTGGATGTTTTTGGTTGTCATTAAGATTTAAAAAGAGAAAACACAGTAGTTTGACAATAAATGACTTTACCCAACCAATATCCATGAGTGGAGAAAAAGTTTTTTTGTTACCATTCATATTTTCTGAAACAAGGCCAAGAAAGGAAAAATTCTGCCGGGGTATGTAAACTTTTGAGCACAACTGTATACTCGAATAACATTACTAGGACTTGAGAACTAACAAGTGTGTTAGAAACAGACTTACAAAATTGCACAGGCACCTCCATGCAGGTGGAGGTGCCTTAAATAGCGATTGTCTCCCAGCCATTGGCTGGGGACCCTTTAGGACAGAGCGCACGAACCCTTTAAGAAGGAGGGAGGGAACGTGTATGCAGTATGCGTACCCTGGACATCAGCAGCCGAAGCAGGAGCAGGAAGTGCAGGACTGGGGCCGCCGCAGTGACTCGGTGTCTCTTCCGGGGGAGGGAGGCAGAAGGCAGAGATGCCGGTGCTACACAGGGACATACTTATCAATCATGTAATGCCATCAGCGAGGCATCTGATTGGCTCCAAATTTATTCTGCAGCAGGACAATGACCACAAACATGCATCCAATGTCATTAAGAAATATATTCAGTGTAAAGAAGAACAAGTAGTCCTGGAAATGATGATATTGTCCCCACAGAGCCCATATCTCAACATCAAGTTTTTCTGAGATTACATAGAGGCAGATGTATTTGTGTAAACCTACACCCTCAGAAGATCTGTGGTTAGTTCTCAAGATTTTTGGAACAACCTCCATGCTGAATTCCTTCTAAAACCGTGTGCAAGAGTAGTTAGAATAACTTATGTTTTTGATTTTGTTTTGAAGGCAATGGGTAATCACACCAAATATTGATTTAATTTTGATTACTCGTTTGTCCATTCACTTTGCATTTTTTCATTGATAAAAATGAACTATTATTACATCTATTTTTTAAAGCAGTTTTACTTTGCACATTTTTTCAACACCTTTCAAAACCTTTTTGCGCTGAACTGTAACTTTAAAGGTTAACTAACTGAGATAACAATTTATAAATACATACCATCCAAAAAGAGAGGGAGAAAACCTTCTAAATAACCTTTATGTGCTGGATTAAAATAGCATTTAGTAGGATTTATAATTTAACAAATAATTAAGGATTGATAGGTCTAGAGTCTTAGCCACAAGAATTGCTCAATGTTCACTAGTAGAGGAACTATCTAATGTGGCTTCTCGGCTGCCTCTAGTCATTTTCATTTCTTAGGCCACGACCCCACTATCCGTATTTGGTCAGTATTCGGTCAGTATTTTTTCTCCGGACTGGGAGCCGAAACCAGGTGAGGAACAATCAGAGAAAAGGTATAATAGAAACAAGTCACCAATTCTGCATTTATCACCCACTTCTGGTTTTGACTCCCACTCCTGAGAAAAAATACTGACCGAATACTGACCAAATACTGATAGTGGGGTCGTGGCCTTAGGATAAGACTTTGTGAAAGATCTACAACAGAGACTTCTTTGGCAGTTAATTTTTAGATCTGTACAATAGGTTCATTCATTGCTAACGTTTTATTGCCAATATATGCTTATGTTCTGCTGCTGTAAGGGATGTAGGTATAGCGATGACTCAGAATTCAAGTCTAATTTTCTTTAATCTCATTAACAGTAAAAAAAACTTTATCCCTAAAACAACATTCTTAGTCAGTCTGCTAATAAAGATTTAAAATACACAAAGGTGTAAAGTTTGGATTATCAGTTCACAGAGTGGAGAAATTCCCCATATGTTGTACTGTTGACTGGAGTAAGGTAATTACATTCTAAATCATCACTTTCTCTAAGTAAGAGCAATTTGTCCAAATTACACTATCTAGTCAATATGTAAGCTCTTCTTGTTCTGTTATCAAATTCAAGTAGTAATCTACTGAGTCAAGTAAAAAGGAAGTGACTGACAGACACTTCACGTAAACATTTTTTTTCCTTACGCATTTGTGCCATAAGGAATTACCGTTCCACATTTCTGCCATTTTTTTGTTGTTGAAAATTTAGCAATGTTCATTGTGCAGCATAAGTTAAACCCTTATTCTACAGGTCAGTATGACCATTGCGATAAAATTTGTATAGTGTTTTTATGTTTTAATACTTTTGTGCAATAAATATACTTTAAAATAACTTTTTGTGTAGCCATATTTTTCAGTATATTTTGTTTGAAGAAGCTATTTGAGAGTTTGGCTTTTGTGGGACGAGCAATACTTTTCAATAATGCCATTTTGGGGCCCTTATGCCTTTTCGATCACTTAACATTTATTGTGCAGGATAGTTTACATTATCTTTATTTTGTGTGTCAATAGTTAAAATTACTGTATATCAATTTTTTATTTTTTTTGTTTACTACTTTACACAATTAAAGCACTTTAAAAAAAAATATCTTTTTTGTATTGTCATCTTTTGAGTCATAACTTTTTTGTTATAACTTATTTATTTCTTTTTATACATTTTTGCTGCCAATGTGACTTGGCCATTCTGGAGAACATATTGCTTTTTAATATGTATTTTTTTGGGAGCTGGAATGCACAAAAACAACAACTTTGGCATTTTTATTTTTTTTATGCTATTTACTATGCTGGGTAAAAATTCTGACTGAGAAAACAAGACATTCAGCTTAGAGTACTATGAAATGATTTGCATAAACATGTTCAAAAAAATATCCAATTGTAAAGCAGTTATGGAGTTAGAATTTTGTTCAACTTTAATCATAAGTATCATAAAATCACAGCCATGATTTGGAAACTCTCCAAGGGGCTGAAGTGCTTTATATTACATAGTGTGCTAGTTATAGCCTACTCTTACTACGTACACTCACTAGAAATGAACAAATAGATTCTAAACAAAATTTGTGTAGACTTTCCCCAAATTTGTAGATATAGTTGAATTTGTATTTGAGTGATTTGCTTCACGTGAATCCACCAAAATCACAGCCAACCAGACCCTATTTAGCTAGATACTGATGGCCAAGAAGTGTTTAAAAAACAATAAAAAGGTAAGGAGAAGGCCAAACAGAGCTGAGTATCAGAGTTAATCATTTTTTAAGCCAATCTCAGTAAACTTACTGTGATTGAAACTTTCCCACAAAAAATTAACTGAATCTGTACAACTTGAAATTCGGGAAACTTGCTCAACTTTAAGGCTGATTTCACACGTGCGGATATTTCCAATACCGGAGATGTGTCCCGTGTGGCAACCATGTGCCGCATCAAGATCACACAGACCGGCACCTGGGAATCAGCGATACAGTTAGCGCTGTTCCCAAGCACCAGGTGCTTAACGCTACCCTCATCATGGTTCCCTGCCGGAACTGTGATGAGCAACAGCAGGGACCATGATGAGGGTAGTAGTAGTCTGATCTCGCAGAGTCCCCACCTGTAAAAATAAGAGTAAAATAATAAAATCCATGTACTCGCCTCTCCTAGGTGTCCCCCGCCGTAATCCATGTGACTGCTCCCGCCGAGGAGCCGGGGAGAATGAGCCGCTCCTGAGCTGCAGCTCAGGAGCGGTGTCCTGTCACTCAGTGAGCGCAGCTCTGGAGCCGCTGATTCTCCCCGGCTCCTCTGCAGCAGCAATCACATGGATTACAGCGGGGGAAACCTAGGAAAGGTGAGTACGTGGATTTTATTATTTTATTCTTATTTTTACAGTTGGGGACACTGCGGGATCAGACTACCACTACCCTCATCATGGTCCCTGCTGGTGCTGATCTCAGCGCCGGCAGTGAACCATGATGAGGGTAGTGTTCAACACCCGGCGCTTGGGAACAGCTGATTCCCAGGCACTGGTCTGTGCCACACTGATCTTATCCGTGTATTTTCAGTGTGAGACAGTTTTGCGGACCATCTAGCCGCAAAAAAACGGACTTGTCTCCGTGTGGAGCACATGGACACACGGTCCTTGATAACATGCTGAGATGTGCAGTGTGTGCGTGTGTCAGTGTCTCCGGTACGTGTGGAAACTGTCACCGCTCGTACCGGAGATACTGACGTGTGAAAGAGCCCTAATACCTACCCCTAAAAGCGGCATATAATTCAGGTTATTCTTCATTTTAAAAAAAAAATAAAGCATGTTTTGATATATAATAAGTTTGTTTTTTTTGTAAATAATTATAAGCCCCAGAGTGAAACTTGAACATCCAATATTTGATCACTTATTTAAAAAGGAAACCTATGTATGCATTTTTTCTAGCTCTGAGTTGTTAATTACCATTTTTATACACACTTACTTTATCAGTAACAATTGATAATTAAAAAATAATTAAAACTGCCTTCAGACATAAATGGGCAAATGCTTTTGTATAAACACTGTATGTTAGATATTACGCATAACAAAACCTATATTCAGACCAAGAAAAATAAATGTAGAAATAAGGCTGTGTCCCCACAATGAGTTTTTGGCGAGTTTTTAATGCTGCATATTTTTACTGCACCAAAAACGCAGAGTCTTTTAAAGTTTCAGCAAAGTGGATGGAATTTAAAGTATTCTCATGCCCCACAGTGCTCCTTTTTTACTCAGCGTAAACTGATCTGCGGTGCTTGTTTCATATTCGTCGCATGTCAATTTCTCTTGTGCGTACGCTAAGTTTTTTGTGCGGAATTTCCCCATAAACTTGCATTAGATACGGAAAATCCGCAGGTAAAAAACGCACATGCATTTTTAGTGCATTTCTGCAGTGAAAATGCATCAAAAACGCATGTGTTTCATACATGACCATATCAATAAAGTTTTATCAAAGCCAAGTACCAGGACGTATCAAAAACAAAGCAGCTTTATTTAAGACATAACACACAAATGAGACAAAAAAATTAATGTAAAAAAATGCACTCAAATGCAATAAAAACCGCAAATAATCTAATTTGCTTAATAGGTGCAGATAGTCTGCAACATTGAAAAACTCATCAAAAGTAGAGATGAAGGAACATGTTCGAAAAGCGTTTAATTTAAAATTCGGCACGAACATTGCACATTCGGATTCGTGATCGGACTCACTACAGTATTTTTTATTACTTTGGCTAGGATAGTGGTGCTGTATGATGAATGGGGGGGGGGGTGTTGATGGGGTGGGGTGGGGAGAGATTAGAGGAGCAGCGTGCTTGTAATCTAATTTTTTTCCCTAACTTTGTGTGCAAATTGCGGCTAGCCAATCAGGGCACAGAAACCATCCACAATGTCCAGAAACAAAGGCTTGTGCCATTGGCTACTGAAACAACATGTCCCTCTCTATATAAAGAGCAGCCATATTGTTTTAGCACCATTTTGGGACTATTACAGATCAGAGAGGCTGAGCCTGGTGTACTCCTGGATACTGAGCTATTTTAGATAGTTAGCTAGGCGGTTGCTTCTAAGTCAGATACTTTAGATAGGGTCCTGTGTGGCTGTGAAATCGACCTTCCAGCAGTTTATTTTTTTTGTGCCATTAGTGAGGTCCAGACAAAGACACCAGGTCACATTTCACTTAAGTCTGTTGTGCACTGCTTCTATTGTGCTCCATGCATGAGTATACCTTTAAAAATCGAATTTTGATTGTTACAAACGTGATACAGCATGTCTCAGCTTGTCATTTTGTGGCGGTGAAATTCAGCTGTATGCCGAGCTCGTGCAGAGCAAAAAAAAAAATATTTTTTCTGCTACTAAGGTGATACAGCAGGGGAGATCTCAGTTTGAAATTGTTTGGAGCATATATACTATTTAATACAGGCCTCATCAACAGTAAGAAATCAAATTTTTTGTTGCTAATAGCGTGTTCCAACCACACTATCTGGGCAACATGAGTGGGAAAAAGCGAGGTTGTGGTAGAGGGGGGAATAGGCTTGATGTTCAAGGTATACGTGGGATAGGTGGTAATTTTAGCGAAAGCGCTAGTGAACCAACACCGTCACATCCTATCCAAACACAACTGACCACTTCTGTTACTGGACGGGCTACTCCACTCCTTTTCTTTAGCAGCTGCACAGTGGTATGCCTTGTAGATGAGGGCCAGAAAGAGCAGGTGCTCCAGTGGATGGTAAGCGATGCATCAAGTGTCCCCTCCTCTTCTTCCTCCATCTCAACATCACACACAGTACAGTCCACAGAGTTGGCACCCCAATTACCATTGTTTCCCCCCGCGTCACAACTCTCGAACCGCCCAACTGACTGTAGGGAACCACAGATGGGTGAGTCTGAAGAGCTGTTCACACATTATATGCCATGGCCATCAGAAATCTGCTTCAAAGATTCACAGACTCAAGAGGAGGAAAGCATCTGCACCGATGCCCAAATTTTATTTAGGTTGGATCTGGGGCAGGGCGACGTAGGGTCCGAGCAGCATCCTGACCCTCGTCACCAGATGTTAACCACCGGGAGGGAGGTGATCCTGATGAGACTCAGATACCTGAGGCTCACGCGGACTGTACTGTGCTGTCAGGGCAGGCAGACGAGGATGGTGACTCTCAGAGCGACGAATGGGAGAACAGAGAGGATGATGATGAGGTTGTAGATTCCACTTGGTGAGAACCCAGAAGCATTCAGCTGAGTAGGTCATCTGAGGAGGAGGAAGACTAAGAGGTTTTGTTGCGCCCTATGGCACAGACACGGAGTGATGCAACCACGATGAGCACTGCATCCTTAGCCACAACTCTGGCTGTGGCCTGAAGCTCACAGGAGTGGCAAGGGTTGCCTAGCCTGTTTGCTTTTTTTGACACTGCAAAGGATGAGCCAACTCACGTTATCTGCCAACTTTGCAAAAAAAAACTCAGTAGAGCGAAAAAGTGCAATAATTTGACTACTACATGCATGAACCTTCAAATGCGCAATCAACATGCGTTACTCTGGCAATCTCACTGCGATAAAATGCGGACCAGCAGACTTCATCAACCATTGGCCACCCCATCAACCGCATCTGCTGCTTCTTCCTCCTCCTGTTACCGTGCTAATTGTTGTCACGCAGGTCTCCGACCGCAGAACCTCCACTTGTTTACCCACTCCAGTCAGGCTGAGTGAGAGCCCATCAGCTGTAACAGAAGTGGATATGCCTGCTATTTTTGACCGATCTCAGTCACCGAGCACACCACATCATTCTCAATCCACCGTAACATCTCTGCCTGCACTTCACTCATGGTCCAGCAGTTTGTCCTATTCACCCTGCGCTGCCCTCTCTCAGCACTGCATTCAGCCCTTGGTCCCACAGTTGTGGTCACATAAAAGATTTTCTCCTACACATGACAAAGCTAAGAGGTTGAACTCTACCATCTCCAATCTGTTGGTCACGGAAATTCTGCCTTTCCGCCTGGTAGATAGAGACGGTTTCGAAAGCTGATGGCCGTCACAGTCCCCCAGTACCAGTTGCCCAGTCGCCATTACTTCTCTAAGAAAGCTGTTCCTGCACTACACCAGCATATCGCAGACCACATCACCAGTTCCTTGACTAAATCTATGTCTGCCTGGACGAGTAAGCATGGCCAGGGGTGTTACATCTCGCTGACTGGGCACTAGGTGACTCTGGTGGCAGTGGGGGCAGGCACGGAAGGGGCTGCTCCACAAGTCTTGGAATCCCCAAGATTTGCAGGGCAAACTTCTGTATTTCACACTTTCTCCACTGCTTCTGTTTCCTCCACCTCCTCTAGGGCCTCCATCCTGCACCATCAACCTCTGCCTTAATGAGACACGCATTCCAACAGTGTAGAGCGAATCCCACCAACTCCGTACTGCGCAGACAGAGCTCACCGCAATCAGGCAGTGTTAAAATTAATATGCCTTGGAGATCGCAGTCATATAGCTGAAGAGTTGTGGACAGCTATCCATGCCGAGTTTGAGCAATGGTTGTCTCTGCTGAACCTGGAGCCAGGGAAGGCCATATGTAATAACGGTGCAAATCTGCTGGCGGCCCTACCCCGAGGCAAGCTCACACACGTGCCTTGTGTTACGGATCCGGGTGGTGGAACCTCTGTGCCGCGGTGCAAGGAGGGACCCAGAGGGGCGTAACTAAGTATCAACTCAGACCAGGGAGGGACCGAGCAGAGGGACCAGGTGCTACTCTGGGGACGACCTTGTCAGAGAGCAGGTGGCTCCCACGGGTCAGATGACTGGGACTGACCAGTATTTCGGATGGGCACAACAAGCAGGCAGAAGTCTCTGGGTTAGCTGACAGGTGGTCACAGCACGTGACGGCAGAGCAGGCTGAAGTCTCTAGGTTAGCAGACAGGTGGTCACGGCAAGTGACAGCAGGAGCCTCCAGTTAGGCTATCAGGTGGTCACGGCAAGTGATGGCCGAGCCTCCAGGTAGGCTAGCAGCTAACAAGCAGGTAACAGGCGAGTGCTCCCAGGTGCGCGGGCTAGCAGGCACGGCAGGTAGCAGGCAGATAACAGGCGAGTGCTCCCAGGTGAGCAGGCTAGCAGGCACGGCAGGTAGCAGGCAGGTAACTGGCAGGTGCTTCCTGGAAAGCAGGCGGACTTGCCCATAGACAGACTGGCGGGTTGAACGGAAGACAGACTGTCGGGCTGGAGAGTAGTCAGGCTGGCAGACTGGAACAGTAGTCAGGCTGGCAACTGGACCTGAGGGCTGAAGCAGAGGTAAGTATACTGTGCATCAACTATTGCTCAGGCACCTCCATTTTGGAGGAGGTGCCTTATATATGGGAGGTCCTCCGGCTATTGGCCGGGGACTCCTTAGGACAGCGCGCGCGGCCCCTTTAAGAGAGAGGGAGCGAGCGCCCTAAGCACAGTGCCCGGGAAGCAGCGCGCGCTGACAGCAGCAGCAGGAAGAGGAGCGCTGGAAGACGCCGCGCGGGGAGCGAGGAGGTGAGAGGGACGGCGTCTCTGCCTGGTACACCCTGCATGGCTCACATCCCCAACCTGGTGGTACAGCAATTTCTTCGCCCCTATCTCGGCCTGGATGCGCTGCTGCAGAAAGCACGGAAGCTGTGTCCTCACTTCCGCTGTTCGCACCCCTCAGGTCATCAACTTGCATCAATACAGAGGTCTTTGTTCATGCCAGTTAACCAATTGATATGCGATGTGCCGACACGGTGGAATTCCACTCTGCTCATGTTGCATCGACTGTGGCAGCAGCAATGAGCCCTGATGCAGTATGTCATGTTGTATAGCCTGGGCCAGCGCAGTACGGACGTGGGGCATATCAGATTAAGGACCTCTGCACTCTTCTGAACAGTTTCAAAATGGCTACTAAAATGGTTAGTGCTGACGATGCCATCATCAGCATCACTATTCCGGTCATCTACATGCTGGAGCAGACTTTGAATAGCCTGCGGAAAGAGGTGGTGGTCCCAGAGGAAGAGGAGGAAGCAGAGGAGGATGCGGAAAGGATAACAATGTTTCAAGGTTCCAGACTGTCATCACAAAGGCGGGTACCAAGGGAGGGTGGATTACAGCGATCGAGGGGGGCTGGTGATACCAGACAAACTGTTAGTGAAGGTGCAGGAGCCGAGGAACAAATGGAGGGAGGAAGAGGTGATGGGCGAGCAACAGTCAGGAGATGAAGAGGATACTCATCTCCTCTCTGTTGTTCTTGGTTGGCGGGAGGGGACGGAGGAAACAAGCATCAGTGTTACCTAGCCTCCAACACAGCATGGGCTTGGACCTCATGGAAGAGCCCGACATATGAGAGTGCAGCAAGAAGGCAATCTGCAACATGATCCCCGTATAGTTAGGATTCAAAATAGTGCTGACTACTGGGTTGCCACTCTGTTAGATCCACGTTATGCCCTGGAAAGGAACCCACAAGTGCTTGAGTATCGAAACACGCTTTTACACAACCTTAAGAGAGGTTTTCCCTAAGAAAGCAGTGAGGCACACAGTGTGCATCACAGCTCTAGACTTCCAAGCTCTGGAACGTCAATTCGTCAACGCCAAAACATTAGTAGCAGCAGCAGTGTAAGTGGCAGAAGCAATTTCTGTGAGTCCTTTCACACATTTTTTAGACCAGCTCGTGCACCAGCAGAGCAGAGTACAAGTCTGACACGTGGTGAATGACTGGAGAGGATGGTGCCGTAGTATCTAGAGCTCAATATCAATACCATTAGGGAGGGTTTGGACCCTTTTACGTTTTGGTCTTCAAAAATGGATGAGTGGCCTGAGCTCACCTGTCACGCCTTGGAGGTGTTTTATCATGCCCGGAAGCCAGCGTTCTTTCAGAACATGTCTTCAGCGCTGCTGGTGGTGTCCTGATGGATAAACGCAGCCAGCAGTGCCCTGAAAGTGTAGACCACCTAACTTTCATCAAGATGAACAAGTCATGTATCTCCAAGGACTTTTGCACCCCAATCGCGGACTGTACAGACTAGGCAATGTTGTAGTTTTTAGTGTGCTGCAGTGATCTTGCGTAATTGCAGTCTGTGATATCTTTAGCTTGGCTTCTGTGCCTGCTGTTGCTGCTGCTGAAGATGTTAACAATTATTTTTTTGATATATGAAGACTCCTGGTTGGTTCTTCATCTACTGTGTTGGCTGTAGTGGAAGAGGTGTGGGTCCTAATTATACTAGTTCTATTGTACTGAAATTGATGCCACTTCGGTGATGTCAACCCCTAATTTTTGGAAATGGGGAGACTCCTGGTTGGGCCTTCTTCTGCTGTGTTGGCTGTAGTGGAAGAGGTGTCAGTCCCCATTATACTAGTTGTACGCTACTGAAATTGGTGCCACTTTGGTGGTGTCAGCCCCTAATTTTTGGAAATGTGAAAACTCCTGGTTGGGTCTCCTTCATGTGTGATGCCTGTAGCAGTAGGCCTCCCAGACCAGCAGGCCTCCATTTACTTTCAGTCAACTACCTGTGTTACTCTCCGTAAATTTTTGTACCAATACTAATCTATGAAACAGATTTTTCTGAGTGTGGCTGAGCATAAAACCAGGTTGAGCTGTTACCTGTAGTATCAGGGCTCCCAGCACAGCAGACCTACACTGATCCCTCACCCACCTCGTCTTAATTTGAAGTTCAATTCAAAGCTGTAAATGCTGGCCCAGACCCTGATACCTCATGCAGGGCCCATGGTTGATTACTGCTGTGCCGCTATAAATTGATGCCACTTTCTTTCCTGGTGTCTGTCCCTAATTTGATCTGTTTTGGCAGCTTTCAGGCCCATTTGAAGGTGTTGTGTATGCGTTTGGTTTTGCCTCCCATTGAATCCAATGGGGTTCGGTAGGTTCGGTGAATTATTCGGCGAACATCGGGAAGTTCGCCGAACTGGAATGAACCAAATAGTGAAAGGTTCGCTCATCTCTAATCAAAAGCTCATCATGGTAACGTAGCCTAATAGTCTCTTGTTGTGGTGCGCTGACAACTACACCTACAGATGGGAAAATAAGTATGTGAAACTGTTAAGGGGACGGTTGCAAACAACTTTATTAAATAATGGAAAGCAACCAAACTCGGGGTCCGCGATGCAGCCTGGAGGACTGCGGCTGAACACCTTCCGGGTAAGAAGGTAAAACAACCAACTGAAATAACAATCCCTTCCATGTTACTGCACACCGGAACGGGAATAGGGATTCGCACTATCTCCGTTAACTGCACGTGAGATGTGCAATAAATAATGTATCTGTAGCCGGACTGAGGAGTATCTCTCCACGTGGCTTACAGGCGGTGTCGGGAATACGGCGTCTGCAGACTGCTTGGGGTGTATGGCAACCCCTTTGTCAGAGCCAGACTGTCAGACGAAGCTACCTGCCTCCCTCCATCTAAGGCTGCCTATCCCCCGCTAAACCTGCCTGACAGAAGCTAAAGCACACGTGGAGCCCAAACGACCAAGCGTCCACACAACAACACCATCACAGCTCAATGATCAGAGCGCGCCGCCATGTTTGTGGGTGGGCTATTTAAAGATTAAGCCCTGCCCACCGTCGCACTATTGGTGACGTCACCCGCAAACCAATCAGGCAGTGCCAGGTCACCGGATCAGCTGACTTCCAAACCACCAATCACGGTCCGCCATGTCACAGGCATGCCCAGTGCAGTGAATCCTGGACTTAGGCTGTAGCAGCCCTGTCTCCCTTCGCAACCTATGCTTCATGTTGCTAGGAACAAAGACCCAAAAGACAACTTGTACATCTTGTCCACCATCTAGGCATTGGGACTGATGACAATGGTGAGCAGCATCAGCCCTGGCTGGACTGGAATGGGAGACCACAGACTCCACTGATGGCTCTGAACCTATTTCAAATCCTGCAAACGCCCAAGCCTAACATTATCTCCCCTTCTAACACCCCCCTCCACTTGAGGCTCATTTTCCTCAACGAGCAGGGGAGCATGAATGTGGTCTACCAGTTCCCAGGGATAATCCTCAGATCCATGGCCCCTCCAGTGTACCGGGTAACCCTTTTTATTCACTTACCATCTTAGACCCCATAATAGCCTGCACCTCGAGATTATCACCCCTAGTGTCTGTAGCAGGTTGGGGTTCAGCGAGTTTTGTCAGGCGAGCAGGTTTAAGGAGTGACACATGGAAAGTGTCGTGACTCCTCAGGTGTCGTGTTAACTGTAAACAGTACATTACTGGGTTTACTTGGGCCAAAATTTTGAAAGGACCAATAAAGCGGGGGGCAAACTTAGCAGATTCCCCGCGTACTTTAATATTGTGAGCCGTGAGCCACACTCTGTCGCCCGGATAGAATACGGGAGCAGGACGACGAAGAGTGTCAGCCGACTCTCTCATTCGATTCTTGGAGGCCAATATAGCATCCTGGGTATGGTCCCAAACCTCCTGCGCCTCCAGAGCCAAATCTCTGACCCCAGGTTCCATAGAGGGAACTGGCATAGGAACCGGAACGCGCGGATGTTGGCCATTATTCAGAAGAAGCGGAGTCAGATCTGTGGAATCCGCCACGGGTAACGGGTGGAGAAGATCAGCCGAACTTTGATGGGATGATTTATCTCTTGCACAGGAGACACATGCTAGAACATATTCCTTAACGTCCTGGCGCCACCGGGGCCACCAATAGGACCGTTGAAGGAACTTTGTGGTACGTTTGACCCCAAAATGAGCTCCGATCTTAGGGGCATGTGCCCAGGAGAGCACCTTATTTTGTAGATTAGGGGGAACGAACGTCCTCCCTGAAGGAACCTGGTTTAAGGACAGTGGAGCCACCCTCCGCATACTTCCCGAAGGAATGGTGAGCCTGGGCTCGTCATCGTCCTCAGCCGTATCCATGGACCGGGACAAAAGGTCTACCCGAGGGTTCTTTTTGATATAATCTGACAAGACCTGGGTCTCGGGGACAGACAGAGGATCTGTGCCGGGGGCCACATCGGTAGAAGGCTCAGAGACTACCCTCCGGGTGACTGTAACCATACACTGAGATACACAATTCTCACTCCAGGAAGAAATTCTCCCCGTATTCCAGTCAATGTGTGGAGTGTGACAACGTAACAATGGAAGACCCAATAGCACCTCATCTAATCCACCGGGAATAATAAGAAAGGAGATAACCTCACGGTGACCCTGAGGAAATGACATGGTGAGGGGAATCGACTGGTGGGTGATTTGCATGTCTAATAGTGAACCGTTGACTACCCTAATGTTCATTCGTCTTGGCAGTAACTCCATAGAGATGGCGTGTTTCTGGGCAAACGTAGATGACAAAAATTGCCATCGGTGCCAGAATCCACCCACGCCTTGACAGTAACCGTGGTTGTTCCGAAGAACAATGTCACCTTATACAATAATTTGGAGGAAGGAGCCCCGGAATCTAACACACCTCCAACGGCGGTTAGACACACTCGTTTTCCCGACTGCTTGGAACCCTTATTAATGGGGTACTCCAAGAGATGTGCAGGTCGGGAACGAGAGGGGCTAGACTCAGTCCGGGATATATCCATAGCCTCAGGCTCTGGGTCGGGAGTCGTGGGTTTGGAAATGGGTCTAGAGAATGATGGTGCCAACCGACACTGAGGTCTGGGGACCTCCAGCTCTAACTTGTGTTCTGCATGACGCAAATCTATTCAGTTAGCGAGGGAGATTAACTCCTCCAGGGAGGTTGGAATCTCTCTGGTAGATAGAGCATTTTTAATATGCCCAGCCAGACCCTTCCAGAACACCGGGATTAAAGACCGCTCAGACCAATCCAATTCAGCCGCTAAGGTTCTGAACTGGATGGCATAGTGGCTGGTGGTGACAGAACCCTGGACCAACGCAAGAAGCTTAAGAGCCGTATCATGCATGACCTGAGGACCTAGGAAGACATTTTTTAGGGCTGTAAGAAAGAGACCCACGTTAGCCACTACCGGGTCACTCCGCTCCCACAGGGGGGTAGCCCACTCCAAGGCCCTGTGAGAAAGTAACGAGATGACAAAACCCACTTTGGCCCTTTCGGAGGGGAACCGTGCCTCCATCATCTCCAACTGAATGGAGCACAGATTAATAAAACCTCTGCAGGATTTGCTATCACCAGAAAATTTTTCTGGGAGAGCAAAACGGGGTAATGGGGGCGATTGCAGCTTCCACAGCATTCACCGCAGCTGAGTTAACCAGACTGGCTGCTTGAGAAGCTGCCTGGGTAGTTACTGCAGTGATATCAGCCACCGGGACAGCTTGTTCCAGAGTCCTAAGTCTGGCCTCAAGTTGCTGTATATAGCGCTGCAGTTGCTGGTTGTCAGCCATGTTCGGCTAGACCCTGGCGCTCTGATACTGTTAAGGGGACGGTTGCAAACAACTTTATTAATAATGGAAAGCAACCGAACCCGGGGTCCGCGATGCAGCCTGGAGGACTGAGGCCGAACACCTTCCGGGTAAGAAGGTAAAACAACCAACTGAAATAAAAATCCCTTCCGTGTTACTGCACACCGGAACGGGAATAGGGATTCGCACTATCTCCGTTAACTGCACGTGAGATGTGTGCTAAATAATGTATCTGTAGCCCTGTTTACAGCACAGGGACTACACAGCAGTCGCTAGGATGCGTGTGTAATACACATCGGCGTATACATGCTCCCAGCCGGCGTGCTACCGGACTGAGGAGTATCTCTCCACGTGGCTTACAGGCGGTGCTGGGAATACGGCGTCTGCAGACTGCTCAGGGTGTATGGCGACCCCTTTGTCGGAGCCAGACTGTCAGACGAAGCTACCTGCCTCCCTCAATCTAAGGCTGCCTATCCCCCGCTAAACCTGCCTGACAGAAGCTAAAGCACACGTGGAGCCCAAACGACCAAGCGTCCACACAACAACACCATCACAGCTCAATGATCAGAGCGCGCCGCCATGTTTGTGGGTGGGCTATTTAAAGATTAAGCCCTGCCCACCGTCGCACTATTGGTGACGTCACCCGCGAACCAATCAGGCGGTGCCAGGTCACCGGATCAGCTGACTCCCAAACCACCAATCACGGTCCGCTATGTCACGGGCATGTCCAGTGCAGTGAATCCTGGACTTAGGCTGTAGCAGCCCTGTCTCCCTCCGCAACCTATGCTTCATGTTGCTAGGAACAAAGACCCAAGAGACATCTCGTGCACCAGCTAGGCATTGGGACTGATGATGATTCTGAGCAGCATCAGTCCTGGCTGGACTGGAATGGGAGACCACAGACTCCACTGATGCCTCTAAACCCATTTTGAATCCAGCAAACACCTAACAGAAACACTGCTGATTTTGCAAGTTTTCCCATCTACAAAGAATGGAGAGGTCTGGATTTTTTGTTATAGGTACACTTCAACCAAGAGAGACAGAATGTTAAAAAAAAAAATCACATTGTATGATTTTTATATAATTAATTTGCATTTTATTGCATGAAATAAGTATTTGATACAATAGAAAAACAGAATTTGATATATTTGGTACAGAAAGCTTGGTTTGCAATTACAGAGGTCAGATGTTTCCTGTAGTTCTTGACTAAGTTTGCACACACTGCAGCAGGGATTTTGGCCCATTCCTTCATACAGATTCTCCAGATCTTTCAGGCTTCAGGGCTGTCGATGGGCAACAATGAGTTTCAGCTCTCGCCAAAGATTTCCTATTGGGTTCAGGTCTGGAGACTGGCTAGGCCACTCCAGGACCTTGAAATGCTTTTTACCGAGCCACTCCTTAGTTGCCCTGGCTGTGTGTTTCAGGTAACTGTCATGCTGGAAGACCCAGCCACGACCCATATTTAATGCTCTTACTGAGGGAAGGAGGTTGTTGGCCAAAATCTCGTGATACATGACCCATTCATCCTTTTTTTCAATACAGTGCAGTCGTCCTGTCCCCTTTGCAGAAAAGCCCCCCAAAGTATGTTTCCTCCACCATGCTTCACGATTAGGGCGGTGTTCTTGGGGTTGTACTCAACCTCCTCCCTCAAAGACAGTGAGTGGAGTTGATACCAAAAAGTTCAATTTTGGTCTCATCTGACCACATGACCTTCTCCCATGCCTCCTCTGGATCATCCAGATGGTTATTGGCAAATTTCAAACAAGACTGGACATGTGCAGGCGTGAGTAGGGGGACCTAGCGTGCCCTGCAGGATTTTAATCCATGACGGCGTAATGTGTTACTAACGGTAATGTTTGAGACTGTGGTCCCAGCTCTCTTCAGGTCATTGACCAGGATCTCCCATGTAGTTCTGGACTGTTTCCTGATCTTTCTCAAAATCATCCTTGCCCCATGAGACGAGATCTTGCATGGAGCCCCAGATCAATGACGATTGACAGTCATCTTGCATTTCTTCCATTTTGTAATGCAGCGGCTTGCTGCATTGCTAAAATGTCCAGGGGATGTGTTCTGGCTGACCATTTACCTCCCCCTCAGGTGACTGGTCACATGACTGTGACATCATCACAGGTCCTGTGTGCACAGAAGGATATATAAATCCTTGTGGTTTTGAAACAGTTAGAGAGAGAGAGACCTGCTGAGGCCTGGTGAGGCAAGAAGCCTAGTCCCTGTGTCTGGGACTCCACTAGCCTGGAAGGCAGAGGCTGGATCTCTGTGTCTGGGATACCAGTAGCCTTGGCAGGCACGTGGCCTGGAGACTACGTCCGGGAAGCCTTAAAGCCACAGCTGTGGCAGAACCGAGCTGATAGGAGCAACTGAGACCCGGCAAAGGTAAATCGGCGCTTTAAGTGAATATTGTTGCTGTACCTTGCTGAAGTCTGTATTTGAAGCCAAGCGGGCATAGCTGCCACTGAAAAGTCTTTAGGATACATGTGTAACATTCCTGCGAGCCACTGAGATGGACTATGTTATGAGCGGTTTATGATGTGTAATAAACTGCTGGTCTTCATATTACCGGAAAACGTTGCATGTATGCTTTAATGGATCCGGTGAAGCGAGTACCCCCAGCGTAATGAATAGCGCTACCTTACATGTGGTGGAGAATGCGGGCAACTGCAGCCTGGTTGCTAGGGGTAACGGCACAGGACGACGAATGTGGATGCAAGCATCTTGCTGTGGCTCGGCGGGGTCACGAAGATTAAAGCATCTGGCTGTAACTCGGCGGGGTTACGAAAATTGTCATCGCACTCAAACTTGGTTTGCTGTGGCTTGGTGGGGCCATGAAAATTTTCCAGGGAGAGCGTTGTGAAGTGTCTAGTGTGAACAGTGTACCGCGATGGCTATGAATGGAGCAGTATCCCCAATCGGAATGGAGAAGTGGTTAGATAACCGTCTGCAAACGCTCTTCAGCAAAATAGAGTTTTCTGAAGAAATGCAGGAGCAGATAATGATGGCTGTGAAGGGAGCAGCAGTTGAGACTTAAGCTGCTGAGCGGTTAAGGTACCTGTTAAAGTTACACAACAGGACATGGTGCAGGAGCTGTTGGCACCGTATAGAATGGCGGCAGCGGAACATTCTGTGAGTTTCCCTGGGGCGCCGGTATTGTCCCAGAGTGCCCGGGGAGGTGGTAAGGGATGTTGTGAACTGGGTCCTAAGACTGTCGCGTGTGTTTTTTTAAAAATTCCCCGTACAGGTGTGGGTGTCCAAAAGGGTAGCGGAGTCTCAAAAGGGGGCGGAGTTTCAAAAGAGGTGGAGTATAGAAAACCAAAATTGGTTACTGGTTGTGGGTTGCTTCCGCCTATAAATGACAATTTGACCATTGATAACGGGGTAGCTCCAGTAGAAGGGGTTGACGTCAAAGTGGGAGGTGACTTGTTGGTCCACAACACCATGGGGAGTGACACAGACCCCATAGCTGACGGTGACACTACGAAAGTAGAAAGAGAGTTCAGTCAGGAGGAGCTAGATGAGGTGAGAAAGTCCCCCTCTCGTCGTCGAAGGCGCAAGGGCCACAAAAAAGTTGCTCCTGTAGCCTTTGCTGAAAGGGCAAATAAAGAAAATGCAATGCTGTGTGCCTTTATTCCGAGTGTGGATCCTCCTTTAGAAGCAGAGGAGATCAGGAGTGAAGAGGAGGTGACGTTGCCAGAAGCAACCTCCAGTACAGTATCAGACAACAATGAAGATCAGGAGGAAGAGTTGGATGCAGTTCTGCAGATTAGTTACAAGCAGGATGATCTACTGAGACAGAAGGATCAGGAACCGACAGCCCTGAAAGAGGAGGTGGCCAATCCTGACCAAGAGCTGGAGCCTGTCAGGCAGCAGTATCAGAGTGACGTGCAGCAACTAAGGAAAAACCTGGAAAACGTTTCCTCAGACCAGCTGAGCCTGGAGTCTGAACAACAGAAAATAAATCAGGTTGTGAGGAACTTGCAGCGATAACTGGAGGAAAGCAGCGAGGAAATCAACAAATGGAAGGAAAATTCCAGAAAAATAAAGAGGAGGTTTGTCAGTTGGAGCTTGACAAAGTGGAGTTTGAAGATGAGCTGTGCGAGATGAAGGATCGTTTCTCCCTGGTACAATTAGAGCTGATGCAGGTGAAGCAAAAGCTGGATGAGGGTCTACACCAGAGGGATAGGGAGCCGTCTGCCTTAAAATAGGCGCTGCAGGATGAAGTTTCTAGACGTGATCAAAACCTAGAACGACTGTGCGAACAGTTCAACCGGGAGCTGTGTGAATCCAAGAAGGAGTATGGTGAACTCAGTAAGGATCTGCAACAAACTAAGAGAGACTATGAGGATCTCCTCAAGGTTAAGGAAAAACTAGAGGATGATAAGGCGGATGCAGAACACATGCGTCAAGTGATTGAGACCACTCTACACGACACCCGGCATGAGAATGATGATCTCCGCAGAAAGATCCCAGGACTGGAAGCTCAGGTGAAGGAGCTGCAGACGTTCTGTGATGATCTCCAGAGGGCAGAGATGTGCCTTAAGGATAGAATCTGCAGGATGAAGGAGTCTATCAGAGAAGGGAGGTATGAAGCAAATGCCTCTTCGAATAATGCAAGCTTGGGTGATTCCGTGGATGTAAGAGCCGAGATAAAGGCGCTCAAGGAGTCGCTACAAGCCCATTTGAAGCAAGAGAAGCTTGAGAGACTGGCTGTCGAGAGCCGAGTGGGCGCATTGGAGACAGAGAGGTCTGAGAGAATTCTGCTGATAAAGGAGCAGTTGAAGCAGGAAGAGCTTCAGAGAGGGGTTGCTGAGAGGCGAGAAGCTGAGCTAGAAGAAGAAGTTGTCGAGCTCAAAGGTCGCCTGGCAAAGTACCAATCAGTGAACGAGGCCTCCTTGGAGAAAGAGAAGGGCAAACAAGTCGCGCTTAATCCTTTAAGCCATGAGAAGGTGGACCTGAGGAGAGCTGAGAGAGTGTTAAAAGAAGATAAGTATGAAATGGAAGTGGTCAAAACGAGAATTCTTGAATTCATAGCTGTGAGTCAGCTCAGGGGAAGCATACAGGGTGAAGAAGCTGAAAGTCATTTGTCCCTGAAACCTGAGCCAGATGATCATTTGGAGACCACTGGTGAGACAGAAACATCTCGGTACAAGTGTCTCATAGATGTGCCTGAAGATTTGAGAGAAGAATGGACCAGAGAGACAGTGCATGAAGAGTTTAAGAAGGCCGTGGGAGCCTGTAAGGTGTACTCGACCTCAGAAGCTAAACAGCTGGTGATCCTGTCCACAACCGAAGTCACAGTGAAGAGGGTGGCGATACTTAGTGACATGCACTGGCGATGTGTTTGCACGAAGCGGTTTGTCCGGTTGAAGACGGAACAAGCCATTAGACAACTGGAGCTTATGAGAAAAGCTCAAAGTCTGCGGGAAGAAGTCATCCGGGTGCCTCATGCAAAGAAGAAAGAAAGCTCATTGGGAGAAATGGCCGAACCATGAAAATGATGGTAAAGAAGTCTGGTGTGATGAAAGTAAGCAGTCCACGTGATCGTCAGGACTGGATACCAGATGAAGATGGCATGGTGTCATTCTAAGCTGTAGGATCGGAAGGAAATCTTGCATATACAGTACAGACCAAAAGTTTGGACACACCTTCTCATTTAAAGATTTTTCTGTATTTTCATGACTTTGAAAATTGTACATTCACACTGAAGGCATCAAAACTATGAATTAACACATGTGGAATTATATACTTAACAAAAAAGTGTGAAACAACTGAAAATATGTCTTATATTCTAGGTTCTTCAAAGTAGCCACCTTTTGCTTTGATGACTGCTTTGCACACTCTTGGCATTCTCTTGATGAGCTTCAAGAGGTAGTCACCGGAAATGGTTTTCACTTCACAGGTGTGCCCTGTCAGGTTTAATAAGTGGGATTTTTTGCCTTATAAATGGGGTTGGGACCATCAGTTGTGTTGTGCAGGAGTCAGATGGATACACAGCTGATAGTCCTACTGAATAGACTGTTAGAATTTGTATTATGGCAAGAAAAAAGCAGCTAAGTAAAGAAAAACAAGTGGCCATCATTACTTTAAGAAATGAAGGTCAGTCAGTCCGAAAAATTGGCCAAACTTTGAAAGTGTCCCCAAGTGCAGTTGCAAAAACCATCAAGTGCTACAAAGAAACTGGCTCACATGAGGACCGCCCCAGGAAAGGAAGACCAAGAGTCACCTTTGCTTCTGAGGATAAGTTTATCCGAGTCACCAGCCTCAGAAATCGCAGGTTAACAGCAGCTCAGATTAGAGACCAGGTTAATGCCACACAGAGTTCTAGCAGCAGACACATCTCTACAAAAACTTTTAAGAGGAGACTTTGCGCAGCAGGCCTTCATGGTAAAATAGCTGCTAGGAAACCACTGCTAAGGACAGGTAACAAGCAGAAGAGACTTGTTTGGGCTAAAGAACGCAAGGAATGGACATTAGACCAGTGGAAATCTGTGCTTTGGTCTGATGAGTCCAAATTTGAGATCTTTGGTTCCAATCACTGTGTCTTTGTGCGACGCAGAAAAGGTGTGATGGTGTGAGGGTGCTTTGCTGGTGACACTGTTGGGGATTTATTCAAAATTGAAGGCATACTGAACCAGCATGGCTACCACAGCATCTTGCAATGGCATGCTATTCCATCCGGTTTGCGTTTAGTTGGACCATCATTTATTTTTCAACAGGACAATGACCCCAAACACACCTCCAGGCTGTGTAAGGGCTATTTGACCAAGAAGGAGAGTGATGGGGTGCTACGCCAGATGACCTGGCCTCCACAGTCACCAAACCTGAACCCAATCGAGATGGTTTGGGGTGAGCTGGACCGCAGAGTGAAGGCAAAAGGGCCAACAAGCGCTAAGCATCTCTGGGAACTCCTTCAAGATTGTTGGAAGACCATTTCCAGTGACTACCTCTTGAAGCTCATCAAGAGAATGCCAAGAGTGTGTAAAGCAGTCATCAAAGAAAAAGGTGGCTACTTTGATGAACCTAGAATATAAGATATATTTTCAGTTGTTTCACACTTTTTTGTTAAGTATATAATTCCACATGTGTTAATTCATAGTTTTGATGCCTTCAGTGTGAATGTACAATTTTCATAGTCATGAAAATACAGAAAAATCTTTAAATGAGAAGGTGTGTCCAAACTTTTGGTCTGTACTGTATACGCATGCTGATGGAGTACCGAGTGACCTACCTGCGAGAGGTAGAACAGTTGAATCTCGCCAGACTGTGAATGTAAAGACAGCATCGCCTGAGCAGCAGAAGATGGCAGCCATCTAGAAATTGTGAGACCAGACCGAGAAAGGGCCCTTCAAATAACAGGACGGTTACAGTAGAAGTTAGAGACCTTTCAAGATGTCCTGAGGATAGTGGGTGTGGGTTTAGAGGTAGTGAGACCTCCAGTAACTCAGGTCTGTGAGGCCCATACAAACGACCCAATAGAGTACGGGACAGCACGAAGTCAGACCTGACCTTAGATACAAGGGCAAGTAAGTCACACTGCTGTATTGACCGCTGGGAGCGGGGGAGGTCTGATAAGGTTACGACTCGGAAATGTGACTTGAGGAAGTTTGTGACAATGACAGATGGTAGGTCCCTAAGGAATGGGCTAATGTTGATGACTAATGTTCCAGGGGCTGAGCAGCGCAATTGTCAAGTACATGGTCTCTGTGTGAACCTTGGGTTATAATGTGATTGTGTATATTATGTGTTCAACCCCACAAGTTTGAACAGGGGGGGGGATATGTAATGCAGCGGCTTGCTGCATTGCTAAAATGTCCAGGGGGTGTGTTCTGGCTGACCATTTACCTCCCCCTCAGGTGACTGATCACATGACTGTGACATCATCACAGGTCCTGTGTGCACAGAAGGATATATAAATCCTGGTGGTTTTTAAACAGTTAGAGAGAGAGAGAGACCTGGTGATGCCTGGTAAGGCAAGAAGCCTGGTCCCTGTGTCTGGGACTCCACTAGCCTGGAAGGCAGAGGCTGGATCCCTGTGTCTGGGATACCAGTAGCCTTGAAAGGCAAGAAGCCTTGTCCCTGTGTCTGGGACTCCATTAGCCTGGAAGGCAGAGGCTGGATCCCTGTGTCTGGGATACCAGTAGCCTTGGAAGGCACGTGGCCTGGAGACTACGTCCGGGAAGCCTTAAAGCCACAGCTGTGGCAGAACCGAGTTGATAGAAGCAGCTGAGACCTGGCAAAGGTAAATCGGCGCTTTAAGTGAATATTGTTACTGTACCTTGCTGAAGTCTGTATTTGAAGCCAAGCGGGTATAGCTGCCACTGAAAAGGCTCTAGGATACATGTGTAACATTCCTGTGAGCCACTGAGATGGACTATGTTATGAGCGGTTTATGATGTGTAATAAACTGCTGGTCTTCATATTACCGGAAAACATTGCATGTGTGCTTTAATGGATCCGGTGAAGCGAGTACCCCCAGCGTGATGAATAGCGCTACCTTACAATTTTCTAATAATTGTACCAACAGTTGTTGCCTTCTCCCCAAGCTGCTTGCCTATTGTCTTGTTGCCCATCCCAGCCTTGCCCGGGTCTACAATTTTGTCCCTGGTGTCCTTAGACAGTTCTTTGATCTTGGCCATGGTGGAGAGGTTGTGTAAGGTGCCCCAGCGAGGTAGTCGTGGGCGAGCTGTAGCCCCCTCTTGCTCTGGCACCCTACAGACAATTTGTGTCCTCCCTCTGATGTGTGGCTGTGTACGTGGGGCTCTCCACTTACTTCAAACCATCCGATCGCGGCTGTCTCCAGGCATTTCTCTTCTGGGACCAGGGCAGCAATAAATTCAGAGGACACGAGGTTCTTAACCATAACTTGGACTTTACTTGGGGAAGAGGAATGTGTACAGTATTTACAGGCAGATATAATGGATAAGGCCCGACAGGTTATTATCTCCCTCACAGGAGCTGGCAACATCTTCAGCCCTGGTTCCCTCTTTAAGTGAAGCATCTCTGTGAATCTAATCTCTAGCCCAATACCAACAGTACCAATACCAACAGTGTTCCGGATCCAATATCTCCCCCACGTCTTAGCCTGGAGTCCTATTTATCTTCCTTAGCTTCCTGCAGACTAGAAGTGCCCTGGGTCCTCAATACCTCTGTTGAGTTTCTCCGGCCGGCTAACAGGACTCTTGCGTAGGGAGACTTTTACACTGGTGATCCCACTGTCTGAGGGTATGGAGCTCCCGTCTACCCTAGCAGCCACCATATAGTCAGGCTGCCCGTACAGTTCACTGTCCTATCTCTTACTACTCATCACTTCCTGCTCCTGGAAACTAAGCAGGGATTTTCCTAAAGTGCCCACCCTCTGTGGGCTGCCATCACACAGCATTAACCTCATCACTGTCTGCAACACTGCTAGCAGACTCAACCTGACATCTGCACCCGGGACAGTGTCATCTTGTGGCCGATTACAAGTACTGCAGCCCACAAGGAATTATGCCAGGAACAAGCTCTATAAACACTCAAGGCTTGATCAGGGCACTAAGTTCCCCCTCTACTCTACTGACTGGACCACTGAAGCTAACCCCTTAGCTTAGCCTACCAACAGTTCAGAGAGGTCTAACTATGGGAACACTTATCTTTAACTACTTCAGTGCCAAAGGAAGGCTACGTCCTTCCCCACTATTACAGTTGGAATGGGATTGAGTGTGTGGACAGGTGAATTTTATACAGGTAATGAATTCAAACAGGTGCAATTAATTCAGGTAATGAGTGCAGAGTAGGAAGGCTCCTTAACCCCTTAATAACATCTGACGTACTAATACGCGTCTGTGCCCTGGGACTTAAGAGCCAGACCCGTATTAGTACGTCATATCTTTAATGCGGCACCGCGACTTAAGTCGCGGTGACAGCATTAAAGTTACGGTGCCATCCTACCTCCTGGTAGATGGCGTCATCATCCCGGGGGCTGTCGCCGCCCCCCCGCACCAGCGATCGCTGTGATTGGCTGTTCAAATCTGAACAGCCAATCACAGCATTTCTCACTGTTTCCGGCAATGTGATTGCCGGAAACAGTGATCTGCAGCCTAGGATCGGTGCTCCTATGAGCACCGATCCTAGACTGTTGCTAGGACACCCCAGCCCTGGCCGCGGACTGCTATGATCTGTGCGATCGCCGATCACATCGATCGCACCAATCGTAGCGCGACCGCGCGGTGACAGGGCGGTCATGGGGCGGTGACCGGCTTGTGACCTGCCTGTCACCGCCCCATGACCCCCTGTAATGTGACTCAAGCCCCCAGACTGCTGTGATTGGAGCGATCAATGATGACATCGATCGCTCCAATCAGAGTACCTGAATACAGGTGACCAGGCGGTCACAGGGAGGTGTCACCCCTCTGTGACCCCCTGTGGTGCGTGCTCTGCTCCAGCCATGTCTGATTGGTGCAATCAGTGTCACCAATCAGATGGCTGGGGCACAACATGCACCACAGGGGGTCACAGAGGGGTGACACCTCCCTGTGACCGCCTGGTCACCTGTATTCAGGTACTCTGATTGGAGCGATCGATGTCATCAATGATTGCTCCAATCAGATTACCTCCACCTGTCACCACCCCATCATCACCCTGTGACCGCCCTGCAGACCCTCACATTTGGTGAGGATTTCTACAGAGCGATCACATCTGATGTGTCTGTGCTGGGCCTTGTAGTGCCACAGAATATTCTCACTGTTCCAGTCGCTGCTGCTGCCGCTGCTCCTGGATCTTCTGTTCCAGCGTCCTGGATCTTCTGCTCCAGCTCCTGGATCTTCTGCTCCTGACCTGCTGTGGTTCCTGCTCCAGAGCCTGCTGCTGATCCTGCAGAGAAGACTTTGGTAAGTCTGTTCTCCCCTCATCCACCCCAATCCCCCCTCCCCCCTCTTTTTACCCCCCCTTACCTTTTTTTTCTGCGTCCTGCAGCGGTCTCCAGCTCTGGTCCGAGTCTCCAGCTCCACTCCCGGTCACCAGCGCCGGGCTCCTGGTCACCAGCGCCAGGCTCCTGGTCACCAGCGCCAGGCTCCTGGTCTCCTGTACCGGGCTCCTGGTCTCCTGCACCGGGCTCCTGGTCTCCTGCACCGGGCTCCTGGTCTCCTGCTCCGGGCTCCTGGTCTCCTGCACCGGGCTCCTGGTCTCCTGCACCGGGCTCCTGGTCTCCTGCACCGGGCTCCTGGTCTCCTGCTCCGGGCTCCTGGTCTCCTGCACCGGGCTCCTGGTCTCCTGCTCCGGGCTCCTGGTCTCCTGCTCCGGGCTCCTGGTCTCCTGCTCCGGGTTCCTGGTCTCCTGCTCTGGGTCTTCTGTTCCAGTCCTGCTGACCCTTTGGTAAGTCCATCTCTGATCTCCCCTCATCCACCCCAATCCCCCTCTTCCCCCTCTTCCCACTCCCCTGTCTTTTTACCCCTCTTCCCACCCCAGTGTCCCTGTTAATTCTTTTGCTTCTGTTCTCCAGCTCCAGTACCGGTCTCCTGCACCGGGCTCCTGGTCTCCTGCACCGGGCTCCTGGTCTCCTGCACCGGGCTCCTGGTCTCCTGCACCGGGCCCCTGGTCTCCTGCACCGGGCTCCTGGTCTCCTGCACCGGGCTCCTGGTCTCCTGCTCCGGGCTCCTGGTCTCCTGCTCCGGGCTCCTGGTCTCCTGCTCCAGGTTCCTGGTCTCCTGCTCTGGGTCTTCTGTTCCAGTCCTGCTGACCCTTTGGTAAGTCCATCTCTGATCTCCCCTCATCCACCCCAATCCCCCTCTTCCCCCTTTTCCCACTCCCCTGTCTTTTTACTCCTCTTCCCACTCCCCTGTCTTTTAACCCCCCTTCCCACCCCAGTGTCCCTGTTAATTCTTTTGCTTATGATCTCCAACTCCAGTACCGGTCTCCTGCACCGGGCTCCTGGTCTCCTGCACCGGGCTCCTGGTCTCCTGCACCGGGCTCCTGGTCTCCTGCACCGGGCTCCTGGTCTCCCGCTCCGGGTTCCTGGTCTCCTGCTCCGGGCTCCCGGGCTCCTGCTCTGGGTCTTCTGTTCCAGTCCTGCTGACCCTTTGGTAAGTCCATCTCTGATCTCCCCTCATCCACCCCAATCCCCCTCTTCCCATTCTCCTGTCTTTTTACCCCTCTTCCCACTCCCCTGTCTTTTTACCCCCCTTCCCATCCCAATCCGCCTCACCCCAGTGTCCCTGTTAATTCTTTTGCTTCTGATCTCCAGCTCCAGTACCAGTCTCCTGCTCTGTGCTCCTGGTCTCCTGCTCCGAGCTCCCGTCTTCCTGCTCCGGGCTCCTGTCTTCCTGCTCCGGGCTCCCGTCTTCCTGCTCCGGGCTCCCGGTCTCCTGCTCCGGGCCCCCGGTCTCCTGCTCCGGGCCCCCGGTCTCCTGCTCCGGGCTCCCGGTCTCCTGCTCCGGGCCCCCGGTCTCCTGCTCCGGGCTCCCGGTCACCAGCGCCGGTCTCCTGCTCCGGGCTCCCGGTCTCCTGCTCCGGGCTCCCGGTCTCCTGCTCCGGGCTCCCGGTCACCAGCGCCGGTCTCCTGCTCCGGGCTCCCGGTCTCCTGCTCCGGGCTCCTGGTCTCCTGCACCGGGCTCCTGGTCTCCTGCTCCGGGCTCCTGGTCTCCTGCTCCGGGCTCCTGGTCTCCTGCTCCGGGTTCCTGGTCTCCTGCTCTGGGTCTTCTGTTCCAGTCCTGCTGACCCTTTGGTAAGTCCATCTCTGATCTCCCCTCATCCACCCCAATCCCCCTCTTCCCCCTCTTCCCACTCCCCTGTCTTTTTACCCCTCTTCCCACCCCAGTGTCCCTGTTAATTCTTTTGCTTCTGTTCTCCAGCTCCAGTACCGGTCTCCTGCACCGGGCTCCTGGTCTCCTGCACCGGGCTCCTGGTCTCCTGCACCGGGCTCCTGGTCTCCTGCACCGGGCCCCTGGTCTCCTGCACCGGGCTCCTGGTCTCCTGCACCGGGCTCCTGGTCTCCTGCTCCGGGCTCCTGGTCTCCTGCTCCGGGCTCCTGGTCTCCTGCTCCAGGTTCCTGGTCTCCTGCTCTGGGTCTTCTGTTCCAGTCCTGCTGACCCTTTGGTAAGTCCATCTCTGATCTCCCCTCATCCACCCCAATCCCCCTCTTCCCCCTTTTCCCACTCCCCTGTCTTTTTACTCCTCTTCCCACTCCCCTGTCTTTTAACCCCCCTTCCCACCCCAGTGTCCCTGTTAATTCTTTTGCTTATGATCTCCAACTCCAGTACCGGTCTCCTGCACCGGGCTCCTGGTCTCCTGCACCGGGCTCCTGGTCTCCTGCACCGGGCTCCTGGTCTCCTGCACCGGGCTCCTGGTCTCCTGCTCCGGGTTCCTGGTCTCCTGCTCCGGGCTCCCGGGCTCCTGCTCTGGGTCTTCTGTTCCAGTCCTGCTGACCCTTTGGTAAGTCCATCTCTGATCTCCCCTCATCCACCCCAATCCCCCTCTTCCCATTCTCCTGTCTTTTTACCCCTCTTCCCACTCCCCTGTCTTTTTACCCCCCTTCCCATCCCAATCCGCCTCACCCCAGTGTCCCTGTTAATTCTTTTGCTTCTGATCTCCAGCTCCAGTACCAGTCTCCTGCTCTGTGCTCCTGGTCTCCTGCTCCGAGCTCCCGTCTTCCTGCTCCGGGCTCCTGTCTTCCTGCTCCGGGCTCCCGTCTTCCTGCTCCGGGCTCCCGGTCTCCTGCTCCGGGCCCCCGGTCTCCTGCTCCGGGCCCCCGGTCTCCTGCTCCGGGCTCCCGGTCTCCTGCTCCGGGCCCCCGGTCTCCTGCTCCGGGCTCCCGGTCACCAGCGCCGGTCTCCTGCTCCGGGCTCCCGGTCTCCTGCTCCGGGCTCCCGGTCTCCTGCTCCGGGCTCCCGGTCTCCTGCTCCGGGCTCCCGGTCACCAGCGCCGGGCTCCTGCTACGGGCTCCCGGTCCTGAAAGAACAGAGAGGACTTTGGTAAGTAATCTGATCTCCCCTCATCCAACCCAATTCCCCTCTTCCCACTCCCCACACATTTGTGCGCACATCCAGCAGCCGCCGAGTATTGATCGGTGGCATAGTTCACCAATCCACACTCGTGCTCGCTGTTTGCACCACATACAGTATTTCCTTTTTCCACACACTCTAAATAAAGTACTGACACACACACACTCTCAAAGAATTGACACACACGCAGCACATACATAACAAACAATGTCCAGCTCATCCCAAACTCATTATTCAGCGGAGGAGGCATACGCTATTCTTGCCTCCGACACTGACAGTGAGGGTGAGGATCCCACATTTCTTTGTTTTTCCGACTCCTCGTCGTCTTCCTCCTTCTCTTCTTCCTCCTCTTCCTCAGGTTCTGCTGGCCCGCCCCGCCGTCGTCGCAGGAGAGATGTTCCAGCGCCCCCCACTACTGAGCCTATATGGACTTCGCCCCCCGAAAATTATGAGCCGCTGATTCCTGATTTCGTAGCGGAATCAGGAATCAAGTTTGACACCACCGGCCTCACAGAAATAGACTTTTTCAAAGTCTTTTTCTCTGAGGATTTTATAAACCTCATAGTGGGCCAAACTAATTTATATGCTCATCAATTTTTAGAACAAAACCCCTCTTCATCATTTTCTAACTGGTCTCCTGTAGACGCAGTAGAAATGATGAAGTTTTGGGGCCTGGTCCTTCTTATGGGGATCTTGAAGAAGCCCGAGCTTCGGCAATACTGGAGTGTTGACGTTTTGTATAACACTCCAGTGTTCCGAATGGTCATGCCCCGGACACGTTTTCAGGCCATCTACAAGTTCTTGCATTACCAAGATAATGCAAGGTGTCCTGCACGCGATGACCCGAACTTTGATCGTCTTTTCAAAGTTCGGCCGGTCATCGAACACTTCAACAACAAGTTTGGTGAAGTGTACGTGCCCCAAAGGGACATTTGTGTGGATGAGTCCTTAATTTCTTTTAAGGGGCGGCTTGGATTCCGGCAGTACCTGCCCAGTAAGAGGGCAAGGTACGGGATCAAGCTGTATAAACTTTGTGAGAGTACCTCAGGATACACTCACAAGTTTAGAGTTTATGAAGGGAAGGACTCCCGGATTGAACCCCCTGAATGCCCCCCTGTTCTGGGAGTGAGTGGGAAAATTGTGTGGGACTTGGTGCACCCACTGCTTGATAAAGGTTATCACCTCTACGTGGATAACTTTTATACAAGTATCCCGCTCTTCCAGTCCCTCTCTGCGCGACGTACCGCAGCCTGCGGTACTGTCCGCAAAATTCAGAAAGGCCTCCCAAAGACGCTAATTGGGCAGCTGCTCAAGAGGGGTGAGAGCAGAGCCCAATGTAGCGACCACCTGTTGATGGTCAAGTACAAGGACAAAAGGGATGTCCTTTTCTTGACCACCATACATGGTGATGGCAGCACACTCAGCACTGTACGAGGTTCCACTACACAGGTCGTCAAACCAGACTGTGTAGTGGGGTACAACAAGTACATGGGGGGAGTTGATCTCTCTGATCAAGTCCTCCAGCCATACAGTGCTTTGAGAAAGTCCAGAGTGTGGTACAAGAAGCTGGCCGTGCACATTGTACAGATGGCAATGCACAATGCTTTCCTTCTGTCACAATGTGCAGGCCAGACTTCTGCGTCGTACCTTCAGTTTCAGGAAACAGTTATCAAGGCCCTGATATTTGGCAGCGGTGACAGAGAGGGCCCCAGTACTTCTGGAATTGAAGGACCAAGAATTGTACCAGGCCAGCATTTCCCAGGGCAGATCCCTCACAGCGGAAAAAAAGGAAAGTCACAAAAGAGGTGCCGAGTGTGTTATAAAAGTGGAATACGCAAGGACACCATTTATCAATGTGACACCTGCCCTGACAAACCTGGCCTGTGTATGAAAGACTGCTTCAAAAGGTACCATACTTCGATGGACTATTGAATTAATTTCTGAAGTATAACAACCTGACGAACACTGCACAGCTGACGTAGTGTTCGTCAGGTTGTCATACATCAGTTGTGTAGTGTTCGTCAGATTGTCCTACACAACTGATGTATAACACTACATTACAAAATTCAAAAATCAACTAACACTACCAAAAAGGGGGCACTTGTTAGGCATTTCACTGTTTAGGCACATCAAGGGCTCTGAGAACATGACATGACGCCCGCAGACCATTCCATCAAAGTCTGCGTTCAAAAGCGTCACTCCTTCCCTTCCGAGCCCTTACATGCGCCCAAACAGTAGTTTTTTTTCCAACACATGGGGTATATGAGTACTCAGGAGAAATTGCACAACAACTTATGGGGTGCAATTTCTCCTAGTACCCTTGTGAAAATATTTTTTTTTGCATTTTTGTGGAAAAAATGTTTTTTTTTTATTTTCACAAGTCAACATTATGATTTTCTGAGAGGCACCTGGGGGTTCAATGGGCTCACCACACATCTATATAAGTTCCCTGGGGGGTCTAGTTTCCAAAATGGGGTCACTTGTGGGGGAGCTCCAATGTTTAGACACACAGGGGCTCTCGAAACGCAACATGGTGTCCTCTAACAAATTGGAACCATGTCGCGTTTGGAGAGATCCTGTGTGTCTAAACATTGGAGCTCCCCCACAAGTGACCCCATTTTGGAAACTAGACCCCCCAAGGCACCTATCTAGATGCATAGTGAGCACTTGGAACCCCCAGGTGCTTCACAAATTGATCCATAAAAATGAAAAAGTGTTTTTTTTTCACTTATTCAATTTTACGAATCAATTTGTGAAGCACCTGGGGGTTCCAAGTGCTCATTATGCATCTATATAGGTGCCTTGGGGGGTCTAGTTTCCAAAATGGGGTCACTTGTGGGGGAGCTCCAATGTTTGGGCACACAGGGACTCTTCAAATGCAACATGGTATCCGCTAACAAATTGTCGGCTCAAATTGTTAGCGGATACCATGTTGCATTTGAAGAGACCCTGTGTGCCCAAACATTGGAGCTCCCCCACAAGTGACCCCATTTTGGAAACTAGACCCCCCAAGGCACCTATCTAGATGCATAGTGAGCACTTGGAACCCCCAGGTGCTTCACAAATTGATTCGTAACAATGAAAAAGTGAAAAAAAAAACACTTTTTCATTTTTATGAATCAATTTGTGAAGCACCTGAGGGTTCCAAGTGCTCACTATGCATCTAGATAGGTGCCTTGGGTGGTCTAGTTTCCAAAATGGGGTCACTTGTGGGGGAGCTCCAATATTTGGGCACACAGCGGCTCTCTAAATGCAACATGGTGTCCGCTAACAAATTTAACGCAAAATTGGCTCAAATTGTTAGCGACACCATGTTGCGTTTGGAGAGCCGCTGTGTGCCCAAACATTGGAGCTCCCCCACAAGTGACCCCATTTTGGAAACTAGACCCCCCAAGGCACCTATCTAGATGCATTGTGAGCACTTGGAACCCCCAGGTGCTTCACAAATTGATTCGTAACAATGAAAAAGTGAAAAAAAAAACACTTTTTCATTTTTATAAATCAATTTGTGAAGCACCTGAGGGTTCCAAGTGCTCACAATGCATCTAGATGGGTGCCTTGGGGGGTCTAGTTTCCAAAATGGGGTCACTTGTGGGGGAGCTCCAATGTTTGGGCACACAGCGGCTCTCCAAACGCAACATGGTGTCGCTAACAATTTGAGCCGATTTTCCGTTAAATTTGTTAGAGGACACCATGTTGCATTTAGAGAGTCCCTGTGTGCCCAAACATTGGAGCTCCCCCACAAGTGACCCCATTTTGGAAACTAGACCCCCCAAGGCACCTATCTAGATGCATAGTGAGCACTTGGAACCCCCAGGTGCTTCACAAATTGATTCGTAACAATGAAAAAGTGAAAAAAAAAACACTTTTTCATTTTTATGAATCAATTTGTGAAGCACCTGAGGGTTCCAAGTGCTCACTATGCATCTAGATAGGTGCCTTGGGTGGTCTAGTTTCCAAAATGGGGTCACTTGTGGGGGAGCTCCAATATTTGGGCACACAGCGGCTCTCTAAATGCAACATGGTGTCCGCTAACAAATTTAACGCAAAATTGGCTCAAATTGTTAGCGACACCATGTTGCGTTTGGAGAGCCGCTGTGTGCCCAAACATTGGAGCTCCCCCACAAGTGACCCCATTTTGGAAACTAGACCCCCAAAGGCACCTATCTAGATGCATTGTGAGCACTTGGAACCCTCAGGTGCTTCACAAATTGATTTATAAAAATGAAAAAGTGTTTTTTTTTTCACTTTTTCATTGTTACGAATCAATTTGTGAAGCACCTGGGGGTTCCAAGTGCTCACTATGCATCTAGATAGGTGCCTTGGGGGGTCTAGTTTCCAAAATGGGGTCACTTGTGGGGGAGCTCCGATGTTTGGGCACACAGGGACTCTCTAAATGCAACATGGTGTCCTCTAACAAATTTAACGGAAAATCGGCTCAAATTGTTAGCGACACCATGTTGCGTTTGGAGAGCCGCTGTGTGCCCAAACTTTGGAGCTCCCCCACAAGTGACCCCATTTTGGAAACTAGACCCCCCAAGGCACCTATCTAGATGCATAGTGAGCACTTGGAACCCTCAGGTGCTTCACAAATTGATTCGTAACAATGAAAAAGTGAAAAAAAAAACACTTTTTCATTTTTATGAATCAATTTGTGAAGCACCTGAGGGTTCCAAGTGCTCACAATGCATCTAGATAGGTGCCTTGGGTGGTCTAGTTTCCAAAATGGGGTCACTTGTGGGGGAGCTCCAATATTTGGGCACACAGCGGCTCTCTAAATGCAACATGGTGTCCGCTAACAAATTTAACGCAAAATTGGCTCAAATTGTTAGCGACACCATGTTGCGTTTGGAGAGCCGCTGTGTGCCCAAACATTGGAGCTCCCCCACAAGTGACCCCATTTTGGAAACTAGACCCCCCAAGGCACCTATCTAGATGCATTGTGAGCACTTGGATCCCTCAGGTGCTTCACAAATTGATTTATAAAAATGAAAAAGTGTTTTTTTTTTCACTTTTTCATTGTTACGAATCAATTTGTGAAGCACCTGGGGGTTCCAAGTGCTCACTATGCATCTAGATAGGTGCCTTGGGGGGTCTAGTTTCCAAAATGGGGTCACTTGTGGGGGAGCTCTAATGTTTGGGCACACAGCGGCTCTCCAAACGCAACATGGTGTCGCTAACAATTTGAGCCAATTTTGCGTTAAATTTGTTAGCGGACACCATGTTGCATTTAGAGAGCCGCTGTGTGCCCAAATATTGGAGCTCCCCCACAAGTGACCCCATTTTGGAAACTAGACCACCCAAGGCACCTATCTAGATGCATAGTGAGCACTTGGAACCCTCAGGTGCTTCACAAATTGATTCATAAAAATGAAAAAGTGTTTTTTTTTTCACTTTTTCATTGTTACGAATCAATTTGTGAAGCACCTGGGGGTTCCAAGTGCTCACTATGCATCTAGAAAGGTGCCTTGGGGGGTCTAGTTTCCAAAATGGGGTCACTTGTGGGGGAGCTCCAAAGTTTGGGCACACATGGGCTCTCCAAACACAACATGGCATCCGCTAATTATTCAAGCAAATTTACAATCAAAAAGTCAAATGGCGCTCCTTCCCTTCCGAGCCCTGCCGTGCGCCCAAACAGTGTTTTTTCCCCAAATATTGGGTATCTGCGTGCCCAGGGGAAATTGCACAACAAACTTTGGGGTCCATTTTTTCTTGTTACCCCTGTGAAAATAAAAAAAATTGGGTCTAAAATAACATTTTTGTGAAAAAAGTTAAATGTTCATTTTTTTCTTCCACATTCAAAAAATTCCTGTGAAGCACCTGAAGGGTTAATAAAGTTCTTGAATGTGGTTTTGAGCACCTTGAGGGGTGCAGTTTTTAGAATGGTGTCACTTTTGGGTATTTTCTGTCATAAAGACCTCTCAAAGTGACTTCAAATGTGATGTGGTCCCTAAAAAAATGTTTTTGTAAATTTTGTTGGAAAAATGAGAAATCGCTGGTCAACTTTTAACCCTTATAGCTCCCTAACAAAAAAAAATGTTGGTTCCAAAATTGTGCTGATGTAAAGTAGACATGTGGGAAATGTTATTTATTAACTCTTTTGTGTGACATATCGCTCTGATTTCAGGGCTTAAAAATTCAAATTTTGAAAATTGCAAAATTTTCAAAATTTTCGCCAAATTTCCGTTTTTTTCACAAATAAACGCAAGTGATATCGAAGAAATTTTTCCACAATCATGAAGTACAATATGTCACGAAAAAACAATCTCAGAATCAGGGGGATCCGTTGAAGCGTTCCAGAGTAATTACCTCATAAAGTGACAGTGGTCAGAATTGTAAAAATTGGCCCGGTCATTAACGTGCAAACCACCCGCGGGGCTTAAGGGGTTAAAGAAAAACTAAGAGGTCTGAGAGAGCCAGAATTCATGCTGGTTGTTAGGTGATCAAATCATGCAATAAAATGCAATTTCATTATTTAATAATCATACAATGTGATTTTCTGTTTTTTATTTTTAGATTCTGCCTCTCACAGTTGAAGTGTACCTATGTTAAAAATTACAGACCTCTCCATTCTTTGTGGGTGGGAAAACTTGCAAAATTGGCAGTGTATCAAATACTTATTTTACCTACTGTGTGTCCCAGCCAAATATAGTTGATTATTCTGTACATGTATTGTTCCTCAACTCCAATTTCACTTGAATAAAAGCCATAAAAAGGAGTTGAGGAATACTCTGAAACGTGTTAGGCAATACCTAGACCAAGCTAATATTAGCAGACATTAGAGCACATCCATAAAAGAACAGCAACATATGTGTAGCACATTTGTGGAACTACAAGCTGCAGTATTTCTGTTCAAAAGACACTTTAAGTGTAAGAATTGTGTGCGCAGGAGAGCAGTCTTAATAGCACAATGCATAACTGAGGTGAAACTATTGAACTGTGAGTCACATGAAGTGCCTATGTGGCACCCCAGGGGTCTGGTTTTCCACAGTAATGTAATGTTATGTCTGAGAGCAGGTGGGAGGTCCTTTGGTCAGGGATCCTGTGCATGCCACACCTCCTGCCCAGTCTTGGGAGGGGAAGAACTTCCCCTGTATAAACCCTGGGCTGAGGCAGGGTTAGTCAGTCAAGGAGAGTAGAGACAAGAAACAGTCACAGGAAGAAACAGCAGAAGCTCAGTGGGAGCAATACTACTACGAGTCAGGGGCTGGCAGCTGCAGAGCTCGCCCTGACTGAGAAGCTTTCTTACCGGACCCGGCGTCCGAGGCTGTGGGGACTAACTCTTACCCAGCAGCAGAAGCCGACCGGCAGGGGATTTCAGGTCCTCAGGCCCAGAAACCCGAAGGCACGGTCACACGCGTGGGACCAGCACCGCCATCGTGGAGCGGAAGCCATTAGAAGGCCCCGAGTCACCGGCCATACGGTTGAGCACCACACGGTACACTCAGGGACGTGGGCTACTTATATCCGCTTCTAGCAAGGTAGCCAGAAGAGTACAGTCAGTTTGGGAGGCCTACAACTCCGCCTGGCCAGGGGAGATCCCATCTGCTCAAGGACTGACCAGGCCCCGTTCACTAGCAAGTACTCCGGGAGGGTCTATCGTTGTTACCAGTAAAGACCCTGAATTACACCGCACCGTCTCTGAGTGGTTCCTGCTACCCCCATCATCCACATCTGCTGCCCTGAGGCCATACCCCTCCCGTTGGGGGTTATACCATCTACGCTGCACCATCCATCCACCGGCCTCAGCGGACTGTCCTGCAGCGGCAGCTCCATAGCTGCATTCAACGGGTGGCGTAGTCGTCCTGCATCTACCGCTGTTACCTCGCCGCTCAGTTTGACTCCCTGGGCACGGACCGGGTCACCGCCACGAGACTACAACCCTCAAGAGATCCGGCTCCGGGTAAGCTCCCGCGTGCGCAACGCAGCGCAACACAGGCCCAGGGGCGCGTCAACTTTGGCGTAGTCGGCAGGATTTCGTGCCCGCAACCACCGGGTACTGCGTGCCTGAAAAAGAGACTTTTCAAACTTACCTGTGGTGAAGATTCCCGCCATCCGGCGCCATCTTCAGCCTTCTTCCCGCCATCGGTGAAGTTTCCCGCCATCCGGCGCCATCTTCTGCCTTCTTCCCGCCATCCGTGGAGTTTTCCCGCCATTGGACGCCATCTTGAGGACGCCGCGCGGGAAGAAGAGGGGCGTGGACTCCGAAAGCGCGCGAGAACTGAAGCCCTGCCTCACGTCCGGACGTTGCGTAAGGTCCTGGAAGGAGCCCAGCAGACGCCGACGTCACAGGAGCGCGACGGAAGGTCCTCAACCCTGACGATCCACTGCGGAGCCGCGGCCTACGGAAGAGGATCATCGCAAGGTAGGCCACGGTCCACTAGGGGGGAGGAAGATGTCGGATACGGAGGAGAGCTTCACTGCCTCAACCCCCGCCAGCGCTACCGCTGCTGCAGTTATGCCCTTCACCATGCCCTATATCCCGGGAGCAGCTTGGCTACCCCAGTACTCAGGGGAGTCACATACCCTGCATGACTTTAGAGAAAAGCTGGATAGCCTCTTCCAGGTGTACCCCCTCACAGAAGAGCAAAAAGTGAGCATCCTGGTGGCCCAACTAACCGGGGCAGCCAAAAGGGAAGTAAAATCCTGGCCACCTGGGAGGAAGACTGTCGCAGGGATACTAACCCGGCTGAAGGACACCTTTGATACCCGCACCTCAGCCGAGATTAAGCTTAGATTCTACGGGTGCAAGCAGCGAGCGCATGAGAGTATAAGGGACTATGCACTAAACCTACAAGAGGCCCTGAGGGCCATTAAGCAGACCGACCCTGATGGAGTGGGAAACGAGGACAGGCTGTTGACCGAACAGTTTATAGAGGGACTGTATTGTAATACCCACCGAACCCAGTTGCAGGCAATGGCCTTACAGGATCCCCATCTGAGCTTTGCACAGTTCAAGGACAGAGCCATCCGGGGGCTCCGAGAACCGGCACCGGGTGGCGTTGTGACCCACAAGCGCCCTGCTATCACTTACCACCAGGAGGCGGCGCCCTTGTCGGCAGGGCCTGTGGGAGCTGATGCGCAGGCTTTGGACAATGACCCGGCTCCAGACCTACACCATCAGGTCCAAGAGCTAGCTAAGAGCGTTGCTGCGCTAACCCGAACTGTGCAGTCTTTACAGGCTTCCACCCCAGGGAAGATCCAGCTGGCATCCGGACCGGAGGACATCCCGTGGCGTCGACCAAGGAGGACCCCACCGGCCAGAGGAAGACCCAGTGACCGATACAGCGAGGACGGACGACCCATCTGCCGCCGCTGCAATCAACCTGGACATATGGCAAGGTACTGTTCTTTAAACGGGCACAACCTGGGGTAGAGGGCCAACCCCCAGGAAAAAGATCACCAGGCCCATCGAACTGGCGCGACAGATATGTGGGAGGACGTCCAGTCTTGCCTGTGGTACTGGATGGCATTCCCATGAGTGCCCTACTGGACACCGGGTCACAGGTCACCACCATCCCGTACGTGCTCTTTAAGCAGTACTGGAATGACTCGGATATTACCCGCTACCCTGACGACGACTTGAGTATCATCGCCAGCAATGGCCAGCCCGTGCCACAGATCAGATTTAAAGAGGTGACCATCAAAATCGGTAGAGTCGAACTGGCAGCACAGGGACTGATCATTGTAGATATTGACAAACATGAGAGTCACCCAAAAATAACTCTAGGAACTAATGTAATTGAAAATTGTCTTGCAGAGGTGATTTTCCTTTTACAGCAGGTTGCCAAGAACGCCAGCTCCGGCGAGCAGCGGGTGCTCCAGAAAGAGATCCGGGCACTGATGCGACGGCAACAGGTGGAACTCTCCGGCGGTGAGATTGGTAGCGTAAGAATGTGTGACCCTTTTCCTATTGCCATGCCCCCAAAAAGTGAAATGATGATTTGGTGCCGGGCAGCTATTGGTCTGAGAGGTAGAGATTACCAGGCAATGGTAGAACCAGTTTACTCAGACAGTAGGCCCACCATTTTGACAGCACGGGGGGTGGTCAATGTACGCCATGGGAGGGTGCCCGTTCGCATAATCAATATCGGGGAGAGGGAAGTGTACCTGCCCCGGTATGCCACGCTAGCCAAATTATATACCATTAACCAAAATGCTATACAATCTGTGGAACCCTTGCCTCCATCTCACCCGGAGGAAGGTAACGGCTCTAAGAAAACAAAGGAGGACTGGTGTCAGCAACTACATTTGGGTACTGACTCCACTCCCTCACATCAGAAACAGGGAGTCTATCGGGTGGTTCAAGAGTACGAGAGAGTGTTTAGTAAACACCCGTTAGACTTCGGGTGAGTCAAGGGGGTAGAACACCACATCCCCACGGGAGACCATCCTCCCATAAAAGAGAGGTATCGACCCGTACCCCCTGCACACTACCAACACGCCAAGGGGATGCTTAGAGACATGAAGGAGGCTGGGGTGATCAGGGATAGCTGTAGCTCCTGGGCAGCTCCACTAGTCTTAGTCCGAAAGAAAGACAACACCATGAGGATGTGTGTAGATTACCGGAAAATCAATCGTATCACACACAAGGATGCGTACCCCTTACCAAGGATAGAGGAGTCATTGGCTGCTTTAAGATCTGCTAACTTCTTCTCTACCTTGGATCTCACTAGCGGGTACTGGCAGGTTCCTGTAGCAGAGGCGGACCGGGAGAAGACCGCATTCACCACCCCGATGGGACTTAGCGAGTTCACCTGCATGCCGTTCGGACTCTGCAACGCACCGGGAACCTTCCAACGACTAATGGAGTGTTGTCTGGGCCACAGAAACTTCGAGACGGTCCTGTTGTACCTGGACGATGTCATCGTATATTCCAAGACGTATGAGGACCACCTGAAACACCTGGCGGAAGTGTTCGAAGCTCTGGCAAGTTACGGCCTAAAGGTGAAACCCTCCAAGTGTCACCTCCTGAAACCAAAGGTGCAGTACCTGGGACACGTGGTGAGCGCTGACGGAGTGGCTCCCGACCCTGATAAGATCACCGCAATTAAGGAATGGCCAAGCCCCTCCAGCGTAAAAGAAGTGCGGCAGTTCCTCGGGTTGGTAGGCTACTACCGAAGGTTTATTCCCGGTTTCACCAAAAAGGCAGCACCTATGCAGGACCTCCTGATAGGCCAGTCCCGGAAGGCCAAGAACCAGAAGCCGCCCTTCAAATGGGAGGAGCTGGAAGAAGAGTCTTTCCGCCAGCTGAAGATGGCCCTCACGGGGGACGAAATCCTGGCGTACCCGGATTATAGCCAGCCCTTTATCCTCTACACCGACGCCAGTAACATCGGGCTAGGAGCCGTACTGTCCCAGATCCAGCAGGGGAAGGAACGAGTAATCGCCTACGCCAGCCGAAAACTGCGACCCACCGAAAGGAACCCCGAGAATTACAGCTCATTTAAGCTAGAGTTCCTGGCCGTAGTATGGGCAGTCACCGAGCGCTTTAAGCATTACCTCGCTTCTTCCCGGTTCACCGTGTACACGGATAACAACCCGTTGACACACCTGGACACGGCAAGACTCGGTGCCCTGGAGCAGAGGTGGATGGCCCGTCTGTCCAACTACGAGTTCACAATCAAATACCGGGCAGGACGCTCCAATACCAACGCGGACGCCCTGTCGAGGATGCCCAACCTGCCGGACGGAGGAGAAGATCCGGAGGGACTGGAAGAAGTTGAACTCCCTGCGTTCCACCGTCATGGGACTATTCAGTATTCCCACCAGGTAAGGAGTAAGCAGACTGCTACGTTGAACCCCTTACCCCACTACAACTAGGCGGAAACGCAAGACAGCGACCCTGCCGTCCGACTGGTGAAGGAGATGCTGACTCGGCCGGAGGCTCGCCTTGAACCAGACGCTCCGGAGGAAGCCAAACAACTATGGGCAGAGAAGAGTCGACTGTTCCTTTACAAAGGGAAGTTGTGCCGCAGAATGGTTAACTCCCGGACGCATGAATTACTCTGGCAAGTAGTGGTGCCACGAAGGGACGCAGCCATGGTGATGGAGGCATACCACGACGGAGCTGGGCACTTCGGGTGGAAGAAGCTGGAGTTCCTGCTGCGCGAGCGGTTCCACTGGGTAGGCATGAGGGGAACCATTGAGAAGTGGTGCAGAGACTGTGGCCCGTGCAACCTGAGAAGGAAGGACCGTGCCAGCCAGAAGACTCCCCTGCAGTCCATCGTCACCCGGCAACCGTTGGAACTGGTAGCCTTGGATCATGTAAAACTGACCCCAAGCAGAAGTGGCTACGTCTACGCGTTAACCATCGTGGATCATTACTCCCGGTTTCTGGTTGTCGTCCCCGTCAAGGACTTAACGGCTCAAACAGCAGCTAGAGCCTTCCAGCAGCACTTTTGCCGTCCACACGGGTACCCGGACCAAGTGCTGACGGACCAGGCACCTGCCTTTGAAGCGGAGGTCTTCCAGGAATTCTGCAATCTGTATGGCTGCCGGAAGATAAGGACGACATCCTACCATCCGCAAACTAATGGACTTTGTGAGAAAATGAACCAGGTGGTAATGGATCTTCTAAAAACGTTGCCCCTGGAAGAACGCAGTCTGTGGCCTGAGAAGTTGCCCGATCTGGTGGACCTATACAACCACATCCCGGTAGGTTCCACCAACTGTACCCCGGCTTACCTAATGAGGGCAAGACCTGGTAAGTTACCTGTTGACCTGGAAATGGGAGTCCTGACACCCGAGGACACTTCACCAGAAACAGACTGGGACACAGAGAGGCAGCAGCAGTACCGGAGAGTACAGGAGAGCGTGGAGCGAAGTCTCTGTCAGGCTAGGGAAAGACAAGAGAAAACTTACAACCAGTATGCTCCCGCTGTTCCCCTGGTACCCGGAGAGCAGGTCTTGAAGAGGAAGAGACGGCTCCACAAGTTGGATGACCAGTGGGAGAAGGACCCGTACACCGTACTGCCCTCAAGCCACGAGAACCCGAAGGTTTGTACCATCAGTAAAGACGGAGGGGAAACCACCGCCATTGTATCCCGGGACCACCTGAAGAAGTGTCCCGAACAACTGAGGAACCCTGAAGAGGAACAAGAAGACCATCGACCCGTAGAGGAAAGGGAAGATATGGTTAGTACTGTGCTCGGGGACTTCCCTCGGTCTTGGACTCAAGTCAATGGTGCAGTTGTGGTACCCGTACTCACCTTCCTCCAACCAGCATCCCAAGCACCTATGGAGCAACAGGTAGAGCTGGAAGAACAGCCGGTCCAGGAGGCAGAAGACTCCACACAAGCAGAACAGGAGGATCAACCCTCTGCTTATAGTGAGCCTGCCGTACCCCTAGTGAGACAAAGAGCCGGTAGACAGCTGCCCAGTTTACCCTTGACAGCTCCTACACCCTGTAGTTCAGGGCCAGACAGTCAGCTCCGTAGGTCCACTAGGGCCACTAGAGGCCAGTTACCCGCACGCTGGAGGATTTGAAGTGTATAAATTGTTTTATTTATGTTTATCTGTGTATTGTTGCTTGTGTATAATTTTGTGTTTCCAGTTATTTTTAGGAATCCTTGGTGGATTTACCGGGAATCCTTGTACATAGTTGGAGCGTAACCCAGGATGGACTAAAGACTGTTAAGGACTCGGGGTAGGACAAACCCCTACCTGGTTACGTCTCCCTGTTTTGGTGAAATGGACACCTTGCTTTTCTTCAAAGACTGCACCCGGTTACGGACATGCCGTAACCATCTTTATATGTTTTTCTTATTGTATTATTATTGTTTTTATCTTGTTATGTTTTTCTAAAATATGTTTAGTCCCGGAGTACTAAATTTCACTAGGGGGGAATGTGGCACCCCAGGGGTCTGGTTTTCCACAGTAATGTAATGTTATGTCTGAGAGCAGGTGGGAGGTCCTTTGGTCAGGGATCCTGTGCATGCCACACCTCCTGCCCAGTCTTGGGAGGGGAAGAACTTCCCCTGTATAAACCCTGGGCTGAGGCAGGGTTAGTCAGTCAAGGAGAGTAGAGACAAGAAACAGTCACAGGAAGAAACAGCAGAAGCTCAGTGGGAGCAATACTACTACGAGTCAGGGGCTGGCAGCTGCAGAGCTCGCCCTGACTGAGAAGCTTTCTTACCGGACCCGGCGTCCGAGGCTGTGGGGACTAACTCTTACCCAGCAGCAGAAGCCGACCGGCAGGGGATTTCAGGTCCTCAGGCCCAGAAACCCGAAGGCACGGTCACACGCGTGGGACCAGCACCGCCATCGTGAAGCGGAAGCCATTAGAAGGCCCCGAGTCACCGGCCATACGGGTGAGCACCACACGGTACACTCAGGGACGTGGGCTACTTATATCCGCTTCTAGCAAGGTAGCCAGAAGAGTACAGTCAGTTTGGGAGGCCTACAACTCCGCCTGGCCAGGGGAGATCCCATCTGCTCAAGGACTGACCAGGCCCCGTTCACTAGCAAGTACTCCGGGAGGGTCTATCGTTGTTACCAGTAAAGACCCTGAATTACACCGCACCGTCTCTGAGTGGTTCCTGCTACCCCCATCATCCACATCTGCTGCCCTGAGGCCATACCCCTCCCGTTGGGGGTTATACCATCTACGCTGCACCATCCATCCACCGGCCTCAGCGGACTGTCCTGCAGCGGCAGCTCCATAGCTGCATTCAACGGGTGGCGTAGTCGTCCTGCATCTACCGCTGTTACCTCGCCGCTCAGTTTGACTCCCTGGGCACGGACCGGGTCACCGCCACGAGACTACAACCCTCAAGAGATCCGGCTCCGGGTAAGCTCCCGCGTGCGCAACGCAGCGCAACACAGGCCCAGGGGCGCGTCACCTACAAGTGTCAATATCTGCTGTGCTACATTAATATATATTGTATAGCAGTAACATCTGCCCATTTTTGGACATTCTCCAACAATAATAATGCATGGAATTATTTAATACTGAGCTGGCATAGTTTCCTACCTTTGGAGTAATTACCAGTATATGTCTGGGATACATAAGTTTAGTTGCGAGGACCTCACAACAAGAAGCTATTATTTCTATTTTTATTTTTATTTCTTTATGCCTTGGACTGGATATAGGTTTTGCTATGTGTAATATCTAACTTACAGTGTTCGTGCAAGAGTATTTACACATTTAAACCTGAATTAGTTTTAATAATTTTAATAATTGTTATTGATCTAGTAACCTTGTAATAATCGCTTTGAGAGCCAGCATATATTCATTCATATTCTATTTACTTGCAGCGCAGTTGGGTATTTGCATTTTATCAGGATTCTTAACGTTGGGGAGATTTTAATTGCAGATGAGCCTTCTGTTTTTATTGATTAATGTATTACACCTACCTATCAGAATTTTACAGACTCTGTCTCTAGTAATGTCTAATAAGCTTCCACAGTTCTCACATTCAGAGTCCATTGATAGGCCTACGGTTACCATAGCAGTGCACTGGCACTCTGTGATCTCAATGTGGAGGGCCAATGGAACAACAGAGGGATATCGTTCTCTGTATCTAATCAGTTAGATGCCAGTCAATAGCGACCACTGGCATCTAAAGTGTAATGAGAGGTTTTTCTAATTCAGGCATTTACAGAAACAGCACTCCAACGATTTTACACACGGATCCGATAGTCTGTGTAAATAATATCACAGACTAGTGCATGTAAATAACAGACAGATACTGCGCTCGTCCATCACGTAGGCAAGTCTTATGGAGCAGCACATCTAGCCAGTCACATCTGCTATTTGCAGAAAATTTTCATTACTGCATTCTGAACTTGGCCTAAGAGTATGTCCACATTTGTCGGATACACAGCAGATTTTCCCAGTGGAAAATCCACAAAGTTTTACAGTAGCAATTTTGTGGATGAGATTTTATCAAATTTTATCTACACACTATAGAGAAAAATGATATCTGTCAATTTAAATGAGAAGTGCAAAAACAACAATGTAAAGAGTGAAAGTTATGGTATATCCACTCAGGAAAAGGCCCATGTGTATGTTCCCTTAAAAAGCTTGTGTTGCAAGAAAAGCAGCACACCCTTATAACAGTTTATGGAAAAGTTTATGTAAAAACTAAAAAGTTTTATGGTGATATGAAAAAACAAAATAGGCCTCTCTTTAAAAGGTTAATACATAAAAACTAATTTGTCATTTATGTGTTTGGCTTTAGGGAGCTTCTGACTATACCCGATTCATCATTGTCTTTGTGCCTTTTTTCTGGAGCAAAAAGGGTTCTCAAAGTTTAAAAGTGAATTTTATGTTTACTCTTTATTCATTATTTAATTTGCACCTTTTAAAAGTTAACTTACTTGATTTCATTGGCTTTTTTTCTGGTTTATGGTCATTGTTTTGATTTTCCAGATGTTTTAGCCTAATTCAACATTTATGTCTTTGGAAATGTCGCAACATTTTTGCACATTTCTACTCCACTATCCTAGTGCCAAATTATTTTTTTGTGTGCAGCTGCAGAATAACATTTTACTTATTAAATGAAAATGTGACTTTTTGCACTAAAATGTAGAAAAAAAAGGTAAAAGAAAAAAAAAGAACAAACTACTATTTTTCGCAAAAATTCATCAATCAATTCATTAATGTGTCATTTTAATGAATTTGGAGCAAAAACAGCAATGAAGAAAACAAGACCAAAATGAAAAGTCATTTCAATAAAAACCACAATGACTCTCCAAAATGACTCTGCCCCAGAAGGTTTCTCAGTCAGATAGTCACAGTAACAAAATCTGGGTATGCATAGCTCGCTCTGCTTAACAACTGGATTCAAGAAAAATATTTTTAACTAAGCACATTTGTAATTTAGCTTTATTATATTTTAGACGCACTAATACAATAAAAGGATTTGTTGCAAAAGTGTTCATGCTATTTAAAGTAACGGATAAGCAAATAAGAAAGAACAAAATATCTGTGTCTTATTCACATTTCACTGCTCATTTCTCTGCAAACTGTCTGATTTGCTAGAACTCTAGTGAAGTGACGCGACAGATATTATTTTATTAGTCATTTGTTTGTTTTTTGTTTGCTTTTTATTTAATCCTTTTGGAAGACATGGATACATGTCAGAAGATTAGTTGTGCTATTACCAAGACAAGATGGGAAAATAACTCAAAATAGGCAAAATATTGCATTCAGGGAATGTTCCCTCTCTCTGTCATGTTATTACATTTACTGTCTTTTTTTTGCTGGATAAAATCTATACAAATATAATACAGACACTCTGAGTAAATAATGAAAAGGTAAATGAATTTCCATGGTTCAGCTATTGCCTGCAAAACATAGCCTTGACTGATATTTCTCAGCTGATCTCTCAGCTATTAGAGTCTTTTAGAAGTAATAGATTTGGCTCTTAGACATTATGAAAGAGTAAAATAGCTTGTGTACAATATCTAGAAACCTTTAGATACATTTTAGCAATTACATTTGTTACCATGGACAATGGATAGCAGTATATTTTACAGGCAGGGTGTTTTGAGATGTAGTTAGCTATAGATTCCTATACAAAGTTAATTTACAAAATCAGTTCTTCTCTAGTTATGTAAAAAATGCTTATACACAATCAACACAGAACTATTTATTGTACTGTGTTTACACTGACATGACTTAGATCAAATTTATTTTGTTTTTGACACTTTTTTTTGCACTTCACTAGATCATTTTATAAAGTGTCTAGAAAAAGAATGAGGAATTGTTTAACATCTGCCAAATTGTAACATTTTAGTGCAAATAGTGGATTCAACGAAGTCAACCAAGACGTGATAAGAGAAAAAGTATCTAATGTATAGGAACATGCTCCGAATCAGAACAATACATGTGAATGGAGTACTGAAAAATTCATTCACGTGTTATATACTTATTTTCTAATGTGAATATGAAGTCATGTTGTAGATTTTCAATTCTCCACCATGCCTGCTATGTTGCGAATTTGCCAATGATTTTCATCACGCAATGCTAAGTGCTAAATCTGCAGCATTCATATGTAATATGTGGGTTTTGCCTCAGATTTCTCTTTCATAAATCAACTCTTGATTAGAGATGAGCAAACATGTTCAAAAACTGTTCTTCAATTTCAAATTCGGTACAAACATTGCACATTCGGATTCGTGATCGGTCACCAAAGCGTTTTTACTTAAAATCGACAAAATTCGGTAAAAATGCAGGAAATTATTGTTTCCACTACAGTATTTTTACCACTTTGGCTAGGATAGTGGTGCTGTATGATGAGCGGGGGGAGGGATGTGTTTGATGAGGAGAGGGGGTGGGGAGAGGTCAGAGGAGCGGCGTACTTGTAATCTAATTTTTTTCCCCCTAACTTTGTGTGCAAATTGCGGCTAGCCAATCAGGGCGAGGAACTATCCACAAAGTCCAGACACAAGGGCTTGTGCCACTGGCTGCTTAAATCACATGTCAATCTCTAAATAAAGAGCAGACATGTTCTTTTAGCATCATTTTGAGAGTATACAGGTCAGAGAGGCTGCTCCTAACGCTGCTCCTGGATACTGAGCTAATTTAGATAGTTAGCTAGGCGGTTGCTTCTAAGTCAAATAGTTTAGATAGATACGGTCCTGTGTGGCTGTGAAATCGACCTTCCAGGAGTGTTTTTTTCTTGTGCCATTAGTGAGGTCCAGACAAAGACAGCAGGGTACATTTCAGCATAGAACTCTGCTGTGCACTGCTTTTATTTTACTCCATGCATGAGTACACCTTTAAAAATCCAATTGTTCCTGTTACTAATGTGATACAGCACGCCACATTTCAGTTTGTCATTTTGTGGCGGTGAAATTCAGCTGTATGTAGAAATTGTTCAGAGTAAAAAAAAATCTATTTTTTTCTGTTACTAAGGTGATACAGCAGGGGAGGTCTCGGTTTGAAATTGTTTGGAGCATATATTCTACTGTATACAGGCCTCATCCACAGTAAAAAACAAATTAGTTCTTCTGTTAGTAATGTAATACAGCAGGCCAGATGTCAGTTTGAAATTTTTTGGTGCTGATATTGTTCTCAATACAGGGGTACACATGATAAAATTGAAATTGTTTTTTCTTACTATCGTGCTACCAAAAGCAGGCTACATTTCATCTTTTAATTCTTTGGTGCTGATATTGTTCTTCATACAGGGGTGCACATGATAAAATCTAACTTTGTTGTCTTACTACCATGATACATACAGCAGACCACATTTCAGGTTGTAATTTTCTGGCGCTGAGATTCTGCTGTGTACAGGCATCGTCCACAGTAAAAAAAAATCCAACTTCTTCTGTTACTAAAGTGATACAGCAGGCCACATCTCCACTTGTAATTTTTTGGTGATGATAGTGTGCTACATCCAGGGGTTCACATTACTTAATTTCAATATTTGCAGCTACTACAATGTTACACAAACTATTCCCCATTTGAGCTTTTAATTGTTTGATGCTGATATTCTGCTCCATCCAGGGGTTCACCTTACTAAATCTCAATATTTGCTGCTACTACAGTGCTACACAAACTAGGACACATTTCATTTTTTAATTCTTTGGTGCTGATATTCTTCTCCATACAGGGGTTGACATGATAAAATATACATTTGTTCTGTTACTACCATGCTACAAACAGTAGGCCACATCTGAGGTTGTAATTCTTTTGCGCTGAGATTCTGCTGTATCCAAGGCTCGTTCACAGTAAAAATTCTAATTTTTTTTGTTACTACTTTGCTACATAAAGCAGGCCGAATTTTATCTTTTAATTATTTTGTGCTAGTATTGTGCTCCAGCCAGGAGTTCACAATATAAATTCTTTGTGCTAATAGCGTGGTCCTGAATTCTTGCCACATTTAGGCACATTTAGGCATTGGACAGGGCTTGGAGTGGTATTTCTAGCTTAAACTTTGATCAGTAACTGATGGATGAGTGACAGGTGTAGGCCTGGTGCTTTGAGAGCTCTGCCAAATTCAGGCAGCACAAATGAAGGAGACCCAACTTGGAGACCAAACATTTCCAATAATTATGGGCAGATACCACTAAAGTGACATCAATTTCTATACATATATTTTACTCACTTTTATATAGTGCTAATAATTCCACAGCGCTTTACAGACATTTACAGACATTAGAGGCACTGTCCCCATTGGGTGTCACAATTTAAATTTCCTATCAGTATGTTTTTGGAGTGTGGGAAGAAAAATGAGTACCCGGAGGAAACCCTCACAAACATGGGGTGAACATACAAACCCCTTGCAGATGTTGTCCTTGGTGGGGTTGGAACCCAGGACGCCAGCGCTGCAAGGCTGCTAATGTTTTTGCATTGACAACTCAATGTTCCCTGGGTTGGAAGTATATCACTGTGATGTACACTTTGTGCCTCACTGCTATCTTGGGGAAAACCACTTTCAAGATTGTCTTCAAGCATGTTTCGATACTGCAGCATGGGTGCGTCCCTTTCCAGGGGGAAAAGCAACTGGCAAAATTTACTTTTGTACCATGGATCGAACAGAGTGGCAACCCAGTAGTCAGCACTATTTCTAATCTTAACAATATAGGCAACAATCATGTTGCAGATAGTGCTGCAAAAAGGTGCTCATTGGTCAGTCTCTTTCATGAGGTCAAAGTCCATAGTGTGTTGGTAGCGGGATAATACTCAAGCTTACTTCCTCCATTCCCTCTTGGAAACCACGGACAACAGAGAAGAAATCATTATTTTAATCTCCTAACTGTTGTGCGTCCATCACCTCTTCCTCCTCATCCTTCTCGCTTTGTTCCATCCATGGCAACCGCCTGTGCGACAACAGACTGGAACTTAAAGATATTGATAACCCTTCCGCATCCTCCTCTGCTTCCTCTTCTTCCCCTGGGATCACCACCTCCGCACACAGACTATTCAAAGTGTGCTTCAGCATGTACAGTACAGACCAACAGTTTGGACACACCTTCTCATTTAAAGATTTTTCTGTATTTTCATGACTTTGAAAATTGTACATTCACACTGAAGGTATCAAAACTATGAAATAACACATGTGGAATTATATACTTAACAAAAAAGTGTGAAACAACTGAAAATATGTCTTATATTCTAGGTTCTTCAAAGTAGCCACCTTTTGCTTTGATGACTGCTTTGCACACTCTTGGCATTTTCTTGATGAGCTTCAAGAGGTAGTCACCGGTAATGGTTTTCACTTCACAGGTGTGCCCTGTCAGGTTTAATAAGTGGGATTCCTTGCCTTATAAATGGGGTTGGGGCCATCAGTTGTGTTGTGCAGAAGTCAGGTGGATACACAGCTGATAGTCCTACTGAATAGACTGTTAGCTGCTTTTTTCTTGCCATAATACAAATTCTAAGATAAAAAAAAACGAGTGGCCATCATTACTTTAAGAAATGAAGGTCAGTCAGTCCGAAAAATTGGCCAAACTTTGAAAGTGTCCCCAAGTGCAGTTGCAAAAACCATCAAGCGCTACAAAGAAACTGGCTCACATGAGGACCACCCCAGGAAAGGAAGACCAAGAGTCACCTCTGCTTCTGAGGATAAGTTTATCCAAGTCACCTGCCTCAGAAATCGCAGGTTAACAGCAGCTCAGATAAGAGACCAGGTCAATGCCACACAGAGTTCTAGCAGCAGACACATCTCTACAACAACTGTTAAGAGGAGACTTTGTGCAGCAGGCCTTCATGGTAAAATAGCTGCTAGGAAACCACTGCTAAGGACAGGCAACAAGCAGAAGAGACTTGTTTGGGCTAAAGAACACAAGGAATGGACATTAGACCAGTGGAAATCTGTGCTTTGGTCTGATGAGTCCAAATTTGAGATCTTTGGTTCCAACCACCGTGTCTTTGTGCGACGCAGAAAAGGTGAACGGATGGACTCTACATGCCTGGTTCCCACCGTGAAGCATGGAGGTGGAGGTGTGATGGTGTGGGGGTGCTTTGCTGGTGACACTGTTGGGGATTTATTCAAAATTGAAGGCATACTGAATCAGCATGGCTACCACAGCATCTTGCAGCGGCATGCTATTCCATTCAGTTTGCGTTTAGTTGGACCATCGTTTATTTTTCAACAGGACAATGACCCCAAGCACACCTCCAGGCTGTGTAAGGGCTATTTGACCAAGAAGGAGAGTGATGGGGTGCTACGCCAGATGACCTGGCCTCCACAGTCACCAGACCTGAACCCAATCGAGATGGTTTGGGGTGAGCTGGACCGCAGAGTGAAGGCAAAAGGGCCAACAAGTGCTAAGCATCTCTGGGAACTCCTTCACGATTGTTGGAAGACCATTTCCGGTGACTACCTCTTGAAGCTCATCAAGAGAATGCCAAGAGTGTGCAAAGCAGTCATCAAAGCAAAAGGTGGCTACTTTGAAGAACCTAGAATATAAGACATTTTCAGTTGTTTCACACTTTTTTGTTAAGTATATAATTCCACATGTGTTAATTCATAGTTTTGATGCCTTCAGTGTGAATGTACAATTTTCATAGTCATGAAAATACAGAAAAATCTTTAAATGAGAAGGTGTGTCCAAACTTTTGGTCTGTACTGTAGATGACCAGAATAGTGATGCTGATGACTGCATCGTCAGCGCTAACCATCTTAGTAGTCATTTTGAAAATGTGTAGAAGGGTGCAGAGGTCCTTCATCTGTGTCCACTCCTCAAGTGTGATTTGCACCATGTACGTACTGCGTTTGCTCAGGCTTTACGACATGAGATACTTCATCAGGGCTCGTCGCTGCTGCCACAGTCGCTGCAACATGTGCAGAATTGAATTAGACCATGTCGGCACATCGCATATTAGCTGATTAACCGGTAGGCTGAAAGATCTCTGTAGCGACGTAAGTCGATGACCCGCGGGTTGCAGATGGTGGAAGTGAGGACACAGAGACTATGGTTTCTGCAACAGCGCATCCAGGCCGGGATAGTGGAGGAGAAATTGATGTACCAGTCATGCAAGGCACATGTGAGGTTGCCAGAGCATAGGGCTGCCACCAGGTTCTCTATGCACTGTTGGAAAGATGTGTCTCATTAAGGCAGAGGTTGAGGACACAGGTGGAGGCCCTAGAGGAGGTGGAGGAGGCAGAAGCACTGGAGAAAGTGTTAGATACAGAGGTTTGTCCCGCAAGCCTTGGAGATTCCAAGACTTGCTGTCTAGTGACACCTTGGTGTTTAGTGGTTTAGTTCTCCATCCCATGGTGTGTAGTAGTTTAGTTCCAACCCCTGTTGTCTATTAGTTTGGTTCTCCATGTTCTGGTGTGTATTTGTTTTGTTCTCCAACTCTAGGTGTTTAGTAGTTTAGTTCTCTCATCTTCTGGTGGGTAGTGGTTTAGTTCTCCATCCCCAAGTGCCCTGCAAACTTAGAGGATTCCAAGACTTGTGGAGCAGCCTGTTCCCCGCCTGCCCCCACAGCCACCAGAGTCACCCAGTGCCCAGATTTAACAACCCTAGTCATGCTTACTCGTCCAGGTGTCAGTGGTGAAACGCACCCTGGCAGACATAGATTTTGTCAAGGAATGTCTGCAACATGCTGGTGTAGCACAGGCACAGCTTTCTTAGAGAAGTAATGGAGACTAGGCAAATGGTACTGGGTGATTGTGACAGCCATCAGCTTTTGGAAACCATCTGTATCTTCCAGGCGGAAAGGCAGCATTTCTGTGGCCAACAGATTGGAGATGGTGAAGTTCAAGCTCTTTGCTTTGGCATTTGTAGGAGGAAACAATCTTTTACGTGACCACAACTGTGGGATTGAGGGCTGGCAGCTGTGCTGAGAGAGGGTGGAGTAGGGTGAACACGACAAGCTGCTGGACTGGGAGAGGTGCAGACAGAGATGTTATGGTGGATTGAGAAAGATGGGGTGTGCTCAGTGTCTGATATCAGACAAAAACAGCAGGCATGTTCACTTCCACAACAGCTGACGGGCTCTCACTCACCCCAAATGTAGCGGGTAAACAAGTAGAGGTTCTGCAGTCCTGTGTAAGAACATGGTGACGGAAGAGGAAGAAGTCTGCATTTTAGCACAGTGAGATTCCCAGATTAACGCAAGCTGATCGCGAATATGCCAGTTCATGCATGTAGTAGTCAAATTATTGCAGTTTTTTTACTCTGCGCTGTCGTTTTCAACAAAGTTTGCAGATACTGTGAGTTGTCATTTTTTGCAGTCTCAAAAAAGACCTAGGCTGGGCAACTGCAGACCCACGAACGCTGCTGGCCACTGCCAAAGTTGGGGATGAAGATGCAGTGCTTGTCGTGGTTGCATAACTCTGTGTCTGTGCGGGAAGCCACAACGTAAACTCCTCGTTTTCCTCCTCCTCCACCTCCTCTCCTGAGCTACTCAGCTGCATGCCTCTGGTTTCACACTAAGTGGGATCTATAACCTCATCGTCATCCTCACTGTTCTCCCACTCCTGGCCCTGAGAGTGATCCTCCTCCTCTGCCTGCCCTGACAGCACAGTACAGTCCGCATGCGCCTCAAGTATCTGAGTCTCATCAGGATCACCTCCACCCCCTAAGGTTAACGTCTAGAGACAAGGGTTTGGATTCTGCTCGAATCCTAGTTTGTCCGGGATCAAACTGAAAAAAATTTTGGGCATTGCTGCACATGCTTTCCTCCTCTTGAGTCTGTGAAGCTTTGGATCAGACCTCTGACGCCCTGGAATAGAATATGTGAACAGCTCTGCAGACTCGCCCATCTGTGATTCCCCACAGTCAGTTGGTCGGTTGAAGAGTTGTGACGTGAGGGGAAACAAGGGTGATTGGGGTGCCACCTCTGTGGACTGTACTGTGTGTGATGTTAAGGTGGAGGAAGAGGAGCAGAGACCACTTGTTACAGTGCTTGCCATCTACTGGAGCACATGTTCTTTCTGGCCCTCATCTACAAAGCGTACCGCTGTGCGGCTGCCAAACAAAGGGAGTGGAGTAGCTCGTCCAGTAACAGAAGTTGTCAAAATGCTGCACAATTGCTCACTGCAGCAAAACAAACCTACTTCTAATCTCTCATATCATATCTGTCTCACAACCCTAAACAGATATTCAGTAGTGTTGAGCCACCCCCGTAGTGTCCGAGTTCGGCTCGTCGAACACCCGTATGTTCGCCGAACTGTTCGTCGAACTGTTCGTTGAACACCTTCAAACACCGTTAAAACCAATGGCAGGTAAACAAAAACACATAGAAATACATAGAAAACACCTTCAAAGGTGTCCAAAAGCTGACAAACTGCTCAGAAGACACAACTAACACATGGAAAAGTGACAAGTACATATAGTCATGCGAAAAGAAAAGAGGTGGAGGAGTAAAAGGAGGGGGAGACACAGATATAGGCATGTCATGCCCTTCTAAAACCAAAAAAGTGCAAAGCCAATACGGCCAGTCCGTTACTGCCCGTGCGACCTCCGTGTCACCGGGTTTGTGCCAGAGCTGCGGTAGACCCTGAAGGCCAGTCCCCCTCTCCCAATACTGGTGCCTGTCCGCTGGTGGGTCGAGCGAGCCCCCCTGTGGTGGAGGCAGGTCTAAGCTTTTTAATTTAAATTGTCTCTCTAATTTGAATGAATACACTTTAAATACTTTTACAAGGATCTATTGGAGAGCAAGTCTCATGCCAGCAGCCGCGTAATTCCAGCTTCAGTAGCGTCCACTAAAGCTGCTGCAGTTAAAATGCTTTTATAAGGATCGAGCTCGGCGGTCCACCGCAAGGCGTCCTACCGCCAGTCCCAGCCCCTATGCCTTGGGGTGTCTCCCCGATGCTCTTCACTGAGTGTCCCAGGGGCCCGAACCATTTCCTTTGAAAAAATTAAGTGTCCAAACTACAGGTGGTGTAGCTTGCTTAACAGCTGGGATAATCCGCTGACTAGTGTGGCACCCCAGGGGTCTGGTTTCCACAGTAATAGCAGTATTACGTCTGTGAGCAGGTGGGAGGTCTCCTGGGCAGGAATCCTAAGCATGCCACACCTCCTGCCCAGTCCTGGGAGGGGAAGAACTTCCCCTACATAAACTGGGGCTGAGGCAGGGTTAGAGAGAGGAGTTCCAGACAGAGACGGAGTCTGGTCTGGACACGCAGAAACAGGGACAGATAGACATCAGGAGCTCTGTAGGAGCCAAGGAGAAGCGCCAGGGGCTGGAGCTGTGCAGAGCTCGCCCTGGGAGAAGGTACTAAAACCGAACACAGGAGTCCGAGGCTGTGGGGACTAAGATATACCCAGCAGCAGAATCCATCCGGCAGGGGATTCCAGGTCCTCTGGCCATAAAAGCCCGGAGGCTCAGTCACAACGAAGGGACCAGCACCGCCATCCCGGAGCGGAGGCTAACAGGAGGCCCCAGGTCACCAGCCATACGGGTGAGCACCACACGTTATACCCAGGGACGTGGGCTACTTGTAACCGCTGAAAGCAGGGTAGCCAGGAAGGGTACAGACTAACGGGAAGGCCTACAACTCCACCTGGCCAGGGGAACTCCAGCTTACTCGCAGACTAACCAGGCCCCAACTACTAGCCAGTACTCCCGGGGGAATTTGCCTTGTACCATCAGTAAAGGCCCTGAACTGTACCCTCGCGTCTCCGTGCTTCCTTGTCGCACCGTTAGTGCTGGGACATCCACACCATCACTCCCAACATCACCCACATCCGCTGCCCTGAGGCCATACCTCTCCCGTTGGGGGTTATATCAACATTGTTGCACACCTATACCACCGGCCTCAGCGGTCTGCCCTGCAGCGGCGGTTTCATAACCGCATTCAACGGGTGGCGTAGTCGGACACTAATACCATCATACCAATAACTGCCACTTAGTTTGACCACCCTGGGCGCGGACCGGGTCACCGCCACACGAAGACTACTACCCCCATCGGATCCGGCTCCGGGTATCCCCCGCGCGCACGCGCGCCGCACTACAGCACTGGCCCAGGGGGTGAGTCAACTTTGGCGTAGTCGGCAGGATTACGTGCCCGCAACCACCGGGTACTGCGTGCCTGAAAAAAGAGACTTTTATACTTACCTGTGGTGAAGTTTCCCGCCGTCCGGAGTCGTTTCCCGCCATCTGGAGCCGATTCCCGCCATCCGACGCCATCTTCTGCCTTCTTCCCGCCATCCGTGGAGTTTTCCCGCCATTGGACGCCATCTTGAGGGCGCCGCGCGGGAAGAAGAGGGGCGTGGACTCCGAAAGCCCGCGAGAACTGAAGCCCCGCCTCACGTCCGGACGTTGCGTAAGGTCCTGGAAGGAGCCCAGCGGACGCCGACGTCACAGGAGCGCGACGGAAGGTCCTCAACCCTGACGATCGACTGCGGAGCCGCGGCCTACGGAAGAGGATCATCGCAAGGTAGGCCACGGTCCACTAGGGGGGAGGAGGATGTCGGATACGGAGGAGAGCTTCACTGCCACAGCCGCCGCCAGCGCCACCGCTGCTGCGGTCATGCCTTTCACCATGCCCTATATCCCGGGGGCAGCCTGGCTACCCCAGTACTCAGGGGAGTCACATACCCTAAATGACTTCAGAGAAAGGCTGGATAGCCTCTTCCAGGTGTATCCCCTCACGGAGGCGCAAAAAGTGAGCATCCTGGTGGCCCAATTAATCGGGGCAGCCCAAAGGGAGGTAAAGTCCTGGCCACCTGGGAGGAAGAGGACTGTCAGAGACATACTAACCCGGCTGAAAGACACATTTGACACCCGCACCTCAGCCGAAATAAAACTAAGATTTTATGGGTGCAAACAACGGGCACATGAGAGTATAAGAGACTAGAGGCCCTGAGAGCCATTAAGCAGGCAGACCCTGACAGCGTGGGAAATGAAGATAAGCTGTTGACTGAACAATTCATTGAGGGTCTACTGTGCAATGCCCACCGAACCCAGTTGCGGGCAATGGCCTTACAGGACCCTGACCTGGACTTTGCACAGTTCAAGGACAGAGCCATCCGGGTGCTCCGAGAACCGGCACCAGGTGGCGCTGTGACCCACAGGCGCCCTGCTATCACTTATCACCAGGAGACGGCGCCCTTGTCTGCAGGGCCTGTGGGAGCTGATGCGCAGGCTTTAAACAGTGACCCGGCTACAGACCTGCACCATCAGGTCCAAGAGCTAACTAAAAGCGTTGCCGCGCTAACCCGAACTGTGCAGTCTTTACAGGTCTCTTCTCCAGGAAAGATCCAGCTGGCATCCGGACCGGAGGACGTCCCGTGGCGCCGACTGAGGAGGACCCCACCGGCCAGAGGAAGACCCAGCGACAGATACAACGAGGACGGACGACCCATCTGCCGCCGCTGCAATCAACCCGGACATGTGGCAAGGTACTGTCATTTAAACGGGCACAACCTGGGGTAGAGGGCCAACCCCCAGGCATAAGACCATCAGGCCCATCAAACTGGCGTGATAAATACGTAGGGGGACGTCCAATCTTGCCTGTGGTACTGGATGGCATTCCTATGAGTGCCCTACTAGACACCGGGTCACAGGTCACTACCATCCCGTACGTGCTCTTCAAGCAGTACTGGAATGACTCGGACATAACCCGCTACCCAGATGACGACCTGAGTATCATCGCCAGCAATGGTCAGCCCGTGCCGCAGGTGGGATTCAAGGAGGTGACCATTAAAATCGGTAAAGTCGAACTGGCGGCACAAGGACTGATTATAGTGGACATAGACCGTCATGAGAGTCACCCTAGAATCACCCTGGGAACCAATGTAATTGAAAATTGTCTTGCAGAGGTGATTCTCATTTTACAGCAGGTTGCCAAGAACGCCAGTTCCGGCCAGCAGCGTGTGCTCCAAAAAGAGATCCGGGCACTGATGAAGTGGCAACAGGTGGAACTATCTGGTGGTGAGATAGGTAGCGTGAGAATGTGTGACCCGTTCCCTATTGCCATGCCCCCAAAAAGTGAGATGATGATTTGGTGCCGGGCAGCTATTTGTCTAAGAGGTAGAGACTACCAAGCAATGGTAGAACCCGTCTACTCAGACAGTAGGCCCACCATTTTGACAGCACGGGGGGTGGTCGATGTACGCCATGGGAGGGTGCCCGATCGCATCATAAATATCGGTGAGAGAGAAGTACACCTGCCCCGGTATGCCACGCTAGCTAAATTGTTCATCATAAACCAGAATTCTGTACAGGCTGTGGAACCCTTGCCTCCATCTCAACCAGAGGAAGGTAACGGCTCTAAGAAACCAGTGGGGGACTGGTGTCAGCAACTACATCTGGGTACCGAATCCACTCCCTCACACCAGAAACAAGGAGTCTATCGGGTAGTTCAAGAGTACGAGAGAGTGTTTAGTAAACACCCGTTAGACTTCGGGCGAGTAAAGGGGGTAGAACACTACATCCCCACGGGAGACCATCCTCCCATAAAGGAGAGATACCGACCCGTACCCCCTGCACACTACCAACACGCCAAGGGGATGCTTAGAGACATGAAGGAGGCTGGGGTAATCAGGGACAGCTGTAGCCCCTGGGCAGCTCCACTAGTCTTAGTGAAAAAGAAGGACAACACTATGAGAATGTGTGTAGACTACAGGAAGGTCAACCGTATCACACACAAAGATGCGTACCCGTTACCAAGGATAGAAGAGTCCTTAGCTGCATTAAAATCTGCTAATTTCTTCTCTACTTTGGATCTCACTAGCGGGTACTGGCAGGTTCCTGTAGCAGAGGCGGACCGGGAGAAGACCGCATTCACCACCCCGATGGGTCTCAGTGAATTTAACTGTATGCCGTTCGGGCTCTGCAACGCACCAGGAACCTTCCAACGGTTGATGGAATGCTGTCTGGGACACCGGAACTTCGAGACGGTCCTGTTATACCTGGACGATGTCATCGTCTATTCCAAGACCTACGAGGACCACCTGAAACACCTGGCAGAAGTGTTCGAAGCTCTGGCAAACTACGGCCTAAAGGTGAAACCCTCCAAGTGTCACCTCCTGAAACCAAAGGTGCAATACCTGGGACACGTGGTGAGTGCTGACGGAGTGGCTCCTGACCCTGATAAGATCACCGTGATTAAGGACTGGCCAAGACCCTCCAGCATAAAGGAAGTGCGGCAGTTCCTCGGGTTGGTAGGCTACTACCGAAGATTCATTCCCGGTTTCACCAAAATGGCAGCCCCTATGCAGGACCTCCTGATAGGTCAATCTCGAAAAGCCAAAAACCAGAAGCCGCCCTTCAGGTGAGAAAAGCTGGAAGAGGAGTCCTTTTGCCAGCTGAAGATGGCCCTCACGGGGGATGAAATCCTGGCATATCCAGACTACAGCCAGCCCTTTATCCTCCACACGGACGCAAGTAACATCGGGCTAGGAGCCGTGCTGTCCCAGATCCAGCAAGGAAAAGAACGAGTAATCGCTTACGCTAGCCGAAAGCTATGACCCACCGAGAGGAACCCTGAGAATTATAGCTCATTCAAGCTGGAGTTCCTGGCAGTAGTGTGGGCAGTGACCGAACGTTTCAAGCATTACCTTGCCTCCTCCAAATTCATCGTGTACACGGATAACAACCCGTTGACACACCTGGACACTGCAAGGCTCGGTGCTCTGGAACAGAGATGGATGGCTCGCCTGTCCAACTTTGAATTCACCATCAAATACCGGGCAGGACGCTCAAATGCCAACGCGGATGCCCTGTCTAGAATGCCGAACTTACCGGACGTAGGGGAAGATCCAGAAGATCTGGAAGAAGTTGAGCTCCCTGCGTTCCACCGTCATGGGATTACCCTGTATTCCCACCGTGTGAAGGACAGGCGCTCTGCGACGTTCAATCCCTTGCCCCACTACAACTGGGCGGAGACGCAAGACAGTGATCCTGCAGTCCGTCTGGTGAAGGAAATGCTGACCCAAGCCGATGCCAGTCTGGACCCAGACGCCCCAGAGGAGACTAAGCAACTGTGGAAGGAGAAAAGTAGGCTGTTCCTCTACAGGGAGAAGTTGTGCCGGAGAATGGTTAACTCTCGAACACATGAGTTGACCTGGCAGGTAGTGGTCCCCAGACGAGACGCGGCTATGATTCTGGAGGCGTACCACAACGGAGCAGGACATTTCGGGTGGAAGAAGCTGGAGTTCTTGTTGCGTGAACGGTTCTACTGGGTAGGCATGAGAGGAGCCATAGAGAGGTGGTGCAGAGACTGTGGACCGTGCCACCTAAGAAGGAAGGACCGTGCCAGCCAGAAGACTCCCTTGCAGCCCATCATCACCCGACAGCCACTGGAACTGGTAGCCCTGGACCATGTGAAACTGGCTCCAAGCAGATCTGGGTATGTCTACGCCCTCACAATCGTAGATCATTACTCCCGGTTCCTGGTGGTGGTCCCGGTCAAGGACTTAACGGCTCAAACAGCAGCTAGAGCCTTCCAGCAGCACTTCTGCCATCCACACGGGTACCCGGACCAAGTGCTGACAGACCAAGGGCCAGCCTTCGAAGCAGAAGTCTTCCAGGAGTTCTGCAACCTGTATGGCTGCACGAAGATAAGAACAACGCCCTATCACCCTCAAACTAATGGACTCTGCGAGAAGATGAACCAGGTGGTGATAGACCTCCTGAAAACATTGCCCCTGGAAGAACGCAGTCTGTGGCCTGAGAAGCTGCCTGATCTGGTGGACCTATACAACCACATCCCTGTAGGTTCTACCAACTGTACCCCGGCTTACCTAATGAGAGCGAGGCCTGGTAAGCTGCCTATCGACCTGGATATGGGAGTCCTGACGCCCGAGGACACCTCGCCAGAGGCAGACTGGGATACAGGACGGCAGCAGCAGTATCGGAAAGTGCAGGAGAGCGTGGAGCGAAGTCTGTCTCAAGCTAGAGAAAGGCAAGAGAAGGCTTATAATCAGTATGCTCCCGCTGTTCCCCTGGTACCTGGAGAGCAGGTCTTGAAGAGGAAAAGACGGCTCCACAAGTTGGACGACCAGTGGGAGAAGGACCCGTACACCGTACTGCCATCAAGCCATGAGAACCCAAAGATTTGCGTGATCAGTAAGGATGGAGGAGAAACCACAGCCGTTGTCTCCAGAGACCACCTGAAGAAGTGTCCCGAACAGCTGCAAAACCCTGAAGAAGAAGATCAAGAAAACCCTCGACCCGCAGAGGAAAGGGAAGAAATGATCAGGACTGTACTCGGAGACTTCCCCCGGTCTTGGACACAAGTAAACGGTGCTGTCGTGGTACCCGTCCTCACCTTTCTCCAGCCAGCCCCGCAAGTGCCTACAGAGGAACCAGTAGAGCTGGAAAAGCAGCCGGCCCAAGAGGCAGAAGAGTCCACGCCAGCAGTACAGGAGGATCAACCCTCTGCTAGTAGTGAGCCTGCCGTGCCCCTAGTGAGCCAAAGAGTGCGCAGAAAGCTGCCCAGCCTGCCCATAACACCTCCTACACCCTGTAGTGCAGGACCAGTTAGTGAGCTCCGTAGGTCCACTAGGGTTACCAGAGGCCAGATGCCCGTACGTTGGAGAATCTAAGTTGGCTAGTTGCTTTAACTATTTTATGTTTACCTGTTTTGTTGTAGCCGTTGCTAATTATGTTTTTCAGTTACAGATTTCTTTATATGGACTGACAGGTTATGGACAGTGAGTAACCGGAACTCTGTTGTAAATATGTTTGGAGCGTAACCCAGGAATGGACTAAAGACTGTTGAAGACTCGGGGCAGGACAGACCCCTACCTGGTTACGGCTCCCTGTTCTTTGGTGAAATGGACACCCTTATTGCTTCCCGGTTACGGACACGCCGTGACCATCTCATGTATTTAATTGTTATTGTTTATACCCTGTTATGTTTTAAAAAAAAAATATATGTTTAGTCCGGGAGTACTAAATTTCACTAGGGGGGAATGTGGCACCCCAGGGGTCTGGTTTCCACAGTAATAGCAGTATTACGTCTGTGAGCAGGTGGGAGGTCTCCTGGGCAGGAATCCTAAGCATGCCACACCTCCTGCCCAGTCCTGGGAGGGGAAGAACTTCCCCTACATAAACTGGGGCTGAGGCAGGGTTAGAGAGAGGAGTTCCAGACAGAGACGGAGTCTGGTCTGGACACGCAGAAACAGGGACAGATAGACATCAGGAGCTCTGTAGGAGCCAAGGAGAAGCGCCAGGGGCTGGAGCTGTGCAGAGCTCGCCCTGGGAGAAGGTACTAAAACCGGACACAGGAGTCCGAGGCTGTGGGGACTAAGATATACCCAGCAGCAGAATCCATCCGGCAGAGGATTCCAGGTCCTCTGGCCATAAAAGCCCGGAGGCTCAGTCACAACGAAGGGACCAGCACTGCCATCCCGGAGCGGAGGCTAACAGGAGGCCCCAGGTCACCAGCCATACGGGTGAGCACCACACGGTATACCCAGGGACGTGGGCTACTTGTAACCGCTGAAAGCAGGGTAGCCAGGAAGGGTACAGACTAACGGGAAGGCCTACAACTCCACCTGGCCAGGGGAACTCCGGCTTACTCGCAGACTAACCATGCCCCAACTACTAGCCAGTACTCCCGGGGGAATTTGCCTTGTACCATCAGTAAAGGCCCTGAACTGTACCCTCGCGTCTCCGTGCTTCCTTGTCGCACCGTTAGTGCTGGGACATCCACACCATCACTCCCAACATCACCCACATCCGCTGCCCTGAGGCCATACCTCTCCCGTTGGGGGTTATATCAACATTGCTGCACACCTATACCACCGGCCTCAGCGGTCTGCCCTGCAGCGGCGGTTTCATAACCGCATTCAACGGGTGGCGTAGTCGGACACTAATACCATCATACCAATAACTGCCACTTAGTTTGACCACCCTGGGCGCGGACCGGGTCACCGCCACACGAAGACTACTACCCCCATCGGATCCGGCTCCGGGTATCCCCCGCGCGCACGCGCGCCGCACTACAACACTGGCCCAGGGGGTGATTCACTAGCAGACACTGCTACTAGGCACAAAGTATTTCCTGGGCTAGATGCAGTTAAAAATTTGTAATTAGATACTCTCGTTGGATGCTGAGAAAGCACTCCATGGAGTCTCCTGGTACGCCATATATTATTCCCTTAAAAAGCTTGGGGTAGGGGTCTAGGGGACCCTTTTATAGGCAAAATCACGGCCCTGTATCGCAATACGTCACCTAGGCTGAAGATAAATGGAACATTTTCATCACCTTTCATAATCACCAATGGGACAAGGCAGGGATGTCCTCTGTCCCCTCTCTTATACATCCTAGTGACAGAGCACCTGCTCTCATCAATTCGCCATAACCCCAATATTAGGTGGATTGAGGTGGGAGGCACCGAGTACAAGTGCTCTGCATTTGCTGATGATGTCCTAGTATATATCACTCAATCACATATATCCATCCCTGCTGTTATGGCTGAAATAGATCACTTTGTTACATGGTCAAATTTTAAAATCAATGCCCGAAACATTTTCTTTGAAAAAATTAAGTGTCCAAACTACAGGTGGTGTAGCTTGCTTAACAGCTGGGATAATCCACTGACTAGCTGACACTGCTACTAGGCACAAAGTATTTCCTGGGCTAGATGCAGTTAAAAATTTGTAATTAGATACTCTCGTTGGATGCTGAGAAAGCACTCCATGGAGTCTCCTGGTACGCCATATATTATTCCCTTAAAAAGCTTGGGGTAGGGGTCTAGGGGACCCTTTTATAGGCAAAATCACGGCCCTGTATCGCAATACGTCACCTAGGCTGAAGATAAATGGAACATTTTCATCACCTTTCATAATCACCAATGGGACAAGGCAGGGATGTCCTCTGTCCCCTCTCTTATACATCCTAGTGACAGAGCACCTGCTCTCATCAATTCGCCATAACCCCAATATTAGGTGGATTGAGGTGGGAGGCACCGAGTACAAGTGCTCTGCATTTGCTGATGATGTCCTAGTATATATCACTCAATCACATATATCCATCCCTGCTGTTATGGCTGAAATAGATCACTTTGTTACATGGTCAAATTTTAAAATCAATGCAGCGAAGTCTGAGGCCCTCGATGTCTCCCTCCCCAAATCCATACAGGATTCCATCCAGTCCAACTTTCCCTTTGCCTGGCCCTCACAGGGTATCAAATACTTAGGAATTCGTATTCATAGAGACCTCTCCCGTCTATGTTATCTTAATTTTGGGCCCTTTATTGAACAACTCCATACAGACCACGGTTGGCAAGTTAGAACTGTAAGATTCACTACGTGAACCACTGGTGTTTTGTGGAAAAGCACATGTACACTGTGTTCCAAATTGTTATGCAAAAAGTGTTTAGGAGTGATAAGGGAAGAATTTGTTTGTTTGTCAGTTAAACTCATTGATGGTGATGTGTGTCAGGGCTCTTTATATCACTGTAAGCAATTGCAGACACCTGTGCTAATTAGTTTGGCAGGTGTGTCCAATGAAAGGCAAGACTACTTAAGAAGGCTGTCCCACATTACTAAGCAGCCTACATTTTCTGCCAAAATGGGAAAGAAAAAGGATGTGTCGGCTGCTGAGAAGCAACAAATTGTGGAGTGTTTAGGTCAAGGCATGACTACAATCAACATTGCCAAGACACTTCATCCTGATCATCGCACAATCAAGAAGTATGTAGCTGATTCACAGTACACACGTGTGCGTGCTGATAAGGGAAAATTGAGGACTCTTTCCTCCAGGCAATTACGTCAGGTTAAAAGAGCAGTGGCAAAAAAGCCTTGTCATAGCAGCAGACAAGTTTTTGAAGCTGCTAGTGCCTCCAACGTCCCCCGAACAACAAGATGCAGAGTCCTTCAGAGGTTTGCAGCTGTGCGTAAGCCATCCTGTCGACCTCCTCTGTCCACTGCACACAAGCAGAAACGGCTCCAGTGGGCCAAACAATACATGAAGACTGACTTCAAAACTGTTTTGTTCACCAATGAGTGCTGTGCAACGCTCGATGGTCCAGATGGATGGAGTGGAGGATGGCTGGTTGATGGACACCCCATGCAAACACGGCTAAAGCACCAACAAGGAGGAGGTGGAGTAATGTTTTGGGCTGGAATCATGGGGAGAGAGATTGTCGACCCCTTTAGGATCCCTGAAGAGGTAAAGATGAACTCCATAATGTACGTGGAGTTTCTCAAACAGCACTTCCTGCCATGGTTCAAGAAGAAGAACCGTGTATTCCACAGCAAGATCATTTTCATGCATGATAATGCACCGTCTCATGCTGCACATAACACATCTGCATCTCTGGCTGATATGGGCATAAAAGGGGACAAACTTATGGTGTGACCCCCATGCTCCCCTGACCTCAACCCCATTCAGAACCTCTGGAGCATCATCAAAAGGAATGTCTATGATGGCGGGAGGCAGTTCACATCTAAGCAACAGCTCTGGGAGGGTATTCAAATCAATTGAAGCAGAAACCATCCAAAACCTGACAAATTCAATGGACGAGAGAGTTCAGAAGCTCCTTTCGAACAAGGGGTCCTATGTGCAAATGTAACATCACCTAGAATAAAGTTTTGAGTTGAAAACTGTTTGATTTCAGTTTCTAATAACCTGCTAATGCTTATAATTTCAAAAATGAACATTTTTTTGTTCTTTATTAAAATTAAAAGCTTGATTGAAGAGTGTGGGAGATCTAAGAGTGTGGCAACCCAGTAGTCAGGATTACTTCGAATTCTGACAATCTGAGGGTCATGTTGCAGGTAGTGCAGCAAGAAGGCACTCATGTGTCTTTCGCATCTAGGAGACCCAAAATTATTTTCCGGGCTAGATGCAGCTAAAAATTATTATTAATTTGAAAGCTGGTGGAGCTTAGTATAGATGGCCTAATAGAATCAGTACTGCAAACTGCTACAAAGCCCAAATTATTTTCCAGCCAAGATACAAATAAACATGATTACTAATTTTAAATCTGGTGGAGCTTAGTATAGATGGCCTAATAGAATCAGTACTGCACACTGCTACAAAGCCCAAATTATTTTCCAGCCAAGATACAGATAAACATGATTAGTCATTTTAAATCTGGTGGAGCTTAGTATAGATGGCCTAATAGAATCAGTACTGCACACTGCTACAAAGCCCAAATTATTTTCCAGCCAAGATACAGATAAACATGATTAGTAATTTTATATCTGGTGGAGCTTAGTATAGATGGCCTAATAGAATCAGTACTGCACACTGCTACAAAGCCCAAATTATTTTCCAGCCAAGATACAGATAAACATGATTAGTATTTTTAAATCTGGTGGAGCTTAGTATAGATGGCCTAATAGAATCAGTACTGCACACTGCTACAAAGCCCAAATTATTTTCCAGCCAAGATACACATAAACATGATTAGTAATTTTAAATCTGGTGGAGCTTAGTATAGATGGCCTAATAGAATCAGTACTGCACACTGCTACAAAGCCCAAATTATTTTCCAGCCAAGATAAATATAAACATGATTAGCAATTTTAAATCTGGTGGAGCTTAGTATAGATGGCCTAATAGAATCAGTACTGCACACTGCTACAAAGCCCAAATTATTTTCCAGCCAAGATACAGATAAACATGATTAGTAATTTTAAATCTGGTGGAGCTTAGTATAGTTGGCCTAATAGAATCAGTACTGCACACTGCTACAAAGCCCAAATTATTTTCCAGCCAAGATACACATAAACATGATTAGTAATTTTAAATCTGCTGGAGCTTAGTATAGATGGCCTAATAGAATCAGTACTGCACACTGCTACAAAGCCCAAATTATTTCCAGCCAAGATACAGATAAACATGATTAGCAATTTTAAATCTGGTGGAGCTTAGTATAGATGGCCTAATAGAATGAGTACTTCACACTGCTACAAAGCCCAAATTATTTTCCAGCCAAGATACAGATAAACATGATTAGTAATTTTAAATCTGGTGGAGCTTAGTAAAGATGGCCTAATAGAGTCAGTACTGCGCACTGCTACAAAGCCCAAATTATTTTCCAGCCAAGATACAGATAAACATGATTAGTAATTTTAAATCTGGTGGAGCTTAGTATAGATGGCCTAATAGAATCAGTACTGCACACTGCTACAAAGCCCAAATTATTTTCCAGCCAAGATACAGATAAACATGATTAGTATTTTTAAATCTGGTGGAGCTTAGTATAGATGGCCTAATAGAATCAGTACTGCACACTGCTACAAAGCCCAAATTATTTTCCAGCCAAGATACACATAAACATGATTAGTAATTTTAAATCTGGTGGAGCTTAGTATAGATGGCCTAATAGAATCAGTACTGCACACTGCTACAAAGCCCAAATTATTTTCCAGCCAAGATAAATATAAACATGATTAGCAATTTTAAATCTGGTGGAGCTTAGTATAGATGGCCTAATAGAATCAGTACTGCACACTGCTACAAAGCCCAAATTATTTTCCAGCCAAGATACAGATAAACATGATTAGTAATTTTAAATCTGGTGGAGCTTAGTATAGTTGGCCTAATAGAATCAGTACTGCACACTGCTACAAAGCCCAAATTATTTTCCAGCCAAGATACACATAAACATGATTAGTAATTTTAAATCTGCTGGAGCTTAGTATAGATGGCCTAATAGAATCAGTACTGCACACTGCTACAAAGCCCAAATTATTTCCAGCCAAGATACAGATAAACATGATTAGCAATTTTAAATCTGGTGGAGCTTAGTATAGATGGCCTAATAGAATCAGTACTGCACACTGCTACAAAGCCCAAATTATTTTCCAGCCAAGATACAGATAAACATGATTAGTAATTTTAAATCTGGTGGAGCTTAGTAAAGATGGCCTAATAGAGTCAGTACTGCGCACTGCTACAAAGCCCAAACTATTTTCCAGCCAAGATACAGATAAACATGATTAGTAATTTTAAATCTGGTGGAGCTTAGTATAGATGGCCTAATAGAATCAGTACTGCACACTGCTACAAAGCCCAAATTATTTTCCAGCCAAGATACAGATAAACAAGATTAGTAATTTTAAAGCTTAAAACGGTTGGTGAGGTGATTTTAACAAATCATCAAACTTTTACTCTCCCCAGGATGACACAGGGGTAGAAAAGTCCTTTTGGATCCATGATTTGTTCATCTTTATGAACGTGAGTCTGTCTACTTTATCAGTGGAGAGCCGCGTGCGCTTATCTGTCAGCACACCACCAGCAGCGCTGAACACACGTTCAGACAGAACGCTGGCTGCAGGGCATGACAAGATCTCCAAGGCGTAAGTGGCGAGCTCCGGCCATTTATCCAGATTGGAAGCCCAAAAAGAGCAAGGGTCCAGTGACACAGTCATGGCTTCAATGTTTACTTGGAGATACTCCTGTACCATCGTCTCTAGGAGTTGACTATGTGTCAGACTTCTTGTCTCCTGTGGCCTTGCAAAGGATGAGCTAAAAAAGTGGTGAAATGATTCCGCAAAATTGATGTTACTAGCAGATACTGTGTTTCTGTTACGGTTTGAGTGCTGAACACTCGACGGTCCCACGGTAGGCAAGTTAGAACTGTGAGATTCACTACGTGCACCACTGGTGTTTTGTGGAAAAGCACATGTAAGATTCTGCAACAGTCTCTGCTGATACTCGTGCATGCGTGCATCCCTTTCTATGGCCGGAATAATTTCTGCAAATTTACTTTTGTACCGGGGATCTAACAGTGTGGCAACCCAGTAGTCAGGATTATTTCTAATTCTCACAATTCGAGGGTCATGTTGCAGGTAATGCAGCAAGAAGGCACTCATGTGTCTTGCGCATCCAGGAGCACCAAGTCCCTGTTGTGTTGGTGGCGAGGTAACAATCATGCTTCCTTCCTCTGTCCTCTCCCCCCAACCTCGCACAACAGAAATGTGATCAAGGTCTCCCTCATCTGATGAGTCTTCCATCAGTTCGTCCTCCACTTCTTCCTGGGCTCCTGCACCTTCCTCACTAGTTTGGCTGCTACCATGCACCCTGGTAAAACCATCTCCCCCACCCTCACATGCCTGCCGCCTTGGTGCTTCCGACCGTCTGGACCTTGCAGATGTTAGCCCTTCCGCATACAACTCCTCCTCCTCTACTTCCTCCACCTCCTCTTGTGCCACCACCTGACTCTGAATTCTGTTTAACATGTGCTCCAGCATATAAATCACCGGAATAGTCATGCTGATAATGGCATCGTCAGCACTAAACATCTTCGTCGCCATTTCAAAACTGTGCAGAAGGGTGCATAGGTCCCTGATCTGAGACCACTCCTCCAGCGTGATTTGCCCCACCTCTGGATCTCGTTGGCCCAGGCTATACGTCAGAACGTATTGCACCAGGGCTCGTCGGTGCTGCCACAGTCGCTGCAACATGTGCAGAGTTGAATTCCACTGGGTAGGCACATCGCATTTTAGCTGGTGAAGTGGCAGGCCCAATGACTTCTGTAGAGATGTAAGTCGCTGAGCTGCGGGATGCGAACGGCGGATGTGAGCACTCAGCGACCGTGCCCTCTGCAGAAGGCCATCTAGTCCGGGATAGTAGGCTAAAAATTACTGGACAACCAGGTTCAACACGTGAGCCATACAAGACATGTGTGTGACATTGCCCCAGCGAAGGGCCGCACCCAGGTTTGCAGCATTGTCGCACACGGCCTTCCCTGGTTTCAGTTCCAGTGGAGACAACCATTCATGAAACTGGTTCTCCAGAGCTGACCACAACTCCTCAGCTGTGTGACTCACATTTCCCAGACATTTCAAAGTAAAAACCGCCTGATGACGTTGAGCCCTGCTGCCAGCATAGTAAGGAGGTGTGCAGGATCCCTTCTGCGCAGTTAGAAAGCTTGTGGCATGACCAGACAGGCTTTGGGTGCAGGTGGAGGACCGAGAGGAGGTTGAGGAGGCAGAAGCAGTGGAGGAACGTTGAGATTAAGAGGATTGACGCACAACTCGTGGGGACGGCAAGACTTGTACAGCAGCCCCTTGACCTGCTGTCACAATAGTTACCCAGTGCCCAGTCAGCGACATGTAACGCCCCTGTCCATGCCTACTCGTCCAAGTGTCTGTGGTGAAATGCACCCTGTCACACACAGAGTTTCTCAAAGAAGCGGTGATGTTGTGTGCGACATGCTGGTGGAGCACAGGCACACCTTTCTTTGAGAAGTAGTGCCGACTGGGCATCTGGTACTGGGGCACTGCGATGGACATAAGGTCTCGAAAATCCTCTGTGTCCACCAGGCGGAAAGGAAGCATTTCTGTAGCCAAGAGCTTGCAGATGGTGAAATTCAACCTCTTAGCTTTCTCATGGCTAGGAGGAAATGGTCTTTTACTTGTCCACATCTGAGGGACCGAGGGCTGGCTGTTGTGCTTAGACGGGGTTGAGAAGGGTGTCCCGGGCAAACTGCCGGTCTGTGAGGAAGATGCAGGCGGACATTTTAGGTTGCCTTGATCCAAAGGTGGTGCTATTGATGTCGGACAGCGCTGAACACCAGCTGGTGTTTCCACCTCCAAAGAAAATGATGACCTGCCAATCACGCTGGCTGTTGCGGGTAAAGAGGTGGCAGGTCTGCGTCCCAATACAGGTGTGACTGCTGTCCCCCCAGTCACAGAGGATGAAGAGGCCGCGGATGCACAAGATGTGGCAGACGGTGGTTGGCCCGGCCGGCTAGGCCGCATTGTTGCACAGTGAGCTTCCCACTGCAACTTATGCTTCATGTCCATGTGCCGGTTCATGCATGAAGTACTCAAACTATGTATTTTTTGGCCTCTACTTAGCTTTTGCTGACAAATGTTACAGATAACACGAGTTGGGTCATCTTTATCGATCTGAAAAAATGCCCAGGCTATGCAAGGCTTAGCACCCATGCGACCTGAAGAGCCACCACTACTTGTGGTCAGAGGCAGAGTTGTGTTTGAGGATGCAGTTGTTGACGTGCTTCCAGTACTACGTCTCTGTCCAGGAAGGCGCAACCTGACCTCGTCATCACTAGCATCCTCCTCCACCTCCTCTGCTGACCTCATCTCTTGGCTGACTGTGCGTTGACAGTAAGTGGGATCTCCAACCTCATCATCATCACCCTGTGTGTTATCACACCCGTCGTCCTCAGAGCCAACCTGTTCCTGCCCTGACAAAAAACTAAAGTTGTCGCTCCAATCAGTTATTTGAGTCTCATCATCATCTACCTCATTGTCTCCACCAACAGGAGTTACAGTTTGGGAACGAGGGTCTACATTATGGTCAGAACCTTCTGCGTCTGGTCCTGGATCCGACTCATAAAGATTCTGGGCATCAGTGCAGATCATTTCCTCGTCTGGATTCACAGAAGCTCTGGAGCTGACCTCTGATTCCCAGGCTATAGTATGAGTAAACAGCTCTGCAGACTCAACCATCTGTTCTACCCCATACTCAGACAGGCAGCTGGAGACTTGGGAGCTGTGAGGAAGCAAGAGCGATTGGGGTGACACCTCTGAGGACTGGAGTATTTGTGATGTTGAAGTTGATGTGGAGGAGAGCCCACTTAAAGGAGCACTTGATATCCGTTGAAGCACTGCTGTTTTTGTGCCTCATCTGGAATTTGTAGCGATTCGCGTGGCCGTAAGAAAGGGATCTTATCACATTGTCCGCTAAAAGAAGTAGACATTTTAGTGTGGCTGGAAGATAGTCTTTCTTCTGCAGATGTTACTGTTGCTTTAACACCTACCCCACGGACACAACCTTTTTTTCCCTTCCCAACATGCCTATTCCCCTTTCCACCAGCAGCAGGCCTTTTCCCACTCATTTTGGTGGTTAACTAATTCACAACTCTGGAGTTGATTGCACAAAAAACAATGGATGGGAAAACCGAGCAGAGCTGAGTGGCCAAACTGTGGTATTAGCCCAAAAGTATTGGCTGGGTTAGATGCAGATAAAAATTATACTGAATTTGCAACCTGATGGAGGTTAGTATAGATGGACTAATAAACAAGTCCCACACACTGCTACAAGCTGAAATATTTTTTCAGCGCTAGATGCAGAAAAAAATTATATTGAATTTGCAACCTGGTGGAGGTTAGTATAGATGGACTAATAGAACAAGCCCCACATACTGCTAGAAGCCGAAATATTTTTTCAGAGCTCGATGCAGAAAAAAATTATATTGAATTTGCAACCTGATGGAGGTTAGTATAGATGGACTAATAGAACAAGTCCCACACACTGCTAGAAGCCGAAATATTTTTTCAGAGCTCGATGCAGAAAAAAAAAATATTGAATTTGCAACCTGATGGAGGTTAGTATAGATGGACTAATAGAACAAGTCCCACACACCGCTACAAGCTGAAATCTTTTTTCAGAGCTAGATGCAGAAAAAAATTATATTGAATTTGCAACCTGATGGAGGTTAGTATAGATGGACTAATAGAACAAGTCCCACACACTGCTAGAAGCCGAAATCTTTTTCAGAGCTAGATGCAGAAAAAAATTATATTGAATTTGCAACCTGATGGAGGTCAGTATAGATGGACTAATAGAACAAGTCCCACACACTGCTAGAAGCCGAAATATTTTTTCAGAGCTCGATGCAGAAAAAAATTATATTGAATTTGCAACCTGATGGAGGTCAGTATAGATGGACTAATAGAACAAGTCCCACACACTGCTAGAAGCCAAAATATTTTTTCAGAGCTAGATGCAGAAAAAATTATATTGAGTTTGCAACCTGATGGAGGTCAGTATAGATGGACTAATAGAACAAGTCCCACACACTGCTAGAAGCCGAAATATTTTTTCAGAGCTAGATGTAGAAAAAAATTATATTGAATTTGCAACCTGATGGAGGTTAGTATAGATGGACTAATAGAACAAGTCCCACACACTGCTAGAAGCCTAAATATTTTTTCAGAGCTCGATGCAGAAAAAAATTATATTGAATTTGCAACCTGGTGGAGGTTAGTATAGATGGACTAATAGAATGATGCTATGCCCAAAAGGTTTTACTTCACTAGGTGCAGTAAAAAAAATTGTATTCTATACACAGGTGGTGTAGCTTGCAACACAGATAGGCTACTCCACTGACTAACACACTCTGCAATAGGCCAAAAAGGATTTGCTTTGCTAGATTTAGCCAAATGCTGTGAAAAAAACTTGCACAGCACTGGCACAGACCTGCCTGGCAAAAAATGATAGGAACTGATGTAACCTAGCCCTGAAAAGGACTGCAATTACAATTAGTCTTTACTTCCAACCTATCTATTTAAGAGCACAGACCTGCCTGATAAAAGTCATAGGAAATGAAGTAACCTAGTCCTTAAAAGGACTGCAATCACAACTCTTCCCTACTCCCAAGCTATCTGTAGATTTGTGCGAAAATTGGCTTGAAATTAACAAAGTATAGCGCATACAGCAACAGTGGTGCCGTCTAACACGCAGCTGCAGCAGTGAGAAAATGGTGGCGACGGGCAAAATGGCTGGGTCTTATAGGGCAAGGACATGTGACATACACTGCCAATGACACATGCCCTTGCTTGTGTGAAAAAAAGCAGTTCGCCCCACTGTAAATGCGGATAAGAGAAAAATAAATGGAAATCTTCATTATTTCTGCAGAGATCCATCCCCTGCCCCTCCCCCGCCCCGCTGTACACTCAAACTGCGTATTAACATTAATTTTCAGCATTACTGAGAAAAAATCCAGTTATGACTTTGGTGCACGAACAGTTATCGAATATAACCTCGAACAGCCGAATTTTTTTCAAATCGTTCGTGTTCGCCGAACGGCTCGAACACCGCCCAAAACAGCTCGAATTTGAAATTGGCGAACAGTTCGAGTCGAACACCGCTCATGTCTAATATTCAGTACTTTCAATTCTCTCCTCTGTCCAACAGCTCCTCTTCCCTCTCCTCTCATCTCAGCTGAAGACTTTATTAATCTTCTGCTTGAAGAATGAGGCAATGTAAGGCAAAGCTTTTGCTTAAGGTCCCCACAGCCCCTCCTCATAACTACTCAACTCTCCTCCTCCAAAACCAACTTCTCCGCCATCACAGAAGATCCACTTTCCTCTTTACTCTCCAAATCACATCTCACCACCTGTGAACTTGACCCAATACCATCCCACCTCATTTCAAACCTTACGCAGTCTTTATCCACAGCCTAATCCACCTCTTCAACCCGTCACTAACAACTGGTGTCTTCCCCTCATGATTCAAACATACCTCGATCACACCCATCCTCAAAAAGCCCACCCTTGACCAATCCTATGTGTCTAGCTATCACTGTTAGAACCCTCCTGTTTGTTTTTTTCATCTTGTTTTTTGCGGTCACGTGACCATCTGCCTTTATATTCCAGCTCCGCCCTTGTGGCTGTGCTGGACTTCAGTGTTTGACTGTTTCTCTAGCCTGGTGCTTCGATGCCTTTCTTTGTCAAGTTCGCTTGGTCCTCTGGGACCTCTAGTACATTTTTGTCAGTTTGTCTTTTTGTGTTCTGCAACAACTTCTCTGTTTAGGAGGTGTCCCATTTTTGTCCCAGTCCTTAGTTTTTTTTGGGACCCCTCCCTTAATTCTATAGGTCTTCGTTCAGACTAGCCGAGGACTAAGGCGGGTCTGTTCACTAGGAACAGGCAGCCCGCTACATCGTAGGGATTCAGCTTAGTCTTACTGTAGGGACATCTTTCCCCTATCTTTCCTTAGTACATGTTGCAGATCAAAACAGTAAGTCCAGCCCAAAAAACTAAAAGGAAAGAAATTCGGGGATTGTATGGTTTCCATCCAGGATTTGGCTCAACGCCTGCAGGGATTGTCTCTGGAGGTGGCCGAGCTTCAGCAACACATGAGTAGCTGTTCTGGAGCGCATTTTGTCGAACCCAAGGTAGGACTGCCTGATGTCTTTATGGTAAACATTAGTGTTGAGCGAGCATGCTCGACACTGCTCGGTAGTCGCCCGAGCATCACGCTACTCGGGATGTTCAGCGAGCACCGAGCATTTCCGGGTTACTCGGGCGGGAGCTCGGGTCTCCGCCCTGCATGTTTGGCGCTCTTTACAGAGCCAATGAACATGCAGGGATTGCCAGCCAGTCACTGTAATGCCGCAGCCATGTTGGTTGTGGGCATTACATTGGCTGGCCACACAGCGTCACCTCGAGTATTTAAAACCGGGCGCCGCCATCTTGGACACAGACGGCTGGGATCAGACAGTGTAGGGACAGTGCTGCTGATTTAGGGAGAGATATATACTGCAAACTAGTTGGTGTCGGGTCTGTAAAGGCTGCCAGATCAAACAAACAGTCCTTCTCAGCACTAATATCCATCCCAGATGTCAGGCAGGCAGGCTGTATAGGAGACGCAGTGGTTATACCAGCAAACGCTGCATTACAGTCCTGTGTGCTCCTGTTGCTGAAATTGCTGGACTTAGCTCCAGGTCTCTGGGGCCAGGAAAAATCCTTTTTTTTTCATCTAAATCCTCTTTTTTTTTTCCTCCTTCACACTGTATAAATACCCGTCTTATTAACCTTTTGGTGTCCCCCCCTCAAAAAAAAAAAAAAAAAAATTGTGTCTCTGATTTTTCAGACACAAATATATCTGTCGAAAATAGTCTGGTGTAGGCTAGAGAAACAGAAGTGTGTTTTTGCAGTTCCACGGTTCAAACCTCTGCATTATCCACTTTTGGGCCATTTGTATCTAAAAAAAAAACTGTTTGAGTGTGTCACTCACTGTTCAGCCGCAAATATATATATTTAAAAAAGTCTGGTATATACCAGTAAATTATAACTGTGGTTTTGCTGTTCCACGGTAAAAACTCTATTATCCTGCTTTGGCAATTTTTGCCATAAAAAAAAAACTAATAGTGTCTCCCTGATTTTTCAGACACAAATATATCTGTTGAAAATAGTCTGGTGTAGGCCCGAGAAATAGAAGTGTGGTTTTGCAGTTCCACGGGTCAAATCTCTGTATTATCCTGCTTTTGGCATTTTTTGCCATAAAAAAAAACTAATAGTGTCTCCCTGATTTTTCAGACACAAATATATCTGTTGAAAATAGTCTGGTGTAGGCCCGAGAAATAGAAGTGTGGTTTTGCAGTTCCACGGGTCAAATCTCTGTATTATCCTGCTTTTGGCATTTTTTGCCGTAAAGAAAAAGAGTAATAGTGTCTCCTGATTGTTCAGACACAAATAAATCTGTTGAAAATAGTCTGGTGTAGGCCCGAGAAATAGAAGTGTGGTTTTGCAGTTCCACGGGTCAAATCTCTGTATTATCCTGCTTTTGGCATTTTTTGCCGTAAAGAAAAACTAATAGTGTCTCCCTGATTTTTCAGACACAAATATATCTGTTGAAAATAGTCTGGTGTAGGCCCGAGAAATAGAAGTGTGGTTTAGCAGTTCCACGGTCCAAACCTCTGTATTATCCACTTTTGGGCCATTTGTATCTAAAAAAACCCAGTTTGAGTGTGTCGCTCACTGTTCAGCCGCAAATATATATATTTAAAAAAGTCTGGTATACACCAGTAAATTATAACTGTGGTTTTGCTGTTCCATGGTAAAAAATCTCTATTATCCTGCTATTGGCATTTTTTGCCGTTAAAAAAAACCAGTAATAGTTTCTCCCTGATTGTTCAGATTGTTTAAAAGAGTCGGGTGTAGGCCAGAGAAATAGAACTGTGGTTTTCCTCTTCCACGGTTCTAATCTACTTTCTATTACCCTTTTTCCATTGATAGTGCGAGTGTAAGATATTTTACTTCCTTTACAATGGGCAAGGCGCGTGGCAAGGTACGTGGAACTGGACGCTCTGGTGATGGTGCGTGCAGAGGACCGGGCAGTGACCAAGTGTAGCATTGGCGTCTCTGCCCCCTGCCAGGCAGAGACGCCGTCCCTCTCACCTCCCCGCGCGGCGTCCTCCTGCGCTCCTCTTCCTGCTGCTGCTGGCGCGCGCAGCTTCCCGGGCACTGTGCTTAGGGCGCGCGCTCCCTCTCTCTTAAAGGAGCCGCGCGCGCCGTCCTAAGGAGTCCCCGGCCAATAGCCGGAGGACCTCCCATATATTAGGCACCTCCTCCAAAATGGAGGTGCCCGAGCAAAGTTGTAGCACAGCATACTTACCTCTGCTTCAGCCCTCAGGTCCAGTTGCCAGCCTGACTACTGTTCCAGTCCGCCAGTCTGACTACTCTCCAGCCCGACAGTCTGCCTTCCGTTCTACCCGCCAGTCTGTCTATGGGCAAGTCCGCCTGCTTACCAGGAAGCACCTGCCAGTTACCTGCCTGCTACCTGCCGTGCCTGCTAGCCCGCTCACCTGGGAGCACTCGCCTGTTACCTGCCTGTTACCTGTTAGCCTACCTGGATGCTCTGCCGTCACTTGCCGTGACTACCTGTCTGCTAACCTAGAGACTTCAGCCTGCTCTGCCGTCACGTGCCGTGACCACCCGTCTGCTAACCTAAGAGACTTCAGCCTGCTCTGCCGTCTCGTGCCGTGACCACCCGCCTGCTAACCTAGAGACTTCTGCCTGCTTGGCCGTCACTTGCCGTGACCACCTGATAGCCTACCTGGAGGCTCCTGCTGTCACGTGCCGTGACTACCCATCTGCTACCTAGAGACTTCTGCCTGCTTGTTGTGTCCATCCGCTATACCGGTCAGTTCCAGTCTGCTGACCCGTGGGAGCCACCTGCTCTCTTACATGGTCGTCCCCAGAGTAGCACCTGGTCCCTCTGCTCGGTCCCTCCCTGGTCACGGAGTCATTAGCCGCCGTACGACCAGGGTCGGTCTGAGTTGATATTTAGTTACGCCCCTCTGGGTCCCTCCTTGCACCGTGGCACAGAGGTTCCACCACCCGGATCCGTAACACCAAGGTGAAAATGTGCCACAACCAACAGCCACATCTTCTCGCTCCCACTTCTTGACCGAATTACTAGGGAAGCACAGAACAACACCAGTATTGCGAACTGATCAGTGTGAACAGTTTATTAATTGGATAGCACATAATACTTCCAGTTACCTGGGCACCACCACCTCCGGTCTGTCTTCCACACGTTCAACTCTTAGTAGCCGTGAGTCTCCACCGCATACTCCGCCTCACCCTGATGCTCCTTCCTCCCACCATGCCGAGTGTCGTCAGACAGCAACTGATCCCACACTTAGACACTCTGAAGAGCTGTTCACTGGTCCATTTCCAGATTTGTGCCCCTAGCCTGCTCCGCTTGAAGTGGTGGAAGGGGAGATCCCATGTAGCGATGCCCAAATATTTGAACAGCCACGGCCACAGGAAGTTGACGCTGGCAATTTGTCACAAAAGGTGGACGATGACGAGACACAATTGCCAGGAAGTGAGGAGGAGGATCGTGGTGCGCAAGTGGAAGAGGAGGAGGTGGTGGATGATCTAGTAACTGACCCAACGTGGCAGGAGGACATGCAGAGCGAAGCCAGCAGCACACAGGGTGAGGGAGGCAGAGTACCCCAACAGGCAGGAAGAAGCAGTGTGATGGCCGCACACAGAAGGCAGGCAACAGCTCCTCGTAACACCAACATGAGGGACGTTGCCAGTACAACCTGTAGGTCTTCCAGAGTCTGGAATTTTTTTTAAAGACTCTGCTGATAACCCCAAAAAGGCCATTTGTACCACCTGCCATGCCAGCATCAGCAGGGGTGACAAAACTACCAGCCTGACCACCACCAGCATGATCAGGCACATGGCAGCAAAGCACCCGACTTTGTGGGGTGAACCCCAGGGTCCACGACCAGTGTCAGCGGGTGTCACCACTGCTTCTTCTGCTGTTGTGCATGCAATAGAACCCCATGTTGTGTATACAAGGCAATCCCCTGTCCATACTACATGCAAAGATGCCCCCTCCTCTCAGTCTTCACTTGTTCTGGCAGTTTCTCAAGAAACAGCATCAACGTCCACGTCCACGTCCCACCGCAGCGTTCAATTGTCCATATCCCAGACCTTTGAATGAAAGCGGAAATTCGCAGCCAACGCCCCACAGGCCACAGTCCTAAATTCGCACATTTCACGACTGCTTGCGTTGGAAATGCTGCCTTTTAGGCTGGTGGAGATGGAATCCTTCCGCAACCTTATGGCGGTGGCCGTCCCTCGGTACTCGGTCCCCAACCGACACTATTTTGCCCGGTGTGCCATCCCTGCACTACACAAGCACGTGTCCCAAAACATCTGCCGTGCCCTCAACAACGCACTTACTGGGAGTGTCCACCTGACAACGGACACGTGGACAAGTGCTTGTGGCCAGGGATGGTACATCTCCCTGACGGCACACTGGGTAAACATAGTGGAAGCCGGGACCCAGTCGGACCTTGGGACGGAACACATCCTCCCCACACCGAGGATTGCGGGCCCTATGTCAGTCAGAGATGCCCCCACAGTGTACAGCTCCTGCGCATCATCCTCCTGCTCCTCCTCATGTTCAGCCTCCATCTCATATATCACCACATCAGTTACAAGCTGGAAGCACTGCAGTACTGCCTCCGCCAAGCGGCAACAGGCTGTGCTGAAACTCATAAGCTTAGGTGAGAAACCTCACACTGCTTGTGAGTTGTGGACAGCTGTGAAAGAGCAGGCAGATCTGTGGCTGAGACCGCTGAACCTACATCCAGGCATGGTCATGTGTGACAATGGCCGTAACCTGGTGGCGGCTCTGAGGCGAGGCGAGATCACACACGTACCATGCCTGGCTTATGTGCTTAACTTCGTGGTTCAGCGGTTTCTTAAATCGTACCCCGAGTTGCCAGATCTGCTCGTGAAAGTACGCCGCCTGTCAGTTCATTTTAGCAAGTCGGCTACAGCTTCCGCCGCCCTTTCTGTGTTGCAGCAGCGTTTGCAGCTTCCGTCACACCGACTGATGTGTGATGTCCCCACATGTTGGGACTCTACCCTCCACATGTTGCAAAGGATTTGTGAGCAGAAGAGAGCAGTTATGGAGTACCAGCTGCAACAAGGCCGTCGATATTCAGGTCAGACTCCACACATAAGACCTCAGGAGTGGACCTGGATGTCTGACATATGTACCATCTTGACAAACTTTGAGGAGTCCACCAAGATGGTGAGTGGCGATGACGCCATCATTAGCGTCAGCATTCCACTTGTCTGTCTTTTGCAATCTTCTCTGCAGAGAATTAAAGAGGAGGCATTGCAGCCAGAGTATGATGAGATGGATCAAGAAGCCGTAGCGGTCGATTACACACAGCCCAGCCTCATCTCATCCCAACGTGCATTGGGGGACAATGAGGGAGAGGAGGAGGAAGAACAGGAGCTTGAATCATGCGCTGTAGACGGTAGTACCTGTACAACTGTCATACCGTTGGTTCAGCGTGGGTGGCCTGAGGACAGGGGGGAGGAGGAGGAGAAGAAGGAGAAGAGCATGGTCAGTGGTTATCTTGGTGAGGACACGGAAGTCTTACCCATTACCAGTTTGGCACGCATGGCTGACTTTATGTTACGCTGCCTTAACCGTGACCCTCGCGTTGTCAAAATGTTGGGTGACAGTCATTACTGGTTGGTGACACTATTAGACCCCCGCTACAAGGAGAACTTTCACTCTCTTATTCCTGAGGTGGAGAGGTCTACAAAAATGGGGCAGTACCAGAAGGCCCTTGCTGCAGAACTGTTAAAAAAATTCCCATCTGAACACACTAGCGGCAGAGGTCACGGTTTGTTGCCCAACCAAGGTGAGAGAGATGCAACTCCAATCCAGCAGAGGCAGGGGAACACTGTCAACATTCTGGGACAGTTTTCTCAGAACCTCCCTTCGGACAGACCCTGAGGCGTGGGGTACTCTCACAAGGAGTGGAAAGTTTCAAAAGATGGTGAGGGAGTACCTTGCCGACCGTACCAGTGTCCTCCGTGATTCCTCTGTGCCTTTTAATTATTGTGTATCCAAGCTGGACACTTGGAATGAACTCGCTCTGTACGCCTTGGAGGTCCTGGCCTGCCCTGCCGCTAGCGTGTTATCGGAGCGTGTTTTTAATGCCGCTGGGGGAATTATAACTGATAAGCGCACTCACCTGTCAACTGACAATGCTGACAAGCTCAGTCTTATCAAAATGAACAAGGGCTGGATTGGGCCAGACTTCTCATCACCACCAAATGACAGCAGAGTAACATAAAGTCAAATCCACTGTGTTATTTCGGGAGGTGTATTCACATGCACCGCTTCACACCCACACATGGGTATACGCTTCCTCATTTCAGCTGTTTTATGTTCTTCTCCTTATCCTCAGCTTCCACCACCACTATACCACCAGGGTGACTGTGGTACGTGTTGCCATTATTGAAAGTTCCTCCGTCCTTATTTTTGTCAGCTTTTGCTTGGAAGGCATAAGCAAAGACTGTGGGAGACCCACTCCCCAATAATGGGAATAATATTTTTAAGATGCTGTACTGTATGGCTCTTGTAACAAGCATTCAAACCGTCTTGTTAAGGTACTGCGACCTCCACCACTTTTCCAAGGGGCATTCAAACCGTCTTGTTAAGCTACTGGGACCTCCACGTCTCTTCCAAGGGGCCTTCAAACCGTCTTGTTAAGCTACTGGGACCTCCACGTCTCTTCCGAGGGGCATTCAAACAATCTTGTTAAGCTACTGGGACCTCCACGTCTCTTCCAAGGGGCATTCAAACCGTCTTGTTAAGCTACTGCGACCTCCACCACTTTTCCAAGGGGCATTCAAACCGTCTTGTTAAGCTACTGGGACCTCCACGTCTCTTTCAAGGGGCATTCATTCCATCTTGTTAAGCTACTGGGACCTCCACGTCTCTTCTGAGGGGCATTAAAAGCGTCTTGCTAAGCTACTGCGACCTCCACCACTTTTCCGAGGGGCATTCAAACCGTCTTGTTAAGCTACTGGGACCCCCACGTCTCTTCTGAGAGGCATTAAAAGCGTCTTGTTAAACCACTTTGAACTCCACAGCTCTTCCAAGGGGCATTGAAATGTTGTTTTTAATTAACCTCCACGACTCTTCGAATGGGCATTGCATTTCCTCCTAATTTTTGGCAGCTTTTGCTTGGAATGCATAAGCAAAGACTATGGGAGACCCACTCCCCAATAATGGGAATAATGTTTGTAATATGCTGTACTGCATGGCTCTTGCAAGGGGCATTGCAAGTTCCTCCATCCTAATTTTTGGCAGCTTTTGCTTGGAAGGCATAAGCAAAGACTATGGGAGACCCACTCCCCAATAATGGGAATAATGTTTGTAATATGCTGTACTGCATGGCTCTTGTAAGGGGCATTGCAAGTTCCTCCGTCCTAATTTTTGGCAGCTTTTGCTTGGAAGGCATAAGCAAAGACTATGGGAGACCCCCTCCCCAATACTGGGAATAATGTTTGTAATATGCTGTACTGTATGGCTCTTGTAAGGGGCATTAAAAGCGTCTTGTTAAGCTACTGGGACCTCCACGTCTCTTCTGAGGGGCATTAAAAGCATCTTGTTAAGCTACTGCGACCTCCACCACTTTTCCGAGGGGCATTAAAACCGTCTTGTTAAGCTACTGTGACCTCCACCACTTTTCCAAGGGGCATTAAAACTGTCTTGTTAAGCTACTGGGACCTTCACGTCTCTTCTGAGGGGCATTAAAAGCGTCTTGTTAAGCTACTGCGACCTCCACCACTTTTCTGAGGGGCATTAAAATCGTCTTGTTAAGCTACTGGAACCTCCACGTCTCTTCCAAGGGGCATGCAAACCATCTAGTTAAGCTACTGCGACCTCCACCACTTTTCCAAGGGGCATTCAAACCGTCTTGTTAAACTATTGTGACCCTCACGTCTCTTCCAAGGGGCATTAAAACAGTCTTGTTAAACCACTCTGAACTCCACGTCTCTTCCAAGGGGCATTAAAACCGTCTTGTTAAGTTACTGTGACCTCCACGTCTCTTCCAAGGGGCATTAAAACCGTCTTGTTAAACCACTCTGAACTCCACAGCTCTTCCAAGGGGCATTGAAATGTTGTTTTTAATTACCTCTAACCTCCACGACTCTTCCAACGGGCATTGCATTTCTTCCTAATTTTAGTCAGCTTTTGCTTTTCAATACATAGGCGAACACTAAGGGAGACCCACTCCCCAATAATGGTTAGAAGGTTTTTAGTACGCTGTAATCCACATCTGTTTCAAGGGGCATTGCAGTTCCTCATAATTTTTGGAAAGCCTTCCATTCACTGCTTAGGGCAACAGTGTACAGGAGACCCAGTTGCTATAAATGAAAAAAATGGTTTAGTTAATGCCCTCTGACCTTCATGTCACTTCCAAGGGGCATTGGAGTGCCTCGAAATTTTTGGTAGGCATTGCACTCACTGTATGCCCTATAATTGTGTAGCCGAACCGCTCCTTTTGGTACAGAAACGTATCCTACAAGACATGTGTGGTTGACTGGCCTGATATTGATGTGAATGGTCCCTGTTCCTCCTGCTCTTTCTCCTTTGCTACCACCTCATCCATCATTCATCACCTGAAGCTTTGTTGTAACGGGAGTCATAGAACTGGGATAGTAGCAGGAAAACATCCAGCAATCCTCGGAGGATATGCGCCAAAACGCTGACCACCTCAGGCCTAGCCGCTACTACATACATGCGCTTGCATTCCAAGGAACAGAAAGCTAAGGAGATGGATGGCCTCATGATCATGAATAATTTACTCGTTGTGTAGGAGGCCGAACACGGCTGCTGTCTAACTTTTGAACTTTGTGTTGAAGCCTGATTGATCCAGGACCCGCAATCCTCTATGTCTGGAGGACGTGTTGCATCCCAGTGTCCAACTGTGTCCCGGCTTCCACAATATTAACCCAGTGTGAAGGCGTCAGTGAGATGGACCATCCCTGGCCCCATTCACTTGTCCACGTGTTTGTGGTTAGGCTGTCCTTCCCACTTTATGCACTGGGGAGGGCACAGGTAATGTTTTGGTATGCGCGCTTGTACATAAGGTGCACCGGGACAAATAGGGGCCGGGCGGCTGGGGACTGAGTATGGATACCAGGCCTCCGACGCAGCCATGACATGGTGGCCGGCGTCTGCCGCCACAAGCCTAAAAGGCCTCATTTCCAGTGCAAGCAAGCTAGCAGTATGGTATTGCAGCCTGGGGGTGGGTGGGTGGCAGGCTGCACACTTACGCTTGCATTCCAAGAAAACAAAGCAGATGCTAACTTCTATCATCATCATCATGCTCCTCACCTTGGCACTCTCAACTCCCCTGATGTAGAAGGCAGGGCCCACCGGAGGAGTCTGGTTGTCTGGTGGGCTTGGCCAATGCTGCCCTAAAGCTGTCCAGGCTAAGAAAAGTGTGGGGAAGGTTCCCGGGACAAATAGTGGTGGCTGGGGACTGAGTATGGAGACCTCGCCACCGACGCAGCCATGAGGTAGTGCCCAGCTTCGGCCTCCTCCAAACTAAAAGGCCCCATTTCAAGTGCAAGCTAGCAGTATAGTATTGCAGCCTGCGGGTGGGTGAGTGGTTGGCTGCATATTTGCGCTTGCATTGCAAGGAATGGGGGAGGTACAATTGAACACTGCCCTGGGACAAGGACTTGCCCGGGGATAGTTGCAAGTCTCTATCTTCTGCTGCGGCAAGGATCACTTCTGATGGGCACACTTTTAGGCAGTGACCTGGGTGTCAGAGATGCTTCCAGGGGTCTTCCCCATGCTGTTCCCATGTCTTTTCAGCACTGTATGCATGTGTCACACAGCACATGGCCAGATAAGGTTATAAAATGTTAAAATGACATTTCCTGGTGAATGCATTTGTCACGGTTGAAAGCAATACAAAAGTGCAAAAACGCATAAAAAATGCTACTTGTGAACATAGCCCAAGGTGTGGAGGAGTATTTTTGTTTTTGGTTATTTATTTTACCTTATACACAAGTCTTTACCCTGGAAAGGATGTTCCCTAACATATTTCACAGGAAAACAGTTTCAGTTTCATTTTTGAATGTTTTATTGTGAGCCCGTAAAAGTGGCTTAATACCTCTGACCACGTTGTTGACAGCAGTGACCTGGGGGTCAGAAATGCTTCCTGGGGCGATCCCCATGCTGTCCCCATGTCATTTGATTACTGTCACTATCGTTTTGGGCTTTTTTTAGGCTTTCTACAGACTGCCGGGGGTGCCGCCGCAAAAATGCTCGGGTCTCCCATAGACTAACATTGGGCTCGTTGCTCCGGTCGAGCACCCGAGTATCACTGTGTGCTCGGCCCGAGCTTCGAGCACCCGAGCATTTTATTGCTCGCTCAACACTATTGAATACCTGCGCGGTTTGGGATTCATACTGTTAGCTGAGGATAGAAGAATCCACATTGGCCTTAAGAAAAGCTAGATACTCCCCCTTACTCGATTTGGCCAGTGGCTACTGGCAGGTTCCCATGGCCGAGCAGGACCAACCGAAGACGGCTTTCATCCTCCCTGCAAAGGATAAAGTGGCTGCCCTGCAGAAGTGGCCTATACCCATGACGTTGTGTGAGCTAAGAGCATTCCTGGGTCTGTCAAGGTATTACAGAAGGTTCACCAAGGATTTCACGAAGACTACGGTGCCTGTGAATGAGCTACTGAGGGAAATGGCAGGAGGTCCCAAGGGCCGACTGATCCAGTGGTGGCCGAGGCAGGAAGAGGCCTTCCAGACACTAAAGCTCGCATTGACGAATGCTCCCATTTTGGCCTACACAGACTTCTCTCAACCATTTGTGTTATACACGGACAGGAGTCTCTACAGTCTGGGATCTGTGTTGGCCCAGATTCAAGAAGGACAAGAGCAGGTAATCACCTATGCCAGTCAATCCCTGTGGGATATGGAGAGGAATCCTGAAAATTAAAGCTTATTCAAATTGGAATTGTTAGCCCTGGTATGGGCCATGACTGAGAGATGCTCTTCTGTGACCCTGCCGAATATTATTTTTTTTCTGGAGGGGGGAAGCAATTAGAAATTCAGCTATGGTGGCCCATGATTTCTATGTACGCCCCTGTCTGCTCTGTATTGAAAGATACTTCCTTTACTCCGTGCCCTTGGTAGGCATGCACTTTTCCAACATGACAATGATCAAAGCACACATTCATTGCATTTTTAAGAACAGGGTGAAAGTGATTCAGTGGCCAAGTATATCTCCTGGTCTGAAGCCCAATCGAAAAACCTATTGGGAATTCTGAAGATACAAGTTAAGTATCACTCTCCATCCAGCATTCAGGCTCTAAAAAAGCTAATTCTTGAAGAATGGAAAAAGATGTTGCAATATGTTGCCGACATCTTCTTTCCATGCCTAGAAGATTTGGTGCTGTCCTTAAAAATAATGAAGGTCATACAGAATACTACATGTAATCATTTTTGAAATGGGGTGTATTCATTTTTACATCTACTAATTTGAGTAAAACTGAAGATTTTGTAATGAATGCTTTTTTCCCCAAATTTTTTAACTCCTTTACAACCCAAGGTGGTTTGCACGTTAATGACCAGGCCAATTTTTACAATTCTGACCACTGTCACTTTATGAGGTAATTACTCTGGAACGCTTCAACGGATCCCCCTGATTCTGAGATTGTTTTTTCATGACATATTGTACTTCATGTTAGTGGTAAAATTTCTTCGATATCACTTGCGTTTATTTGTGAAAAAAACAGAAATTTGGCAAAAATTTTGAAAATTTTGAAATTTTCAAAATTTTAATTTTTATGCCCTTAAATCAGAGAGATATGTCACACAAAATAGTTAATAAATAACATTTCCCACATGTTTAGTTTACATCAGCACAATTTTGGAACCAAAATTTTTTTTTGTTATGGAGCTATAAGGGTTAAAAGTTGACCAGCAATTTCTCATTTTTCCAACAAAATTTACAAAACCATTTTTCTAGGGACCACATCACATTTGAAGTCACTTTGAGAGGTCTTCATGACAGAAAATACCCAAAAGTGACACCATTCTAAAAACTGCACCCCTCAAGGTGCTCAAAACCACATTCAAGAACTTTATTAACCCTTCAGGTGCTTCACAGGAATTTTTGGAATGTGGAAGAAAAAAATGAACATTTAACTTTTTTCACAAAAATGTTACTTTAGACCCAATTTTTTTTATTTTCTCAGGGGTAACAGGAAAAAATGGACCCCAAAATTTGCTGTGCAATTTCCCCTGGGCATGCAGATACCCCATATGTGGGGAAAAAACACTGTGCTCACTATGCATCTAGATAGGTGCCTTGGGGGTCTAGTTTCCAAAATGGGGTCACTTGTGGGGGAGCTCCAATGTTTAGGCACACAGGAGCTCTCCAAACGCGACATGGTGTCTGCTAACAAATTGGAACCATGTCGCGTTTGGAGAGCCCCTGTGTGTCTAAACATTGGAGCTCCTCCACAAGTGACCCCATTTTGGAAACTAGACCCCCAAGGCACCTATCTAGATGCATAGTGAGCACTTGGTACCCCCAGGTGCTTCACAAATTGATTCTTAAAAATGAAAAAGTATTTTTTTTCTCCACTTTTTCATTTTTACAAATCAATTTGTGAAGCACCTGGGGGTTCCAAGTGCTCACTATGCATCTAGATAGGTGCCTTGGGGGGTCTAGTTACCAAAATGGGGTCACTTGTGGGGGAGCTCCAATGTTTAGGCACACAGGGGCTCTCCAAACGCAACATGGTGTCTGCTAACAATTTGAGCCTATTTTCCATTCAACTTGTTAGCGGACACCATGTCGCGTTTGGAGGGCCCCTGTGTGCCTAAACAGTGGAAACACCCACAGGTGACCCCATTTTGGAAACTAGACCCCTCAAGGATTTTATCAAGGGGTATAGAGAACATTTTGAACCCAGAGGTACGACACAGAATTTGATGACATTAGGTCATCATGTTGAAGAAGTTGTCATTAGTCTTGAGCGCAAGTGCTCGCTACTTGAGTTTGCATCAGGTACTCAGGTATGCACCATGTACTGCGTGTGCTCGAGTGACATGCTCGAGTCCCTGCCCCGCATGTTTCACGGTTATTAGTAGAGATGAGCGTTGTTCTACTCGAACTGTTCGCCAATCTCAAATTCGAGCTGTTTTGGGCGGTGTTCGAGCCGTTCGGCGAACACGAACAATTTGAGAAAAATTCGGCTGTTCGAGGTTATGTTCGATAACTGTTCGTGCACCAAAATCATAACTGGATTTTTTCTCAGTAATGATGAAAATTAATGTTAATACGCAGTTTGAGTGTACAGCGGGGTGGGGGGAGGGGCAGGGGATGGATCTCTGCAGGAACAATGAAGATCTCCATTTTTTTTTCTCTTTCCCGCATTTACAGTGGGGAGGTGCAATCTGTCAGCCTATCAGCAGCGCACACACGGAGCGAAGTGCTTTTTTTCACACAAGCAAGGGCATGTGTCATTGGCAGTGTATGTCACATGTCCTTGCCCTATAAGACCAAGCCATTTTCCCCGTCGCCACCATTTTCTCACTGCTGCAGCTGCGTGTTAGACGGCACCGCTGTTGCTGTGTGCGCTATACCTTGTTAATTTCAAGCCAATTTTCGCAAAAATATACAGATAGCTTGGGAGTAGGGAATAGTTGTGATTGCAGTCCTTTTAAGGACTAGGTTACAGCATTTCCTACGACTTTTATCAGGCAGGTCTGTGCTCTTAAATAGATAGGTTGTGGGAGTAAAGACTAATTGTAATTGGAGTCCTTTTCAGGACTAGGTTGCATCAGTTCCTATCAGTTTTTGCCAGGCAGGTCTGTGCCAGTGCTGTGCAAGTTTTTTTCACAGCATTTGGCTGAATCTAGCAAAGCTAATCCTTTTTGGCCTATTGCAGAGTGTGTTAGTCAGTGGAGTAGCCTATCTGTGTTGCAAGATATACCACCTGTGTATAGAATACCAATTTTTTTTACTGCACCTAGTGAAGTAAAATCTTTTGGGCATAGCATCATTCTATTAGTCCATCTATACTGACCTCCATCAGGTTGCAAACTGAATCTAATTTTTTTCTGCATCTAGCTCTGAAAAAATATTGGGCTTTTAGCTGTGTGTGGGTCTTGTTCTATTAATCCATCTATACTGACCTCCATCAGGTTGCAAACTGAATATAATTTTTTTCTGCATCTAGCTCTGAAAAAATATTGGGCTTCTAGCTGTGTGTGGGTCTTGTTCTATTAATCCATCTATACTGACCTCCATCAGGTTGCAAACTGAATATAATTTTTTTCTGCATCTACCTCTGAAAAAATATTGGGCTTCTAGCTGATTGTGGGTCTTGTTCTATTAATCCATCTATACTGACCTCCATCAGGTTGCAAACTGAATATAATTTTTTTCTGCATCTAGCTCTGAAAAAATATTTGGCCTTCTAGCAGTGTGTGGGACTTGTTCTATTAGTCCACCTATACTGACCTCCATCAGGTTGCAAACTGAATATATTTTTTTCTGCATCTACCTCTGAAAAAATATTGGGCTTCTAGCTGTGTGTGGGACTTGTTGTATTAGTCCATCTATACTGACCTCCATCAGGTTGCAAACTGAATATATTTTTTTCTGCATCTACCTCTGAAAAAATATTGGGCTCCTAGCTGTGTGTGGGTCTTGTTCTATTAATCCATCTATACTGACCTCCATCAGGTTGCAAACTGAATATAATTTTTTTCTGCATCTAGCTCTGAAAAAATATTTGGCCTTCTAGTAGTGTGTCGGAGTTTCTCTATTAGTCCATCTATACTGACCTCCATCAGGTTGCAAATTAAAAATAATTTTTATCTGCATCTACAGTACCTCTGAAAAAATATTTGGGCTTCTAGCTGTGTGCGGGACTTGTTGTATTAGTCCATCTATACTGACCTCCATCAGGTTACAAACTGAATATATTTTTTTCTGCATCTACCTCTGAAAAAATATTGGGCTTCTAGCTGTGTGTGGGACTTGTTGTATTAGTCCATCTATACTGACCTCCATCAGGTTGCAAACTGAATATATTTTTTTCTGCATCTACCTCTGAAAAAATATTGGGCTTCTAGCTGTGTGTGGGACTTGTTGTATTAGTCCATCTATACTGACCTCCATCAGGTTGCAAACTGAATATATTTTTTTCTGCATCTACCTCTGAAAAAATATTGGGCTTCTAGCTGTGTGTGGGACTTGTTGTATTAGTCCATCTATACTGACCTCCATCAGGTTGCAAACTGAATATATTTTTTTCTGCATCTACCTCTGAAAAAATATTGGGCTTCTAGCTGTGTGTGGGTCTTGTTCTATTAATCCATCTATACTGACCTCCATCAGGTTGCAAACTGAATATATTTTTTTCTGCATCTACCTCTGAAAAAATATTGGGCTTCTAGCTGATTGTGGGTCTTGTTCTATTAATCCATCTATACTGACCTCCATCAGGTTGCAAACTGAATATAATTTTTTTCTGCATCTAGCTCTGAAAAAATATTTGGCCTTCTAGCAGTGTGTGGGACTTGTTCTATTAGTCCACCTATACTGACCTCCATCAGGTTGCAAACTGAATATATTTTTTTCTGCATCTACCTCTGAAAAAATATTGGGCTTCTAGCTGTGTGTGGGACTTGTTGTATTAGTCCATCTATACTGACCTCCATCAGGTTGCAAACTGAATATATTTTTTTCTGCATCTACCTCTGAAAAAATATTGGGCTCCTAGCTGTGTGTGGGTCTTGTTCTATTAATCCATCTATACTGACCTCCATCAGGTTGCAAACTGAATATAATTTTTTTCTGCATCTAGCTCTGAAAAAATATTTGGCCTTCTAGTAGTGTGTCGGAGTTTCTCTATTAGTCCATCTATACTGACCTCCATCAGGTTGCAAATTAAAAATAATTTTTATCTGCATCTACAGTACCTCTGAAAAAATATTTGGGCTTCTAGCTGTGTGCGGGACTTGTTGTATTAGTCCATCTATACTGACCTCCATCAGGTTACAAACTGAATATATTTTTTTCTGCATCTACCTCTGAAAAAATATTGGGCTTCTAGCTGTGTGTGGGACTTGTTGTATTAGTCCATCTATACTGACCTCCATCAGGTTGCAAACTGAATATATTTTTTTCTGCATCTACCTCTGAAAAAATATTGGGCTTCTAGCTGTGTGTGGGACTTGTTGTATTAGTCCATCTATACTGACCTCCATCAGGTTGCAAACTGAATATATTTTTTTCTGCATCTACCTCTGAAAAAATATTGGGCTTCTAGCTGTGTGTGGGACTTGTTGTATTAGTCCATCTATACTGACCTCCATCAGGTTGCAAACTGAATATATTTTTTTCTGCATCTACCTCTGAAAAAATATTGGGCTTCTAGCTGTGTGTGGGTCTTGTTCTATTAATCCATCTATACTGACCTCCATCAGGTTGCAAACTGAATATAATTTTTTTCTGCATCTAGCTCTGAAAAAATATTGGGCTTCTAGCTGTGTGTGGGTCTTGTTCTATTAATCCATCTATACTGACCTCCATCAGGTTGCAAACTGAATATAATTTTTTTCTGCATCTACCTCTGAAAAAATATTGGGCTTCTAGCTGTGTGTGGGTCTTGTTCTATTAATCCATCTATACTGACCTCCATCAGGTTGCAAACTGAATATAATTTTTTTCTGCATCTAGCTCTGAAAAAATATTTGGCCTTCTAGCAGTGTGTGGGACTTGTTCTATTAGTCCACCTATACTGACCTCCATCAGGTTGCAAACTGAATATATTTTTTTCTGCATCTACCTCTGAAAAAATATTGGGCTTCTAGCTGTGTGTGGGACTTGTTGTATTAGTCCATCTATACTGACCTCCATCAGGTTGCAAACTGAATATATTTTTTTCTGCATCTACCTCTGAAAAAATATTGGGCTTCTAGCTGTGTGTGGGTCTTGTTCTATTAATCCATCTATACAGACCTCCATCAGGTTGCAAACTGAATATAATTTTTTTCTGCATCTAGCTCTGAAAAAATATTTGGCCTTCTAGTAGTGTGGCGGACTTTCTCTATTAGTCCATCTATACTGACCTCCATCAGGTTGCAAATTAAAAATAATTTTTATCTGCATCTACAGTACCTCTGAAAAAATATTTGGGCTTCTAGCTGTGTGTGGGACTTGTTGTATTAGTCCATCTATACTGACCTCCATCAGGTTTCAAACTGAATATATTTTTTTCTGCATCTACCTCTGAAAAAATATTGGGCTTCTAGCTGTGTGTGGGACTTGTTGTATTAGTCCATCTATACCGACCTCCATCAGGTTGCAAACTGAATATATTTTTTTCTGCATCTACCTCTGAAAAAATATTGGGCTTCTAGCTGTGTGTGGGTCTTGTTCTATTAATCCATCTATACAGACCTCCATCAGGTTGCAAACTGAATATATTTTTTTTCTGCATCTAGCTCTGAAAAAATATTTGGCCTTCTAGTAGTGTGTCGGACTTTCTCTATTAGTCCATCTATACTGACCTCCATCAGGTTGCAAATTAAAAATAATTTTTATCTGCATCTACAGTACCTCTGAAAAAATATTTGGGCTTCTAGCTGTGTGTGGGACTTGTTGTATTAGTCCATCTATACTGACCTCCATCAGGTTGCAAACTGAATATATTTTTTTCTGCATCTACCTCTGAAAAAATATTGGGCTTCTAGCTGTGTGTGGGACTTGTTGTATTAGTCCATCTATACTGACCTCCATCAGGTTGCAAATTGAATATAATTTTTTTCTGCATTTAACCCAGCCAATAGTTTTGGCCTAATACCACAGTTTGGCCACTCAGCTCTGCTCGGTTACCATCCATTGTTTTTTTGTGCAAACAACTCCAGAGTTGTGAATTAGTTAACCACCAAAATGAGTGGAAAAAGGCCTGCTGCTGGTGGAAAGGGGAATAGGCGTGTTGGGAAGGGGAAAAAAGGTTGTGTCCGTGGGGTAGGTGTTAAAGCAACAGTAACATCTGCAGAAGAAAGACCATCTTCCAGCCAAACTAAAATGTCTACTTCTTTTAGCGGACAATGTGATAAGATCCCTTTCTTACGGCCACGCCAATCGCTACAAATTCCAGATGAGGCACAAAAACAGCAGGTGCTTCAACGGATATCAAGTGCTCCTTTAAGTGGGCTCTCCTCCACATCAACTTCAACATCACAAATACTCCAGTCCTCAAAGGTGTCACCCAAATCGCACTTGCTTCCTCACAGCTCCCAAATCTCCAGCTGCCCGTCTGAGTATGAGGTAGAACAGATGGTTGAGTCTGCAGAGCTGTTTACTCATACTATAGCCTGGGAATCAGAGGTCGACTCCAGCGCTTCTGTGAATCCAGACGAGGAAATGATCTGCACTGATGCCCAGAATCTTTATGAGTCGGATCCAGGACCAGACGCAGAAGGTTCTGACCATAATGTAGACCCTCATTCCCAAACTGTAACTCCTGTTGGTGGAGACAATGAGGAAGACGATGATAAGACTCAAATACCTGATTGGAGCGACAACTTTAGTTTTTTTTCAGGGCAGGAACAGGTTGGCTCTGAGGACAACGGGTGTGATAACACACAGGGTGATGATGATGAGGTTGGAGATCCCACTTACTGTCAACCCACAGTCAGGCAAGAGATGAGGTCAGCAGAGGAGGTGGAGGAAGATGCTAGTGACGACGAGGTCAGGTTGCGCCTTCCTGGACAGAGACGTAGTACTGGAAGCACGTCAACAACTGCATCCTCAAACACAACTCTGCCTCTCACCACAAGTCGTGGTGGCTCTTCAGGTCGCATGGGTGCTAAGCCTTGCATAGCCTGGGCATTTTTTCAGATCGATAAAGATGACCCAACTCGTGTTATCTGTAACATTTGTCAGCAAAAGCTAAGTAGAGGCCAAAAAATACATAGTTTGAGTACTTCATGCATGAACCGGCACATGGACATGAAGCATAAGTTGCAGTGGGAAGCTCAGTGTGCTACAATGCGGCCTAGCCGGCCGGGCCAACCACCGTCTGCCATATCTTGTGCATCCGCGGCCTCTTCATCCTCTGTGAATGGGGGGACAGCAGTCACACCTGTTTTGGGGCGCAGACCTGCCACCTCTTTACCCGCAACAGCCAGCGTGATTGGCAGGTCATCATTTTCTTTGGAGGTGGGAACACCAGCTGGTGTTGAGCGCTGTCCGACATCGATAGCACCACCTTTGGATCAAGGCAACCTAACATGTCCGCCTGCATCTTCCTCACAGACCGGCAGTTTGCCGGGGACACCCTTATCAACCCCGTCTAAGCACAATAGCCAGCCCTCGGTTCCTCAGATGTGGACAAGTAAAAGACCATTTCCTCCTAGCCATGAGAAAGCTAAGAGGTTGAATTTCACCATCTGCAAGCTCTTGGCTACAGAAATGCTGCCTTTCCGCCTGGTGGACACAGAGGATTTTCGAGACCTTATGTCCGTCGCAGTGCCCCAGTATCAGATGCCCAGTCGGCACTACTTCTGAAAGAAAGGTGTGCCTGCGCTCCACCAGCATGTCACACACAACATCACCGCTTCTTTGAGAAACTCTGTGTGTGACAGGGTGCATTTCACCACAGACACTTGGACGAGTAGGCATGGACAGGGGCGTTACATGTCGCTGACTGGGCACTGGGTAACTATGGTGACAGCAGGACAAGGGGCTGCTGTCCAAGTCTTGCCGTCCCCACGAGTTGTGCGTCAATCCTCTTTATGTCAAAGTTCCTCCACTGCTTCTGCCTCCTCAACCTCCTCTCGGTCTTCCACCTGCACCCAAAGCCTGTCTGGTCATGCCACAAGCTTTCTAACTGCGCAGAAGGGATCCTGCACACCTCCTTACTATGCTGGCAGTAGGGCTCAACGTCATCAGGTGGTTTTTACATTGAAATGTCTGGGAAATGTGAGTCACACAGCTGAGGAGTTGTGGTCAGCTCTGGAGAACCAATTTCATGAATGGTTGTCTCCACTGGACCTGAAACCAGGGAAGGCCGTGTGCGACAATGCTGCAAACCTGGGTGCGGCCCTTCGCCGGGGCAATGTCACACACGTGCCTTGTATGGCTCACGTGTTGAACCTGGTTGTCCAGTAATTTTTAGCCCACTATCCCAGACTAGATGGCCTTCTGCAGAGGGCACGGTCGCTGTGTGCTCACTTCCGCCGTTCGCATCCCGCAGCTCAGCGACTTACATCTCTACAGAAGTCGTTGGGCCTGCCACTTCACCGGCTAAAATGCGATGTGCCTACCCGGTGGAATTCAACTCTGCACATGTTGCAGCGACTGTGGCAGCACCGACAAGCCCTGGTGCAATACGTTCTGACGTATAGCCTGGGCCAACGAGATTCAGAGGTGGGGCAAATCACGCTGGAGGAGTGGTCTCAGATCAGGGACCTATGCACCCTTCTGCACAGTTTTGAAATGGCGACGAAGATGTTTAGTGCTGACGATGCCATTATCAGCATGACTATTCCGGTGATTTACATGCTGGAGCACATGTTAAACAGAATTCGGAGTCAGGTGGTGGCACAAGAGGAGGTGGAGGAAGTAGAGGAGGAGGAGTTGTATGCGGAAGGGCTAACATCTGCAAGGTCCAGACGGTCGGCAACACCAAGGCGGCAGGCATGTGAGGGTGGGGGAGATGGTTTTACCAGGGCGCATGGTAGCAGCCAAACTAGTGAGGAAGGTGCAGGAGCCCAGGAAGAAGTGGAGGACGAACTGATGGAAGACTCATCAGATGAGGGAGACCTTGATCACATTTCTGTTGTGCGAGGTTGGGGGGAGAGGACAGAGGAAGGAAGCATGATTGTTACCTCGCCACCAACACAACAGGGACTTGGTGCTCCTGGATGCGCAACACACATGAGTGCCTTCTTGCTGCACTACCTGCAACATGACCCTCGAATTGTGAGAATTAGAAATAATCCTGACTACTGGGTTGCCACACTGTTAGATCCCCGGTACAAAAGTAAATTTGCAGAAATTATTCCTGCCATAGAAAGGGATGCACGCATGCAGGAGTATCAGCAGAGACTGTTGCAGAATCTTACATGTGCTTTTCCACAAAATACCAGTGGTGCACGTAGTGAATCTCACAGTTCCAACTTGCCAACCGTGGGACCGTCAAGTGTTCAGCACTCAAACCGTAACAGAACCACAGTATCTGCTGGTAACATCAATTTTGCGGAATCATTTCACCACTTTTTTAGCCCATCCTTTGCAAGGCCACAGGAGACAAGAAGTCTGACACATAGTCAACGCCTAGAGACGATGGTACAGGAGTATCTCCAAGTAAACATTGAAGCCACGACTGTGTCACTGGACCCTTGCTCTTTTTGGGCTTCCAATCTGGATAAATGGCCGGAGCTAGCCACTTACGCCTTGGAGATCTTGTCATGCCCCGCAGCCAGCGTTCTGTCTGAACGTGTGTTCAGCGCTGCTGGTGGTGTGCTGACAGATAAGTGCACGCGGCTCTCCACTGATAATGTAGACAGACTCACGTTCATAAAGATGAACAAATCATGGATCCGAAAGGACTTTTCTACCCCTGTGTCATCCTGGGGAGAGTAAAAGCTTGATGATTGGTTAAAATCACCCTACCAACCGTTTTAAGCTTTCAAATTACTAATCATGTTTATCTGTATCTTGACTGGAAAATAATTTGGGCTTTGTAGCAGTGTGCAGCACTGATCCTATTAGGCCATCTATACTAAAGCTTCACCAGATTTAAAATTAAAAATAATTTTTAGCTGCATCTAGCCCGGAAAATAATTTTGGGGCTCCGAGATGCGCAAGACACATAAGTGCCTTCTTGCTGCACTACCTGCAGCATGACCCTCATATTGTCAGAATTCGAAGTAATCATGACTACTGGGTTGCCACACTCTTAGATCCCCCAAACTTTTCGATCAACCTTTTCATTTTAATAAAGACCAAAAAAATGGTCATTTTTGAAATTATAAGCATTAGCAGGTTGTTAGAAACTGAAATCAAACAGTTTTCAACTCAAAACTTTATTCTAGGTGATGTTACATTTTCACATAGGACCCCTTGTTCGAAAGGAGCTTCTGAACTCTCTCGTCCATTGAATTTGTCAGGTTTTGGATGGTTTCTGCTTCAATTGTTTTGCATGAGGACAGAATACCCTCCCAGAGCTGTTGCTTAGATGTGAACTGCCTCCCGCCATCATAGACACTCCTTTTAATGATGCTCCAAAGGTTCTGAATGGGGTAGAGGTCAGGGGAGCATGGGGGTCACACCATAAGTTTGTCCTCTTTTATGCCCATATCAGCCAGAGATGCAGATGTTTTATGTGCAGCATGAGATGGTGCATTATCATGCAGAAAAATGATCTTGCTGTGAAATACACGGTTCTTCTTCTTGAACCATGGCAGGAAGTGCTGTTTGAGAAAATCCACATACATTATGGAGTTCATCTTTAGCGCCTTCAGGGATCCTAAAGGGGCCGACAATCTCTCTCCCCATGATTCCAGCCCAAAACATTACTCCACCTCCTCCTTGTTGGCGCTGTAGCCGTGTTTGCGTGGGGTGTCCATCAACCAGCCATCCTCCACTCCATCCATCTGGACCATCGAGCGCTGCACGGCACTCATCCGTGAACAAAACTGTTTTGAAATCAGTCTTCATGTAATGTTTGGCCCACTGGAGCCGTTTCTGCTTGTGTGAAGTGGATAGAGGAGGTCGACAGGATGGCGTATGCACAGCTGCAAACCTCTGAAGGACCCTGCATCTTATTGTTGGGGGGACGTTGGAGGCACAAGCAGCTTCAAAAACTTGTCTGCTGCTATGACAAGGCTTTTTTGCCGCTGCTCTTTCAACCTGACGTAATTGCCTGTAGGAAAGAGTCCTCAATTTGCCCTTATCAGCACGCACACGTGTGTACTGTGAATCAGCTACATACTTCTTGATTGCCAAGACACTTCATCCTGATCATCGCACAATGTTGGTTGTAGTCATGCCTTGACCTAAACACTCCACAATTTGTTGCTTCTCAGCAGCCGACACATCCTTTTTCTTTCCCATTTTGGCAGAAAATGTAGGCTGCTTAATAATGTGAGAGAGCCTTCTTAAGTAGTCTTGCCTTTCATTGGACACACCTGCCAAACTAATTAGCACAGGTGTCTGCAATTGCTTACAGTGATATAAAGAGCCCTGACACACATCACCATCAATGAGTTTAACTGACAAACAAACAAATTCTTCCCTTATCACTCCTAAACACTTTTTGCATAATAATTTGGAACGCAGTGTACATGTGCTTTTCCACAAAACACCAGCGGTTCACGTAGTGAATCTTACAGTTCTAACTTGCCAACCGTGGTCTGTATGGAGTTGTTCAATAAAGGGCCCAAAATTAAGATAACATAGATGGGAGAGGTCTCTATGAATAGGAATTCCTAAGTATTTGATACCCTGTGAGGGACAGGCAAAGGGAAAGTTGGACTGGATGGAATCCTATATGGATTTGGGGAGGGAGACATCGAGGGCCTCAGACTTCGCTGCATTGATTTTAAAATTTGACCATGTAACAAAGTGATCTATTTCAGCCATAACAGCAGGGATGGATATATGTGATTGAGTGATATATACTAGGACATCATCAGCAAATAGAGAGCACTTGTACTCGGTGCCTCCCACCTCAATCCACCTAATATTGGGGTTATGGCGAATTGATGAGAGCAGGTGCTCCGTCACTAGGATGTATAAGAGAGGGGACAGAGGACATCCCTGCCTTGTCCCATTGGTGATTGTGAAAGGTGATGAAAATGTTCTGACGCACCCCCTGGGTCTTGGGACACCCGGAGCCGGACCCTTTTTGGTGTATGCTGGTGGTTGTAGTCTTCGTGGCGGCGACCCGGTTCCGTGGCTCAGGGCGGTCAAACCAGTGGCGGAACTATTTATGTGGTTTTGATGTTTAAATGTCCGACTACGCCACCCGTGGATTGCGGTCAGAGTGAACCGCTGCTACAGGGCAGACCGCTGAGGCTGGTGTTGTGGGTGCAGCAGAGCGTAGCATAACTCCCCACGGGAGGAGTATAGCCTCAGGGCAGTGTATGCGGAGGATGGGGGTGATGGTGCAGGGCAGCAGCAGTAACGACACGGAGTCAGTGATGCAGTCCAGGGCCTTTACTCACAGTTCTTATTATCCAGACCACGTCTGCAGGTAACGGCTGCCCACGTCGTACTGTGCTCACCAGGTGAGGGGCTCAGACAACTCCCAGATAACTTTGGAGCACTTCACAGGACCCCCTTTGTGTGTCCTTTGTCTGGCCTTTCTTACCAACACTTCTGTCCGGCTGCCTCGGGCCTCCTCTTGGTAAACTTGGCGCCAGTTTCCCTGACCCTATGTGGTGCCTTCCTAGCGGGTGTAGCGAGGGGCTGCGCCACATAAAATGTCAGAGCCTCCGGTTTCTAGCTGAGGGTCGTTTCCTGCCTCCACTAGTTCGGGGACCGGTCTCCCCCTTTGGCCTGACCCCTCCACGCAGGTGGATTCGGGCGTGCGGTGGCGACTCGCCCGTCCGCACCCCTGGGATCCCTTCATTCCTCGTTCCTGGAGCCTTCTCCGCTCCTCTTCCTTCCTTCTCCCTCTTCCAGGCCTGGGCCTCTGTTACTAGGCCCGCCTCCGGAGCAGAGCTCATGCAGAGCCCCTGCTCCCTGCCACTTCTGCTCAGACTTCTCTGCACTGAACTAAGATGGTGCCCACCTTTTATACTCCCTTCTCAATGCACCCAGGAACTGCTTCCTCCCTGCTCCTGCACTACAGGGTTCCCCTTCCTCAGTGTTCCCTCCCCCCACTCCAGCCAGGGACAGGGACTGTCGTGCCCATCTCAGGGGCATATTGGTCGCCCTGCCCCACGGCAATGTGGTGTAATGCATGCAGGTGTCGGGTCCTGATCCACACTCCATCCTTACCTGAGAGTGAGATATCACACCTCTGGGTGAGGTGCAATACGTCTGTAGCAACCGAGCCCTCAGGGTGCTACAGTTCCATTTATCTTCAGCCTAGGTGACGTATTGCGATACAGGGCCGTGATTTTGGCTATAAAAGGGTCCCCTAGACCCCTACCCCAAGCTTTTTAAGAGAATCATATATGGCGTGCCAGGAGACTCTATGGAATGCTTTCTCAGCATCCAACGAGAGTATCTAATTACAAATTTTTAACTGCATCTAGCCCAGGAAATACTTTGTGCCTAGTAGCAGTGTCTGCTAGTCAGCGGATTATCCCGGCTGTTAAGCAAGCTACACCACCTGTAGTTTAGACACTTAATTTTTTCAAAGGAAATGATTCGGGACCATGGGATACTTAGTGAAGAGCATCAGGAGGCACCCCAAGGCATAGGGGCTGGGACTGGCAGTAGGATGCCTTGCGGTGGACAGCCGAGCTCGATCCTTATAAAAGCTTTTTAACTGCAGCAGCTTTAGTGGACGCTACTGGAGCTGGAATTACGCGGCTGCTGGCATGAGACTTGCCCTCCAATAGATCCTTGTAAATGGATTTAAAGTGTATTCATTCAAATTAGAGAGACAATTTAAATTAAAAAGCTTAGAGCTGCCTCCACCACAGGGGGGCTCACTCGACCCACCAGCGGACAGGCACCAGTATTGGGAGAGGGGGGCTGGCCGTCAGGGTTCACCGCGGCTCTGGCACAAACCCGGCGACACGGAGGTGGCACGGGCAGGAGCGGACTGGCCGTGTCGGCTTCTCACTTTTTGGATTTTAGAAGGGCATGACATGCCTATATCTGTGTCTCCCCCTCCTTTTACTCCTCCACCTCTTTTATTTTCGCATGACTATATGTACTTGTCACTTTTCCATGTGTTAGTTATGTCTTCTGAGCAGTTTGTCAGCTTTTGGACACCTTTGAAGGTGTTTTCTATGTGTTTCTATGTGTTTTTGTTTGCCTGCCATTGGTTTTAACGGTGTTCGAAGGTGTTCGACGCTTGGAAAGCGCTTGTCAACCTGCATGCGGAAATGCATGTGAAGAACGCTTCACATCCGCATGTCCCTGGCAGGAAAAACGCAAGTACAATCCGCATGTACAATCCGCATGTGTTTTTTCTGCCAGGGAGATGCAGAAACGCTCAGGAAAAAATCCTGAGCATTTCTGCATCGTGGGCACATAGCCTAACAATTATTTGTAATATATGTCTTGCAGAAAAGTAAATGTACAATTTTACAGTAGTTGCACAGTTTCACTTTTTTTAACGAAACACACTTTATTTGGTTCAGGATAGTAATGGCGATTCTTCTACACACACTGGAGAATAAACTGTTTCTGGTCTTCTTGAGTGCTCCGTGATGAATTGAATGTAGTCATGAGTGCAATGAAACATTCGGTGGCATCATTCACGATTTTCAATCAGGTGACTTTTGAGGATGCATTGATGTAACTTGCATTGGTGTGCCATAGAGAATTGTCTTGATGAAGAAAAATCTTGGTTTATTTCCAGTGCAACGAACAGTTTTTTTGTGTTGGATGACATAAAGTGATGAAGCTTCTTGTGTGACACAAGGTCTTTGGCAAGCTGCATGCGAGTTGAGCAGACATTGTTGCCTTCCTCCTGCAGAGCCAGTACCATCTCAACCTTTTCTGCGGTTGGAACTTCACTGTCAAAAAAAGCCAGACCCAGGATAATCTCACTGAGGTACCACAGGTGTCAGTTGAAAGTTTTTATTGCTGCCTCAGCAGAAGGCGCGTTGATTCCTTTGTATGCTACGAGTTCTTGCAGTAATGTCAAGTCATTTCGCAGCGATGTGGCTGAGATTTGACCAAGGTAACAAGCCTTCAAGGATAAGCGGACAGTGCAAAATTGAAAGAGATTTTTTAATTCTGTCAAAGTTAAATGAAATAAGTGACGAAACATGAAGATCTTCAGAGCGTGTATCACTTTGGCCGTCCATCAGGTCCAATGGTAAGTGCCTGGAGTGTACGTGTGGGTTTGCCGGCGAGCCATGGAACAGGAGTGACAGTGTTAATGTGGCGCCCCTGCGGGTCCAGTTGCCACAGAGGTACTGCATCTCACCCAGAGGTGTGATACCCCACTCTCAGGTAAGGAGGGAGTACTACCCGGGACCCACACACCCACATCCAATACACTCCACTTCAGTAGGGAAGGGCGAGATTGCTCCTAAGGGAGAGCACAGTCCCTGGTCCCTAGCTGGAGGGTGGAACTAGGTAGAGGAGGTGGGTGGAGGAAGTAGATCAGGGGACCACAGACAGAAAGAGTATAAGAAGAAGCGGAACCATCGAGAAGCAGGCCAGTTCAGAGTAGAGACAGTTGGGAGTGGGAGCTCAGAAGGAGCTCCGCTCTGGAGAGAGAGGAGTCGGGCCTAGTAAGAGAGGCCGAGGAGGAGAGTGAGAGAGGACAGGAGCAGAGGGAAAGGCTCCAGAGACAGAAGGGATCCCATGGGCACGGTGAGTGCAGGAAGCCACCCGTGCGCCCGAATTCACACTGACGTGGAGGAATCAGGCAGCAGAAGGGGACTGGCTCCAGATTAGTGGAGAACAACCAGGCTCAGCTAGCCAACCTGAGGCCACAGCATTTTCAAGGTGTTGCAGCCAAAACCCACAATTATATCGCTAAAAAGGTGGCCACATAGGGTCCAGGGAATTGCAAGTCGCCCGACAAGGCCCGAGGCTTGGGACACTGATTGTGAGGCGCAGGGCAGGAGGGCAAGAGCCAGCGCAGTGAGACGTCCAGGAAAGATACATAGAATGGGGTCCCGTCCAAGTGCTCCTGAAGTACCTGAGAGTTTACTGGATCACTACCCCGAAGGACACAGGACGACGTGGGCAGTTGCACACCGGTGACTGTAACTTGGAGAACTTAAGAACTGTGAGTAAAACCTGAAGACTGCACCCCACTGTGTCTGTGAATAATTGCTGCGCCATCACCTTCATTACACCTCACCAACAACATCTCCCTCCACAATTCTTCATATACTGCCCTGGAGCTTAGCTGTGCCTGTGGAGAGCTGAACCAACTCTGCTGCGTCACTATCAGCTCCAGTGGATCTGCACAGCAGCGGCGGCCCCATATAGCCGCATACCACAGGTGGCATCACGAACATTATCTCTATAAAAACTTTATTCCCCTACTACTTTTTCCCTTTAATTAATTGACGGCCCGGGGCCACAGACCGGGTCGCTGCCACAGTGATATCCCTAGTACCGACTGGCCCAGCTACTAAGTACCCCACGGCCCTAGGGGGCGCGTCATTAACAGTTCCTTGTAATCATCTCTTGGATGGCATTGTGTAATCTGGTTGATGCAAAATTCAACAAGACACTCCTTAAGTGGACCTAGCTTAGTTGAAACTATGTCATCTTCCCTTTCAGCTGAAAACATGGTTTTATCTAGCTGATTTCAGGCAGCCAAAAAACTCTCAAAGTACTTTATATTTGGATCTGTTGATGCAGACCACAATTTATCAAACAGGCTTGTAATAATTAGCTTGTGAATGTGGGGCCTACACAGCAAACTCAGTAGTTCTTTCTGAAGTTCCTGTTGCAAGAGGACGTACACACTGGCCTTTGTACCAGTGTTACAACTGGTCGTGTTGAATGACATAAACTTCACTTTACCCTAGTTGCTACAAATCACCCTAATATCGCTCATGAACACTTGCAAATTTTTATTATAAATTAAAGCAAGTGAATTTCAGGCAAAAATTTAATTAGACAGTAAAAGACACAATGGGAGTGGTGGAGGCTGCGGCGTAAATATTTAGAGATTAGACTTATTAAAACAGTGAATAATACTGAATCTTGTCTGTAATCTGGCAAGTTTATTTTGAAACAGGAAATATAAACTAATATATTAGTAATATTAAATATTCTTTACAAATTACAAATAAGCAAACTGGAGAGAGTTTCAAGGGGCGCTGGGGACCTTATTGCTGCTCTATATTTAAACTACCCAAATCCTATTTTAACAGCTATTAAGTGTTCAAGAGCTAACATGGAGGACATTGAGCCACCTTTTCAACACAACGAAAAGAAACAATTTTGTTAAGGGATAGTACAGATCTTTATGTGTAATAATTATAGGTGGTGAGACGTTGAATAAAATAATTTTTTAATTTTTCTATAGAATGCATTGTGACCCTAATACCCTAACATATATACACTGCTCAAAAAAATAAAGGGAACACTTAAACAACAGAATATAACTCCAAGTAAATCAAACTTCTGTGAAATTAAACAGTCCACTTAGGAAGCAACACTGATTGACAATCAATTTCACATGCTGTTGTGCAAATGGAATAGACAATAGATGGAAATTATTGGCAATTATCAAGACACACTCAATAAATGAGTGGTTCTGCAGGTGGGGACCACAGACCACATTGTGGTGCCCCTGAGGGTTCAGTCGCCACAGGGTACTGCACCTCAGAACGAGGTGTGGTATCTCCTCTCCCAGGTAAGGATGGAGTACCACTCAGGACCCCAACCACACACTCAACACTACACCACTCCAGTTCTGAAAGGGGCCTAAAGCACCATAGTGCTACCCTGGGCCTGAATGGAGGAGTTGGGGGGAACCAAAGTTAGGGGGAACCACGTAGTGAGTGAGGGTGGAGGAAGCACTTTACTTAAGCACTTAATTAGAATCATATATAACTGGAGGCCATTTTAATAACCGGGTCTTTGGTCGTGGGTCTTTGGGACGGCAGGTCAGCACAAGGCTGCAGCCAGCTGAGGGTCCATGGTTCCCGGTCTCAGGCCTCGAGACGGGGGATTGAGGCAGAGTTATAACCGGCTCTGTCACCGGTCAGAGTCCAACCAAGAAGGCCCAGGAGGGGAGCAGAGGAGTTAGGCTCCACAGGCGAAAGGATCTCAAGGGGTGCGGACGGAGCGAAGTCGCCACCTGCATACCTTATTCTGGTCCAGCCAGAGAGACCCTGCCGCAAAAGGGGGTACCGTTGCCCGATTATCTGACTTTGCACTTCACGTCTCTGTCGGAAAAGTCCGGAGGCTTATGTGGATCCCAGGGGGATACGGACGGAGCGGAGTCGTCACCTGTATGCCCTAATCTGAGTTTATCCAGAAGGACCCGGCCTTACGCCACGTTCTCACCACCTGTCACCAAAAAGGGCACCCAGTCGGCCCGGGAACTACACGTTACCCACAAGGGACATCGCAGTACCAGTACGGGACTCAGTGGGGGACACAAGGCGAGAGAAGTTTAATAAGAGAGGAACACACTGGAGCTAGGGTCCTGACAAGTGCTCCTAAACTACCTGGAGTGTGCTGAACCCCACCCTGGTGGCCGCAGCTCGCCGTGTGACAGCAGAGAGAAGCTCTGAGCTGAGAAAGCACTACCGTGAGTAAAGACTTGGATGACTTCAACTACTGCCTCTGTCTGTTCTTTCATCCACGGCTCTCCACCTGCCAGCGATCCATTCTACACCCCTCTCTACACTGCCCTGAGGCCCCGCTCCACCTGTGGGGTGCAGCGCCAACTAAGCTGTCTGAACACCGGCCTCAGAGGACTGTTGCAGCGCTGGTGATCCTCACCAGGCACCACAGGTGGCGTCACGAACATTCCCCTATCCCATACACCTTTCTCCCTTCCTTGCTTTTAAGAGTAACCCCAGGGTACGGGCCCGGGAGCTGGCCACCGCGACATCCCCCAAGATCAGGCAACAACAAGGCCCGGGCGCCGAGTCGTGTGTCCCCATCCCCTGGGCGAGTCAACATCTCGGTACCAATGCTTCCTGGCTGATGTTTTGGTCACTTTTGAATGTTGGCTGTGCTTTCACACTCGTGGTAGCACGAGACGGACTCTACAACCCACAGAAGTTGCTCAGGTAGTGCAGCTCATCCAGGATGGCACATCAATGTGAGCTGTGGTAAGAAGGTTTGCTGTGTCTGTCAGCGTAGTGTCCAGAGGCTGGAGGCGCTACCAGGAGACAGGCCAGTACACCAGGAGATGTGGAGGGGGCCGTAGGAGGGCAACAACCCAGCAGCAGGACCGCCACCTCCGCCTTTGTGCAAGGAGGAACAGGAGGAGCACTGCCAGAGCCCTGCAAAATTACCTCCAGCAGGCCACAAATGTGCATGTGTCTGACAAACGGTTAGAAACTGACTCCATGAGGGTGGTATGAGGGACCGACATCCACAGATGGGGGTTGTGCTCACAGCCCAACACCGTGCAGTACTCTTGGCATTTTCCACAGAACACCAGGATTGGCAAAGTCGCCACTGGCACCCTGTGCTCTTCACAGGTTCACACTGAGCACATATGACAGACGTGACAGTCTGGAGACGCCGTGGAGAGCGATCTGCTGCCTGCAACATCCTTCAGCATGACCGGTTTGGCAGTGGCTCAGTAATGGTGTGGGGTGGCATTTATTTGGAGGGCCGCACAGCCCTCCATGTGCTCGCCAGAGGTAGCCTGACTGCCATTAGGTACCGAGATGAGATCCTCAGACCCCTTGTGAGACCATATGCTGGTGCGGTTGGCCCTAGGTTCCTCCTAATGCAGGACAATGCCAGACCTCATGTGGCTGGAGCGTGTCAGCAGTTCCTACAAGATGAAGGCATTGAAGCTATAGACTGGACCGCCCCTTCCCCAGACCTGAATCCGATTGAGCACATCTGGGACATCATGTCTCGCTCCATCCACCAACGTCACGTTGCACCACAGACAGTCCAGCAGTGGGTGGATGCTTTAGTCCAGGTCTGGGAGGAGATCCCACAGGAGACCATCCGCAGCCTCATCAGGAGCATGCCCGGGCATTGTAGGGAGGTCATACAGGCACATGGAGGCCACACACAATACTGAGCCTCATTTTGACTTGTTTTAAGGACATTACATCAAAGTTGGATCAGCCTGTAGTGTGTTTTTCCACTTTAATTTTGGGGGTGACTCCAAATCCAGGCCTCCATTGGTTAATAAATTTGATTTCCATTGATGATTTTTGTGTGATTTTGTTGTCAGCGCATTCAACTTTGTACAGAACAAAGTATTCAATGAGAATATATATACAGTACAGACCAAAAGTTTGGACACACCTTCTCATTTAAAGATTTTTCTGTATTTTCATGACTTTGAAAATTGTACATTCACACTGAAGGCATCAAAACTATGAATTAACACATGTGGAATTATATACTTAACAAAAAATTGTGAAATAACTGAAAATATGTCTTATATTCTGGGTTCTTCAAAGTAGCCACATTTTGCTTTGATGACTACTTTGCACACTCTTGGCATTCTCTTGATGAGCTTTGGTGACTACCTCTTGATGCCTTCAGTGTGAATTTACAGTTTTCATATTCATGAAAATACAGAAAAATCATTAAATGAGAAGGTGTGTCCAAACTTTTGGTCTGTACTGTATATATATATATATATATATATATATATATATAATATCTTGGTTAAATATATATCCCCATAGTATGTATTAATTGAAACACATCAAGGTAGCATGTGAAGTGATTAAATAGCATATGTTTACTTTTCAACTATGTTACTGTTTTTTTTTTCACTAGATGGTGCTGTCTGACTGTTTTAGTGATAAAAATTTGCTTACAACATTATGGCTTTTACATCTTAACCAACTTTATGCCAAAATTACTTGAGATTTACAGACATTTTTTGTTATGATATTTCCCTTGTATTTAATTAATTTAATGTTTCTGTTTATTCTGCTAACATGTTTATAGAGCATACAGTATTTGCTTGCATTGTAATAGTAACCATCTTAAAAAAGCAGAATTGCGATTGCATATTGAGAGCAGTTTGGAAGAATATTGTCTTCATCACAAAATGGTAGAAATTGTTCTGGATTTAACAAAATGGTGCAAAATTATGTTGGCCTTATTCTCTTTGAAAGGAACAAACAAATTAAAATGTATACATAAATAGTAAAGTGCCATGGTCCCTCACATTACAATGGCCTCAAGTTACAACATTGTCATCATATGATGGTTTATCCTCAGCCATTGTCACTTAATTCCTTAGCGCTCCATGACGTACTATTGCATCACTGACCATGTCTGTGTGTTTGGAGCAGGATCATGAGCGGAGCCTGTCCTAAAGAGGGTAGATGGATGACGGCTACATTAAAAAGCTGACATCTGTCTTTAACAGCAATGATCAGTGCTACTACTGACCACTGCTGTTAATCTATTAAATGCCACTGTCAATCACTGACAGCGGTATTTAAATGCCGCGATCTGGCCCAGGCATCAGTTCTGGTGCCTATCAGCCCCCCTTGACAAGAATACAGAGTGACGACGAACCATGAGTCATATGAAGGCCCCTGTGCCTGCCATGTTATTTCTCTTGTGACATCCAGCCACACTCTGGGTGTCATAGTAGACTGTGATTTTTGCTATATACAGCAAAATCGCAGGTTCAAGTCTCCTAGGGGGACTAAAAAATAAAGTGAAGTAAAAAAAAGCATAAAAATTCGAATCACCCCTCTTTTCCCCAGTTAGAAGTAAGGAAATATAAAAAAAATAAAATATATACATTTGGTATTGCCACATTTTTAAAAGTCTGCTCTATCAAAATATAAAATTAATTACCCTCATAAGTAAAAGCTGTAAGAAGGAAAAAAATCAAAATGCCAGACTTGTTGGTTTTTGGTTGCTGCAACACTGCAAAAAAATGAAATAAGAAGCGATCAAGCATAATATGTTCCCCCAAATAGTATAAATACAAACAGCAGTTCAACAAGGAAAAGACAAGCTCTCAAGCAGTAAAAAATTAAGTATTTTTTTTACTGCACAATTAATGCCATAAAAATGAACCCCCAAAAACAACGGCAAAATTATGCTTTTTTAACAATTTATCGCACTTGGAATTTTTTGCCATTTTTGCATACTCTATATGGTAAAATAAAGTGTCTTTCAAAACTACAAACTGTCCCTCAAAAAAAGTCCTCATATATCAATGTTGACAGAAAGATAAAACATGTTATGGCTAATTGAAAAATGGAAGAAAAAAATGAAAACGTGAAACCAAAAATTGGCTGCCTCCTTAAGGGTTTAAAACCACATTCAGGGTACAATGCCACAGATGCTGCCCATCTATGATTCTTTTTAACACTAGGTGAGGCCGGTTCGCTTTGAATCCTTTATGGACAGGTGCGACTAAAATTTTTGATACACAAATTTGGGATTTTCAGGTTGTTTAATTCTTTAGAGAGTTTTTAGATCTTTTAGGTCAGATGTTTCTATGGTTACTGAAATACAATTATGAACATTTCATAATTGTTTTCACTTTTATTGCTTATTTCACCAGGTTTGTGCAAAGACTTAGGCCCGATTCATCATTGCCTTTGTGTTTTTCGCGCCTTTTTTTTTTGCACCCAATTTATTATACTATTTGCGCCTTTTTTTGAAGTCTATTTTATATCTGGTTGCCTGTTTTTTTTTCCATTTTGTGGGCAGGGTTTGGTGATTCCAGATGTTTCCGGCTGATTTATCAATTGCGACTTTTTAAAATGTCGCAAAATTTGGCGTATGTTCACTCCTGTTTTCCCTGGTGCATTTTCGAGCACATCAGCAATTTGGCACTATTTTTGTGTCTTTCGGCACCAAATTGCGACTTTTGATACCAAAAGTTGCAAAAGCAGCTCAACACAGGAAGAAAGGTCATTTCTGACTTTACGCCAAATTAATTATTCACGTGCGCCTTTTTGATTAATTTAGCACGAAAAATGGCAACTAAAACTACAAGACAAAAAAGGAAAGTGACTTAAAAAAAGCGCAAATGATGTTATCGGGGCCTTAATATTTACAGTGTTCACTCTTATTTTTTAGGATCTTTACTTTTCAAAACTTCTGCAATTTGCCCTGACATGCTGAATATCTATGTCTGGGCCAAATCCTGACTGATGTATTTGTGGCGCCCCTGAGGGTTCGACCGCCACAGGAATGCTTCACTTCTTTAATGGAGTGTGGTGTTCCTCCTCTGAGGTAAGCCTGGTGTGATGGTAGTGTTCCAGCCTTTTTGCATCCAACACCACATTTCCACCAGAGGGAGCTAGTGTGCACTAGATGCTGCTCCCCTGGTTACAGGAAGACTGGGGAACACAAAATGGTAGGAACCAGTTAGTGGGTGTGGGTGGAGGAACAATTAGTTAGTTACACTTCTAATTTCATATTTAATAGAATGCCATCTTTGATCTTGGTTCTTTTTGGTCCTTCAAGTCTTTCTGCTAGTTCAAACCTGGTCCTGTGTGGACCTGTCCTTCTAAGTGGTCGTACTGTGCTGTCATGAACTGTGTGTAAAGTGACTTCCCTTCGGGAGCGCAGATCCTGTGTGGGCCTGCACCGGTATGGGACACAGCCCTCGTACCCCGATCTTTGGGACGAGAGGTAGGTTGCAGACGAGGAATGTCTCAACCCGGCCAAGGACCAAGATCAAGAAGGCCCGGGAGCTTTAGAGTGTGGCTCCCTAGCAAATGGGTTCCGGGGAGGATGCAGACGGAGCGGAGCACGCCACCTGTCCTCGCCTACCTGATCTATTCAGAGGGATTCCGGCAGCAAGAGGGGTACCGGCCCCCGACACCCGACCTCGCACTCTACGTCCAGGATGGGAAAGCCCGGTTAGGCCCTGAGGATCCCGCCGGGCCTCGGATGGAGAGGAATTGCCACCCGAGCCATACACCTGAGAGGAGCTCAGAGGGAGACCCGGCCAATCTACACACGCACAGATGGGAAAGGGTAAAGTCTGTAGTGCAGGAACACTCTGGTGTAGGGATGCTACCTCATACTGGACTTCCTCGGAGGTAGTCGGACCCTCATCCCTGGTGGCCGCAGGACTCCGCGAGGAGCAGGGAGAAGCCTTGCGCTGCTTATGAGAACTGTGAGTAAAGCCTTGGAAATTCATCCCTATGGCCTCCGGACTGTTCATTACCCGCCAAACCACGTGACGCGGTGCCCGCACTCCCCGCGCTACTACTACTACCCCCTTCATCCTGCCTTGCCTGCCCTGAGGCCACGCTCCGCCTGTGGGGAGCAGCGAGGACTCCAGCCACCATGACACCGGGCCTCAGCGGACTGTAGCAGCGCTGGTGGCCCCATCACCAGACACCACAGGTGGCGTAGTCGACAAATTACCACTCAACCCGGAAAGCCCTAACATCATTTTTAATGTGACGGCCCTGGGCACGGAACGGGTCCAGGCCACGACTGCATCCCTTCAACATCTGACCCGGCTCCGAGTACCCCATCTTCCCAGGGCAGGGCTTGCGAGCGTCACATCACTGGCATAGTCGGCAGGATTGCGTGCCCGCAGCAAAGGAGATAAGTGCCCATTGCTATCGGGTACTGTGTGCCTTACACCTTGGACTGTTGTTTTACACTTAAAATGGCGCCCGCCCCAGAAGAACAGGCGCCATGATGCTGTGAAAAGACTGTCTTTGTGCACCTCCCATCGTGGGCTGGGCTCCCGCTTGGCGCCAAAAATGTGGACTGCCCCTTCCATCAGAGACTGTCCGCGGGGTAATGCCCGTCAAACAGGATGGGCTGAACGAAGGCGGGCCTGTCAGCATGCCGCCCAGGAACCGCCCCGAAAGAGGAGGAAGAAGAAGGAAAGCAACAAGGTGCGGCCATGTCAGTCGGAGCTTGGCAGTCAACGGAGGCAGTCATGGATGCCTCTGGGGAGCGAGACCACGTGACCACTGAACCCGGTCCAGGCCCTTCACCCGGCAGAGAGCGAAGTGGCGGCGTATTAACACCGGGAGATATAGAGTTTCTCCACTCGGAAGCTCCGGGGCTTGCAAGGAGGCAGAAGGAGGCCCAGGAGGCAGCGACGGCTGCGTGGAAAGCGGAGATGCTGCAGCGGATCCGAGACCGCCGTCGAGGAAAGGAGGTTCCAGGACCAGTCGACCCGGAGGTCGAAGTCGAGGGTGACCTAGCAGCAGGTGAGAGTGCAACCCCTGTCCCAGCTGCGGAGCCATCAGAGACGATCCTGGACCTCATGGCGGAGTATATAGTCCCCTACGCCGTCACCTGGGAGCAAGCACTAGCTCCTGAGCTGCAACCGGCAGCTGTTGGTGGGGACTTACGCTGTCACGAGAGCTCGGTAACGGAGGTGCCTGGAGCTGCGGAGGAGGCTACCGGCTCCAACCCGGACTGGTCCGCATCGGTAGAGGACTTGCAGCAACCCGTCCTAACCCCGCTACCTGCACCGGCGGTAACCTGGACCGAGGACGAGGAGTGGGCCTGGGAAAACCAGGGGGGCGACCTTATGGGCTTCCCGCGGGAGACCAGATCTGAAGCGCGCAGGAGGAGCCAATGGTGCAGCGACCAGATCTTCCAACTGGCACGGGAGCAACGTCGGCGGGGGCAGCGCTGCGAGCACCTCGAAGTGAGGACCAAGGCTACAATGACTCGGGCGCGACTAGAGGAGGCCATCCGTCCTAGTCCCCGGTATGAAGGCCAGGTTGTGCGATTTCACCATGAGGCGGGGTGGGGGTTTATCCGGTGTCCCATGTTCCAGGACGATGTGTTCATCAGCAGGCGGGACGTCGAGCCGCGCCTTAAGAAGGGACACCCCGGCCGGAACCTCTTCCCGGGCGATACTGTGACTTTCACTCGCCACCAGGGGGAGCATGGGTGGTACGCCCTGGACGTCCGCAAAGTGTCTGGGAGTGACGCCACCCCTCCCTCAGCCTCAGGTGACCGGCTAGCCTCTGTCAGGAGGAATGAGCCCTTCCCTCAACCTGAGCCCCAAGTCTAAAGCAGCCCCGGCTGCTGTAGTTATTAGTTTGAAGTTTAATTATTGCTGCTATTTCGTGTGTTTTCCTTTTCCTATAGAGACTTTGGTCCCTGCGGACTATGGCAGGTGGCGGACTGTATTGTAAATAGTTATGCATCTATTTAGGTGCTCCCTATTGGTTTTCTATAAAACCGTGCCTACTTTCTACCTCAGACCTCAGAAGCAAAACCTGTCTGGAGTGGCTTGTGTGGGGGTCCAACTCCGGATCTTCATGCCCTGCAGCCACCCCAGGGCCCATGTAGAGGGTTTAGGGCAGGTCCCTCTTGCTACTGAACTGACCATCGTCACCTTTAAGCAGTCCGCTGTCTTGATCAAAAAGTCTCTTGTCTTAATTTATAATTTTTGCACTTCTATACCTTTGTACTTTTATAATTTTATACTTTTGCACTTTTGCACTTTTATAGCTGTTATGCAATGTTACAAGAAATGTGCCTCCCATAAAGGGATGATAGTTTTACTTGTTATATAAAAAGAAATTTTCCTGGGTGCTATTCCTTTGCAGCCCGCGGACGTGCTGTGTTTTACCAGGGGGGAATGTGGCGCCCCTGAGGGTTCGACCGCCACAGGAATGCTGCACTTCTTTAATGGAGTGTGGTGTTCCTCCTCTGAGGTAATCCTGGTGTGATGGTAGTGTTCCAGCCTTTTTGCATCCAACACCACATTTCCACCAGAGGGAGCTAGTGTGCACTAGGTGCTGCTCCCCTGGTTACAGGGAGACTGGGGAACACAAAGTGGTAGGAACCAGTTAGTGGGTGTGGGTGGAGGAACAATTAGTTAGTTACACTTCTAATTTCATATTTAATAGAATGCCATCTTTGATCTTGGTTCTTTTTGGTCCTTCAAGTCTTTCTGCTAGTTCAAACCTGGTCCTGTGTGGACCTGTCCTTCTAAGTGGTCGTACTGTGCTGTCATGAACTGTGTGTAAAGTGACTTCCCTTCGGGAGCGCAGATCCTGTGTGGGCCTGCACCGGTATGGGACACAGCCCTCGTACCCCGATCTTTGGGACGAGAGGTAGGTTGCAGACGAGGAATGTCTCAACCCGGCCAAGGACCAAGATCAAGAAGACCCGGGAGCTTTAGAGTGTGGCTCCCTAGCAAATGGGTTCCGGGGAGGATGCAGACGGAGCGGAGCACGCCACCTGTCCTCGCCTACCTGATCTATTCAGAGGGATTCCGGCAGCAAGAGGGGTACCGGCCCCCGACACCCGACCTCGCACTCTACGTCCAGGATGGGAAAGCCCGGTTAGGCCCTGAGGATCCCGCCGGGCCTCGGATGGAGAGGAATTGCCACCCGAGCCATACACCTGAGAGGAGCTCAGAGGGAGACCCGGCCAATCTACACACGCACAGATGGGAAAGGGTAAAGTCTGTAGTGCAGGAACACTCTGGTGTAGGGATGCTACCTCATACTGGACTTCCTCGGAGGTAGTCGGACCCTCATCCCTGGTGGCCGCAGGACTCCGCGAGGAGCAGGGAGAAGCCTTGCGCTGCTTATGAGAACTGTGAGTAAAGCCTTGGAAATTCATCCCTATGGCCTCCGGACTGTTCATTACCCGCCAAACCACGTGACGCGGTGCCCGCACTCCCCGCGCTACTACTACTACCCCCTTCATCCTGCCTTGCCTGCCCTGAGGCCACGCTCCGCCTGTGGGGAGCAGCGAGGACTCCAGCCACCATGACACCGGGCCTCAGCGGACTGTAGCAGCGCTGGTGGCCCCATCACCAGACACCACAGGTGGCGTAGTCGACAAATTACCACTCAACCCGGAAAGCCCTAACATCATTTTTAATGTGACGGCCCTGGGCACGGAACGGGTCCAGGCCACGACTGCATCCCTTCAACATCTGACCCGGCTCCGAGTACCCCATCTTCCCAGGGCAGGGCTTGCGAGCGTCACATATTCTTCTCCTATCAGTACTTGGAGTTTACCACAAATTCTGTTTTTGTCTGGCCACCTGATTTTTGAGGATTGACCGCAGGTTCTCAATGGAATTGAGATCTGGGGAGTTTCCTGGCCATGGACCCAAAATTGAAATGTTTTGTTCATTTTGTTTGTTTAGTTATCACGTTTGCCTTGTGAAATGGTGCTCCATCATGCTGGGAAAAAACATTATTCCCCACCTCAATCACATTTAAACCCTGTGGTCAATCCTCAAAGAGCAGGTGGGCAAACAAAAACACAGAAATTACCATAAAATCTGATTAGGTAGGAATAGGTTGCCATCAGTCAGGACTTGGCCCAGATGCTGATATCCAGCTGCCAGGGAGACTTGCAGAAGTCTTGAAAAATAAGGGTCAACACTGTAAACATTGTGTCTTTGTATAAACTTCATGTATATGTCAAAAAAAGTGTAAATATTTATGAAATGCTTATAATTGTACTTCAGTAACCATAGAAACAACTGACTAAAAGAACTAAAAATTCTGAAGCAGCAAACTTTGTGAAAACAAAAATTTTTGTCAGTCACAAAACTTTTGGTGACCATGACTGTACTGTACATGACCCTGATGAAGCTCCTGTCTTCTACGTAAAATGTGATTCAGATCCCAGAAGCTCTCTTTGAATTTTACATAAGGACTTGCTTTATATCTGTATTAGCGCTCTGCTTTTTTTTTTCAACTTATTTTTTTCTTCCTTTAGGTTCTGCTATTGAAATGAATAGAAGATTAGATGTAGTACCTAGCAGTGACCACTAAATGATGTATGGAGCTGTTATACATTGCTTATACCTGGCAATCACTGTAGCAGATTTCAGCAGATCATGGGGATATTGGACCCTCATCGATCTCATATTGACCTACAGTATCTCAAGGATAAATCATCAATTGTTTAGTCCAATACAACCCCTTTAGCAATAAAAGGCAAACAGATATACAAATAGGCGCACAGACAATTACTGCAAGAGCGGTTACACCATTTACACGTGTGATTCAAGTCATAAACTCTTTATCTTGCATACAGTTGTATTATTTTAGTTCCCATCATCAAAATGCCCAGATGAGTATATAAATGAATATATACATAGATCCAATACTATGTGCATGTACAATGGCGGAATTACACAAAAGCCAAAACGGGACAGATTTGATTTGACAGTGATCGCTCATTATTAGTTATATGGGAAACATTAACTGGTGTGCCTAGCAGCCTTTATAATTGAATTATTGTTAGTCACGCCATCATGGTAATCATCAGTTCAATCCAGGCCTGTTCAGGTCAACTTTTGATCTTGTAAACAACCAAATTTAATATTCTTGTCAGAAATAATTAGAAAACTTTAGATGAGTGCAGACCATTTAAACTTCCATTCTGCTTGTGCCTCCGCTCACAGCTAGAGACCAGTAAATGCATGTAAATGATATCTCTTGTCTAATTGCGTTCACTGCGCTGCTTTCCCTTGGGTAGATGCTCATTTGTATGTTTCCCTATTTACATGCTCTAACGAGATGGGCTATAATTGGTCTTTATTGATTTTGTTTTCATTGAGCTACAATAGAGTAAGAACTTTGTAAGCCAGGAGAGTTGATTGATTTGTGGCAGGATTCAGGACTATTCAGTTGTAGAAATAATTAATTATCTTCTTATTTACTAATAATGCACAGATAATTCAATGCACTGCACAGCTTCGCTTACATTAAATTTTGACAATGTGGTTTATAGTGTGATTTCTGTGAATGTTTTTTTTTTTTTTTAGGAATTTAATATTTTATTGAGAGTCTGGAGGTAGATACAGCTTTTCTCTCATCATACATCCTTCAGTAATGCCAATTAACTAAGTTAGAAGCAACATGCTGCCATTTTCACTCCTTAGCGCACCTGTACCCAATTTTTATGATTGGTGACATTTTTTTATGAACCCCTAATCCATTGATAAGTTAATTTTAAGTTCTTTCAGAAATATCTACAATATATTTCTGCTTCAGAAATTGGTTCTTTGTGGCTGTCATGTAATTACAAATATTTTTTATGCAGATGGGGAAAAGAATGTTCAGGAGGAAGATTTGGAAAAGGTGTCACACACTATGATCCTGGCACAGTGTACAACTTTTATGTGCCTGTAACACACCTCCCAACGCATCAGTTTTCATTTTACACTAAGCCAGTACCCTAACCTTTCCCAGTCTTTTATATGTGCTGTAGTAAAGTCTCTCACTCTGCGGCACTCGTAGGTAGATACAGGACACTGTCTCTTTAAGTGACTTGGTGGTTTATTAGAAGAAGTATGATGCGCCCCCTGGGCCGTGGGGTACCCGGTGCCGGGCCGGTGGATGGTGGGGGATGTCACAGTGGCGGTGACCCGGTCCGTGACCCAAGGCGGTCAATAAAAGGAGTTATGGATAGGGGATTTATAGTGTTTTTATAGAGTTCGTGACGCCACCTGTGGAATGCAGCTAAAAGGAGCCGTCGCTGCGGAGCAGTCCTCTGAAGCTGATGCTACCGCAGCAGGGATGGTGCGGCTCTCCACAGGAAGAGCTAGCTCCAGGGCAATGCGGATATTGCAGGTTGTGCAGCAAGAAACACAGAGACAAGGAAGTGCAGTCCCAGGGTCTTTACTGGTGCTGATTAAACAAGCCGGGACTAGAGTACTGTCTAGAAGTGGAAGTCCGGGCAGCCTGGAAGCAAGTAAAGAATCCTCCTTGCTAGATGAAGTTGGAGGCCTTCCCTTTCCACTAAACTCTTTGGCCCTGCTGCTTGTAGCTGTGCGGTGACCCTCGTCCCTGAGTTCGGCATTTCTGTGCTCACCGGTATGGCAGGCAGCTCGGGCCTTGCTGGTGCGTCGCTCCCTCGTGGCGGTGTTGGACCCTGCGGTGCTGCTGAGCCTCCGGCGTCTGATGGGGCCAAGAGACCTGCAATCTCCTGCCCTCCGGTTTCTACTGCTGGGCCTTCGGTGCCCCACAGCCTCGGACTCCGGTGTCCGGTTCTTCTGTGCGGTACTTCTGGGGTGAGCTGTCGCGCAGCTCCAGTCCCCAGCTCCTCTCTCCTCGACGTCCTCGCTTCAACTTCTCACACTAAGACTAACTAACCCCGCCCCCAGATCCCAGTTGCCAAGGGGAGTGGCTCCCCTTGCTGGTCTGGAGCCGGGAAAGTGTTGCATGCTTAGTAAAACCTGATTAGGGGACCCCTGCTTGCTTCCAGGCATGGCATTGCCTCTTTTGAGGGAGGCAATGCCACTGTGGCAACCGGACCCTTCTGGTGTCCTTCTGGAGCACAAACTGTTTCCAGAAGTCAGGTGCTATCAATATTGGCTGGTTGCAAAGGGCGCGTTTCAGCTCCTGGAACACTATCTCTGCTTCAGAAGACCACTTAGCCATCGCTGTCTTCGTACCTCTAAGCAAGTTGGTTAAGGGTGCCGCTATTACTGGGTACTGGATCTAAATGAGCAGCTGGCACCACTGAGATCCATAGACAATATGGAAAGGAGTCTGCTGCTCACTGAGCAGCTGCTGACTGGGGTAGATGTGGGGGAGGATGGTAGTATGGAGCTGCAGGACAGTGAGGTAGCTAGCTGGGTGACAGTTAGAAGGGGGGGGGTAGAGGGAAGGGAGGCTAGTCCTGATCTGTAACACCCCAATAATAAGTTTGCAAAGTTGGCAGATGAGGGGGGTGTCAGTACAGGGCTAGCACTGCTGCAGCAAGGCATGTGCTCTGAAAGCTGGAGGAGTGTCAGCCCCAATAAGGGGGGGAAATAGGAGAGCAGGCAGGCCAGGCAGGTGCTGGTAGTGGGGGACTCAATTATTAGGGGAACAGATAGGGCAATCTGTCACAAAGACAGGGATCATCGAACAGTGTGCTGCCTACCTGGCTCTCGAGTCTGGCATATCGCTGATCGGGTTGACAGATTACTGGGAGGGGCTGGTGAGGACCCAGCGGTCATGGTGCACATTGGCACAAATTACAAAGTTAGAGGTAGGTGGAAGGTCCTTAAGGATGATTTCAGGTAATTAGGCTGCAAGCTTAAAACAAGGACCTCCAAGGTGGTATTCTCTGAAATACTGCCTGTACCACGTGCCACGCCAGAGAGGCAACGGGAGATTAGGGAGATAAATAAGTGGCTCAGGAATTGGTGTAGGAAGGAGGGGTTTGGGTTCCTGGATAACTGGGCTGACTTCTCATTTGGGTACAGGTTCTATGCTAGGGATGGGCTGCACCTCAATGGCGAGGGTGCAGCTGTGCCGGGGAAGAAAATGGCTAAAAGGTTGGAGGAGTGTTTAAACTAGGGAATGGGGGGGGGTATTCATTTTATAGGTGGGGAAGATAGTGCAGATAGTGACCTGGGCACAAATAAAGAAATCGAGGTGGGGTTAGAACAGTCTGTTACGGGTCCGGGTGGTGGAACCTCTCTGCTTCGGTGCAAAGAGAGACCAGAGGGGCATGACTAAGTGCCTACTCGGACTGACCAAGGTCGCACGGCAGCTCAATCGACTCCATGAACCAGGGAGGGACCGAGCAGGGGGACCAGGTGCCACTCTGGGACCAACCTTGTGTGAGAGCAGGTAACTCCCACGGGTCAGATGGCAGGAACTGACCGGTACAGTGGATGAGCACGGCTGGAAGGCTGACGGGTGGTCCGGGTAGATAAGCAGGCTGGTTCGGTGCTCCGGGTAGGCAAGCTGGCGGGCATGACAGGTAACAGGTAGGTGCTTCAGGTAGGCTGGCTGGCGGGCATGACAGGTAACTGGCAGGTGCTCCAGGTAGGCAGGTTGGCAGGCACTACAGGTAACAGACAGGTGCCTCCAGGTAAGCAGGCTGGCGGGCACTGCAGGTAACTGGCAGGTGCTTCCAGATAAGCAGGCTGGTGGGCAGAACTATAGACAGGCTGGCGGGCTGGACTGTAGACAGACTGGTGAGCAGGACTGACAGGCAGCCGGACCTGAGGGCTGAAGCAAGTGTTAGCACACAGAACAACAACCTTGCACAGGTACCTCCATTTTGAAGGAGGTGCCTTATATAGGGGCAGTCCTCCGGCCATTGGCCGGGGACTCTATAGGACGGCGCGTGCAGCCCCTCTAAGAGGGAGGGAGTGCGCGTGCGCGCCCTAAGCACGGAGCACGGGAAGCTGCGCGCGCGCCACAGCAGCAGGGATGCGGGAGGACGCCGGACGTGGACCGCGGCAGTGAGGGGGAAAGGTGTCTTTGCCCGGCAGGAGGCAGAGACGCCGATGCTATACAGTCAATATAGTAAGAAGGAATAGAGGTACAGAGAGATACATAAAATGCATGTACACTAATGCCAGAAGCCTCACCAACAAAATGGAGGAATTAGAATTAATTTTGTTGGAAAATAATTATGACATAGTAGGGATATCTGAGACATGGCTGGACAAGAGCCATGACTGGGCAGTTAATTTACAGAGCTATAGTCTGTTCAGAAATGACGGTACAAACAAGCGTGTGTTTATATGTGAAATCGTCCTTAAAACCCATCAATATATGTGAATCTAATGAAAATGTAGAGTCCCTGTGGGTGGAGATAAGGGGAGGGGGAAAAAATATTAAATTACTGATAGGGGTTTGTTATAAGTCTCCAAAAATAATGGAAGCAGCGAAGAATATCCTCATAAAGCAAATAGATGAAGCAGCGACTCAAGGAGAAGTCATTATTATGGGGGACTTCAACTACCCTGAAATTCATTGGGAAACAGAAACCTCTAATTCCAGCAAAAGTAATAGGTTTTTGACAACTATGAGAGACAATTACCTTTCACAACTGGTTCAACAAGAAGGGGGGGACTACTAGACCTAATATTAACCAACAGGCCAGATAGCATAGCAAATATATGAGTTGGGGGTCACTTGGGTAATAGTGATCACAAATAATAAGTTTTCATGTGTCCTTTAATAAGATGTGTAGTAGAGGGGTTACAAGGACACTAAACTCCAGGAAGGCAAATTTCCAACGGTTGAGAGATGATCTTAGTGCAATAAACTGGGACGATATTCTGAGACATAAAACTACACAAAGCAAATGGGAGACATTTATTAGCATCCTGAATAGGACCTGTGCACAATATATACCCTATGGGAATAAACATGCTCGAAATAGAAGGAAACCACTATGGGTAAATAGAGCTGTAAGGGGCGCAATAAGTGACAAAAAGAACGCATTTAGAGAACTAAAGCAAGTAGGTAGTGATGAGGCATTAAATAAATACAGAAAATTAAATAAATTCTGTAAAAACCAAATCAAGGCAGCAAAGATTGAGACAGAGAGACTCATTGCCAGAGAAAGTAAAAATAATCCCAAAATATTCTTTAACTACATAAATAGTAAGAAACTAAAAAATGATAGTGTTGGCCCCTTTACACTGTGTGCATAATTATTAGGCAAGTTGTATTTTAGAGGATTATTTTTATTATTGATCAACAACTATGTTCTCAATCAACCGAAAAGACTCATAAATATCCAAGCTTAATATTTTTGGAAGTTGGAGTGTTTTTTTTTTTAGATTTGGCTATCTTAGGAGGATATCTGTTTGTGCAGGTAACTATTACTGTGCAGAATTATTAGGCAACTTATTAAAAACCAAATATAATCCCATCTCACTTGTTTATTTTCACCAGGTAAACCAATATCATTGCCCAAAATTTAGCAATAAACATTTCTGACATGCAAAAACCAAAACCAAAAAAATTAGTGATTAATATAGCCACCTTTCTTTATGATGACACTCAACAGCCTTCCATCCATAGATTCTGTCAGTTGCTTGATCTGTTTTCGATCAACATTGCGTGCAGCAGTCACCACAGCCTCCCAGACACTGTTCCGATAGGTGTACTGTTTTCCCTCCCTGTAGATCTCACATTTTATAATGGACCACAGGTGCTCTATGCGGTTCAGATCAGGTGAACAAGAGCGCCATGTCATTATTTTTTCTTCTTTTAGACATTTACTGGCCAGCCGCACTGTGGAGTAGTTGGATGCATGTGATGGAGCATTGGCCTGCATGAAAATCATGTTTTTTGAACGATACCGTCTTCTTCCTGTACCACTGCTTGAAGAAGTTGTCTTCCAGAAACTGGCAGTAGGTCTGGGAGTTGAGCTTCACTCCATCCTCAACCTGAAAAGGTCCCACAAGTTCATCTTTGATGATACCAGCCCATACCAGTACCCCACATGCACCTTGCTGGCGTCTGAGTCGGAGTGGAGCTCTCTGCCCTTTACTGATCCAGCCTCTGGCCCATCCATCTGGCCCATCAAGAGTCATTCTCACTTCATCAGTCCATAAAACCTTTGAAAAATCAGTCATAAGATATTTCTTGACCCATTCTTGACGTTTTATCTTATGTTTCTTGTTCAAAGGTGGTCGTTTTTCAGCCTTCCTTACCTTGGCCATGTCCCTGAGTATCGCACACCTTGTGCTTTTTGATACTCCAGTAATGTTGCAGCTCTGAAATATGGCAAAACTGGTGGCGAATGGCATCTTGGCAGCTTCATGCTTGATTTTCCTCAATTCATGGGCAGTTATTTTGCCCCTTTTTGGCCAACACTCTTCTTGCGACCCTGTTGGCTATTTGCCATGAAACGCTTGATTGTTCGGTGATCACGCTTCAAAAGTTTGGAAATTTCAAGACTGCTGCATCCCTCTGCAAGACATCTCACAATTTTGGACTTTTCAGAGCCCGTCAAATCTCTCTTCTGACCCATTTTGCCAAAGGAAAGGAAGTTGCCTAATAATTAAGAACACCTTATATAGAGTGTTGATGTCATTAGTCAACACCCCTCCTCATTACAGAGATGCACATCACCAGATTTACTTAATTGGTAGTTGGCTCTCAAGCCTATGCAGCTTGGAGTAGGACAACATGTATAAAAAGTATCAAAGTGATCAAAATACGCATTTGCCTAATAATTCGGCACGCGGTGTAAAAATAGTCTGGGTGAAATGGTGGATGAGGATAATTTAAAAGCCAATATGCTAAATGATTTTTTTTCAACAGTTTTTACACAAGAAAATTGCATGACAGAAAACATGATCAGTGATAAAAAAAATTCTCCATTAAATGTCACTTGCTTAACCCAGCAGGAAGTATGGCGGCGTCTAACAATCACTATAGTTGACAAATCCCCGGGCCGGGGTGGGATACACCCGCGAGTACTACAGGAATTAAGTAAAGTCATGTATGGACCATTATTTTCAATCTTCAAAGACTCAATAATAACAGGGTCTGTACCACAGGACTGACGTATAGCAAATGTGGTGCCAATATTTAAAAAGGGGACAAAACTGAACTTGGAAATTATAGGCCATTAAGCTTAACCTCTACTGTGGGTAAAATCCTGGACGGTTTTCTAAGAGATGCTATACCAGAGTATCTGAAGAAGAATAACCTCATGACCCAATATCAACATGGGCTTACGAGGGACCGTTCCTGTCAAACTAATCTGATCAGCTTTTATGAGGAGGCAAGTTCCGGACTGGACCAAGGAAATGCAGTGGATGTTGTGCATATGGACTTTTCAAAAGCTTTTGATACGGTTCCACACAAAAGGTTGATACATAAAATGAGAACAATTGGGATAGGGGAAAATATGTGTAAGTGGGTTAAGAACTGGCTCAGTGATAGGAAACAAAGGGTGGTTATTAATGGAACACACTCAGACTCGGTCACAGTTAACAGTGGGGTACCACAGGGGTCAGTATTGGGCCCGCTTCTTTTTAACATATTTATTAATGAGCTTGTAGGGGGCATACAGAGTAGTATTTCAATATTTGCAGATGACACTAAACTCTGCAGGGTAATCAATACAGAGGAGGACAATTTTATATTACAGGAGGATCTATGTAAACTAGAAGCTTGGGCTGATAAATGGCAAATGAGCTTTAATGGGGATAAATGTAAGGTAATGCACTTGGGCAGAGGAAATAAAATGTATAATTATATGCTTAATTGTAAAACACTGGGCAAAACTGTCACTGAAAAAGACCTGGGTGTATTGGTGGACAACAAGCTCATGTTTGGTGGCCAGTGTCAGGCAGCTGCTGCAAAGGCACATAAAATAATGGGATGCATTAAAAGAGGCATAGATGCTCATAAGGAGAACATAATTGTACCTCTATACAAGTTACTAGTGCGACCACACTTAGAATACTGTGTACAGTTCTGGTCTCCGGTGTATAAGAAAGACATAGCTGAACTAGAGCGGGTGCAGAGAAGAGCGACTAAGGTTATTAGAGGACTGGGGGGGTCTGCAATACGAAGACAGGTTATTACACTTGGGGTTATTTAGTTTGGAAAAACAAAGGCTTAGGGGTGATCTTATTACTATGTACAAATATATGAGGGGATAGTACAAAGACCTTTCTACTGATCTTTTTACTCTGAGGCCTGAGACGGGGACAAGGGGGCATCTTCTACGTCTGGAGGAAAGAAGGTTTAATCATAATCACAGACGCGGATTCTTTACTGTAAGAGCAGTGAGACTATGGAACTCTCTTCCGCATGATGTTGTAATGAATGGTTTACTACTAAACTTTAAGAAGGGCCTGTATGTCTTTCTTGCAAAGTATAATATTACAGGTTACATATACTAGATTCCTTGATAGGGCGTTGATCCAGGGAACTAGCCTGATTGCTGTATGTTGAGTCAGGAAGGAACTTTTTTCCCCAATGTGGAGCTTAGTGTTTGCCACATGTTTTTTTTTTTGCCTTCGTCTGGATCAACATGTTAGGCTATGGGTTGAGGTAGATGAACTTAGTCTTCCTTCAACCTTAAAAACTATGCTACTATGTTACTATGTTATTGTGGCGAAATTCGAGATAAACCGCTGATAATACCCCATGAAACTCAGAAAGGCCCGTACCTGTTTCTTGGAGGCCGGTTGCGGGCAATTCTGGATGGCCTCCACCTTGTTCATTTGCAGTTTTATTTTTCCCCTTCCAACCACATAGCCCAAGTATTTCACCTCTTCCTTTCCTATGGCGCATTTTCTTGGGGGTATGGTAAACCCGGCGTTCCTCAATGCATCCAATACTGCCTGGACCTTCTGCCAGTGGGTTCCCCAATCTGGACTAAAAATCACGATGTCGTGCAAGTAAGCGGCAGCGTATTTTTTATGCGAGCACAGAATACGGTCCATGGCCCTCTGGAAGGTAGCTGGAGCTCCCTGTAGCCCGAACCGCATTCTAGCATACTGAAAACGCCCGTCGGGTGTGGAGAAGGCCATTTTCTCCTTGGCCCCTGGGGGCAGGCGAATCTGCCAGTATCCTTTTGTTAGGTCCAGGGTAGTGATGTACCTGGCAGGCCCCAGCCTCTCAATAAGCTCATCGTCCCGGGGCATCGGGTAGGCGTCGAACTTGGACACGTCGTTTAGCTTCCTGTAATCATTACAGAACCGCAATTCTCTGTCCGGCTTAGGCACAAGAACAATCGGGCTGGACCAGCCACTCTTAGATTCCTCGATAATTCCCAGGCTCAACATTTTCCTCACCTCCTTAGAGATCACATCACGGCGGGCTTCGGGAATTCAATACGGTCTTTGGTTCACCCGTACGTGCAGTTCTGTCAGTATCTCATGCTCTACAACTTGCGTGCTTTCGGGCAACTCTGAGAACAGGGCTAGGTTTCTCTGCAAGAGTTCTCAGCACTGTTGTTTCTGGGCCAGTGACAGTGTCTCTGCCACTGTAACGTTCTCTACCCTGGCTTCAGGATTTGCCCCTACGAATGGAGCTTCCACCGGTTCCCTGTCTCGCCACAGCTTCAGTAAGTTGATGTGCTAGATCTGGTATGGCTTCCTTCTACCCGGCTGGTGGACCTTGTAATTGATTTCACTCAGCTTCTCAACTACTTTGTATGGTCCTTGTCACTTAACCAGGAACTTACTCTCGACCGTTGGCACTAACACCAAAACCCGATCTCCAGGGCTGAATTGTCTCAGCCTTGTGGCCCGATTGTAGACACTCACCTGGGCTTCTTGTGCCTGTAGAAGGCTCTCTTCATGATTGGCATTACCTTTTGATCCGGTCCTGCATTTGGGCCACATGCTTGATGACACTCCGGTGGGGTATAACCTCTGTTTCCCAGGTCTCCATTACGATGTCCAGAAGTCCCCGAGGGTGTCGTCCGTATAACAGTTCAAACGGCGAGAACCCTCTGGGGAACTTCCCTAATGGAAGACAAAGGGTACGGCAGCAGGCAATCCCAGTCTCGGCCATCTTTCTCTACAACTTTCTTTAACATCGACTTTAGCGTCTTGTTCAAACGTTCTACCAGTCCGTCGGTCTGCGGGTGGTACACAGACGTTCGGAGCTGTGTAATTTGGAAGGCCTTACACAATCACCTCATCTCCTTCTACATAAACAAAGTTCTCCGGTCCGTCAGGATCTCCTTTGGCAGACCTGTCCTGGAGAAAATATATACCAGCTCTCTGGCGATACTTCTGGCAGAGGAATTTATTAATGGTACTGCTTCAGGATAACGCATAGCATAGTCCAATACAACCAGAATGTATTGGTGGCCCCGGGCGGACTTCACCAGGGGCCCGACAAGGTCAATGGAGATCCGGTCAAATGGGACCTCTATGATAGGTAACGGCACTAGGGGGCTCCAGAAATGGGACACGGAAGCCGTTAACTGACAGGTGGGACATGTCCAACAGTAGTTCACAATCTCCCGGTGACATCCAGGCCAGTAGAACCTTTGTAGTTCCCGCTCCCAAGTCTTATCTACCCCTAGATGCCCACCCAAGATGTGAGAATGGACCAAGCCTAACACTCTACGCCTATAGGGTCCCGGTACTATCAACTGCTCTATTAACTCCCCTTTTGGATTAGTGACCCTATAAAGAAGCTACCCATTAAGTGCAAAGTATGGGAACCTGGTGTCAGCCCCCAGATCCTGAGCAACCCCATTGATCACAGACACGTTGTCAAATGCATACTTCAAAGTTGCATCAGGTGCAACAGGTCACACATTTGGAAGCGCAGTGGTTACTTGTGGTGCTACGCCCAGAGGTGGATGTGCTGTGTCCTGAAAGTCATTGTTACCCCCAATCGTGCCAATCTTTCAGTCTTTAATTTGGCATACTCCTTGGCGTCCTGTAAGGTTAAGTCATAATATGCCTTCTGGGGTTCCCCCGTCAAATATGGCGCTGACACCTCTGCCCATTGCTCTAGCTGTAGCCACTCCCTCTTGGCGACCCTCTCGAATACCGTCAGAAAAGCTTCCACATCATCACCCGGAGTCATTTTCTGGTGCGCACCCCTTACTGCCTTTCGGACAGCAAAGTCGTCCACTGACCTTATCGCTGGAGCTGTTGTCGAGCCACGGATCGCCTCTGTGAGCAAGTCGATCTGCTGCTGCTGTTGTCGGTACTGGTCCTGTTGGGCCTGCTGCTGGAGCTTGAGCTGCTGCATCAGCAATTTAGTGGTCTCCTGTTGTGCCATCTGCTGTTGCGTCTGCTGGTGTTGTGCTTGCTGCTGCTGGTGCTGCGCTTGTTGTGCCTGCTGAACCTCCTACAGATGTTTAAGGAGGTCCTCCATTTTGTCCGGCGTCACTTACTGGCTCACAGCCGACTTTACCCAGGACATACAGGCCTTCCTGTGACAGTTGCACTTGTTCTCTGGGAGTTTTGCCCCTAATTTTAACACCACTTGTGGTAAAGTCTCTCACTCTGCGGCACCCCCGTGCTAGCTCCTTCCAGGAGCAAAGTTTCCCCAAGTACTGAACACACCTGAGTGTCAGGGCTGGTTAGTTAAAGCCCAGGCACTCTCCTGATTGGGAGGTATAGCGGATAACGACCCACCTTGCACTTACGTTATACACTAAAAACATTCCCTTGTAACTGTGGTTCTATTAACTCTCTCTGCACCGAGTGTGCAGAAGAACTCGCATGTTTTCACATCACTGAGCTTAACAGTCTCAGCGACGCATACCTCCCTTCTGACACACTACCAGTGACTTTGTCACAGTGTCTAAATAAAAATATTGCACCTAGTAAAGCCCATTAGTATATTCTCACATTATGGCACACCTTTCATTGTCCTAACACTGCCTCCACAGTCCCCACACATAGTATAATGCCCCCACAGTGCTGACCCCATACATTATGGTGCCCCCAAAGTACGATTCATCACACAAGGTACAATATCCCCACAGTTCATTTCCCTACAAACAGAATTAGGCACATTACATCCCCCCCACACAGTATTAGGTCCACACATTACAATCACTCACACACACAGTATGATGTCTCAACATTATATTTTCCCATATGCAGTATGAGGCCCACAGTACATTCCCACAACCATGATATGATGTCCCGAGAATACATCCTCCCACACACAGTATGATGCCCCCAAAGTACATCCCTTCACATAGTGATGCCTCACAATACATTCCCCCCAGTGATACCTCACAATACATTCCCCCACACGTAGTATAAGGCCCCCACAGTACATCCTCCTACACAGTCTGAATTCCCCACAGATCCCATCCACAGAGCCCCCAACACAGTAAAATCCCCTCACAATTCAGCATCCAAAAACACTCACATCTGCTACTTCAACACACACAGTCCTGCTACGTCAACACACAGCTCTGCTACATCAGCGCACACCTCTGCTACATCACACACACACACAACTCTGCAACATCAACACACAAAACTCTGCTAGATCTAGACACAGAGATCTACAACATCAACACAAGCATAGTTCTGCAATACCAACACACATACAACTCTGCTACATCAACACAAACACAATTCTGCTAAATCTATACACACAGCTCTCCCACATCAACGCACACAACTCAGAAACATCTACACACATCCCTGCAACAATAATACCGGCATTTCTACGACATGAAAACAAGCACACATGCACATAGCCTAGTCTTGAGAATCTCACGTGACCAAATGGTTCAGGTAGGATGTTCAGTCTTTACATATACTGAATGGTGGCGGAAGGACCTGTCGGCTCCTTGCTCCACCACTATGTTCAATTGTATACATACCCACCTGGGGCAGCAGGACAGCTCACCAGATTCGAGATAGTCCCATTGGAACTGGGATGGTTAAATCATACAACTAATGTATCTACGCTGCAAAACAGAGAGGGTCGGAATCATTGTTCAGGAAACAGCTAGCACAGGAAGAGAAGCGTAGCAGAGAAGTGTCTGGAAGACGCATGAAGTAATGCTCTGCTGAGATGCTGGACAAAGGGCTCAGTGGATTATGGTGTAGAGATTTCTGCAGCGCCTTCACAAGCAGAAAAAGGGTGGAACATTCATGCAAGACAAGGTTGCACTATAAAATGAGATTGTGACCTTAGGACCACATGGAACAATGTAAATAAGTGAAAGCTATCAGATTTAAATCCACAGTGAGCCTTTATCATTTAGTAAAAAGGAAGCTGGACATTTTTCCTTAAAAGGGTTGTCCAGTACTTTTAAAAATATGCCAATGTGTTTTAATGATAAATAGAAGCTTCTTTCTAATTATCTCCTGGTGCTGTTTCTGCCTGTGAGCGGCGCTATCGGTGGCTGCTCACAGGCAACACGTGACCCCCTGCTGACGTCACGTCAAGTGAGGCGTGACTCAGCGCTGGGGCCCCCGCGGTGGCTGCTGGGTTGTGGGCGGGGTTATTCCCCGCGTCACACCCAGCATCCACGCCATGCTTTCCCAGTAAATGACGACAGAGGGAGTGCGCGGTGGATGCTGGGTGTGACGCAGGGGAATGACCTCGCCCACAACCCAGAAGCCAGTGGTGGAACGCGGAAGAGGGACCCTGGGCTGCAGCCTGGACTTATCGTGACGTCAGCGGATGTCAGAGCTGGCTGCAGCCGGGGGTCACGTGTTGCCTATGAGCGGCCACCGATAGTGCCGCTCACAGGCAGAAATAGCACCAGGAGGTAATTAGAAAGAAGCTTCTATTTATCATTAAAACACATTGGCATAAATTTTAAAAGTACTGGACAACCCCGATAACATAAATATGGAAAAAATTAGAGATCATACTAAAGTGTTCTGTGGTGCCCTGCTGTGCATTGGTGCCACAGAACCCAGAAGGGTGCATGGATGGACTTCTCCACAAGAGGCCCTCACACATTCACACACCTCCACCCTACCACCTCAGACCAGCAGAGGGAGCCCGTTAGGGATATATAAAGGGAGGGTGGAGCCAGGCAGCTCGGTCTTAGTTTCAGTTCAGTGTTCAGAGAGAGGGGAACAAAGCTCAGAGTGAGCAGAGAGTGTGCTGACGCTCAGAGAGCAGTGAAGAGAGCAGCAAGCTGGCGGCTGTGCTTAGGCGAGCCAAGGCCTACAACACGTGTGAAGGCTTAGTGAGGGCCTTGAGTGGGCCGAAGGCGAGAGGAGAAGGAAGAAGTAGCAAGGGGGCAGAGGAGCATATCAGGCTCACCCCGATATATATACCGGACACTGGGTCCGCGCCTACAGGGACATTTATACTCAGTAGGAACCACCAGAATCCATGGAGGACTACAGGTCCCAGGTTCACCAAACGCTGGCTACAGTACCAGGGCTAGGAGTCATGGAGGTCCCAGCGTCCATGGAGAGTGATCTCCAAAGAGAAGGCCCTACCACCAGGTCAGCAGGTGCAAAGAGAGACAGTAACCAAGCTAGGCCTAGCTCCAGGCAGGTCAGAAGTTTAGAGAAGAAAGCAACGGATCAGGATGCCCTATACCCGCTCACTGGGGAGCAAGTCCAGAAGTGCGCCCTTCACCTGGAGTACCCTGGACCGTGCCTGCAGCATCACCAGTAAAGGTACTGAAGCTTACCCCCGTGTGAGTGTCCATCTTTCCTCCGGGACCGTCCTGCTGTCTCTCCCCTGCACCACCATCCAGTACACCCCATGCTGCCTTGAGGCAAGCTCCACCTGTGGGGAGCCATTCCATCACAAGCTGCCCTACCATCTGCCTCAGAGGACTGCTCCGCAGAGGCGGCACCCCTTAGCCGCATTCCACAGGTGGCGTCACGAACTGTCCAAATCCCCCATATCTATCCCCCTTTTTACTGACCGCCCTGGGTCACGGACCGGGCCAGCCACCGTGGTATCCCCTGGCAACCAGTGGCCCGGCTGCCAAGTACCCCACGGCCCAGGGGGTGCGTTATGTTTTGGCGTCACGAACAGGATTTCGTGCCCGTTGCCACCGGGTACTGTGCGCCTTTATTGAACTGAACTGTGTGTTAAACTGCGGTGAGGATCGATGCCATTATCACGCTGCAGCGCGGGAAGAAGAGGGGCGTAACCGCGGGAACCTGGGAGGTGTAATTGCTAAAGCGCGCAAATCCTGGGACGCGCCCCGCCCCTGACGTCGAACCAGGAAGCGTCAGGTCCTGGAAGAGGACGAGAGGAAGCTCTGACATCAGACGCGAGCGACGCAAGGTCCTGGAAGAAGACCGTCGCCCACGGAGCTGCGGCCTACTTTTTAAAGAAAGCGAAGAAGGTAGGCTCCGGGTCACTAGGGGGGTGCAACCATGGCCGACGACCAGCAAGCCGCTGGAGCACCGGTTAACGCTCCTGATGCCAAACTTGCACCCAGTGCAGCACAGGCCGGAGCGGGCGCTCCACCAACAGTGGTCGTGATCCCGTTATTACCTATGGCCCTGCCGTATATCCCGGGAGCGAAGTGGCTCCCCCAGTATAACGGCAAACCGGACACCCTGTCCGGATTCAAGAGAAGAATATGCGGTGTGCTAGATATGTATTCTTTGAATGGCAAACAGAGAGCTGCTGTCGTGTTGGGACAATTGACTGGTGCCGCAGAGCGGGAAGTTGAAACCTGGCCAGCCGCAGACCAGGAATCGGTATCCATCATCTTTAAGAGACTGCAGACTGTGTTTGAAAACCGCATCGAGATGGATCTCCGGATGAGGTTCTACCACTGTGTCCAGAAAATCCGGGACTATGCCTGGCACTTACAGGAAGCCCTGCGGGCCCTGAAACAGGTTAGTCCAGCCAGCCTACAAGATGAAAATAAAATGCTGACGGAACAGTTCATCCGGGGGTTAAGGTCCCAGGAGGAGAGCAAAACTGTACGGTGGTGGGCATTAGATCATCCAGATGCCACCTTTGACACCCTTAAGGACATGGCTATAAAGGGTCTGCAGCCCCTGGAAACAACAAATACTGCTGTCCAACGTTACCAGGGTGGGGCCACACCAGTGCCCGCAGCACCCACTGCTCCTTCACTAATGGCCGAAACAAAGATGCAAACAGTGCCCCCTAGCGAGCTGGACAGCCTACGCTCTGAAGTGCGTCAGCTAAGTAAAACCCTGGCCACTGTCCTGAGCACCCTGCAGCTACAGGAGGAGCCCGAGCCGGAAGGAAGGATACTACTCACCGACAGCCCTGAGGATGTCCCCTGGGTGAGAAGAAGAAGGAGGACAACGTCAACCCGTAGGAGGACAACGCCGCCCCGGAGGAGGACAACACCACCCCGTGGGAGGACCAACGACCAACGCCACCCTCCAGGAGAATTCATCTGCTTCCGCTGCCAGAAGGCAGGCCACACAGTGCGGAACTGTCCTTTAAACGAGCAAACCCTGGGGCCGAGGGCTGACATCGAGGAGTAAATCAAGCAGGCCCATCAAACTTGTACCATCGGTTCGTGGGAGGAAGACCTTTCCTGTCCATTATGCTGGATGGTATCGCGACACCTGCCCTGCTGGACACTGGATCTCAGATAACCATCATGCCAGATGTCCTCTATAAAAGGTTCTGGTCCATAGACGAACTTCGCCCGCCAGCTCCAAACCTTTCCGTGTATGCCTCCAATGGCCTCCCCCTTAACCTAGTCGGGGTTAAGGATGTGGCAGTAAAGGTGGGAAGAGTGGAACTGAAGGACCAGGGACTAATTGTAGTAAAGACTAATCCTGATGATACAGACTTGTATATGGTACTTGGCACAAATATTGTCAGTAACTGTTTGGGAGAAGCGTTGTTTTTGCTCCAACAGATGGCAGACACTGCCAAACCAGGGCAGAGGAGGGTGCTCCAGAAAGAGATCTGAGCCCTTATGTACCAGCAACAGGTAAAGCTAGCAGGTGGTAAAATTGGTAATGTACGGGTGACAGACCCGATACCCATTGTGATCCCCCCGATGAGTGAGATGCTGATTTGGTGTAGAACAGCAATAGGTCTCAAAGGACAGAGCTACCAGGCGGGAGTAGAGCCCCTTAGCTCTGAGCATAGACCTACACTTTTGACTGCCAGAGGGGTAGTGGATGTACGCAATGGGAGGGTGCCCGTACGCCTCATAAACTATGGGGAGGACGAGGTTAGATTACCACGCTACTCCACTGTTGCCAAACTGCACACAGTAGATAACAACTCCATACACACGGCGGAGTCCTTAACTTCACCAGACGAAGTGGAGGATAATGACCCGGGAACCAAGGTGGAGGATTGGTGTCAACAGCTCCATGTTGGGACAGACACCACTCCTGCCCATCAGAAACAGGGTGTACACCGGGTGGTTCAGGAATACAAGCAGGTATTCAGTAAACACCCACTTGACTGTGGGAGGATTAAAGGGGTACAACACCATATACCCACAGGTGACCATCCACCCATCAAAGAACGTTACAGGCCCATACCACCAGCACACTACCAGAAGGCGAAGGAGATGTTGCACGACATGAAGAAGGCAGGGGTAGTAAGGGATAGCTGTAGTCCCTGGGCAGCTCCCCTGGTCCTAGTCAGGAAAAAGGATGGAAGCATGAGAATGTGTGTAGATTACAGACAGGTAAATCGCATAACACACAAAGATGCATACCCTTTGCCACGTATAGAGGAATCCCTGGCTCCATTAAAGTCTGCAAATTACTTCTCCACCCTTGACCTCACTAGTGGGTACTGGCAAGTAGCTGTTGCTGAGGAGGATCGGGAGAAGATGGCCTTTACTACTCCGATGGGACTCTGCGAGTTCAACAGTATGCCGTTCGGACTCTGCAACGCCCCCGGAACGTTCCAGAGATTGATGGAGTGCTATGTACACTGGAAGCTAATATTGAACATTAGACTGTGTTAATACTATCCCAATTTTATCTGTGTCACATCCATTTAAAACATCTTACCCCTTATTATTCTTATGTATATTTATATTTCACTCCTCTCCTATTGTTTGATTTGATGTTAGGATGATCTAGGTACGTTCATATGTTGCCCTAAGTGATTGGTATATGTCCTCACATTTTTGGGCTGGAGACCTAATGGGGTTTTCTTGATCCGCATGTCTGCACTTTATACTATGTATTTATCTATATGATATTTTAATGATTTATAAATAAAGTTCTTTTTATGCCAGTATACTCGTTTCTCCTCTAGTTTTGTATTGCTCTATTTGAGTTGGCAACATGGATTTGGGGTGTGGATCATTTTTTTCTACACCACTTCTCCATACTCTCTAATATGTAGGCTGCTGTGTTTTTCATTGATGGAGTGCTGCCTGGGACATCGCAACTTCGAGACTGTACTGCTATACCTGGATGACGTGATAGTGTACTCCAAAATGTACGAGGACCATTTGAAGCACCTGGCAGAGGTATTTGAGTCGCTGCCCTGGTATGGGATGAAGCTGAAGCTATCCAAATGCCACCTGCTCAAGCGAAAGGTACAGTACCTGAGGCACATCGTCAGTCCAGAATGAGTAGCGCCGGACCCGGAGAAGGTCACTGCCATCCAGAAATGGCCAGAGCCGAAGAGCCTCAAGGAGGTACGTCAGTTCCTGGGACTAGTCGGGTATTACCGGAGGTTTGTGAAGGACTATACCAAGAAAGTGGCGCCTTTGCAAGATCTCCTGGTAGGACAGTCCGGGAGAGGTAGAAACCCCCCGTTCCAGTGGGGTAAGGAGCAAGCTGAATCCTTTGAGATGATGAAGGAGATCCTGACCGGCGAAGAGATCCTAGCCTACCCTGACTACAGCCAACCGTTCCTGCTGTACACTGATATCAGCAACGAGGGATTAGGAGCTGTGTTAAGTCAGAAGCAGAATGGCCGAGAGAAGGTGATCGCCTATGCAAGCAGGAAGCTCCGCCCGACCGAGAGGAACCCAGAGAACTATAGCAGCTTCAATTTGGAGTTCCTGGCCCTGGTCTGGGCCATCACCGAGCGGTTCAAGCACTACCTAGCCTCCAGTAAGTTCACTGCCTACACTGATAAACCCTTGACTCATCTGGAAACAGCCAAGTTAGGAGCCATGGAACAACGATGGATGGCTCAGCTGTCAAACTACCAGTTCACCATTAAGTACTGGGCAGCCCGCAAGAATGCCAACGCCGATGCCCTGTCCAGGATGCCTCACCAGTCGGACACTGAAGAAGAAGTGGATGACCTGGAGGAGATTGAACTGCCTTCCACAGAAATGGGATGGTCCACGAGCAACGAGCCTCCAGGAGGCATCGCGTTAAGACGTTAAACCCTTTGCCTCACCACAGCTGGAAGGAGACCCAGGACAGCGACCCGGTTGTCAGCCATATCAAAGAGCTGATAACCCAGGAAGGTTCCTCCCTGGAGAAGGACGCGTCTCCACAAGCCAAGCAACTGTGGAATGAGAGAAGCCGGCTGTTCATCTATAGGTAGAAGCTGTGCCCAAGGTACGTCAACCCGAGGACCCATGAGATGGTATGGCAGATCGTAGTGCCTAGGACGGACATCCAGATGGTGTTGGAGGCCTACCACGATCAAGCGGGGCACTTTGGCTGGAAGAAGCTAGAAACCCTGCTGAAATGTCGGTTTTATTGGGTTGGAATGCGCAGTTCCATAGAGAGATGGTGCCGGGATTGTGTACCCTGTAGCCTCAGAAGAAAAGACTACAGCAGCCAGAAGGCACCCCTGCAACCCATCAAGACAACTCGACCCTTGGAGATCGTGGTCCTGGATCATGTCAAGCTGTCACCCAGCAGGTCAGGATATTCCTATTCCCTGACCATGGTGGATCACTACTCCGGGTTCCTGGTGGTCGCCCCCGTCAAGGATCTGACGGCAGAAACTGCAGCGAAGACGTTTCAGGTGTACTTCTGCAGGCCCCATGGATACCCGGAGGAGGTGCTGACAGATCAAGGCACTGCCTTCGAAGCCGAATTGTTCAAGGAGTTTTGCAATCTGTACGGGTGTAAGAAGATATGGACTACATCGTACCACCCCCAAACCAATGGGTTATGTGAAAAGATGAATAACACCGTTATCGACCTGTTGAAGACCTTACCTCTAGAAGAAATAACAAGCTACCTGACCTGGTAGATCTGTACAACCACATACCTGTGAGTTTCACCAATTGTACTCCAGCATATCTCATGCGAGCAAGACCCGGAAAGTTGCCCATGGACCTGGAGCTTGGTGTAGTAGAACCCGAAGCAGATATGTCCACTGAAGACTGGGACACGACGCGACACGAACAGTACAGGAGAGTACAGACCTGTGTCGAAGACAGTCTAAGTAGGGTGAGAGATAAGCAGGAAGCACAGTACAACAAGAGTGCACCAGCCGAAACCTTGACACCTGGAGAAATTGTGCTGAAACGAAAGAGAAGAAGCCACAAACTTGACGACCAGTGGGAAAGGGAACCTTACACTGTGTTGAATTCCAGATTCAACAATAGAAAAACCTGTCTAATTAGCAAAAACAGAGGAAAAACGACTGCAACGGTATCTAGAGACCATCTGAAGTTGTGTCCAGGACCGCTAAAGCCCCAGGAAGAAGTGCCTCTCATCGTACCGGAGGAGCCTAAAGAAGCAGTAATACATACTGAATTAGGAGATTTCCAGGCAGATTGGCCCCAACTAGGAGGAGCAGTGATAATACCTGTGATCCACTTCTACCAACAGCCAGAAGACCCTCCACAGCAAGTAGAACCTGTAGGTGCCCCAGAAGAGCCTGCTCAGGAATAATCCTCGGAAGATGGATCCCCAGTTGGAGCAGAGCAAGAAGGCCCAGCCAATGGTACACTTGCCAGTCCCGTAGAGAGGTTAAGGCAGTCTTGCAATCCCTCCACACCTAGAAGTGACAGAATGGGAGGTAGTACAAACACCAGTAACACACGCATCCCAGTACTACATAGGTCAACATGTAGCACGCAAGGTCAGACCCCTGTCAGATACAGAGAGTAGGAAGAGAAACTCTGATAGTATAAATAGTTGCCCCTTGGGGTATGTTATTCTTGTGTAATTTTCATGTATGTATTTATTGACTTATTTTTGCCTTACAATGGACATTTTAGGTGACATGGACACTGTTCTTGTTGCATTTAGTTACCCGTAAGGGTATATATATAAAGGACTCGGTGGCTGAGGACTGTGTGCAGCCCAAAAACTGTTTATTTGTCCATAATTGCACTCCCTGGAGTGCCACTTTTAGGTAACCACTGAACAAAAACCTGTTTGGCGTAGCGGAAGACGTGGTCCAACTCCGGATCACCTATGCCCTGCAGCCACGCCCAGGGCCTACGTGGAGGGTTTACGGACAGGTCCCTCAAGCTCCCTTGTACTTTGCAGTGAAATGGACACCCTGTTAGGGGACTCACTGACAATTGCTCAAAAACTTTAACTATTGTACATATATTGATCATTTATTATGTTTTTGTTACCTGTAACGTTGAAGCAAAGTGCCTCCCGTAAGGGAAGAAAAGTTGTTCTCTGTTTAACCTGTTTTGAGAAAAAAAAATGCTTCAGTCCAGGACTACTGAGTTTTACTAGGGGGGAATGTGGCGCCCTGCTGTGCATTGGTGCCACAGAACCCAGAAGGGTGCATCGATGGACTTCTCCACAAGAGGCCTTCACACATTCACACACCTCCACCCTACCACCGCAGACCAGCAGAGGGAGCCTGTTAGGGATATATAAAGGGAGGGTGGAGCCAGGCAGCTCGGTCTTAGTTTCAGTTCAGTGTTCAGAGAGAGAGGAACCCAGCTCAGAGTGAGCAGAGAGTGTGCTGACGCTCAGAGAGCAGTAAAGAGAGCAGCAAGCTGGCTGCTGTGCTTAGGCGAGCCAAGGCCTACAGCACGTGTGAAGGCTTAGTGAGGGCCTTGAGTGGGCCGAAGGCGAGAGGAGAAGGAAGAAGTAGCAAGGGGGCAGAGGAGCATACCAGGCTCACACCGATATATATACCGGACACCGGGTCCGCGCCTACCGGGACATTTATGCTCAGTAGGAACCACCGGAACCCCTGGAGGACTACAGGTCCCAGGTTCACCAAACGCTGGCTACAGTACCAGGGCTAGGAGTCACGGAGGTCCCAGCGTCCAGGGAGAGTGATCTCCAAAGAGAAGGTCCTACCACCAGGTCAGCAGGTCAGCAGGTGCAAAGAGAGACAGTAACCAAGGCCTAGCTCCAGGCAGGTCAGAAGTTTAGAGAAGAAAGCAACGTATCAGGAGGCCCTATACCCAATCACTGGAGAGCAAGTCCAGAAGTGCGCCCTTCACCTGGAGTACCCTGGACCGTGCCTGCAGCATCACCAGTAAAGGTACTGAAGCTTACCCCTGTGTGAGTTTCTTTCCTCCGGGACCATCCTGCCGTCTCTCCCCTGCACCACCATCCAGTACACCCCACGCTGCACTGAGGCCCGCTCCACCTGTGGGGAGCCATTCCATCACAAGCTGCCCTACCATCTGCCTCAGAGGACTGCTCCGCAGCGGCGGCACCCCTTAGCCGATTTCCACAGGTGGCGTCATGAACTGTCCAAATCAACCATATCTATCCCCCTTTTTACTGACCGCCCTGGGTCACGGACCAGGCCAGCCACCGTGGTATCCCCCGGCAACCAGAGGCCCGGCTGCCGAGTACCCCACGGCCCAGGGGGCGCGTCAGTTGCATCACTGAAAACCAGATACATTTCTCAACAATGAAATTGCAGCACCAAGAAGGAAATGTAAGTTTGCAATTCACATGATTGATAGACTTGTTAATGATATTAATGATATGCAAATGATAAAAAAATGGAAATAACATTTTCAAAACATCTCGATAAATTCAGTATTGAGTATAATAGCTACACACAAAATTACAGTCACTTATATGCCTTGGCATGCTATCATTGATTTTATTAATGGATGTCTGAGGATTGTTCTGCCACACCAAATGGGTAACAAATCACACAAAACTTAGGTATGCAAATTATCAGGATATGCTGCTGGCAGCTAACTTTCCAATTGTTAACAATGACATCTGAGATGTGCGCGATAGGAGGCAGGTCCGAAGAAGCTGCAGGCCATGTTAGTGATGCGCCCCCAGGGCCGTGGGGTTCTCGGCAGCCGGGCCTCTGGATGCCGGTGTAGGGGATATCACGGTGGCTGGCCCGGTCCGTGACCCAGGGCGGTCACTTAAAAGGGGGGAATATTATAGGGGATTTGGGAAAGTTCGTGATGCCACCTGTGGTACCTGGTGAGGATCACCAGCGCTGCAACAGTCCTCTGAGGCAGATGTTAGGGCAGCTTGTGATGGGACGGCTCCCCACAGGTGGAGCAGGCCTCAGGGCAGTGTAGTAGTAGAGAGTGGGTTGCGCTGGGCGTTGTGGTGCAGGGGGCACGATGGCGCCGATGAAGAATGGACCAAGGCAGTGCAGTGCAGTTATCCAAGATTTTACTCACAATTCGTTAGACACTTCACAGGTGCACTAAACAGGTAAAGGCCCCCCCGCGTCGCGCTGCGTTCACCGGGCAGCAGTTCAATCCTTCCTCAGGCAACTTGAGAATACCTGGCAGAACCCCACTTTCTCGTGTTCCTACTTTGACCTCCTTCACGCCGGTCTTTCTCCCTCCTGCTCTGCGCTGCCCACTCTCAATTCCGCTCGGGTGCTCTGAAGTCCTTCCTGTACGTCGGATCCGGGACCTACTTGACCCTCCTGGGGATTAGAATGCTGCAGCGATCCCTCTGTCTTCTGACAGATGCGGGGCGTACGGGTGCCGTCCTGCACGCGCCGTACCCCCTGGGATCAGCAGAAACATACATTGCGTCTTGCCCCTCCTGCCGGCCTGGAGCAGTGTAATGTTGGATGCAGGTTTTTGGCGTTCCATGCAGTACTCCCATCTTACCTGAGAGAAGGGAGACACCTCTGTGGCGACTGAACCCTCAGGGGCGCCACATTAGCATGTCTAAGTCATGCAGGCTACTCACAGTATCATGAAAAACAGAAACAAAACTCTTGGAACACTCTGGAGAAATGGCCGTACCACTGGTTCCACGTCCAAATCAATTTAATGCCAAGCTGTTAGTGTACCTGGAATGAAGATCAGAAAGATCTGACTATCATGTATTCTGCCACCCCCACAGCATAATACAGGGAATAAGACCAGTGTGATATTACATCATGAAGGCCTCTTCATTGTGTTGTTCAAATAATCTCCTACCAATCTCCAGCTATCATTGTGTCCAAGACAAGAGCTGGACTCCACCACCACACCATTATAGCCTTTCAGAGCAGTGACGTGAGGTTGATGGAACATCTATAGCTGGCTATCTGGCTCATATCATGAAGATATCATCTTATGATTTGTCTAGACACTGTTTGACGGCCATTATAGTGGTTCAGCCATTTCTCTGAAGTGTCCCTGGAGCAGTTTTTCAAAATGATAATTCAAGGCTGTCATAGAAAATATTAAAATCTTTGAAGCCACTAGTGAAGGTGACAAGCCCAGGGGAATGGGGATGACTCGGTACCCGGGCCTTTGCCTGGCCTTTGGGATGTCGCGGTGGTCGGCTCCCGGGCCCGTACCCTGGGGTCAGCTTTTAAAAGGGATTGTTTGTTAATTTTATGAAAGTTCGTGACGCCACCTGTGGTTTCTGGTAAGAATCACCAGCGCTGTGGCAGTCCACTGAGGCCGGTGAGAAGGCAGCTCGATGGTATAGCTCTCCACAGGTGGAGCTAGGCCTCAGGGCAGTGTACGGAGAGGGGGATGCAGGACAGAGGGGACCCAGCCGGGTCAGAGCAAGAACGGGGATGGACACAGTAGTCACTTCAGTACCTTTAACTGGTGGTAATTCAGGCACATCCCGGAGCACTGTAGGGTGAAGGGTGCATATCAGGATCCTCCTCAATGAGCAGGTGTAGGGCCTCCTGTTTCTTGCCTCTGCATAGTAAGTTTCTGACCTGCCTGGAGCTAGGCCTAACTTTATCTCTGTCCTGCACCGGCTGACGTTGTGGTAGGGCCTTCTCTTGGAGTGCACGCTCCCAGCTTACGGGGCCTATGTGTCTCCTGGCTCTGTTATGTATTAGCTCTCTGGTGAACCTGGGACCTGTAGTTCTCCAGGGATTCCGGTTATGCCTAACTGGGTCGTAGAGATCCCGGTAAGCTCGGACCCGGTGTCCAGTATATGTTTCGGGGTGAGCTGGGTAAGCTCCTCTGCCCCCACTGCTACTCACTTTCCACTCGCCTTCGGCCTATTAGGGCCCTCACTAGGCTACTCACACTAATGGCAGCTTGCCGCGCTTCACCGATCTTATGGCGCCGGCACACCTTAAGCTCTAACTGAGCTCCCTGAATCTAGCTAGCAGGAGCCTCGTGCTCCACTGCTAAACTATTAGCTGAGTTCTCTAAACTAGACTGAGCTCCACTGCAGACTAACCTGTTTCTGTGTCTCACTCTGCAGGAACTGAACTGCCTAGCTCCACCTTCCCTATTTATATCCCTAACGGGCTCCCTCTGCTGGTCTGAGGTGGAAGGTGGAGTTGTTTGAATGTTTATGGGGGCCTCTTGTGGAGGAATCCATCAATGCACTCTTCCAGGATCTGTGATACCAAGCTCAGCTGGGCGTCACAAAGGGGCAGTCACCCCCCTCTCTACTCCCCTCTCTCTTTTGCAGTAGGACAAGAGCTGGCAACCTATCTGACACTCTTAGAAGTAGACTTGCATAATGTGCATAAAGAAGCAAGAAATGAAAATGTGGGAAGTCCTTTGGTCAATCCCATAATTGTCCGGACGATAGGGGGCAGCAAAGAGCTGTTCACTACAAACATATAACAGTGGGTGGTTCTGTGTGACCTCTTGGGCTGTTGTGTGTTTATCTTTGACAAATTGGTGTTGGGATTCTGCGTGATCTCTCCGGTGTCACCCTTGACAATTGGTGGCAGCGGTGGGATATTACAGAACATCAGTGATCTGGTCTGAGAAATCATTACTGTCACTGAAAACTTGCACGATTCTTGCGAGAATTCTGTGCAGAGTTTTTGAGGAATCAGACTCAGTATTTATTTTTTTTTATCTGGGACAATACTGTATGTGTGGCAGGTACAACCAGCAGACCAAAGATACTTTTATTGCCATCTGTACAATGAGATGGATTGCCTCCATGGGCAAAACCAGGCATCAAATGATTGCTGAACTGTTGATAAAAAAGTACCAGCTGACACCAGACGTGTACCGCTAAAAGTTGCGGGCCCTCCAGCGTGGACCACACAACCACTACAGTGATGTGGTGGATGGGCTCAGAACCAACTTCAAGCAGTGGATCCAGGGTCTATCAGTTACCACCTTCGAGGAATTGGAGGACCTGATGGTGAAAGATCAGTTCCTTCATCTTTGCCCTGTGGAGGTGCGACAGTTTGTGCTGGATTGGTAGCTAAAGGAGGCCACCAAGGATGTAGAGATTGCAGATGCTTATGAGGCCAACCATACGCCTGAGGTCCGGAAGTCAGCTGTTGCCAGCTGGAAAGGGGCTAACCCGACATCCACTCCAGTGCCCCTGGCAGCCAGCCCTCAGTAGGACAAGAGCTGGCAATCTAGCTGACAGTCTTAGAAATAGGCTTGAATAATGGGCATAAAGAAGCAAGAAATTAAAATGCGGGAAGTCCTTTGGTCAATCTCGTAATTGTTCAGACGATAGAGGGCAGCAGAGAGCTGTTCGCGACAAACATATAACAGCGGGTGGTTCTGTGTGACCTCTTGGGCTGTTGTGTGTCTATCCTTGACAAATTGGTGGTGGGATTCTGCGTGATCTCTCCGGTATCATCCTTGACAATTGGTGGCAGCCATCTTCCAGTACCGGACCTGCATATGACTCCTGGCGGTGCTATACCTGTGACCAAACTGGTCACATCAACCTCGTCTGCACAGAGAGGCAGAAGATGAACCCCACACCTGAGGCCCAGGGGCCTAGTGCAGCTATTCTTTTTGTGGGTGGAACGGTTAGGAGGGCCCATGAGTGTTTGAAACTGGTTACTGTGGGCAACACCATTACTATTGGGCTCAAGGAAACCGGGGCAGAATGTACCCTCTTACACCCTGAGTTTGTGTTACCGGAAGAACTCGTCCCTGGGAAGACCTTGTCACCAGGTTTGGGGGTGTTCGCCGTCCCTTAGCGATGACCCGTGTTTTCCTGGATTGGGGTGGAGGGGGTTAAGGCAAGTAGGAGTGTCAGAGACTCTCCCCACAAATGTATTATTGGGAACTGATCTGTGACGGTTGGTTGCCCACTACATTCCTGACAACACTCCCAGATTTAATATATCATGTGATGCAACTGTTAATAATGTGAATGCCATGTATAATGAAAATCTATGTTGTGGTAAAGGAGAATTCCAGTCAGCCTGTATAAAAAACGACTGATGGTGGCAGCGAGTAGTCTTGGGTTACCCTGGGGCTAGCCGTAACTGTATCCGGGGTATATACAGTATTGTTCAAAATAATAGCAGTGTGTTCATGAGTTAAGCACAAAATCTTTATACTAGTTTTTATTTCCATGCATTAGGAACATTGCACACTGTTTTCTAATTCAAAACATGAAGAGAAATGTATATAATTTTTAACTACTTTACAGAAAATAACACAAAATGAACATTGGGCTGTTCTAAAAAAAATAGTAGTGTCTGCATTTGTCTTTACAAACTCACAATATGTACTCTTTTTTTGAGGATTTAGGATTCCTGTGAATCACTAACCTAATATTTAGTTGTATACCCACAGTTTTTTAGAACTGCTTCACATTTATGTTGCATAGAGTCACCCAACTTCTGGCACCTGTCAACCATTATTCTAGCCAGGGATGCTTTGATTACATCCCACAATTTTTTGGCATTTGTTGGCTTTGCCTCAGAAACGGCATTTTTGATGTCTCCCCACATGTGCTCTATTGGATTAAGGTCCGGGGATTGGGCTGGCCACTCCTCAATCTCAATTTTGTTGGACTGGATCCAAGATTTTACTTGTTTACTGGTGTGTTTAGGGTCGTTGTCTTGTTGAAACACCTATTTCAAGGGCATATCCTCTTCAGAGTATGGCATAATGACCTCTTCAAGTATTTTAATATTATCTAAACTGGTTCATAATCCCTGGTATGCGGCAAATAGGTCCAGCATCATAGTAAGAGAAACATGCCCATATCATGATGCTTGCACCACCATGCTTCACTGCCTTCAGAGTGTACTGTGGCTTGAATGCATAGTTTGGGAGTCGCCTGACGAACTGTCTGCGGACCTTGGCCTAAAAATAACAATTTTACTTTCATCAGTCCGCAAAATATTTCTCCATTTCTCTTTAGGCCAGCTGTTGTGTTCTTTCTCAAATTGTATCCACTTCAGTACATGTCTTTTTTTTTAACAGTAGGACTTTGCTGGGACTTCTAGCTAAGAGATTAGCTTCACACAGGCGTCTTCTAACAGTCACAGTACTCACAGGCAACTTGAGACTGTCTTTGATCATCCTGGAGCTGATAATTAGTTGAGCCTTTGCCGTTCTGGCTATTCTTCAATCCATTCGAATGGTAGCCCTCCATTTTCTTCCATGTCTCTCTGGTTTGCTTTCCATTTTAAAGCATTGGAGATCATTTTAGCTGAACAGCCTATCATTGTCTGCACTTCTTTATAAGTTTTACCATCTCCAATCAACTGTTTAATCAAAGTACGCTGTTCTTCTGAACAATGTCTTGAACGACCCATATTTCTCAGGCTTTCAGGGGCAGCATGGTGGCTCCGTGGTTAGCACTGCAGCTTTGCAGTCCTGGGTCAAAATCCCATCAAGGAGTTTGTATGTTCTCCCCGTGTTTGCGTGGGTTTCCTCCAGGTTCTCCAGTTTCCTCCCACACTCCAAAGACATACTGATAGGGAATCTAGACTCTGAGCCCCAATGGGGACAGTGCCGATAATGTCTGTAAATTGTCTGAATTGTAAAGCGCTGTGGAATATCTTGGCCCTATATAAATAAAAAGATTATTATTAAGATTATTAAATGCATGTGCAACATGTGCTGGCTTCACCCTTAAATAGGGGCCAGCTGATTCACACCTGTTTCTTCACAGAATGATTGACCTCACTAATTGAACACCACACTGTTATTATTTTGAACACACTCCCTTTCAAATAATTATTCAAATACACAGACTCAAAAACATGAATGCTGAGTCTGCTGGTTTTCTTTGAATTTACTGCACCAACTGGTAAATTGTTTGAAATGTGGTAACATAATTTATACCAAAAACAGTGATTAATCTGGTTATTTTTAATCCCTTAGTGACCAATTTTTTGAAATATGACCAGTGTCACTTTATGTAGTAATTAGGGTTGAGCGAGCATGCTCGACACTGCTCGTTACTGGCCCGAGCATCTCACTACTCGGTATGTTCGGCGAGCACCGAGCATTTCCGGGTTACTCGGGCGGGAGCTCGGGTCTCCGCCCTACACGCTTGACGCTCTTTACAGAGCCAATGAACATGCAGGGATTGCCAGCCAGTCACTGTAATGCCGCAGCCATGTTGGTTGTGGGCATTACAGTGCTTGGCTGGCCGCACAGCGTCACCTCGAGTATTTAAAACCGGGCGTCGCCATCTTGGACACAGTCGCTCCAGATCAGACGGTGTAGGGTCAGTGCTGCAGAGCTAGGGAGAGATTTATACTGCGAAATAGTTAGTGTAGGGTCTCTAAAGCCTGCTAAATCAAACAAACAGTCCTTCTTAGGACTAATATCCATAACAGATTTCAGGCAGGCAGGCAGGCTGTATAGGAGACGCAGTGGTTATACCAACAAACACTGCATTACAGTCCTGTATGCTAATGCTGGTCAAATTTCTAGACTTAGCCCCAGGTCTCAGGGGCCAGGAAAAATCCTTTTTTTTTCATCTAAATCCTGTTTTTTTTTTTTCCTCAGTCAGACTGTACAAATACCCGTCTTATTAACATTTTGGTATCCCCCCCCCCAAAAAAAAAATTGAGTGTGTCGCTGACTGTTCAGACACCAATATCTATTTTAACAAGTCTGGTATACACCAGGAAATTATAACTGTGGTTTTGCAGTTCCATGGTTCAAATCTCTGTATTATCCACTTTTTTGTCTTTTTTGCATAAAAAAAAAACATTTTCAGTGTCTTGCTGACTGTTCAGACACCAATATATCTGTTTAAAAGAGTCTGGTGTAGGCTAGAGAACTAGAACTGTGGTTTTACTCTTCCACGGTTCAAATCAGGGTGTTATCAACTTGCTTGCCTTTTTTCCATAAAAAAAACAGTTTGAGTGTGTCGCTGACTATTCAGACACCAATATATCTATTTTAACAAGTCTGGTATACACCAGGAAATTATAACTGTGGTTTTGCAGTTCCACAGTTTAAATCTCTGTGTAATACACTTTTTTGTCTTTTTTGCATAAAAAAAAACATTTTCAGTGTCTAGCTGACTGTTCAGACACCAATATATCTGTTTAAAAGAGTCTGGCCAGAGAACTAGAACTGTGGTTTTCCTCTTCCATGGTTCAAATCTCCTTTTTATTACCCTTTTGCCATTGATAGTGCGAGTGTAAGCTATTTTACTTCATTTATAATGGGCAAGGCGCGTGGCAAGGGACGTGGAACTGGACGTTCTGGCGATGGTGCGTGCAGAGGATGGGGCCGTGGCCAAGGTGAAAATGTGCCACAACCAACAGCCACATCTTCTCGCTCCCAGTTCTTGACCGAATTACTAGGGAAGCACACAACAGCACCACTATTGCGAACTGATCAGTGTGAACAGGTTATTAATTGGATAGCAGATAATACTTCCAGTCACCTGGGCACCACCACATCCGGTCTGTCTTCAACACGGTCAAGTGTTAGTAGCCGTGAGTCTCGACTGCATACTCCTCCTCACCCTGATGCTCCTTCCTCCCACCATGCCGAATGTCGTTAGACAGCAACTGATCCCACAGTTGGACACTCTGAAGAGCTGTTCACTGGTCCATTTCCATATTTGTGCCCCTCGCCTGCTCTGCTTGAAGTGGTGGAAGAGGAGATCCTATGTAGCGATGGCCAAATATTTGAACAGCCACGGCCACAGAAGGCGACACTGGCAATTTGTCACAAGAGGTGGACGATGACGAGACACAATTGCCACAAAGTGAGGAGGAGGACCGTGATGCGGAAGTGGAAGAGGAGGAGGTGGTGGATGATCTAGTAACTGACCCAACGTGGCAGGAGGACATGCAGAGCGAGGCCAGCAGCACACAGGGGGAGGGAGGCAGTGTACCCCAACAAGCAGGAAGAAGCATGTGGTGGCCGCAGACAGAAGGCGGGGAAACGTTCCCTGTAACACCAACACGAGGGACGTTGCCAGTACAACCGGTAGGTCTTCCAGAGTCTGGAATTTTTTTAAAGACTCTGCTGATAACCCCAAAAAGGCCATTTGTACCACCTGCCAGGCCAGCATCAGCAGGGGTGACAAAACTACAAGCCTTACCACCACCAGCATGATCAGGCACATGGCAGCAAAGCACCTGACTTTGTGGGGCGAAACCCAGGGTCCACGACAAGTGTCAGCGGGTGTCACCACTGCTTCTTCCGCTGTTGTACGTGGAAGAGAACCCCCTGTTGTGCGTGCAAGGCTATCCCCTGTCCATACTGCATGCAAAGATGCTCCCTCCTCTCAGTCTTCACTTGTTATGGCAGTTTCTCAAGAAACAGCATCAACGTCCACGTCCCACCGCAGCGTTCAATTGTCCATATCCCAGAGCTTTGAACGAAAGCGCAAATTAGCATCCAATGCCCCACAGGCCACAGTCCTAAATTTGCATATTTAACGACTGCTTGCGTTGGAAATGCTGCCTTTTAGGCTGGTGGAGACAGAATCCTTCCGCAACCTTATAGCGGTGGCCGTCCCTCGATACTCGGTCCCCAGCCGACATTACTATTTTGCCCGGTGTGCCATCCCCGCACTACACAAGCACGTGTCCCAAAACATCTGCCGTGCCCTCAACAACGCAGTTACTGGGAGAGTCCACCTGACAACGGACACGTGGACAAGTGCTTGTGGCCAGGGATGGTACAGCTCCCTGACGGCACACTGGGTAAACATAGTGGAAGCCAGGACCCAGTCGAACCTTGGGACGGAACACATCCTCTCCACACCGAGGATTGCGGGCCCTATGTCAGTCAGAGTTGCCCCCCACAGTGTACAGCTCCTGCGCATCATCCTCCTCCACCTCATGTTCAGCCTCCATCTCAGATATCACCACATCAGTTACAAGCTGGAAGCACTGCAGTACTGCCTCAGCCAAGCGGCAACAGGCTGTGCTGAAACTCATAAGCTTAGGTGATAAACCTCACACTGCTTGTGAGTTGTGGACAGCTGTGAAAGAGCAGGCAGATCTGTGGCTGAGACCGCTGTACCTACATCCAGGCATGGTCGTGTGTGACAGTAGCCGTAACCTGGTGACGGCTCTGAGGCGAGGCGAGATCACACACGTACCATGCCTGGCTCATGTGCTTAACTTCGTGGTTCAGCGGTTTCTTAAATCGTACCCCGAGTTGCCAGATCTGCTTGTCAAAGTACACCGCCTGTCAGCTCATTTTCGGAAGTCGGCTACAGCTTCCACCGCCCTTGCGGTGGAGTACCAGCTGCAACAAGGCCATCGATATTCAGGTCAGACTCCACACATAAGACCTCAGGAGTGGACCTGGATGTCTGACATTTGTACCATCCTGACAAACTTTGAGGAGTCCACCAAGATGGTGAGTGGCGATGACGCTATCATTAGCGTCAGCATCCCACTTGTCTGTCTTTTGCAACGCTCTCTGTAGAGAATTAAAGAAGAGGCATTGCAGCCAGAGTATGATGAGATGGATCAAGAAGCCATAGCGGGCGATTACACACAGCCCAGCCTCTTCTCTTCCCAACATGCATTGGGGGACAATGAGGGAGAGGAGGAGTAGGAGGAAGAACATGAGCTGGTATCATGCGCTTGAGACAGTAGTACCTGTACAACTGTCATACCGTCGGTTCAGCGTGGGTGGCCTGAGGACAGGGGGGAGGAGGAGGAGGAGGAGAGCATGGTCAGTCGTCATCTGGGTGAGGACACGGAAGTCTTGCCCGTTACCAGTCTGGCACGCATGGCTGACTTTATGTTACGCTGCCTTAACCGTGACCCTCTCGTTGTCAAAATGTTGGGTGAAAGTCATTACTTGTTGATGACACTTTTAGACCCCCGCAACACTCTCTTATTCCTGAGGTGGAGAGGTCTGCAAAAATGGGGCAGTACCAGAAGGCCCTTGCTGCAGAACTGTTAAAAAAATTCCCATCTGAACACGCTAGCGGCAGAGGTCACAGTTCGTTGACCAACGAAGGCGTACAGGCGAGAGAGACTCAACTCCAATCCAGCAGAGGCAGGGGAACACTGTCAGCATTCTGGGACAGTTTTCTGAGACCCGCCCAGCTTACAGGCCCTGAGGCGTGGGGTACTCTCACAAGGAGTGGAAAGTTTCAAAAGATGGTGAGGGAGTACCGTGCCGACAGTAACAGCGTCCTCCGTGATTCCTCTGTGCCTTTTAATTATTGTGTATCCAAGCTGGACACTTGGAATGAACTCACTCTGTACGCCTTGGAGGTCCTGGCCTGCCCTGCCACTAGCTTGTTATCGGAGCGTGTTTTTAGTGCCGCTGGGGGAATTATAACTGATAAGCGCACTCGCCTGTCAACTGACAATGCTGATAAGCTGACCCTTATCAAAATGAACAAGGGCTGGATTGGGCCAGACATCTCATCACCACCAAATGACAGCAGAGTAACATAAAATTAAATCCACTGTGTTGTTTCGGGAGGTGTATTCCCATGCACCACTTCACACCCACACATGGGTATACGCTTCCTCATTTCGGCTGTTTTTTGCTCTTCTCCTTATCCTCAGCCTCCACCACCACTATACCACCAGGGTGACCGTGGTCCGTATTGCCAGCATTGCAAGTTCCTCTGTCCTAATTTTTGGCAGCTTTTGCTTGGAAGGCATAGGCAAAGACTATGGGAGACCCAGCCCCCAATAATGGAAATAATGTTTTTAATATGCTGTACTGCATGGCTCTTGTAAGGGGCATTAAAATTGTCTTGTTAAGCTACTGTGACCTCCACGTCTCTTCCACGGGGCATTGCTATTGTCTTTTTATTCCACTGCGACCTCCATCACTCTTCCAAGGGGCATTAAAATCGTCTTGTTAAGCTACAGCGACCTCCATCACTCTTCCGAGGGGCATTGATATTGTCTTTTTATTCCACTGTGACCTCCACCACTCTTCCAAGGGGCATTAAAACCATCTTGTTAAGCTACTGCGACCTCCACCACTCTTCCAAGGGGCATTGATATTGTCTTTTTATTCCACTGTGACCTCCACGTCTCTTCCAAGGGGCATTTAAATCGTCTTGTTAAGCTACTGTGACCTCCACGTCTCTTCCAAGGGGCATTTAAACGATCTTGTTAAGCTACTGTGACCTCCACGTCTCTTTCAAGGGGCATTAAAACCGTCTTGTTAAGCTACTGCGACCTCCACCACTCTTCCAAGGGGCATTGATATTGTATTTTTATTCCACTGCGACCTCCACCACTCTTCCAAGGGGCATTAAAACCATCTTGTTAAGCTACTGTGACCTCCACGTCTCTTCCAAGGGGCATTGATATTGTCTTTTTATTCCACTGTGATCTCCACCACTCTTCCAAGGGGCATTGATATTGTCTTTTTATTCCACTGTGACTTCCACGTCTCTTCCAAGGGGCATTAAAACCGTCTACCGTCTTGTTAAGCTACTGCGACCTCCACCACTCTTCCAAGGGGCATTGATATTGTCTTTTTATTCCACTGTGACCTCCTTGTCTCTTCCATGGGGCATTAAAACCGTCTTGTTAAGCTACTGCGACCTCCACGTCTCTTCCAAGGGGCATTAAAACCGTATTGTTAAGCTACTGTGACCTCCACGTCTCTTCCACGGGGCATTGTTATTGTCTTTTTATTCCACTGCGACCTCCACCACTCTTCCAAGGGGCATTAAATCCGTCTTGTTAAGCTACTGTGACCTCCATCACTCTTCCAAGGGGCATTGATATTGTCTTTTTATTCCACTGTGACCTCCACCACTCTTCCAAGGGGCATTAAAACCTCTTGTTAAGCTACTGCGACCTCCACCACTCTTCCAAGGGGAATTGATATTGTCTTTTTATTCCACTGTGACCTCCACCACTCTTCCAAGGGGCATTGATATTGTCTTTTTATTACACTGTGACCTCCACGTCTCTTCCAAGGGGCATTAAAACCGTCTTGTTAAGCTACTGTGACCTCCACGTCTCTTCCAAGGGGCATTAAAACTGTATTGTTAAGCTACTGTGACCTCCACCACTCTTCCAAGGGGCATTGATATTGTCTTTTTATTCCACTGTGACCTCCACCACTCTTCCAAGGGGCATTAAAACCGTATTATTAAGCTAATGTGACCTCCACCACTCTTCCAAGGGGCATTGATATTGTCTTTTTATTACACTGTGACCTCCACCACTCTTCCAAGGGGCATTAAAACCGTCTTGTTAAGCTACTGCGACCTCCACCACTCTTCCAAGGGGCATTGATATTGTCTTTTTATTCCACTGTGACCTCCACCACTCTTCCAAGGGGCATTAAAACCATCTTGTTAAGCTACTGCGACCTCCACCACTATTCCAAGGGGCATTGATAATTTCTTTTTATTCCACTGTGACCTCCACGTCTCTTCCAAGGGGCATTTAAACCGTCTTTTTAAGCTACTGTGACCTCCACGTCTCTTCCAGGGGGCATTAAAACTGTCTTGTTAAGCTACTGTGACTTCCACGTCTCTTCCAAGGGGCATTAAAACCGTCTTGTTAAACCACTCTGAACTCCACAGCTCTTCCAAGGGGCATTGAAATGTTGTTTTTAATTAATTCTAATCTCCACAACTCTTCCAACGGGCATTGCATTTCCTCCTAATTTTAGTCAGCTTTTGCTTTTCAATGCATAGGCAAACACTAAGAGAGACCCACTCCCCAATAATGGGTAGAAGTAGAAGCTTTTTAGTACGTTGTAATCCACGTCTGTTTCAAGGGGCATTGCAGTTCCTCATAATTTTTTGAAAGCCTTCCATTCACTGCTTAGGCCAACAGTGTACAGGAGACCCAGTTGCTATAAATGGAGAAAACGGTTTAGTTAAGGCCCTCTGACCTCCATGTCACTTCCAAGGGGCATTGGAGTGCCTCAAAATTTTTGGTAGGCATTGTACTCACTGTATGCCCTATAACTGTGTAGCCGAACCACTCCTTTTGGTACAGAAACATATCCTACAAGACATGTGTGGTTGACTGGCCTGATATTGATGTGAATGGTCCCTGTTTCTCCTGCTCTTTCTCCTTTGCCACCACCTCATCCATCATTCATCACATGAAGCTTTGTTTTAGCCGGAGTCATAGAACTGGGATAGTAGCAGGAAAACATCGTGCAATCCTCGGAGGAGGTAGGATATGCGCCAAAACGCTGACCACCTCAGGCCTAGCTGCTACTAAATACACGGGCTTGCATTCCAAGGAACAGAAAGCTAAGGAGATGGATGGCCTCATAATCATGAATAATTTACTCATTGTGTAGGAGGCCAACCACTGCTGCTGTCTACCTTCTGAACTTTGTGTTGAAGCCTGATTGACCCAGGACCCGCAATCCTCTATGTCTGGAGGACGTGTTGCATCCCAGTGTCCAACTATGTCCTGGCTTCCACAATATTAACCCAGTGTGAAGGCGTCAGTGAGATGAACCATCCCTGGCCATATTCACTTGTCCACGTGTTTGTGGTTAGGCTGTCCTTCAAATAGGGGCGGCTGGGGACCGTTTATGGACACCCGGCCGCCCCCAGGCGGCTGGGGACCGAGTGTGGACACCTGGCCGCCGGGCGGCTGGGGACTGAGTATGGATACCAGGCCGCCGACGCAGCCATGACATGGTGGCCGGCATCTGCCTCCACAAGCCTAAAAGGCCTCATTTCAAGTGCAAGCAAGCTAGCAGTATGGTATTGCAGCCAGGGGGTGGGTGGGTGGCAGGCTGCACACTTACGCTTGCATTCAAGAAAACAAAGCAGATGCTAACTTCTATCATCATCATCATGCTCCTCACCTTGGCACTCTCAACTCCCCTGATGGAGAAGCCAGGGCCCACCGGAGGAGTCTGGTTGTCTGGTGGGCTCGGCCAATGCTGCCCTAAAGCAGGCCAGGCTAAGAAAAGTGTGGGGAAGGTTACCGGGACAAATAGGGGTGGCTGGGGACCGAGGATGGACACCCGGCCGCCCCTGGTGGCTGGGGACCAAGCGTGGACACCGGGCCGCCGGGCGGCTGGGGACTGAGTATGGATACCAGGCCGCCGACGCAGCCATGACGTGGTGGCCGGGGTCTGCCTCCACAAGCCTAAAAGGCCTCATTTCAAGTGCAAGCAAGCTAGCAGTATGGTATTGCAGCCTGGGGGTGGGTGGGTGGCAGGCTGCATACTTGCGCTTGCATTGCAAGGAATGGGGGAATGGGGGAGGTACAATTGAACACTGCCCTGGGATAAGGACTTGCACGGGGATAGTTGCAAGTCTGCTTCTTCTGATGCGGTAAGAATCACTTCTGATGGGCACACTTTTAGGCAATGACCTGGGTATCAGAGATGCTTCCAGGGGTCTTCCCCATGCTGTTCCCATGTCTTTTCAGCACTGTATGCAAGTGTCACACAGCACATGGCAAGATAAGTTTGTAAAATGTTAAAATGACATTTCCAGGTGAATGCATTTGTCACGGTTGAAAGCAATACAAAAGTGCAAAAACGCATAAAAAATGCTACTTGTGAACATAGCCCAAGGTGTGGAGAAGTATTTTTGTTTTTGGTGATTTATTTTACCTTATACACAAGTCTTTACCCTGGAAAGGATGTTCCTTAACATATTTCACAGGAAAGCAGTTTCAGTTTCATTTTTGAACATTTTATTGTGAGCCCGTAAAAGTGGCTTAATACCTCTGACCACGTTGTTGACAGCAGTGACCTAGGGGTCAGAAATGCTTCCTGGGGCGATCACCATGCTGTCCCCATGTCATTTGAGCTCTGTCACTATCGTTTTTGGCACTTTTTAGGCTTTCTACAGACTGCCAGGGGTGCCGCCGCAAAAATGCTCGGGTCTACCATAGACTAACATTGGGCTCATTGCTCGGGTCGAGCACCCGAGTATCACGGTGAGCTCGGCCCGAGCTTCGAGCACCCGAGCATTTTAGTGCTCACTCAACACTAGTAGTAATAACTCTGGAATGCTTCAACATATCCCATTGATTTTGAGATTGTTTTTTGTGTGACACATGATACTTTATAATAATGGTAAATTTAGGTTGATAAGTTTTGCGTTTATATATAAAAATATTAGAAATTTGACAAAAATGTTTTAAAAATTGCAATTTTCAAACTTTGAATGACTATCCCTTTAATCCCAATAGTCATACCACACAAAAACATTAATACATAACATTTCTCTCATGTCTGCTGTACATCAGCACCATTTGTAAAGTGTTGTTTTATTTTGTTAGCATTTTAGAAGGTTTAAAAATATAGCAGGAAATTTATAAAACTTATTTTTATAGGGACCTGTTCAGTTTTAAAGTGACTTTAGGGGTCCTATATGTTGGAAATCACACAAAAGTCATACCATTTTAAAAACTGCACCCCTCAAGGTATTTGAAATTGCTTTCAGGTAGTTCATTAATCCTTCTGGTTCTTTTCAGAAAGTAATGGAATGTGGCATGACAAGAATGAAAAAGTTTTATTTTTACCACCTAAATTTTGATAACTTCTGAACAGGCCGCTATAGCTGGCAGACTCTAAGGCCATTATTTGTCACAGGCACCTACCATGGCAAACATCAGGACCACACAATCAAGATCTAAAAGTGCCAATGAGGTTAAAGAGAGAGCCCCCACACTCTGTTAACTATTTAGATTCTTTAGTCACTATGGACAGCAGAATCTAAGGGGTTAAACGTACATGGTCGGTGCCAACACTGATCATGGCTGATGCAGCAAGCTGTCGGCTATAATGTACAGGTGACAGTTACAGGATTGTCACCTGTTGGGGAACGCTAATCTCTTATATCGCAGGTCAGTAAAAAGACATCTATTGGTCACTAAGGGGCTAACACTACTGTACACATATTCCAGGCGTTGGAATAGTAGGTGTGTATACCATATGCTCACTGTTAGTTTCCCGATAACCGGTCTATTAGTGGAAACAGCCTACGGCCTCCTCCGTTAAACGTCTGTTGATTGCGTAATTGTTTGGACGATAGGGGGTAGCAAAAAGCTGTTAGTTCATACATACACTGTGTTCCAAATTATTATGCAAATAATATTTTCTCAGATCTTCCCAAATTACCTATATGAATTGCAGTCATTGTAATTTTCCAGTCAAATAACTATTAGAGTACAATTGAAAGGTTTTTGTACAAACTGCCTATGATAACAGTATATTTTTAAAAAAATAAAAAACTCAAACTGCACTCAAAATGCATGTTCCAAATTATTATTCACAGCAGAGTTTTCAACCTTTTCATTTTAATAAAGAACAAAAAAATGGTCATTTTTGAAATTATAAGCATTAGCAGGTTATTACAAACTTAAATCAAACAGTTTTCAACTCAAAACTTTATTCTAGGTGATGTTACATTTGCACATAGGACCCCTTGTTCGAAAGGAGCTTCTGAACTCTCTCGTCCATTGAATTTGTCAGGTTTTGGATGGTTTCTGCTTCAATTGTTTTGCATGAGGACAGAATACACTCCCAGAGCTATTGCTTAGATGTGAACTGCCTCCCGCCATCATAGACACTCCTTTTGATGATGCTCCAGAGGTTCTGAATGGGCATAAAAGGGGACAAACTTATGGTGTGGCACCCATGCTCCCCTGACCTCAACCCCATTGAGAACCTCTGGATCATCATCAAAATTCAATGGACGAGAGAGTTCAGAAGATCTTTTCGAACAAGGGGTCCTATGTGCAAATGTAACATCACCTAGAATAAAGTTTTGAGTTGAAAACTGTTTGATTTCAGTTTGTAATAACCTGCTAATGCTTATAATTTAAAAAATGACCATTTTTTTGTTCTTTATTAAAATGAAAAGGTTGAAAACTCTGCTGTGCATAATAATTTGGAACATGCATTTTGAGTGCAGTTTGAGTTTTTTATTTTTTTTTAAAATATACTGTTATCATAGGCAGTTTGTGCAAAAACCTTTCAATTGTACTCTAAGGCTATGTGCACACGATGCAGAAATGAAGCAGAAAATTTCTGCATCATTTCTGCATCTCCCTGGCAGAAAAAACGCATGCAGATTGTGCATGCGTTTTTCCTGCAGAATACATGCGGATCCACATGCAGATTCACATGCGTTTCCGCATGCAGATTGACAAGCGCTTTCCAGGCGATTTTAGCATCACCTGGAAAGTGCTTGACAACTAGGTCACACTATATAAATCCATGCAAACAGCATGGATTTATATAGTGTGACCCGAGAGAGTGTATATACTTACCTCCGATGGCCCGCGCTGTCCTGCTCACTCCGTTCTCCCGGCTGCCGGCAACTTTGAATTGAAAGACCTGCCGACGTCAGCGTCACGTGACCCGTCACATGACTCTGACGTCACCGCAGGTCCTACAACTCACTGCAAGTGCCGGGAAGCAAGCAGGAGCGCTGCGCGGGCCGACAGATGGTAAGTATATATATATTTTTTATTTTATTCTTGTTTTACAGCTTTTTTAATGGTACCTGGGTGTGGATGAGACTCTCCTCTCCTCCACACCCGGGTACCATCCGCACATTAGAACGCACCAATTATGCAAGTACAGATGCAGTCTTGCGGAATTGGCGCGTTCTAATGCAAGTCAATGGCGGCGAAAACGCCGCGTTTGAAATGACATGCTGCGGATTTTTGAGCGCAGCGTTTACGCTGCGGAAAAATCCGCATCATGGGCACAGCACATGCGGATTTCAATTGGGGAACATTGCTTCCCTTCTACCATGCGTTTTTCATGCGTTTCCGCGGTGTTTACGCAACTGCAAAAACGCCGCGGAAACGCATGAAATACGCATCGTGTGAACTCAGCCTAATAGTTATTTGACTGGAAAATTACAATGACTACAATTCATATAGGTAATTTGGGAAAATCTGAGAAAATATTATTTGCATAATAATTTGGAACACAGTGTATAACAGTGGGTGGTTCTGCGTGACATCTCAGGCTGTTGTGTTTATCCTTGACACAGGCTATAACATCTACGCTAGTTTCTGTCCCTTTTGTTTCCATCTCTGTCATGGGTGACACAGGGCGAATACTCTGGTATCACAATTTTACTCCTGAGACCAGTTGTACCGCCCAACCTGGATGCTTGGTGGTTAATTTCTTGCTTGACAGAATATTTCTCTGCTGTGAACCCTAGGCAGGGGTCTCTATTTATTGTCCAGAGACTGTGTGGCTCCAACCCAGGGGCTACTGTGTATGTCCAGGTCCATGTAAAGGGATTACCGTATTTTGCGGATTATAAAACGCACCAAATTATAAGATGCACCCCTAATTTTTGGGTGTAAAATAGGATTTTTTTTTTCTAAATAAAATGGTGCGCCTTATAATCCTGTTTACCTGGTGGGCAGCGTGGTCACACATACCTGAGACTGGCGGCGGAGGCAGGAGTCGGGCGATGCTGCGGGCCCCGGCGGTGGCGGGGTGATGCTGCGGGCCCGTCCTCCAGAAGCCGGCGGTGAGCGGAGTAAATGTCCCCTATCCCGTGCATAGCGCTGTGCTTCGGAAAAATGGCCGCCGGAGCAAGCGCCTCCCGAGATCTCGATCTGCACATGCTCCGGCGGATGGGGCCGCAGCATCGCCCCGCCATTGCCAGGGCCCGCAGCATCGCCTTGCCATCGCCGGGCCCGCAGCTTCATCCTGCCACCGCTGCAGCCGCTACCAACCTCCTGGACCCAGATCCGCCCCCGCACCCCCAGGTAAAACCGTAAGTTCGCATTATAAGATGCACTCCCTTTTTCCTCCAAAATTTTGGGGAAAAAAAGTGCATCTTATAATCTGCAAAATACGGTAAATGGGGACGGCCAGGATAACTGGTAGATGAAGTTTCTAGTGCTAAGCCTGTCCATACTAGCTGCCAGGCTACCATAAAAAGCACAAGCAACAGTCCTCATGTTGCTCATGCCACTGTGATCAGCCTGCATGCATGTGCTACTATACCTGCCAAGTCTTGCAACAGATTTACCTCTCAATAATAACATGTGGAATGTCATTAGCAGGTTATTGCAAAGGGAGCTTCCAGCAGTGGATATTGATGATTTGCAAGCCCAAGTGTATTCATCTTACACACCTATCCTGAGTATCCCGGGCGCTGCTTCTACCCCTGGTTCCGCTGCCCTAGGTTGTATTCCATGTCAGGTTTTGCAAGTTGCCTGGCTAAAGATCAATGACATATCTCCCTAGACCTATTTAAGGCCCATTAAGACACACACCTATGTCTTGGGCTTGAGGCTCTAGATCTTTTTGTTTGATGTACTCCACTTTCTGTGAATACTGTTCTCTTACGTTCTTCCTTCCCTTCTGGGTTCCACTTAATCGTGCCTGCTGCTCCAGAGATTACTGAACTTGCCAAGTCCTCGCTGCTCACATGCCTTTCTGCTTGCTGCATCAACACCAGGGGTCCCTGTGCCCACCCAGACCTGAGGCTTAGAGGATCCCCCTCAACCTCAAGCGACCATTAAAGGGAATCTGACAGGTCTCCCATGCCCTCCAACCCACCAGCATTTGTATATTTCTTGCTAAAAAGCCCTTTATACTATTCATCACCTAAACAGATGTTTAAAAAAAGTTTTTTTTACAGTGCGTTTTTCATATGCAAATATCCTTTTGACCAGTCAATGGGGAGTTTGTTTCTCCAGACTAGTCTTTCCACTCAGCATGTTATCACACCCCCTGTGGTCTTCAGAGGCGCACTGTGGATGTCCAGAAGCGAAGAAGATGGAGGAACCGAAGATGAGCTGCCAGAAAGATATTTTACGCTTCCGGACATACGCAGTGCACCTCTGAAGACGGAAAGAAAACCGCTTGCATCGTTGAGATTTGCAGACAGCAGGCGGTGACACCAGTGTGATAACATGCATAGTGGGACCACTAGTCTGGGGAAACAAACACCCCATCGACTATTCAAAAGGATATTTGCATATGAAAAACAGACTGTAAAAATACTTTTTTTAAACATCTGTTTTTGTGACAAACAGTATAAAGGGCTTGTTAGGCAGGGTATTTAGCAAAAAATATACAAATGCTGTCAGGTTCTCTTTAATAACTTCATTGTTAGGGCTCATACTCACTTGCGAGAAAAACGGATGAGTGCAATCTGATAAAAAATCGGATTGCACTCTAACCAATGTTAATCTATGAGGTACATCTCTTATGCAATTTTTTTCTCAGCTGAAATTGGACTGAGAAAAAAATCGTGACATGCTGCGATTTGCCCGTATATCGGATGAGACTCGCCAATGCAAGTCAATAGGTGCGAGAAAAAAAACGGACGGCATACAGACCATCCGTTTTTGATGCGGAAAAAATGCACTCAAGTATCCAAATCCCACTAAATTGATCACGACAACACAGGAAGCTCATTAATTTACACAAGTGATGTCATATTTCTACATAGTTCTACACTTAGAACAACTCGGCACAGACGTCGACAACCCTGGCACATGCTGCAAACACGTCTTCTACAGCAGTGCTCCAGGTGTGCTGAATGTCTGTGGAAAAAATCTAATTTGGCCGAAAACTTCATCCATTATAAATTTATGCTTAACACATACAACTCCGCCCTTCACCTCTCCAAACAAACCTATTTCAATACCCTCATCACCTCACTTTCCAAAAATCCTAAATGCCTCTTTGACACTTTTCATTCCCTCCTCCAACCAAGAGTGAAAGCCCTGACTACCAACCTCAGCGCTGAAAATCTGGCTAATTATTTCAAAGAAAAAATTGACCATATCAGACAGGAAATTTTCTCCCAATCCCTTTAATACCATGCACGGTCCTCCCACTCCCATTACATCTAGCTCACTCTCTGTCTTTGAACCAGTCATGGAAGAAGAAGTGCTCAGGCTCCTTGCATCTTCTCGCTCTACCACCCTCACATCTCCTTCAGTCCCTTTAACCGGCTGTTAAACCCTCCTCTTTTCCTTATATACCACCCCTATTGGACAAACAATCAGTAGATTTGGTTTTCAATACCATCTCTATGCTGATGACACCCAATTATACACATCGTCTCCTGACCTCACCCCTGAATTATTACAAAACACCAATGATTGTCTTTACGCCGTCTCTAACATCATGTCCTCCCTCTATCTGAAACTGAACCCATCAAAAACTGAACTTCTTGTGTTTCCTCCCTCCACTAACCTATCTATGCCCAATATTGCCATCTCCGCTTGAGGCTCCACCATTACTCCCCAACAACAAGCCCGCTGTCCTGGGGTTATACATGATTCAGATCTTTCCTTTGCTCTCCAGATCCAATCACTCACCCACTCATGTCATCTACACCTCAAAAACATTTCTAGAATCCGACCTTTTCTCCTTTGACTCAGCAAAAACACTTACTGTTGCACTGATTCATTCTCGTCTGGACTACCGCAACTCTCTACTAATCTGTCTCCCTCTTACTAAACTTTCCCCTCTCCAATCTGTCCTAAATGCAGCAGCCAGGATCATATTTCTTACCAACCGATACACTAATGCCTCTTCCCTGTGCCAGTCGTTACACTGGTTACCCATCCGCTACAGAGTTCAATAAAAACTCATCACCCTCACCCACAAAGCGCTCAATGCTTCAGAACCACCCTACATCTCCTCTCTTGTCTCAGTCTACCACCCTACCCGTGCCCTCCATTCTGCTAATGATCTAAGATTAACATCCTCAATAATCCGGACCTCCCACTCCCGTCTCCAAAACTTCTCACGTGCTGTATCAATTCTTTGGAATGCACTACTCAGGACTCTTCGATTAATCCCCAATACCCACAGTATTAAGCGTACCCTAAATACGCATTTGTTTAGACTGGCCTATCATTTTTGTGATTATCATTATTCTGTTATGTCTTTTATTGTCTATACAAGTCACATCTAAAATGTAAAGTGCTGCGGGATGTGTTGGCACTATAGAAATAAAAATTATTATTATTGTTATTATCATATATAGGAAATCTCCACACAGTCATACCTCCACGGAAGCCGAGTCAAAAAATTAATGTGAGCAGCCTTATTTCATTAGTGCAGTAGTGGCCCCAGTTATGGGACATTGGACATGTTGGCTATCAGGATGTGGGCCAGCAAAATGCAGCCTGGTGCGACATAAGTGGGATTCTGTACCCCAACTTCCATAAGATGTCAAAAAAAGATCAGGAAGGCATAAGTGAGTGTGTTTTTTTTTGATTTTACTCTGGAACGTTCTTGTCTGAATCATTTAAAGTCCAAAATTTGTTATGTTTTTCCAGTGCTTACAGTGCAGAAACGATGGAGAAGCAGCTGGGATCAATTTAGGCGGGAGAGACAGATGCGCTCCCAGAGTGATCCAACCGCTATCAAGAAGTGGGAATATCTATATTTTGAAAAGCGGCAATTTTTGTCACCTGTCATTGATCTGAGACCGTAAGTTTGGAACAGTATGCTATTTGTAATGTAAGTAAATAGTCATGTTATATAGCCTTCATTGTTATTTGTTTGCTTTTCCACATAGATCCAAAAAGGGAAAACCTTTGGCTTCAGAGTTTGATGTTGCAGGTGGCCCTTCCAACCAGATTGGGTCAAGTGGACTGGAGGCTGAGGAGCAGTCCCTTGAAACAAGCAGTCCCAGTGTCTCTCAGGACAGTTCCCCCCAGCCACCTATGAGCCGTCCTGATGTCAACCGGCGTAGGAGGGGCCACAAGATCCCAAAAACCACCAGCCGTGAGGAGGTTGTGATTGAGGATGGTGAGGATGGGTTCTGTAGGAGTCTGGCTCAATATTTGGAGAAGGTTCTTTTCCATTTGAGGCTGATGACCAGGACAGCTATACAAATCTTGATTTCTGCTGCCACCCCCCCAAACACTCCAAAGGTTCTATTTGATTTGCTGGAGAGGCAGCAGCTTTCTAATGCAAATCAAATGCAATCATTGGCATCAACACAAGGCCAGCCAGTCATGCAAGCTACCCTTCCTCAGCCTCTTGCTCCTGGGTGCCAGACCCTACAGTCCCAGCCTCGTTACACCCACCTTCCTCATTTGGCTATGCAACACCCTCCTCCAAGGCCCCACACATGTTTTGTTCCCCTACATCCTCCTCCAAGCCTGGCATCATTTTTGGTTCCTCTTCATCCTCCTCCATCTGCTGGTTCCTGCTCTCCTCCGCCACCACTACCCCCATCTGCTGGTTCCTGCTCTCCCCCACCACCACCTCCTCCAACTGCTGTTTCCTGCTCTCCTGCGCCACAACTTCATACAAGTTTTGGTGCATTATTTTTACAAAATCCAATACCAGATTAACATCTCCTTTCCCAAATGATCCATCCTATGATTCTCCTGTGGCAAATGTAACCAAGCAATGTTGGGTTAGTCCCGGAACACCTGACCAGTCCACTCTGGACCCATCGTTGCTCCCACCCTTAACTCCACCGCCGTCTGGATCCCCCTATGTGTCAACTCCCATATGTGCCGCCCCACCTTTCCCAACCCCTAGGCCAGGTACCCATTTTTATACGCCCCCCAAATATTAAAATTTATAGGCTTTATATGTTACACGCACACCGCTAGGTTCAGATAGGGACGAGACAGGTTACATGAATTATTTGGAATCCTGGGGAAACTGTTACTGAGGGTGACCATAGACCATGTGCTGCAGCTTCTCTCAGGCACACATGGGTATTGACCCTCAGGCACAGACACGTAGGTTGTTTCACTTGCTGGCCAGACACACTTCACAAGAGTCCTCATAAACGGTAGAACAGTAGCATTTAATAAGAAGCCACATAGCCAGTGCAAGTTAAATCTTATGAGCAACAGGCTCCAGTGACAAACAGTACAGTGTCCTTAGCAGCACAGCAGTTCACAGTCTTTCCAGTAGTACAGGACAGCACAGTTCTAATGCAAAGGCACATTAATGAACACAGCATTCTTTACAGCACAGTGAGATGGAGGAGGAGGGGGAGGGTTTGCTGAGGGAGATGATCCCTGTGAAATCATTTCTTCCAGTCCTTATCTTTATGCCTGACAATACTCTGCACTGCTAGTTCAGGAACTCTACCTGACCTGTGCTTAGCTTAACTCCTGACCTGAATCCTTTTCCCTTGCAGGGGTGCTTCTGTGAGATACAGAACACACACACAACCTTTCTCTTCGGCTCCAGCCAGACAGCAACTTCCCAACAATCCCCCTGGGGATCTGCTAAAACACTTCCCTTCTCCTCTGACTGTGTTAACCCCTCTAGTTGCTGGATGCTTTTAAAGCACCAGCACTACTTTTGCATGTCACACTCTTCCCTCCTTTTTGAATGTCGTCCTCGACATTCATCTTAATTGGTCAATCTGACCAATTCTGAGACAGTGGTGAAAGATGTATAACTTTATATACAAATTGTCATTGTGAAATTGGTATAATGTTCATAAACATTGATAACAACCTAATCTTACAACCTTTTTCTTGTAGGATGCCTGTAAGAAATAAACAACACAATTAAAACAATCAGCATCTCTTCAGCTGGAACTTTTCATACGTCTTCAACCAGCTCTCTCTCTCTATGCTTTAACAGTTCTTTTTTTCTCCAAAATCTTTTAAGGAAAATCAAAGCATGAAAACAAGTCTTTCCAGTAGGCAATATCTTCCATCCTGCCTCTCGGTGGTGAATACCACTCAAGTGGGCTTACCTGGTCCGCAGGCAGAGATACCTGTCTCCAGTTGACAGTCCTTGGCACTTAACTCGGTTCATCAAGTATCTCATACGTCAGCATCACGGGCCTCCTCGCTTCTCGAGTCGACATCCTCCTGATGGGTTGCTCCTCAGAGACCACGGGTTCTTCGGTCACAGAAGTTTCTTCCGCCGCACTCATTTCCCGTGCTTCCTCAGATGCTCTTGGAGCTACCTCTGTAAGTTCCTGTACTTCTCCTGAGTCGCTTGTTTCCGCATGGTCTGGTAATTCCGCTCTTCCTGAGTGTCGATCGGTCTCTTCAGGGGCCAGTGTTCAATCATCAGATCTGAATTGGACTTCATCTATACTCCTTGGTACAAACTCTGGAGCCTCTGGACTTAGTTCACTCTCCTGAGGATGGTACATCCCTCTCCTTGCCGGTCTGTGAAATACGATGGTGTGCTCTTCTTCATCGGAACTTTCAAGGTCACTATCCACCTCTGGAGCTTCAGTCTGTGGTGGTCGCTAAGTCGATCTCAGATGATGTCGGTCTACTTTTGGGAAGTCTTTTTGTGGTGGGAGATAATCACAGGGTAGTAGTAAACTCCGATGGACTATTCTAGTTTTCTTGTCTCCCGTTTCCAATCGGATTTCATACACTGGGCTGTCATCAGCTTTCCTCCTTACGACGACATACATCTTGTCTTCCCAGTAGGAACGTTTTCCTGGACCGCCTTTCTCACATACAGTTAGGTCCATATATATTTGGAAAGAGACAACATTTTTCTAAGGAGCTCTTCATGCAGGTGAAACAAGCCATCCTTAAGCTGCAAAAACAGAAAAAACCCATCCGAGAAATTGCTACAATATTAGGAGTGGCAAAATCTAAAGTTTGGTACATCCTGAGAAAGAAAGAAAGCACTGGTGAACTCATCAATGCAAAAAGACCTGGGCGCCCACGGAAGACAACAGTGGTGGATGATCGCAGAATAATCTCCATGGTGAAGAGAAACCCCTTCACAACAGCCAACCAAGTGAACAACACTCTCCAGGAGGTAGGCGTATCAATATCCAAATCTACCATAAAGAGAAGACTGCATGAAAGTAAATACAGAGGGTTCACTGCACGGTGCAAGCCTCTCATAAGCATCAAGAATAAAAGGCTAGACTGGACTTTGCTAAAAACATCTAAAAAAGCCAGCACAGTTCTGGAAGAACATTCTTTGGACAGATGAAACCAAGATCAACCTCTACCAGAATAATGGAAAGAGAAAAGTATGGCGAAGGCGTGGTACAGCTCATGATCCAAAGCATACCACATCATCTGTAAAATACGGCAGAGGCACTGTGATGGCTTGGGCATGCATGGCTGCCAGTGGCACTGGGTCACTAGTGTTTTTTGATGATGTGACACAGGACAGAAGCAGTCGAATGAATTCTGATGTATTCAGAGCCATACTGTGTGCTCAGATCCAGCCAAATGCAGCCAAACTGATTGGTCGTCGTTTCATACTACAGATGGACAATGACCCAAAACATAAAGCCAAAGCAACCCAGGAGTTTATTAAAGTAAAGAAGTGGAATATTCTTGAATGGCCAAGTCAGTCACCTGATCTCAACCCAATTGAGCATGCATTTCACTTGTTAAAGACTAAACTTCAGACAGAAAGGCCCACAAACAAACAGCAACTGAAAACCACCGCAGTGAAGGCCTGGCAGAGCATCAAAAAGGAGGAAACACACCGTCTGGTGATGTGTATGAGTTCAAGACTTCAGGCAGTCATTGCCAACAAAGGGTTTTCAACCAAGTACTAGAAATGAACATTTTATTTACAATTATTTAATTTGTCCAATTACTTTTGGTCCCTTTAAAAACAGGGTGGCACATGTTAAGGAGCTGAAACTCCTAAACCCTTCATCCAATTTTAATGTGGATACCCTCAAATGAAAGCTGAAAGTCTGAACTTCAACTGCATCTGAATTGTTTTGTTTAAAATTCATTGTGGTAATAATGTCTAGAACCAAAATTAGAAAAATGTTGTCTCTGTCCAAATATATATGGACCTAACTGTAGCTAATTTCAATGCTAGGAACTCCAATTTTCCGGAATGTAGATGGTAATTCTTCTCGGCGTCTGTCAACAATCTAGAACCGTAACCGATGACTCTCATTTTTACATCTTGATGCTGATACAGGGCAGCTCCCAGTCCAATGGGAGTCATAATGAAGAACAAATGGTAAATTGAAATCAGGATATCCTAAGATGGGTGGTTTTACCAGGTAGTCTATTAGTTCTTCCAATACCTCTTGGTGGTCTGCTGTCCAGAGAATAGGCTGTTGGGCGAAACGGCATTGTTTCTTTTAAGCCCGGTCCTACCCTTCTTTTTCTCCATTGGTGTTGTTGTCTCTGTCGCCCCCCCCAAGAGGAGGTATAGTGGGACGTTAATCCTGGAGAAGTTCCGAACGTAAGTATGATAGTAGGAGAGGAATCCTAATATCTGCCTCAACTCCCCGACGGTAGAGGGTCTCTTGTCTTTTAAGGCAGTACCAGAGCGATTTCAGCTGGGTCCATGGTATATCCTTCTCCAGACACAATTTTCCTTAGAAATCGGACTTGTCTTTTGAAAAGTTCACACTTCTTTGGGGTCAACTTAACTCCGTGTTGTTGATACAATTGTAATACGGTCTTCTTGTGTTCAACATGCTCCCGGAAGGTTTTGCTGTGTACCACATTGTCATCCAAGTATGGCTGGCAGATATCGTCCCTCAATCCTTCTAAACATGTCTCCATGCTCCTCTGGAATTCTGCTGGAGATGAACTGAGCCTAAATGGTATGCGGATCCACTCATATAATCCCCACGGTGTGATGAATGCTGTCAAGGGTCTACTGGACTCTTCGACAAACCCTTGGTGGTATGCCTTACCCTGATCGAGGACAGAGAACCAGGTGCTTCCTGATAGGCTATCCAGCATATCTTGGATCTTTGGTATCGGGTGTCGATCAGGTACTGAGTGTCGGTTTAGTTCCCAGTAATCACAAGAAAGTCTCAACGTACCGTCCTTCTTCCTAACACAGACAATAGGACATTAATAAGATGACTTCGACTTTTGGACCTAACCTCTGTTGATGAGATCTTCTAAATATTCTTTCACTTCAAGGTGTAATGGCTTTGGCACAGACATGTAACTTCTGGTTACTGGGGTCATTTCTTTCAAATTGATTTTCAACTGCAACAATGGGATACAGCCTATATCAGAGTCATCTTTGGGGAACGCATCACACTTTGCTCCTCAGCACACAAGTGTTCCAGGGTACTGGGTGATCCCAGGACTCCGAGGTGGGTCGTGCAATTTATTCCCCTGTGCTACTCCTGTTCCTTGGTGGGGAGACTGAATTCACTGTAGACCTCTGGGTGGGTCTCACACTGGCTGGATATACCATTTTAACTGTTTCGATGTGGCCTAACACAGTCTTTGGACCCAGTCTAATTTTGTGTCTAGTAGTATTCATCACCGGTATTGTCACTCGAGCAAACCCACCAGTAGGGATCGTAAGCACAGTCTCACCTTGAACTAGGCCTTCTGGAACTTCGGAGGAGTCTTTTGGCATAAACAGTATTTTCTGGACTTTTCTTCCCGGTTCTACCCGGACTCCACACCTCACCCCCACCATTTGGTTTGCAGGGATGATGGTTGGGCGCCAGCCTACCTTGACTTCTTTTAGGTCCATTGTATTCTGTGCTTTCTTTACTCTATGAATCACATTTTCCGCCATGACGTTGGGTATGGCAAGCGATGTGGCAATTGCATCCACCACCAGTGTCCCTGACTTGTGTTTCGTGATAACCTTACTGATTACATTATAACCCAGGATAGGATCCTCTGCCACCTTCTGATCACTGGTCACGAGAAAAGGTACCAAGGGCTCAATGGTGTTGCTGTTCTTCTTGGCCCTGAGTTGGAAAGTCACTTCCACCCAGCCTATGAATGGGACTTTGGACTGGTTGATGGCTTTGCCGTGGAGTTCCACTGGTCCCAAGAGTTCTTTTAGTGACTGAAGGCAAGTGTGTGGCAGGTAGCGCCTTCTCCATTCTTCATTTAAAAGGCTCCCTTGGGCTCCTGTGTCCCACAATACTTTTATTAGGAGTCCATCTAGCTGGCACTGTATAAAGCACCTTTTATCGATTAGGCTGATGAGGCTATCTTTACTGACTGAGGAATCCTCCTCCCAGGAGTACATCGTTTGACCTCCACATTGGACATTAAGTAACTGATGCCCCTGTCTCCCTTGCAGCTGTTTTAGATGGGAAAATAGGGGGACCTCACGTCATTTTTTTTTTAGGTCCCCCATTTTAATAGCCAGTAAAGGCTAAGTATTCAGCTGAGGGCTGATATTAGTAGCCTGGAAAGGTCCATGGGTATTACCCCCTTCCCAGGCTTCAAACAACTGCCCAGTTGTCTGCTTAACCTCTGCTAGACTATAAAATTACGGGGGGGGGAAAAAAAAAATAAACTTATATTTTCACCAAAAAATGAATATAAATAAATCACTCACATATTTATATATATAGATATATAAATCAGATTTTGTTCAAAAGTTTGGGGTCACCCAGACAATTTTGTGTTTTCCATGAAAACTCATACTTTTATTTATCAAATGAGTTGCAAAATGATTAGAAAATATAGTCCAGACATTGACAAGGTTAGAAATAATGATTTTTATTAGAAAGAATAATTTTCTCCTTCAAACTTTGCTTTCGTCAAAGAATGCTCCCTTTGCAGCAATTACAGCATTGCAGACCTTTGGCATTCTAGCTGTTAATTTGCTGAGGTAATCTTGAGAAATTTCACCCCATGCTTCCTGAAGCCCCTCCCACAAGTTGGATTGGCTTGATGAGCACTTTTTGCGTACCATATGGTCAAGCTGCTCTCACAACAGCTCAATGGGGTTGAGGTCTGGTGACTGCGCTGGTCACTCCATTATAGAAAGAATACCAGCTGCCTGCTTCTTCCCTAAATAGTTCATGCATAATTTGGAGGTGTGCTTTGGGTCATTATCATTATCCTGTTGAAGGATGAAATTGGCTCCAATCAAGCGCTGTCCACAGGGTATGGCATGGCGTTGCAAAATGGAGTGATAGCCTTCCTTATTCAAAATCCCCTTTACCTTGTACAAATCTCCAACTATACCAGCACCAAAGCAACCCCAGACCATCACATTACCTCCACCATGCTTGACAGATGGCGTCAGGCACTCTTCCAGCATTTTTTCAGCTGTTCTGCGTCTCACAAATGTTCTTCTGTGTGATCCAAACACCTCAAACTTTGATTCGTTTGTCCATAAAACTTTTTTCCAATCTTCCTCTGTCCAATATCTGTGTTCTTTTGCCCATATTAATCTTTTCCTTTTATTAGCCAGTCTCAGATATGGCTTTTTCTTTGCCACTTTGCCCTGAAGGCCAGCATCCCGGAGTCGCCGCTTCACTGTAAACGTTTACACTGGCGCTTTGCGTGTACTATTTAATGAAGCTGCCAGTTGAGGAGCTGTGAGGCGTTGATTTCTCAAACTAGAGACTCTAATATACTTGTCTTGTTGCTCAGTTGTGCAGCGGGGCCTCCCACTTCTCTTTCTACTCTGGTTAGACCCCGTTTGTGCTCTCCTCTGAAGGGAGTAGTACACACCGTTGTAGGAGATCTTCAGTTTCTTGGCAATTTCTCGCTTGGAATAGTCTTCATTTCTAAGAACAAGAATAGACTGTCGAGTTTCACATGAAAGTTCTCTTTTTCTGGCCATTTTGAGAGTTTCATAGAACAAACAAATGTAATGCTCCAGATTCTCAACTAGCTCAAAGGAATGTCAATCAGCCAAACCGTTTTCAGCTGGGCTAACATACTTGTGCAAGGGTTTTCTAGGGTTTTCTAAACATCCATTAGCCTTCTTACACAGTTAGCAAACACAATGTACCATTAAAACACTGGAGTGGTGGTTGTTGGAAATTGGCCTCTATACACCTATGTAGATATTGCAATAAAAACAAGACGTTTGCAGCTAGAATAGTCATTTACCACTAGAGATGAGCGTTGTTCTACTCGAACTGTTCGCCAATCTCAAATTCGAGCTGTTTTGGGCGGTGTTCGAGCCGGTCGGCGAACACGAACAATTTGAGAAAAATTCGGCTGTTCGAGGTTATGTTCGATAACTGTTCGTGCACCAAAATCATAACTGGATTTTTTCTCAGTAATGATGAAAATTAATGTTAATACGCAGTTTGAGTGTACAGCGGGGCGGGGGGAGGGGCAGGGGATGGATCTCTGCAGGAACAATGAAGATCTCCATTTTTTTTTCTCTTTCCCGCATTTGCAGTGGGGAGGTGCAATCTGTCAGCCTATCAGCAGCGCACACACGGAGCAAAGTGCTTTTTTTCACACAAGCAAGGGCATGTGTGATTGGCAGTGTATGTCACATGTCCTTGCCCTATAAGACCAAGCCATTTTCCCCGTCGCCACCATTTTCTCACTGCTGCAGCTGCGTGTTAGACGGCACCGCTGTTGCTGTGTGCGCTATACCTTGTTAATTTCAAGCCAATTTTCGCACAAATATACAGATAGCTTGGGAGTAGGGAATAGTTGTGATTGCAGTCCTTTTAAGGACTAGGTTACAGCATTTCCTACGACTTTTATCAGGCAGGTCTGTGCTCTTAAATAGATAGATTGTGGGAGTAAAGACTAATTGTAATTGGAGTCCTTTTCAGGACTAGGTTACATCAGTTCCTATCAGTTTTTGCCAGGCAGGTCTGTGCCAGTGCTGTGCAAGTTTTTTTCACAGCATTTGGCTGAATCTAGCAAAGCTAATCCTTTTTGGCCTATTGCAGAGTGTGTTAGTCAGTGGAGTAGCCTATCTGTGTTGCAAGATATACCACCTGTGTATAGAATACCAATTTTTTTACTGCACCTAGTGAAGTAAAATCTTTTGGGCATAGCATCATTCTATTAGTCCATCTATACTGACCTCCATCAGGTTGCAAACTGAATATAATTTTTTTCTGCATCTAGCTCTGAAAAAATATTTGGGCTTCTAGCAGTGTGTGGGACTTGGTCTATTAGTCCATCTATACTGACCTCCATCAGGTTGCAAATTAAAAATAATTTTTTTCTTCATTTAGCTCTGAAAAAATATTTGGGCTTCTAGCAGTGTGTGGGACTTGTTCTATTAGTCCTTCTATACTGACCTCCAGCAGGTTGCAAATTGAATATAATTTTTTTCTGCATCTAGCTCTGAAAAAATATTTGGGCTTCTAGCGGTGTGTGGGACTTGGTCTATTAGTCCATCTATACTGACCTCCATCAGGTTGCAAATTAAAAATAATTTTTTTCTGCATCTAGCTCTGAAAAAATATTTGGGCTTCTAGCAGTGTGTGGGACTTGGTCTATTAGTCCATCTATACTGACCTCCATCAGGTTGCAAATTAAAAATAATTTTTTTCTTCATTTATCTCTGAAAAAATATTTGGGCTTCTAGCAGTGTGTGGGACTTGGTCTATTAGTCCATCTATACTGACCTCCATCAGGTTGCAAATTAAAAATAATTTTTTTCTGCATCTAGCTCTGAAAAAATATTTGGGCTTCTAGCAGTGTGTGGGACTTGGTCTATTAGTCCATCTATACTGACCTCCATCAGGTTGCAAATTAAAAATAATTTTTTTCTGCATCTAGCTCTGAAAAAATATTTGGGCTTCTAGCAGTGTGTGGGACTTGGTCTATTAGTCCATCTATACTGACCTCCATCAGGTTGCAAATTGAATAAAAAAATTTTCTGCATCTAGCTCTGAAAAAATATTTGGGCTTCTAGCGGTGTGTGGGACTTGGTCTATTAGTCCATCTATACTGACCTCCATCAGGTTGCAAATTAAAAATAATTTTTTTCTGCATCTAACCCAGCCAATAGTTTTGGCCTAATACCACAGTTTGGCCACTCAGCTCTGCTCGGTTACCATCCATTGTTTTTTTGTGCAAACAACTCCAGAGTTGTGAATTAGTTAACCACCAAAATGAGTGGAAAAAGGCCTGCTGCTGGTGGAAAGGGGAATAGGCGTGTTGGGAAGGGGAAAAAAGGTTGTGTCCGTGGGGTAGGTGCAGAAGAAAGACCATCTTCCAGCCAAACTAAAATGTCTACTTCTTTTAGCGGACAATGTGATAAGATCCCTTTCTTACGGCCACGCCAATCGCTACAAATTCCAGATGAGGCACAAAAACAGCAGGTGCTTCAACGGATATCAAGTGCTCCTTTAAGTGGGCTCTCCTCCACATCAACTTCAACATCACAAATACTCCAGTCCTCAAAGGTGTCACCCAAATCGCACTTGCTTCCTCACAGCTCCTAAATCTCCAGCTGCCCGTCTGAGTATGAGGTAGAACAGATGGTTGAGTCTGCAGAGCTGTTTACTCATACTATAGCCTGGGAATCAGAGGTCGACTCCAGCGCTTCTGTGAATCCAGACGAGGAAATGATCTGCACTGATGCCCAGAATCTTTATGAGTCGGATCCAGGACCAGACGCAGAAGGTTCTGACCATAATGTAGACCCTCATTCCCAAACTGTAACTCCTGTTGGTGGAGACAATGAGGAAGACGATGATAAGACTCAAATACCTGATTGGAGCGACAACTTTAGTTTTTTGTCAGGGCAGGAACAGGTTGGCTCTGAGGACGACGGGTGTGATAACGCACAGGGTGATGATGATGAGGTCGGAGATCCCACTTACTGTCAACCCACAGTCAGCCAAGAGATGAGGTCAGCAGAGGAGGTGGAGGAAGATGCTAGTGACGACGAGGTCAGGTTGCGCCTTCCTGGACAGAGACGTAGTACTGGAAGCACGTCAACAACTGCATCCTCAAACACAACTCTGCCTCTCACCACAAGTCGTGGTGGCTCTTCAGGTCGCATAGGTGCTAAGCCTTGCATAGCCTGGGCATTTTTTCAGATCGATAAAGATGACCCAACTCGTGTTATCTGTAACATTTGTCAGCAAAAGCTAAGTAGAGGCCAAAAAATACATAGTTTGAGTACTTCATGCATGAACCGGCACATGGACATGAAGCATAAGTTGCAGTGGGAAGCTCAGTGTGCTACAATGCGGTCTAGCCGGCCGGGCCAACCACCGTCTGCCATATCTTGTGCATCCGCGGCCTCTTCATCCTCTGTGACTGGGGGGACAGCAGTCACACCTGTTTTGGGGCGCAGACCTGCCACCTCTTTACCCGCAACAGCCAGCGTGATTGGCAGGTCATCATTTTCTTTGGAGGTGGTAACACCAGCTGGTCTTGAGCGCTGTCCGACATCGATAGCACCACCTTTGGATCAAGGCAACCTAACATGTCCGCCTGCATCTTCCTCACAGACCGGCAGTTTGCCGGGGACACCCTTATCAACCCCGTCTAAGCACAATAGCCAGCCCTCGGTCCCTCAGATGTGGACAAGTAAAAGACCATTTCCTCCTAGCCATGAGAAAGCTAAGAGGTTGAATTTCACCATCTGCAAGCTCTTGGCTATAGAAATGCTGCCTTTCCGCCTGGTGGACACAGAGGATTTTCGAGACCTTATGTCCGTCGCAGTGCCCCAGTACCAGATGCCCAGTCGGCACTACTTCTCAAAGAAAGGTGTGCCTGCGCTCCACCAGCATGTCGCACACAACATCACCGCTTCTTTGAGAAACTCTGTGTGTGACAGGGTGCATTTCACCACAGACACTTGGACGAGTAGGCATGGACAGGGGCGTTACATGTCGCTGACTGGGCACTGGGTAACTATGGTGACAGCAGGACAAGGGGCTGCTGTCCAAGTCTTGCCGTCCCCACGAGTTGTGCGTCAATCCTCTTTATGTCATTTTTCCTCCACTGCTTCTGCCTCCTCAACCTCCTCTCGGTCTTCCACCTGCACCCAAAGCCTGTCTGGTCATGCCACAAGCTTTCTAACTGCGCAGAAGGGATCCTGCACACCTCCTTACTATGCTGGCAGTAGGGCTCAACGTCATCAGGCGGTTTTTACATTGAAATGTCTGGGAAATGTGAGTCACACAGCTGAGGAGTTGTGGTCAGCTCTGGAGAACCAATTTCATGAATGGTTGTCTCCACTGGACCTGAAACCAGGGAAGGCCGTGTGCGACAATGCTGCAAACCTGGGTGCGGCCCTTCGCCGGGGCAATGTCACACACGTGCCTTGTATGGCTCACGTGTTGAACCTGGTTGTCCAGCAATTTTTAGCCCACTATCCCAGACTAGATGGCCTTCTGCAGAGGGCACGGTCGCTGTGTGCTCACTTCCGCCGTTCGCATCCCGCAGCTCAGCGACTTACATCTCTACAGAAGTCGTTGGGCCTGCCACTTCACCGGCTAAAATGCGATGTGCCTACCCGGTGGAATTCAACTCTGCACATGTTGCAGCGACTGTGGCAGCACCGACAAGCCCTGGTGCAATACGTTCTGACGTATAGCCTGGGCCAACGAGATTCAGAGGTGGGGCAAATCACGCTGGAGGAGTGGTCTCAGATCAGGGACCTATGCACCCTTCTGCACAGTTTTGAAATGGCGACGAAGATGTTTAGTGCTGACGATGCCATTATCAGCATGACTATTCCGGTGATTTACATGCTGGAGCACATGTTAAACAGAATTCGGAGTCAGGTGGTGGCACAAGAGGAGGTGGAGGAAGTAGAGGAGGAGGAGTTGTATGCGGAAGGGCTAACATCTGCAAGGTCCAGACGGTCGGCAGCACCAAGGCGGCAGGCATGTGAGGGTGGGGGAGATGATTTTACCAGGGCGCATGGTAGCAGCCAAACTAGTGAGGAAGGTGCAGGAGCCCAGGAAGAAGTGGAGGACGAACTGATGGAAGACTCATCAGATGAGGGAGACCTTGATCACATTTCTGTTGTGCGAGGTTGGGGGGAGAGGACAGAGGAAGGAAGCATGATTGCTACCTCGCCACCAACACAACAGGGACTTGGTGCTCCTGGATGCGCAACACACATGAGTGCCTTCTTGCTGCACTACCTGCAACATGACCCTCGAATTGTGAGAATTAGAAATAATCCTGACTACTGGGTTGCCACACTGTTAGATCCCCGGTACAAAAGTAAATTTGCAGAAATTATTCCTGCCATAGAAAGGGATGCACGCATGCAGGAGTATCAGCAGAGACTGTTGCAGAATCTTACATGTGCTTTTCCACAAAATACCAGTGGTGCACGTAGTGAATCTCACAGTTCCAACTTGCCAACCGTGGGACCGTCAAGTGTTCAGCACTCAAACCGTAACAGAACCACAGTATCTGCTGGTAACATCAATTTTGCGGAATCATTTCACCACTTTTTTAGCCCATCCTTTGCAAGGCCACAGGAGACAAGAAGTCTGACACATAGTCAACGCCTAGAGACGATGGTACAGGAGTATCTCCAAGTAAACATTGAAGCCACGACTGTGTCACTGGACCCTTGCTCTTTTTGGGCTTCCAATCTGGATAAATGGGCGGAGCTAGCCACTTACGCCTTGGAGATCTTGTCATGCCCCGCAGCCAGCGTTCTGTCTGAACGTGTGTCCAGCGCTGCTGGTGGTGTGCTGACAGATAAGCGCACGCGGCTCTCAACTGATAATGTAGACAGACTCACGTTCATAAAGATGAACAAATCATGGATCCGAAACGACTTTTCTACCCCTGTGTCATCCTGGGGAGAGTAAAAGCTTGATGATTGGTTAAAATCACCCTACCAACCGTTTTAAGCTTTCAAATTACTAATCATGTTTATCTGTATCTTGACTGGAAAATAATTTGGGCTTTGTAGCAGTGTGCAGCACTGATCCTATTAGGCCATCTATAATAAGCTTCACCAGATTTAAAATTAAAAATAATTTTTAGCTGCATCTAGCCCGGAAAATAATTTTGGGGCTCCGAGATGCGCAAGACACATAAGTGCCTTCTTGCTGCACTACCTGCAGCATGACCCTCATATTGTCAGAATTCGAAGTAATCATGACTACTGGGTTGCCACACTCTTAGATCCCCCAAACTTTTCGATCAACCTTTTCATTTTAATAAAGACCAAAAAAATGGTCATTTTTGAAATTATAAGCATTAGCAGGTTGTTAGAAACTGAAATCAAACAGTTTTCAACTCAAAACTTTATTCTAGGTGATGTTACATTTTCACATAGGACCCCTTGTTCGAAAGGAGCTTCTGAACTCTCTCGTCCATTGAATTTGTCAGGTTTTGGATGGTTTCTGCTTCAATTGTTTTGCATGAGGACAGAATACCCTCCCAGAGCTGTTGCTTAGATGTGAACTGCCTCCCGCCATCATAGACACTCCTTTTAATGATGCTCCAAAGGTTCTGAATGGGGTAGAGGTAAGGGGAGCATGGGGGTAACACCATAAGTTTGTCCCCTTTTATGCCCATATCAGCCAGAGATGCAGATGTTTTATGTGCAGCATGAGATGGTGCATTATCATGCAGAAAAATGATCTTGCTGTGAAATACACGGTTCTTCTTCTTGAACCATGGCAGGAAGTGCTGTTTGAGAAAATCCACATACATTATGGAGTTCATCTTTAGCGCCTTCAGGGATCCTAAAGGGGCCGACAATCTCTCTCCCCATGATTCCAGCCCAAAACATTACTCCACCTCCTCCTTGTTGGCGCTGTAGCCGTGTTTGCGTGGGGTGTCCATCAACCAGCCATCCTCCACTCCATTCATCTGGACCATCGAGCGCTGCACGGCACTCATCCGTGAACAAAACAGTTTTGAAATCAGTCTTCATGTAATGTTTGGCCCACTGGAGCCGTTTCTGCTTGTGTGAAGTGGATAGAGGAGGTCGACAGGATGGCATATGCACAGCTGCAAACCTCTGAAGGACCCTGCATCTTGTTGTTCGGGGGACGTTGGAGGCACAAGCAGCTTCAAAAACTTGTCTGCTGCTATGACAAGGCTTTTTTGCCGCTGCTGTTTCAACCTGACGTAATTGCCTGTAGGAAAGAGTCCTCAATTTGCCCTTATCAGCACGCACACGTGTGTACTGTGAATCAGCTACATACTTCTTGATTGCCAAGACACTTCATCCTGATCATCGCACAATGTTGATTGTAGTCATGCCTTGACCTAAACACTCCACAATTTGTTGCTTCTCAGCAGCCGACACATCCTTTTTCTTTCCCATTTTGGCAGAAAATGTAAGCTGCTTAATAATGTGAGAGAGCCTTCTTAAGTAGTCTTGCCTTTCATTGGACACACCTGCCAAACTAATTAGCACAGGTGTCTGCAATTGCTTACAGTGATATAAAGAGCCCTGACACACATCACCATCAATGAGTTTAACTGACAAACAAACAAATTCTTCCCTTATCACTCCTAAACACTTTTTGCATAATAATTTGGAACGCGGTGTACATGTGCTTTTCCACAAAACACCAGTGGTTCACGTAGTGAATCTTACAGTTCTAACTTGCCAACCGTGGTCTGTATGGAATTGTTCAATAAAGGGCCCAAAATTAAGATAACATAGATGGGAGAGGTCTCTATGAATAGGAATTCCTAAGTATTTGATACCCTGTGAGGGCCAGGCAAAGGGAAAGTTGGACTGGATGGAATCCTATATGGATTTAGGGAGGGAGACATCGAGGGACTCAGACTTCGCTGCATTGATTTTAAAATTTTACCATGTAACAAAGTGATCTATTTCAGCCATAACAGCAGGGATGGATATATGTGATTGAGTGATATATACTAGGACATCATCAGCAAATAGAGAGCACTTGTACTCGGTGCCTCCCACCTCAATCCACCTAATATTGGGGTTATGGCGAATTGATGAGAGCAGGTGCTCCGTCACTAGGATGTATAAGAGAGGGGACAGAGGACATCCCTGCCTTGTCCCATTGGTGATTGTGAAAGGTGATGAAAATGTTCTGACGCACCCCCTGGGCCTTGGGACACCCGGAGCCGGACCCTTTTTGGTGGATGCTGGTGGTTGTAGTCTTCGTGGCGGCGATCCGGTTCCGTGGCTCAGGGCGGTCAAACCAGTGGCGGAACTATTTATGTGGTTTTGATGTTTAAATGTCCGACTACGCCACCCGTGGATTGCGGTCAGAGTGAACCGCCGCCACAGGGCAGACCGCTAAGGCTGGTGTTGTGGGTGCAGCAGAGCGTAGCATAACTCCCCACGGGAGGAGTATAGCCTCAGGGCAGTGTATGCGGAGGATGGGGGTGATGGTGCAGGGCAGCAGCAGTAACGACACGGAGTCAGTGATGCAGTTCAGGGCCTTTACTCACAGTTCTTATTATCCAGACCACGTCTGCAGGTAACGGCTGCCCACGTCGTACTGTGCTCACCAGGTGAGGGGCTCAGACAACTCCCAGATAACTTTGGAGCGCTTCACAGGACCCCCTTTGTGTGTCCTTTGTCTGGCCTTTCTTACCAACACTTCTGTCCGGCTGCCTCGGGCCTCCTCTTGGTAAACTTGGCGCCAGTTTCCCTGACCCTATGTGGTGCCTTCCTAGCGGGTGGAGCAAGGGGCTGCGCCACATAAAATGTCAGAGCCTCCGGTTTCTAGCTGAGGGTCGTTTCCTGCCTCCACTAGTTCGGGGACCGGTCTCCCCCTTTGGCCTGACCCCTCCACGCAGGTGGATTCGGGCGTGCGGTGGCGACTCGCCCGTCCGCACCCCTGGGATCCCTTCATTCCTCGTTCCTGGAGCCTTCTCCGCTCCTCTTCCTTCCTTCTCCCTCTTGCAGGCCTGGGCTTCTGTTACTAGGCCCGCCTCCGGAGCAGAGCTCATGCAGAGCCCCTGCTCCCTGCCACTTCTGCTCAGACTTCTCTGCACTGAACTAAGATGGTGCCCACCTTTTATACTCCCTTCTCAATGCACCCAGGAACTGCTTCCTCCCTGCTCCTGCACTGCAGGGTTCCCCTTCCTCAGTGTTCCCTCCCCCCACTCCAGCCAGGGACAGGGACTGTCGTGCCCATCTCAGGGGCATATTGGTCGCCCTGCCCCACGGCAATGTGGTGTAATGCATGCAGGTGTCGGGTCCTGATCCACACTCCATCCTTATCTGAGAGTGAGATATCACACCTCTGGGTGAGGTGCAATACGTCTGTAGCAACCGAGCCCTCAGTGCTACAGTTCCATTTATCTTCAGCCTAGGTGACGTATTGTGATACAGGGCCGTGATTTTGGCTATAAAAGGGTCCCCTAGACCCCTACCCCAAGCTTTTTAAGAGAATCATATATGGCGTGCCAGGAGACTCTATGGAATGCTTTCTCAGCATCCAACGAGAGTATCTACTTACAAATTTTTAACTGCATCTAGCCCAGGAAATACTTTGTGCCTAGTAGCAGTGTCTGCTAGTCAGCGGATTATCCCGGCTGTTAAGCAAGCTACACCACCTGTAGTTTGGACACTTAATTTTTTCAAAGGAAATGCTTCGGGACCACGGGATACTTAGTGAAGAGCATCAGGAGGCACCCCAAGGCATAGGGGCTGGGACTGGCACTAGGATGCCTTGCGGTGGACAGCCGAGCTCGATCCTTATAAAAGCTTTTTAACTGCAGCAGCTTTAGTGGACGCTACTGGAGCTGGAATTACGCGGCTGCTGGCATGAGACTTGCCCTCCAATAGATCCTTGTAAATGGATTTAAAGTGTATTCATTCAAATTAGAGGGACAATTTAAATTAAAAAGCTTAGAGCTGCCTCCACCACAGGGGGGCTCTCTCGACCCACCAGCGGACAGGCACCAGTATTGGGAGAGGGGGGCTGGCCGTCAGGGTTCACCGCGGCTCTGGCACAAACCCGGCGACACGGAGGTGGCACGGGCAGGAGCGGACTGGCCGTCTCGGCTTCTCACTTTTTGGATTTTAGAAGGGCATGACATGCCTATATCTGTGTCTCCCCCTCCTTTTACTCCTCCACCTCTTTTCTTTTCGCATGACTATATGTACTTGTCACTTTTCCATGTGTTAGTTGTGTCTTCTGAGCAGTTTGTCAGCTTTTGGACACCTTTGAAGGTGTTTTCTATGTGTTTCTATGTGTTTTTGTTTGCCTGCCATTGGTTTTAACGGTGTTCGAAGGTGTTCGACGAACAGTTCGACGAACAGTTCGGCGAACACACGGGTGTTCGACGAACCGAACCGAACTCGAACACTACGGGGGTGGCTCAACACTATTTACCACATTAACAATGTATAGAGTGTAGCCAGGCATGGTCGTGTGTGACAATGAGCGGAACCTGGTGACAGAGAAATGACAGCCGGAGTAGATACGGTTTCCCTCTATGCCAGTCCTTTCACCGAGCTAAAGAATATGGCTGTGATGAAATACAACTCCAACTGAGAAGCTGTTTCAGATTGAAAAACATTGTGCCCACCAGAGGATTTGATTCTGAGGGCTCACCTTTCTCCCCCGCTCAAGAGCCCCATAGCAGCTGCAAAGTTAGCGCTATCATGAACTTTCCAGATGTAGAAGACAGGGCACACCAGAGGATTCTCTGGTGGGACCGTCCTACCCTGCCGAGAAGCAGTCCTGGCTAAGAAAAGTATGTGGGAAAGTTCCTGGACACTCTGTGGCTGCTTTTTTACTGAGGTGGAAACCCAAGCAAACATGGGGAGAACATACAAAATCCTTGCAGATGTTGTCCTTGCTGGGATTTGAACCCAGGATCCCAGTGCTTCAATGCTTCAGTGCTAACCACTGATCCAAAGTGCTGCCATTCACCCTCTGATATCTAACAGGCTGGAGAAACTTGCACCTACTGCCACTCCATCTTCAGCTCCTTTGTAAGAAACTAATGTATTTGGGCAGCCACTCAGTCTACCAAATAAAATTCCTGAGAAGGAAATTGGGGAACGCTTCGCTACTGGTACTGGGGGCAGTGCTAATACCATGACGTTGTACCATAGTTTACTGGAAATATTCCAGACTGGTAGGAGGCAAGCAGATTCCCACAGAAAAGTACCAGCAGTAATGTTCAGGGACCCGCGCTTGTAGAAGGCGGAAACAACACCGGGAGAAATAGTGGCGGCTGGGGACCGAGTATGGACACGAGGCATGAGGTTGTGAAAAGCTTCCGCCTCCATGAGCCTAAAATGACAAATTTCAAGTGAAAGCAGCTTTAGAGGACTTCCTGGGAGAAATGACAGCTGGAGTAGATATGGTTTCCCAAGTCCTTTCACCAAACTAAAGAATATGGCTGTGGTGAAATACAACTCAGCAAAAAAAGCTGTGGACTGGCTCCGTACCGTCCTTGGCCACATTCACTTGACTACGTGTTTGTGGGTAGGCGGTCCTTCCCAGTAAGTTCACTAGGGAGGGCACGGGTAATGTTGTGGGACCCGTGCTTGTGGAAGGAGGAGACGATATCGGGAGAAATAGTGGCGGCTGGGGACCGAGTAATGACACCCGGCCGCCGTCGGCATGAGGTTGTGAAAAGCTTCCGCCTCCACGAGCCTAAAAGGCCCCTTTTCAAGTGCAAGCAGCTGCCCAGAAATCTGGCAGTTTAGTATTGCAGCCTGTGGGTGGGAGGGTGGCTGGCTGCATACTTGCGCTTGCATTCCAAGTAACAGAAAACTAAGCAAATCGTGGCCTCTATCATCATCATGGCCTCACCTTGGCACTATGAACTCTCCTGAAGGAGAAGCCAGAGCCCACCGGAGGAGTCTCCGGTTTTCTGGTGGGTCCGTCCAACCCTGCCGAGAAGCAGCCCTGGCTAAGAAAAGTGTGGGGGAAGGTTCCTGGACACTCTATGGCTGTTTCTTTAATGTGGATCAGACGTACTTATGCATGTTATTTCTCAAACCGGATTGCAGATCAGGCCATTGCCCAACTCTGTAGTCATGAAATTAAATGCGCAAAGAAAGATGTTTGTGTGTCAAAGCACCACCGAGAAGTGCGAGTTGATGTTGGACGGGCTGCCATTGCTTCTGCAAAAGCTGTTTTAGAGGACTTCCAGGGAGAAATGACAGCCAGAGTAGATACGGTTTCCCTCTATGCCAGTCCTTTCACCGAGCTAAAGAATATGGCTGTGAGTGAAATACAACTCAGCAAAAAAAGCTGTGGACTGGCTCCGTACCGTCCCTGGCCACATTCACTTGACCACGTGTTTGTGGGTAGGCGGTCCTTCCCAGTAAGTGCACTGGGGAGGGCACGGATAATGTTGTGGGACCCGTGCTTGTGGAAGGCGGAGACGACACGGGAGAAACAGTAGCGGCTGGGGACCGAGTATGGACACCCGGCCGCCACCGGCATGAGGTTATGAAAAGCTTCCGCCTCCACGAGCCTAAAAGGCCACATTTCAAGTGAAAGCAGCTTTAGAGGACTTCCTGGGAGAAATGACAGGTGGGTAGATATGGTTTCCCAAGTCCTTTCACCAAGCTAAAGAATATGGCTGTGGTGAATTACAACTCAGCAAAAAAAGCTGTGGACTGGGTCCGTACCGTCCCTGGCCACATTCACTTGACCACGTGTTTGTGGTTAGGAGGTCCTTCCCAGTAAGTGCACTGGGGAGGGCACGGGTAATGTTGTGGGACCCGTGCTTTTGGAAGGCGGAGACGACACTGGGAGAAACAGTGGCGGCTGAGGACCGAGTATGGACACCCGGCTGCTGCTGGCATGAGGTTATGAAAAGCTTCCACCTCCACGAGCCTAAAAGGCCACATTTCAAGTGCAAGCTGCTGTCAAAAATTTGGCAGTATAGTATTGCAGCCTGTGGGTGGGTGGGTGGGTGGTTGGCTGCATACTTGAGATTGCATTCCAAGGAATGGGGTAGGGACAACTGAACGCTGCACTGGGACAAGGACGTGGACGGTGATTGTTGCAAGTTTGCAAGGACAGGTGCATGGCGGGAGGCATCTTCGCATGCGCCAAGGATCACTTATGATGGGCACACTTTTAGACAGTGACCTGGGAGTCAGAGATGCTTCCAGAGGTCTTCCCCATGCTGTTCCAATGTCTTTTCAGGGCTGTATGCATGTGCCTGATGATGTGTCACACATCACATGGCCAGATAAGGTTGAAAAATATTAAAATTACATTTAATGGTGAATGCATTTGTCTTGGTTGAAAGCAATGCAAAAGTGCAAAAACGCATCAAAAACGCTACGTGTGAACATAGCCCAAGGTGTGGAGTAGTATTTTTGTTTTTGGTTATTTATTTTGCCTTATATACAAGTCATTACCCTGGAAAGGATGTTCTTTAACATATTTCTCAGGTAAATCCATTTTGGTTTCGTTTTTGTATGTTTTATTGCAAGTCTGTAAAAGTGGCGTAATACTCTGACAACGTTGTTGACAGCAGTGATCTGGGAGTCAGAGATGCTTCCAGGGGTCTTCCCCATGCTGTTCCCATGTCATTTGAGCACTGTTCCCATCGATTTGGGCAATTTTTAGGCCCTCTGCAGACCGCCGGAGGGATCCCCCTGAAAAATGCTCGAGTTTCCCATAGACTTACATTGGGCTCGTTGCTCGGGTCGAGCACCCGAGTATTCCAATTTGCTCGACCCGAGCATTTTAGTGCTCGCTCATCACTAGTATGAGCCCTTAGCATGCAAATGTCTATAAGTTCATGTATTTCTGCACTTGGTGCTCATGCTGGATACTCAGTCAACACTTGGCCAAATGTTTCTTTTATATTTTTTGTCTTTGAAATTTTAGAGTGACAAAATAAATATATATACAGTACAGACCAAAAGTTTGGACACACCTTCTCATTTAAAGATTTTTCTGTATTTTCTTGACTATGAAAATTGTACATTCACACTGAAGGCATCAAAACTATGAGTTAAGACATGTGGAATTATATACTTAACAAAAAAGTGTGAAACAACTGAAAATATGTTTTATATTCTAGGTTCTTCAAAGTAGCCATCTTTTGCTTTGATGACTGCTTTGCACACTCTTGGCATTCTCTTGATGAGCTTCAAGAGGTAGTCACCGGAAATGGTCTTCCAACAATCTTGAAGGAGTTCCCAGAGATGCTTAGCACTTGTTGGCCCTTTTGCCTTCACTCTGCGGTCCAGCTCATCCCAAACTATCTCAATTGGGTTCAGGTCTGGTGACTGTGGAGGCCAGGTCATCTGGCGTAGCACACCATCACTCTCCTTCTTGGTCAAATACCCCTTACACAGCCTGGAGGTGTGTTTGGGGTCATTGTCCTGTTGAAAAATAAATGATGGTCCAACTAAACGCAAACCGGATAGAATAGCATGCCGCTGCAAGATGCTGTGGTAGCCATGCTGGTTCAGTATGCCTTCAAATTTGAATAAATCCCCAACAGTGTCACCAGCAAAGCACCCCCACACCATCACACGTCCTCCTCCATGCTTCACGGTGGGAACCAGGCATGTAGAGTCCATCCGTTCTCCTTTTCTGCGTCGCACAAAGACATGGTGGTTGGAACCAAAGATCTCAAATTTGGACTCATCAGACCAAAGCACAGATTTCCACTGGTCTAATATCCATTCCTTGTGTTCTTTAACCCAAACAAGTATCTTCTGCTTGTTGCCTGTCCTTAGCAGTGGTTTCCTAGCAGCTATTTTACCATGAAGGCCTGCTGCACAAAGTCTCCTCTTAACTGTTGTTGAAGAGATGTGTCTGCTGCTAGAACTCTGTGTGGCATTGACCTGGTCTCTAATCTGAGCTGCTGTTAACCTGCAATTTCTGAGGCTGGTGACTCGAATAAACTTATCCTCAGAAGCAGAGGTGACTCTTGGTCTTCCTTTCCTGGGGCGGTCCTCATGTGAGCCAGTTTCTTTGTAGCGCTTGATGGCTTTTGCAAATGCACTTGGGGACGCTTTCAAAGTTTTCCCAATTTTTCGGACTGACTGACCTTCATTTCTTAAAGTAATGATGGCCACTCGTTTTTCTTTATTTATCTGCTTTTTTCTTGCCCTAATACAAATTCTAACAGTCTATTCAGCTGTGTATCCACCTGACTTCTGCACAACACAACTGATGGTCCCAACCCCATTTATAAGGCAAGAAATCCCACTTATTAAACCTGACAGGGCACACCTGTGAAGTGAAAACCATTTCCGGTGACTACCTCTTGAAGCTCATCAAGAGAATGCCAAGAGTGTGCAAAGCAGTCATCAAAGCAAAAGGTGGCTACTTTGAAGAACCTAGAATATAAGACATATTTTCTGTTGTTTCACACTTTTTTGTTAAGTATATAATTCCACATGTGTTATATCATAGTTTTGATGCCTTCAGTGTGAATGTACAATTTTCATAGTCAAGAAAATGCAGAAAAATCTTTAAATGAGAAGGTGTGTCCAAACTTTTGGTCTGTACTGTATGTTTTTTAATTTTTTCAATTCTGGATGGTAGAACTATTCACTTTACATGCGTATTTACATGTGTTCTTCATGAATAATTGGTTGCTTGGTCTTGGTTTCATGTAAATGGTATGCCTTTTTGGCCACAGTTCTTCCATGAAGACCACTTCTGAACATTCTTCACTTAACAGCAGATGGGTCTATCTAGGTCCTACTAGTTACTGACAGTTTTGAGTTGATGCCAATGCTGGACATCTGATTTCGAAGCTAAGTAAGCATGATGTGTCTATCTTTCACCTAGTGCACTGTTTCCTTGGCCAACCACTGCATCTGCAATCCTCAGCTTTGCCCAAATCTTTGTGCTTATTCAAAAGAACTTGAACACCACATCTTAAAACCTCAGCTTGCTTTTAAATCTTTGACTGCATCAGACCTTTCTGATGCAGTACAACTACTTGTGTCTTGTTGTACTCAGTCTTGCCAAGGTGCATAACCTATCAGTGTGATTTTAGGTAAAATAGATTTACAACATCCATATCTATAGCTGTAAATGGATCCACTTTAGGCACCTATATTTATAATTCGGCACTAATACCTTGATTATATATATTTAGGCTGTATACTGGTACAAAGAATATGGAGCTTATAATTGTGCATAGTACATTGTTATTATAATTGCCTGGCACGACACACCTTATTCTATATTTTTTATTAAGATTAATTAATTAATAAAGATTATTTTTTTATACCATAACTTTTTAACTGTACACTTCTTGACCTGAGATTAATTTTGGCGGTCACCATGTGCCCGAGGTGTTTGACCTGTAATATGAAATTGTCTTCCACTACCTCACCTTTCTAGCAGATTTTGGCTGTTCATCATCCAGTTTTAAGCCTCCTGCACAGCTGTTTCTGTTTCAGTTAATGACTGTGCTTCAATCTAAATATGAAAATAATGATCATTGTCACCCATTTGGTATAACTGGTTACTCACACATCTGGATATAATCCTACAAAATCCTTGACTTTGTGCAAGTGTAACTAGAAGAATTGATGCTCTTTTGAAGTCAAAGAATTTCCCCACAAAATATTTATTCAATTTATATATCTCTTTTGTTCATTCACTTTGCATCATGTATATTGCTGAAAAAAAAATATAACTAAGTAAAAATATAAAGGTGCTATTTACTGACTATATAAGTAATAATAAATAAAAAATTGAGTTTTTGGCTTATATTTCATATATAGATAAGCTACAGAAATGATCAGCTACAGTTATAAATTGAGTCTTTTGTGATAATTTTATTTTAAAAAGTTATGATTAAAATGAGGAGAAATAAATCAAAGAAATGGACCTTGCTGAATTTTTCAATTAAATGGACTTTAGATCAGCAACAGGTATTGTCTTGTCGTACAAAATGATGAACGTCCTCCAATTTATGAGAACAGTTGTTAGATAACGATGAACAATATGCTTGAGAAATTTCTCACATTGATGTGTCAACTCAAATATAGAGACATATCAAGCCGACCTATCTCCTAGTGGGCTTTGTAGATTATATCTAAGGGATTTATATTAAAATTGTAATAAACCTTATTCAGTCTTTGAATGGTTCATTAAGGAGACACTGCCTTGCAATTATGATAAATTAGATTAAATTTATGGAAGTATGTTATTTGTACAAATCAAAAACAGGGCCAGGCTGAGGGGAATGATGGATGATGAAAGAGTTTGATAAATGAAGAAAACAGCTGAAGTAAATTGAATGTGTATTCATCCGTTTTCACTTCATAACTAATGATAAATTGGGCATGTCACATTTAACAATACATGTCTGGGTTTAAGCACAAACCAAGCCTCCGTGCCTTAATCGCCATGTCACTTGCCTTCAATGTGATATTTTCTTTAATAGTGGCGCACATTTTCAGCGTGTACACTTACATGAATTACTTTACCAAGATGTTTCTCTACAGATCCGCTATAAGGTCCTATGTTGATATTTCTGCAGGTCTTGACACAAGGCCCTGATTCATCAACATCGGCTTTGTTCACGCCTGTGTTGATGAGCGGACGTGCTGGAGTTAAAGGTGCCTGATTTATTAAGAGGCACACGCCTCTTAATAAATCAGGCACATGTGAAAATTGGCATGTGCCTCACCACAAATCTTACACCATATAGGTCTGGAGTAAGATTTGTAACATAAGATAGGCTGGAGTTCATCGTGAATCAGATAAGCAGGCGTCACCACGCCCCGTCGCATCCCCATTCCAGCTTTGCCAAAAGCTGACATGAAAACTCTAAGACCACGTTCACACATTCAGTATTTGGTGAGTTTTTTACCTGAGTATTTGTAAGCCAAAACCAGGAGTAGGTAAAAAATGCAAAAGTGGCACTGGTGACGTGTTTCTATTATACTATTCCTCTGATTGTCCCACTCCTGGTTTTGGCTTACAAATATTGATGTAAAAAATTCACCAAGTACTCAAAGTATGCACGTGGCCTAAAAGTCACAACATTTTTTGTGCAACTCTGCATTTTGGAGATATGTTGCACACTTTTTGTCACAATCAATTTAGTGAATTGAGACCAAAGTCTGAAGAAACCCTGTGTTACATAGCCTCCATAGTTAGGTCAGTTGAAAAATGACAGATTTTCTTTGAGGTCAATTAGAGGACAGGTAAATCTTGTAACTTTGTTTAGTCTATTGATCCAGTAGAAGATAAAATTCATCAGGCGTGAGACAATCAGAACTAAAGAGAGAAAGTGTATATAGAACTGTCTCTTCTCCACCAGTCACCACCACATCTAAGGCCGGTTTCACACGTTCGCATATCTCCGGTACCAGAAAAACTGGTACCGGAGATATAAGGTGTCCCGTGTGTCTGAGTGTGTCACACGTGTGGCAACCGCATGCCGCCCGTGTGCCGCATCAGGACCACACGGACCGGCGCCTGGGAATCAGCGCTACAGTTAGCGCTGTCCCCAAGCTCCAGGTGCTGAACACTGTCCTCATCATGGTTCTGCTGCAATCAGCACCAGCAGGGACAGTGATGAGGGTAGTGGTAGTCTGCTCCTGCAGTGTCCCCACCTGTAAAAATAAGAATAAAATAATAAAATCCATGTACTCACTTCTCCTAGGTGTCCCCCGCTGTAATCCATGCTACCGCTGAAGCCGGGATGCCGGGGAGAATGAGCCGCTCCGGAACTGCAGCTCAGGAGCGGTGTCCTGCCACTCACTGAGCACAGCTCTAGAGCGGTTCATTCTCTCCGGCTCCTCTGCGTCAGCGGTAGCATGGATTACATATGGATTAATATGTATTGAAAAAATTCTTTATTTTTTTCAATACATATTATTATTATTTATTTATATAGCGCCATTGATTCCATGGTGCTGTACATAAAAAGGGGTTAGATATCAAATACAGATATCACTTACAGTAAACAAACTAACAGTGATAAATTGGTACAGAGGGAAGAGGACCCTGCCCTTGCGGGCTTACAGTCTACATTCTAACATATAATGTTTTAATCACTTTTTATTGCATTTTTTGGGGAGATGCAGTGACTGAAAAGCAACATATCTGGCTTATTAATTTATGTTTTATTCCATGTGGTTTACCGTCCAGTTTAATTCGTTTTATGTTTTAATAGTACAGACTTGAGTCATGAATGTGGTGATACCAAATATGTTTATTCTGTTTTTATTTTTTTTAAATTTTCTTATTTTTAAATTAAGAAAAGGGGGTATTTTAAACTTTCTTTTTTAACACTTTTATAACCTATATTAACCCCTTTACCCCGAAGGCTATTTGCACGTTAATGAACAGGCCAATTTTTACAATTTTGGCCAGTGTCACTTTATGGGGTAATATCTCTTGAAGGCTTCAACAGATCCCACTGATTCTGAGATTGTTTTTTCGTGACATATTGTACTTCATGATAGGGGTAACATTTATTTGATATGATGCGTTTATTTGTGATTAATTTACAAAACCATTTTTTAGGGACCACATCACATTTGAAGTGACTTTGAGGGGCCTTTATGACAGAAAATACCCAAAAGTGACAGTATTCTTAAAACTGCAGCCCTCAAGGTGCTCAACACCACATTCAAGAAGTTTATTAAGCCTTCAGGTACTTCACAGAAATTTTTGGAATGTGGAAGAAAACAATGCACATTTAACTTTTTTCACAACATTTTTTATTTCAGACCCAATTTTTTTTTATTTTCGCAAGGGTAACATTAAAAAATGGACCCAAAATGTGTTGCGAAATTGTCATGCCGACACCCCATATGTGGGGGAAAACCACTGTTTGGGTGCACAGCAGGGCTCGGAAGGTGTGGTGAGCACCTTGAACCCCCAGGTGCTTCACAGAAGTTTATAACATTGAGCCGTAAAAAATATGTGGGGGAAAACCACAGTTTGGGAGCATAACAAGGTTCGGAAGGGAAGGAGTGCCATTTGGCTTTTTGAATGTAAAATGTGGTTGAATAATTAGCTGACACCATGTCACGTTTGGAGAGCCCCTGATTTGCCTAAACAGTGAAAACTTCCACAAGTGACACAATTTTGGAAACTAGACCCCTCAGAGAACTTATCTAGATGTGTGGTGAGCACCTTGAACCCACAGGTGCTTCACAGAATTTTACAAAATGGATATATAAAAATGAAAAAAATATATTTTTCCCACAAAAATGTTGTTTCAGCCCCAAATTTTTTGATTTTCACAAGCATAGCAGGAGCAAATGGACTCCAAAATTTGTTGTGTAAACCCCATATGTGGTTGAAAACCACTTTTGATGCACAGTGCAAAGCTCAGAAGGGAAGAAGCACCATATTGGAATTCAGATTTTGCTGGACTGGTTTGAGGGTGCCATGTCACATTGGCAGAGCCCCTGAGGTGCCAAAACAGCAGACCCCCTATAAGAGACCCCATTTTACAAACTACACCTCTCAATGAATTAATCTAGGGGTGCAGTGAGAATATTGACACCGTAGGTGGATCACAGAAAAAATAATTACATTTTTACCACGCAAATTTTGTTTTAGCACCAGATTTTACATTTTCACACTGGGAAATGGGTAAAAATGGCACCAAATTGTGTCCCACGATTTCTGCTGAATGTAGAAATACCCCATATATGGCTGTACAGTACTGCTTAGCCATACGGCGAGATTCGGGAGGGATGGAGCGCTATTTGCCTCCTGGAGGGCAGATTTTTCTAGAATAGTATGCGGACTCCATATACAGAGCCCATAAGTGCTAGAATAGCAGAATCCCCCCTCAAGTGACCCCATTTTGGAAATTATACCCCTTTGGGAATTTATCTACAGGTATAGTGATGATTTTGACTCCATAGGTCTTTTCCAGAAACAAGCAGCAGCGGATGTTGCTGAGTGAAAATTGCAAACTGCCGTTGTAGTGACCAGTACGTTGTACCTAGCTCATGCTTCTGGAGACACACACCTGTAAATTAGGAGGGTTCTCATCGCTACAGAAATGCCAAACATGGGGACACTAACTGCAGCTTAGGCACACTGGGGCTCAGACAGGAAGGGGGCATTTGAATTAGGGAGTGCAGAATTTGCTCAATTTCCTTTGGGGGGCAATAAGCCATGGTGCTTTTCCAGACCCTTTGTGCTAGCCCCTATATTTCCGATAACAGATTACGGACCTGAATGGGGACTTGCTTTTTTATGTCAATTGAGTTGAAGCTTTTGTTGGGAACATTTTACATAACATTTTGGATCTCATTTATCCTGTGCTTTATGCTGAGCACTTATATTGGGATTTCCATCTAAATCCCTGAGTGACATGATTCAGATGAATCCCCGAGGGATCCATTTATTATGAGGCAGCAGAGTTACTCTGGACGCCGTCTCGCCTCTGTTCAGCATTGTCCTTTTCAGAAGTGCACAAAACTGTGGGTGACAGCACTTTTATGCATGCCCAATAAAAAGTTGGACGCTGACAGATCATAGGCCAGACAGCGTCCACAGTGCCTCCATCTGCTTCGTTTTAGGGAATCTTCAGTCGGGGGTTCTGTCTGAATCACGTATTTCAGAGATTTACATGGAAACCCCAGTGTAAGCATTCAGCACCGAGCGCAGGATAAATGTGAGCCGAGGCTTACTGCGATGTTTGGGAGGCAGAATGAATAAATCAACAGCAGGTGAAGAATTGGTTTTATTTATTTTTTACGCCGTTTCTTGTGCGGTATAAGTGATTAGACAACTGTATTCTTAGGATCGGTGCGATTACAGTGATACCAGATTTATAGGAGGTTTTTATATTTGGCATCTGTCACACACTAAAAGACACTTTTCATTGCAAAAACTAGTTTTTGCATCTCCATATTTTGATAACTATAATTTTTCCATATTTAAGAGTTGACGTTTCTATTGGTACCATCAGGCACGTGACATTTTTTGATCGCTTGCTATTCTGATTTTTGGGAGGCAGAATGAATAATTATTTTTTTTAATGTCGTTCCGCATGTGGTAAAATTGATAAGGCAACTTTATTATTCGGGTCAGTACGATTACAGCAGTACTACATTTATAGCTTTTTTATGTTTTGGCACTTTTACACAATAAAACTATTTTATAGAAAAAATAATGATTTTTGCATCGCTTCATTCTGGGAGCTATAACTTTTTTATTTTTCCATTGATGGAGCTGTATGGCAGCCTTTTTTTTTGCGGGACAAGATGACGTTTTTAGAGGTACCATTTTTATTTACATTCGTCTTTTTGATCGCATTTTATTCCACTTTTTTTTACGGTGTTCACTGAAGGGGTTAACTAATGGGACAATTTTATAGGTTGCGTCATTCCAGGCATGGCGATACCAAATATGTGTGCTTTTTTTTTGTTGTAAGCCAAAACCTGGTGAGGAACAATCAGAGAAAAGGTATTATAGAAACAAGTGCACCAATTCTGGACTCATCACCCACTCCTGGTTTTGGCTCCCACTCCTGAGAAAAAATACTGACCGAATACTTGTAATGGAGGCAAGAGAGGCTTTAAGAGAATTCTTACAGGATGTTTCAAAGATGGAGAGAGATTGCCATCTGGTGGTCAGGCACAGTCAAGCAGAACCAAGATGTACAAGGAAAGTTGAAGGGGGAGCAGATTTAGATGATGGACCCAGTCAGGTGACTTGCAGGAATGAGTTCCTGGAGATAAGAGGCCAGCACGCCAAGCCTGAGGGGTTTTTGGCACCAAGTAGAAGAGAGGAGCAGACATGCTCCCTACATGCTGAGAAGCCCCGTGTGGCAGGCGAGGTGCCACAGCCGGACACAGGTGGATAAGCTCCGGATCCCTCACAGATGTGCCCCGAGTGCTGTGCCTACTGAGGAGAGTCGGAATCTGCTTGCGGTGATGAGTGAGTTCGCGGAACCCGACGTCGCCCGCCGACAGACGAGTTCTGGACTCCCCCTATCCACGGCTTGAGAGACTGCCTCCAACGGCCAGGAAGAGAGATGTTGGGAGACGGCTGAGCCAGGAAAGTCACGCCAGTGAAAGCAGAGGAGCTGCATACGTGAACAGGGCCGTCACTTCTACAGTTCACTCATGGTACCGGGGCCAGTTGGGTTTAGGTACTCAGGTTGGGAGGGGAACGGTTGGGGCGGAAGAAGCTAAACATGATTTAATTTAATTTGTCAAGAAAAGACTTTCGGCCTAGCGGGAATAACCGGTGACCCCCGCTAGGGCCATATACAGAGTTAAAGAACTGATGTGGTGACTCCCATGATTGGGTGCACCACACTACCTTGAGAGACTTCGTATTTTGTTAATATTTCAAATTACCGTTCATTACCCCCATTGCCATTCCCTTGTTCAGAATACCTGTTACATCTATATATAAACTGTTTATATTCATCTCTGACTGTCCTCGCCTTGTGTCTCTGTGTGTTGCATTCCGGCATCTGCATTACATTTGGCGTAGTCGGCAGGATGCAACATTCAGACGCAAAGATGGTGGATCAGTCTGTGGCTGGGTCCGGCCGGAGCCATATACCCCTGGGGGCTATGCTCAGCCATCTTCCCAAGTTCACGGGGAATGGCATGTCACTGTGGGACTGGCTAGAAAGACTGAGAAGTATGCTGCGTATGTATCCCCTCAATCCCCTAGCACAGGTGGAACTGGCCCTCCTAACCGTTGATGGAGAGGCCCAGCAAACTGTGATGAACCGCCCACCTGGGGACTGTGACACCGTGGACAAAGTGATAAAAATTTTAGAGGACATGCACGGTGACACCACGGATCTGGGACACTTGTGCCTACGGTTATTTCAGCGGGTCCAAGGGGAAAATGAGACCATAAATCAGTATGTTAATGCATTACAGGAAGTGACGGCCCATATCGTTAAGAAGGCTTGAGATGGGAACTGAGGACTGGGACCATTGGATGAAGATTTGCATGACCAACTGATTGCTGGCTTGAAAGACACTTCCCTGAGGCCGATCTTGAAGGAGCGGCTGCGTTTCAGCCCCGATCTGGGCTTCCTGGAGGTTGGGGCTGAAGCTAGAGTCCTGGAGAAAGAAGTTCCTGTTCTCAAAGCCACAGTTAGAAGTCATGAGGCAATTGCCCCTGGATTCACTCACAAAGAGCCTGATTGGGTACGGGAGATACGTCAGGAAATTAGAGATATTCGGGGTGAGCTGAACACTATTAGAAAGACCCCTGCTGCCCCCTTGCCGATGGACCATACTGCCCCATGTGGACGGAGACCAGAGCAAGAAAGACGTTCCTACCAGGCCCCAGCACGTCATGTACCCGACATACTGGTAGAATGAGGACCAGAGTGTTGGACCTGCGGCGGTAGGGGGCATATCTCCAAAGACTGTCCAAATCGAGAAAGGAGGAGGAGGGGGCAGCTGTTAAACTAAAATGCCCCACGGTTGTGGAGCATACCGTGGGGTCTTGAGCTTCAGAGAGTGGAAGAGGGAGCCCTGCAGACATTGTCTCCGAGAGGCCCATTATCTAAGCTGAATTTAATGGGCAACAGATCCGCTGTCTAATGGACATTGTGTTTCAGGTGACCACTATGCCTGAGACGTATTTCCAAAGTCACTTTCCTGAAGTTGCTCGTTCCTGGCGGGAACCCACTGTCAAACTGGTGGCAGCGAATCAACTACCTATCCCAGTAGCGGAAGTAGTATGGATGTCTGTCCGGGCATGCGGAAAGGACCTTGGTCGGGAAGGGATAGTACTGACCTCAGGGCCCAGAGGCGATGGGCCCATTGTAACCCTGGGCATGAATGTGCTGAAGGAGGTCGGACAGTTCCTGGCTGAGGGCTCTAACAAAAACAACTGGAGCCGCGCCACTCGTGACCCAGCTAACAAGAGAGTATTTCAGCATCTCGTGAGAGTCAGTCAAATTCAAAAATTGTCCGCTACCTCTCAGTACCTTGGTAAGGTATCGATACCACCCAAAGCCACAATGACACTGCCAGTGGGACAGACTGTACTCACTTTACCGGTACTGGCACATGTGTCCTTAGAGGGCATGGACATTCAGATTGAACCAATGGAGGGAGAGGAAGTGCCCTCTGGACTCCTGGTTGTTCGGACTCTGGCCACCGTGCGGCAGGGTCGAGTGCCAGTGCGCTGCATCAATCTAACTGGCACGAGTTTACAGTTGTTGCCCCGAAAAGAGGTGGCGCGAGTTTGCATAATGCCAGAGACCCTTACCAGAGCTGACGCTATAGGGCTGGCACCTGTGGAAGGAGAGCCATGGACTCTGGAGGTGTCCCTCAACAGCCAAGAGAATGGAAGAGAACCGTTGGCTGGGCACCATCTCTTGGAGAAAATGGAGACTAATATTACTGAGTTTTCTGCTGGACAAGTCAGACAGATCGAACAACTTCTACAGAGGTGCCAGGGAGTGTTTGCACAACATGAAGACGATTTTGGGTGCACTCGGGACATTCAGCACGAAATACCCACCGTAAATACTGCTCCCATTCGAGAGAGATATCGGTAGATCCCACCTCAAATGTACCAGGAGGTAAAAGAACTGTTGGCACACATGTTGCGGAATGGTGTGATCCGCGAAAGTCAGAGTCCTTGGGTGGCGCCTATCGTGCTAGCCCGGAAGAAGGATGGTACCCTGAGATTTTGTGTAGACTATCGGAAGCTGAATGCATGTACAGTGCAGGACTCCTATCCACTCCCCTGAATTGAAGAGTCTCTATCTGCACTAGGAAGCGCCAAGATCTTCTCTTCCCTCGACCTGGCCAGTGGCTATTGGCAGGTCCCAGTAGCTGAGAAGGATCGTCCGAAGACAGCTTTTGTCCTCCCTATGGGCTTGTTTGAGTTCAATCGCATGCCATTCGGGCTAACAAATGCACCGGGAACCTTCCAAAGACTGATGGAGAGATGCTTGGGGGACCTCAACTTTGAAGCCACTTTAATATATCTGGATGATATAATTATCTATTCCGCTACGTTTGATCATCATCTCCGCTGACTGGAACAAGTGTTAGAATGGCTTCAGAGGCACGGCCTGAAAATTAAGTCTCATAAGTGTCGTCTCTTCAAGCGAGAAATTGAATATCAGGGACACACTGTGTCCAGTGCGGGAGTGCACCCCACTGTGAAGAAAGTAGCTGCCATGCAGAAGTGGCCCACACCCGCCAATCTAAGAGAACTGAGGGCATTCCTGGGGCTTGCTGGATACTACCACAGATTCATTAAAAACTTCGCTAAGATTGCAATCCTGCTCAATGAATTGCTGAGAGGAAAGGCTGGGGGATCCAAGCGGCAGCCCATTCAGTGGGACCCAAGACAAGAAGAGGCATTCCGAGCATTGAAAATGGCGCTAACGAGTGCCCCAATTCTGGCCTATGTTGACTTTTCACAGCCTTTCGTGTTGTACACTGATGGAAGCTTGCATGGACTGGGAGCAGTGCTGGCTCAAGTGCAAGGAGGAAAAGAGCGGGTGATCGCGTATGCCAGCAGGTCGCTCCGAGATACGGAGAAGAATCCGGACAGCTACAGTTCATTCAAGCTGGAGCTACTGGCACTGGTGTGGGCCATGACCAAGTAATTTGCTGAGTACTTGTCGGGGTTAGAAGTGCAAGTGCAGACAGATAACAACCCTTTGGCCCACTTGGAGAACACCAAGCTGGGTACGTTAGAGCAGCGGTGGGTCGCAAGGATGTCCAAATACCAGTATAAAATCGCTTATTGGTCCAAGGTCCTGAACACTCATGCAGAAGCCCTGTCCCACATCACTCAGACGGGGCCGAAGAGGGACAGAGATAATGAGCTTGAATATGACGAGATTCCGGATTTCAGCCAGTTTGCCGCTGCCGTGGTCGACACCCAGGAGACCAGAGAGGAGCCGAGGCCCACTCAAATTCTGGGCCGCTCAAGAGACAAGTGGATACATCTGCAACAATCCGAACCAGAGCTGGCAAAGCTGAGAGAATGGTTGCCCTGGGTCAAAGACCCAACCAGGAAGCCAGGGCCGCTTCACTTCTAACTACCCTATAAATCCTAGGACAGTGGGAGAGGCTCTTCCTGAAGGATGGCTTGCTATGCCAAAGAATTCTGCTACCTTGAGAGTTTGATGTTACCTGGCAAGTAGTAGTTCCCGAAGCGCTGGTAACGCAGCTAGCCCAGGAAGCTCATAGAAGTGGTGCTCACTTCGGTGTGGAGAAGACCTTTTGGTGGTTACAACGGCTGGTGTATTGGCCTCAACTGTGGCAAGAAGTCGAAGGGGTCTGCCGAACATGTCGCCAGTGTGAGTTGAACAAGCCCCCGGAACAAAGAGCTCCCATTCCGACCATCCGAACTTTTGCATTCTTGGAAGTCCTGATGATTGACTACCTGATGATTAGAACTTCATGCAATGGTTACAGACAGTGTTTGGTAATGACTGATCACTTCACCAAGTTCGCAGTAGTGCCGCCTACCCGAGACCAGACAGCAGAAGCCGCAGCAAAAGCCATCTGTCAGGATTTCATCCGGATTTATGAGTGCCTGAAGCGAATACATTCAGACCAGGGGGCCTGCTTCCAAGGACGAGTGATGGATGAACTATACCGTATCTATGGGATCGAACAACACCCTACCAACCTCAAGGGAACGGTGCATGCGAGCGCTTCAACCGAACTCTGTTGCAAATGTTGCGAACGCTGGAAGCGGACAAAAAGATGAAGTGGCCCGAATTTGTGTCCGAGCTGGTGTGGGTGTATAATAATCGAGTTCATGTGACTACTGGCTACACCCCTTACATGTTGCTGTTTTGAAGGAGTGGGCAAGAAATGACTGAACTAGAGCTAGACTCAGAAGACGCCGGCCCGGGCAGTAGCCCGAGTACCTGTATTCGAGAGCACAAGCGCCGGCTTCATAAAGTGAGAAGATTGGTTGCGCAGAAGTTTCAGGAAGAAGAGCATGCAAATCGGCCCCCGACCTCAGGTGGATCACTCCAGCCTGGAGACCATGTGCTGGTAAGGGTCAAACGATTTGGGAGTAAACTGAACCATCGTTGGGAGGCAATACCATATAAGCTGGTGAAGAAGATTCACCCAGACAACCCAGTCTACGAGGTTAGGCCTCAAGGGGATGACGCTGCAACACACAGGGTGTTGCACCGCAATATGCTGTGGCCTTGCTCCTCTGAAGCAGAGGCCTCTACCGGAGTTGGGCCTTCAAACAAATTGGCTGAAGTGTCACATACAGGAACCTTAGGAGATGAAGAAGGATGGGCCACAATGCAGTTGGGCCCATCAGAACCGACGATGCCAACCCCGAGTGGGACCCAGAATGAATCGAGAAGTGACTTGCAATCCCCAGTGGTTGATTCATCGGATATCCCAGAGTCTCCTCCGTAGGAGGTGCCCCGCAGAACTAAGCGGCCTAATGCCGGAATTCCTCCTAACCGATATGCTCAAGAAGAGTTTATCTGGTCTCAGATCCAACAGAAAATGAAGGAGTGTGCCCAACTGCTGTCTGAACTTGCACTGCCTGGAAAGAGACATCAATCCCGCAAGAAATCCACTCACCCGAGGACTGGCGAACAAAAAGGAGGGAGGAATGTAATGGAGGCAAGAGAGCCTTTAAGAGAATTCTTACAGGATGCTTCAAAGATGGAGAGAGATTGCCATCTGCTGGTCAGGCACAGTCAAGCGGAACCAAGATGTACAAGGCAAGTTGAAGGGGCGAGCAGATTTAGATGCTGGACCCAGCCAGGTGACTTCCAGGAAGGAGTTCCTGGATATAAGAGGCTAGCGCGCCAAGCCTGAGGGATTTTTGGCACCAAGCAGCAGAGAGGAGCAGACGTGTTCCCTACATGCTGAGAAGCCCCGCGTGGCAGGCCTAAGTAAGAGTCCTGCGAGGTGCCACAGCCAGACACCGGTGCATGAGCTCCGGATCCCTCACAGATGTGCCCTGAGTGCTGTGCCTACTGAGGAGAGTTGGAACCTGCTTGCGGTGCTGAGTGAGTTTGCGGAACCCGACGTCACCTGCCGACAGACGAGGTCTGGACTCCCCTATCCACGGCTTGAGAGACTGCCTCCATCGGCCATGAAGAGAGGAATTTTGAGACGGCTGAGCCAGGGACGTCACGCCAGTGAAAGCAGAGGAGCTGCATACGTGAACAGGGCTGTCACTTCTACTGTTCACTCACGGTACCGGGGCCAGTTGGGTTTGAGTACTCAGGTTGGGAGGGGAATGGTTGGGATGGAAGAAGCTAAACGTGATTTAATTTACTTTGTCAGAAAAAGACTTTCGGCCTAGCGAGAATAACCGGTGACCCCCGCTAGGGCCATATACAGAGATAAAAAACTGACGTGATGACTCCCATGATTGGGTGCACCACACTACCTTGAGAGACTTCGTATTTTGTTAATATTTCAAATTACCGTTTATTACCCCCGTTGCCATTCCCTTGTTCAGAATACCTGTTATATCTATATATAAACTGTTTATATTCATCTCTGACTGTCCTCGCCTTGTGTCTCTGTGTGTTGCATTCCGGCATCTGCATTACATACTGACCAAATACTGATAGTGGGGCACTAGACTAAATGTTACATTGTACTCTGGTGGGTAAAGATGAGGAGCTCGATCCATGAAGGATTGAGTTTGAATTGAATTTCCTGAATTTGCGGTTCCATGTGAATTCAAACACTCTGTGATTTGCGAATATCAGCAAAAAAAATGCCTGGTGCCATTTCATACACCGTTGAAGACTCAGTGAGCAGGCTAATGGCATCAGGTGCGACCATAAGGGCTTCCCTATAATGCTCTTCAGCAATCAGATCAAGCCCACCCAATCGTTGGGTCTATTACAGCCAGTTTAAAGATAGGGGCTGGCCAAGGAGTCCCATTTTATACCTGCATTGCATACCTCCCAATTTTTGAAGAACAGAAAACGGGACAAATCATGTGCTGCGCATAGCGTGCCATGGCAAATTTTGGCCATGCCATAATCCATGCCAATTTACCATTTCAGAGGAGCGGTGGCAGTGTGGGAAATTCAGCAGACGCTTGAGACTGCAGGGCACAAACCCAAATCGGGGACTGTCCTCTGTATCTAGCACAATTGGGACTAAAGATGAACGGATCGATTCACCGGACTCTGGTCAAGCATCAAGATCAGTGGTGCCTGGCTGCTAGACGGGAGTCCCGAGAATCTCTTACTTTCCGGTGTCCCTGGCGTGGCTTTTGATTGGTCAGGTCCGGTGTTACCTGCGTCCTGCCCACCTCTGGTTTAGGCTTGTGGATTTATTTTTAATCATTCACTCATAGTCGTAGCAGCCAGAACTTTCTCATTCTTATGTAGGCTTCACTCTATCACACATATGACCTTTTTGTGTCTGTAAGGTTGAGTCCACACATTGTCCAAATACTGTGTCTTTTGTTTTCTGCAGGTGTCCACACTAAACTAAGCAATCGCAATCTTTACTGGTTGCTGCATTTCTGCTACATTTTTTATGCTGTTTCCCCCTTATTTGATGTATTTTGGTGCAGATTTAAAGCAGTGTTTTTAACGTGTTTTTATAGTACAGAAAAGCTTTGATTCCGCACTAAAAAAAGTAACAGTTTTTTTCATACGTTTCTTTTAGGCTCCACATGGAATTCTCTAGAGAAAAGAAAGCACCAAACTCACACAGTTCAGCAGCATCTCTAGACGCACAGGGGGCGCAGTTTTCATGAAATCACATCCACTTGGCTTCGACAGTTAAATACAGCAGAATTTCTTTTGCAAAAATAACCAGCAGAAAATATGCAGCATTTAGACTACATGTGAACACGGTCTACTGTAAAAGTCCAAGCAAAGTGGATGTGATTTCATGAAAAACGTTGCCCTCAGTGCATCTAAAGACGCAGCTGAACTTCGGGGTTTTGGTGCTTTTTTCCCCTATAGGCTTCTATGTTGTGCCTAAAAAATGCAAGAAAAATAAATGCCATTGCATTTTTAAGGGCAAAATCAAAGCTTTTCTGTAGTATTAAAAAGCATTAAATATGCAGATTCACATCTGCACCAAAAATGCACTAAATATGGAGGAAAACACATAAAATAAACTCAGGTCTAAGGGGTAACATTTCTCCTTGTGGAGAGTGACATACCGACTCTGCCATGTCAAGGTAAGGAGGCTTATTTGCCGTGCAATGCTCCTCTGGGAAATTTAATATGCAAATTGCCTCTTCAGAGTAAAAGAGGACTTGAACTCTATGGCACCACCTATTGAATAAGCCTCCTTACTTTGACATGCCAGAGTGGGTATGTCACTCTCCACAAGGAGAAACGTTACCCCTTAGACCTCAGTCCAGAGCCTCTCACCTAGCTAAATCAGTTCTCATACTTTGTAATGGCGAGGCCCAATAGCCTGAAACACCATGTCTGCAAATTGAGATTCTGATTTGGCTTTTATCCTAAATCATATTGCACGACTCGTTAAAGGGTTGATTGTGACTTGTAGGATTGCTGCTTCCAATAGGTGGCGCTATAGAGTTCAAGTCCTCTTTTTATCTGAAGAGGCAATTTGCAAAATAAACTCAGCAAACATTCAATAATCAGAGAAGATTGCATCGTGTGGTACGGACAGCTGAAGAGAATGTGCCGAAAAAACGCAGCATGTATGCTACGTCTGAACCCAACAATCAATGTAAATAATCTGATCACTGTGTTGTGTGTGTTGTTACGATTAAAGGGACACCAAATATGTCCATGTTATTTGCTGATTTGTGATATTTATTATTTCTTGACAAAACTGACATTAATGTAATTGTTTTTCTTTATTTTTTATTAATTTTATTATAAAATATTTTTTAGTTTCCCTCTAGAATACAGGGACATAGAAATACACTGCAATGTATCTCTTTGTACCAGTATAATCTGCTTCTGAGGTCACTGCCTGCAATACATATCAAGTATACAAAATTCGCCATGTGAAGTTAGTAGAGCCTGTGGCTTATGGCTTTAGCTCTTACCTGCAATGTTGTAGGTTATGGGTTTGAATCCCAGGAAGACTCACAAAAAAAAGAAAATTGCATTTTTTTAAATTGTTTTACATTATTTTTCAGTAAAAAGCAAACAAACTGTGCTGTACTATAAGCTGGTATACGTGAAAAGGGTAAGAGCACGTTCACACTGCGGCCATTTCATAGACACATCCCAATAAAATACAAAATTGAGTATATACCATGCAACAAGTAAATCAGTAAGTGGCAATAGTACATATAAATAATATAGGGTACTTAGTTAATGATATTTTGATCAAAAAAAGCATGAAATCCATTCCACCATGTCGAGGTGTAGCCATCGTGTACTCACATCCTAACCTGTCTCTAGTATTAAAACCTTACCATATGTCAAACGACATCAATGTGAATAAGGGCAGAGAAGGACAGGGCCAGACTGAGACACCCATATATGGGAAGCTATACAGATGGAATACTTAGCTCTGAAAGGGGTGCCACGACCCTTGTTTGCACAAAATACAAGAGAAATCTGAGCTTGATTATAGGCTGGTATATGTGCAAAGTGTAAGAGCACATTCACACCGTGGCCATTTCATAGACAAAACACAAGAAAGAAACAAAAATGAGTATACACCCTTCAGCAAGTAAATCAGTAAATGGTAATAGTACATATAAATAATATACAGTACTTAATTAACTCTATTTTGATTGAAAAAGCATTAAAACCATCCCACTACATCAAGGGGTACCCATCGGGACAGTCCTAACCTGTCTCTAGTATTAAAAACTTACCATGTGTCAAAATATGTCAATGTGAATAAGAGCAAAGCATGACAGGGCCATACTGAGACACCCATCCATGGGAAGCTATACAGAAGGAATACTTAGCTTAGAAAGAGGAACCACGCCACTTCTTTGTACAATATACAAGAGATAACAGCAAAATCATTTGCACGTATATCAGCTTATAGTCCAGCTCAGTATTTTAGTTTTGATGTTGAGACAGCAGAACTACAGTAGCTTGCAAAAGTATTCACCCTCTTGGCTTTTTACCTATTTTGTTATATTACAACTAGTGATGGGCGAGCACTAAAATGCTCGGGTGCTCGATGCTCGGGTCGAGCAAATTGGAATGTTCGGGTGCTCGACCCGAGCAACGAGCCCAATGTAAGTCTATGGGAAACTCGAACATTTTTCATGTGGCTCCCCTCGGTGGTCTGCAGAGGGACTAAAAATTGTCCAAATCGATGGGAACAGTGCTCAAATGACACAGGAACAGTATGGGGAAGACCCCTGGAAGCATTTCTGACTCCCAGGTCACTGCTGTCAACAACGTTGTCAGAGGTATTATGCCACTTTTACGGACTCACAATAAAACATACAAAAACAAAACCAAAATGGATTTTCCTGGGAAATATGTTAAGGAACATCCTTTCCAGGGTAATAATTTGTATATAAGGTAAAATAAATAACCAAAATCAAAAATACTCCTCTACATCTTGGGCTAAGTTCACTAGTAGCGTTTTTGATGCGTTTTTGCACTTTTTCACCAGTAAATGTCATTTTAACATTTTACAACCTTATCTGGCCATGTGGTGTGTGACACATCATCAGACACATGCATACAGTGCTGAAAAGACATGGGAACAGCATGGGGAAGACCCCTGGAAGCATCTCTGACTCCTAGGTCACTGCCTAAAAGTGTGCCCATCATAAGTGATCCTTGGCGCATGTGAAGATGCCTCCCGCCATGCACCTGTCATTGCAGACTTGCAACAATCACCGTCAACGTCCTTGTCCCAGTGCAGGGTTCAGTTGTCCCTACCCCATTCCTTGGAATGCAAGCGCAAGTATGCAGCCAGCCACCCGCCCACCCACAGGCTGCAATACAATACTGCCAAATTTTTGACAGCTGCTTGCACTTGAAATGTGGCATTTTAGGCTCGTGGAGGTGGAAGCTTTTCACAACCTCATACCGGCGGCGGCCAGGTGTCCATACTCGGTCCCCAGCCGCCACTATTTCTCCCGGTATCGTCTCCGCCTTCCACAAGCACGGGTTCCACAACATTACCCATGCCCTCCCCAGTGCACTTACTGGGAAGGACCGCCTAACCACAAACACGTGGTCAAGTGAATGTGGCCAGGGATGGTACAGAGCCAGTCCACAGCTTTTTTTTGCTGAGAGTTGTATTTCACCACAGCCATATTCTTTAGCTTGGTGAGATGACTTGGGAAACCATATCTACTCCAGCTGTCATTTCTCCCAGGAAGTCCTCTAAAGCTGCTTGCACTTGAAATGTGGCCTTTTAGGCTCGTGGAGGCGGAAGCTTTTCACAACCTCATGCTGGCGGTGGCCTGGTGTCCATACTCGGTCCCCAGCCGCCACTATTTCTCCCGGTATCATCTCCGCCTTCCACAAGCATGGATCCCACAACATTACCCGTGCCCTTCCCAGTGCACTTACTGGGAAGGACCGCCTAACCACAAACACGTGGACAGGTGAATGTGGCCAGGGATGGTACGGAGCCAGTCCACATTAAAAATGCAGCCATAGAGTGTCTGGGAACCTTCCCACACACTTTTCTTAGCCAGGGCTGCTTCTCAGCAGGGTTGGACGGGCCCACCAGAGAATCCTCGGGTGGGCCCTGGCTTCTCCATCAGGAGAGTTCATGATAGGTGCAAACTTTGCAGCTGCTATGGGCGGAGAAAGGTGGGGGAGAAAGTTGGGCCCTCAGAATCAAATCCTCTGGTGGGCCCAATGTTTTTCAGTCTGATACTGCTTCTCAGTGAGAGTTGTATTTCACCACTGCCATATTCTTTAGCTCGGTGAAAGGACTGGCATAGAGGGAAACCGTATCTACTCTGGGTGTCATTTCTTCCAGGAAGTCCTCTAATGCAGCTTGTGGCAGAAGCAATGGCAGCCCATCCAACATCAGCTCGCACTTGTCGGTGGTGTTTTGACACACAAACATCTTTCTTTGCCCTTTAATTCATGACTACAGAGTTGGGCAATGGCCTGATCGCAATGCGGTTTGAGAAATAACATGCATAAGCACGTCCAATCCACATAAAAAAGCAGCAATAGAGTGTCCGGGAACCTTCCCATACACTTTTCTTAGCCAGGGCTGCTTCTCGGCAGGGTTGGATGGGCCCACCAGACAACCTCCTCCGGTAGGCCCTGGCTTCTCCTTCAGGAGAGTTCATAGTGCCGAGGTGAGGCCATGATGATGATAGAGGCCACCATCTGCTTAGTTTTCTGTTACTTGTAATGCAAGAGCAATTATGCAGCCAGCCACCCACAGGCCACAAAACTAAACTGCCAGATTTCTGGGCAGCTGCTTGCATTTGAAATGTGGCCTTTTAGGCTCATGGAGGTAGAAGCTGTCCACAACCTCATGGCGGCGGCGGCCGGGTGTCCATACTCGGTCCCCAGACGCCACTATTTCTCCCAGTATTGTCTCCGCCTTCTACAAGTGTGGGTCCTTGAACATTACTGCTGGTACCTTTCTGTGGGAATCTGCTGGCCTCCTACCAGCCTGGAATATTTCCAATAAACTATGGTACGACGCCATGGTATTAGCACTGCCCCCAGTACCAGTAGCGAAACCATCCTCAATTTCCTTCTGAGGAATTTTATTTGGTAGACTGAGTGGCTGCCCAAATACATTAGTTTCTCCCAAAGGAGCTGAAGATAGAGTGGCAGTAGGTGCAAGTTTCTCCAGCCTGTTAGATATCAGAGTTTGAACGACAGCACATTGGATCAGTGGTTAGCACTGAAGCCTTGCAACACTGGGATCCTGGGTTCAAATCCCAGCAAGGACAACATCTTGTTTGTTCTCCCTGTGTTTTCGTGGGTTTCCACCTCAGTAAAAAAGCAGACATAGAGTGTCCTGGAACCTACCCACAAAGTTTTCTTAGCCAGGACTGCTTCTTGGCAGGGTTGGACGGTCCCACCAGAGAATCCTCTGGTGTGCCCTGGCTTCTACATCAGGAGAGTTCATGATAGCGCTAACTTTGCAGCTGCTATGAGTCTCTTGAGCGGGGAAGATAGGTGAGCCCTCAGAATCAAATCCTCTGGTGGGCCTAATGTTTTCAATCTGAAACAGCTTCTCAGTGGGAGTTGTATTTCACCACAGCCATATTCTTTAGCTCGGTGAAAGGAGTGGAATAGAGTAAAACAGTATCTACTCCGGCTGTCATTTCTCCGTAACCAGGTTCCACCCATTGTCACACACGACCATGCCTGGCTGTATGTCCAGCGGTGAGAGTCACAGATCAGGCTGCTGTGTTACAGCTTTCAACAACTCTGCAGCGCTGGGCGGTTTGTCACCTAAGCATTAAGCATGTTATCTTCAGCACAGCCTGTTGCCGCTTGGCCAAGGCAGTGTTGCAGTGCTTTGAGCTTGTGACTCATGTGGTCATTTCAGAGATGGAGGAGGAGGTGCAGAAGCTGAACAATGTGATTACATTGAGGTTACATTGGCGACTCAGTTTTTTTTTACTAAAGAAAGATCCTATTTTTTAAGACAATTGCATTCACCGGGAAATGTCATTTTAACATTTTACAACCTTATCTGGCCATGCGGTGTGTGACACATCATCAAACACATCCTGTTTCATTTATGATGAAGAGACTCTGAAAGTCACAAAGACTATTTTTATAGGGCCATCAGGCGGCCCTTACTATTCTTAAAAGGCCAGCAGTCGGCCCTCGCTATTGTTAGAGAGCCATCAGCTGGCTATGCTTTGTTGCTTCCATTATTAATGAGTGGGTGTCCTATACTTTTATTGCGTATGCATTGAATGCAAAGGCTGCCAAAAATTCGGACGCAACCCAATACCCCTTTGAAGAGGCATAGAGGAGGGTCTCAGTAAAAAAAATGTTCCCATTATAAAGGAGTGGGTCTCCTATAGTGGTAATGCCCATGCTGTGACTGCAAGGGCTGGCAAAATTTGGGAAAAACCCCACTAACAATTTAAACACACATAGAGCAGAGCCACAGTGATGACATGTTTCCATTACAAATAAGCGGGTGTGCTACACAGTTATAGGGAATGCAGTGAGTCCAATGGCTGACAAAATTTGGGAAAAATCCCACTAGGAATTTAAAGACACATAGAGCAGGGCCACAGTAATGACATGTTTCCATTACAAATGAGCGGGTGTGCTATACAGATATAAGGTATGCAGTGAGTTCAATGGCTGACAAAATTTAGGAAAAACCCCACTAACAATTTAAGGACACATAGAGCAGGGCCACAGTAACGACAAATTCCCATTAGAAATGAGAGGGTCTTCTATAGTGATAATGCCCATGCTGTGACTGCAAGGGCTGCCAAAATTTAGGAAAAACCCCACTAAGAATTTAAAGACACATAGAGCAGGGACACAGTAATGACATGTTTCCATTACAAAGGAGCGGGTGTGCTATACAGTTATAGGGTATGCAGTGAGTCCAACGGTTGACAAAATTTAGGAAAAACCCCACTATCAATTCAAAGACACATAGAGCAGGGCTACAGTAATTACAAATTCCCATTAGAAAGGAGAGGGTCTCCCATACTGTTTGCCTATGCAGTGAATGCAAGGGCTGCCAAAAATTTGGAGGAACTCCAATGCCTTGGAAGAGACGTAGAGTGCCTCATGAAAAAATGTTCCCATTATTAGGAAGTGGGTCTCCCATAGTGTTGGCCTATGCAGTGAATATTGGGAGGCACTCCAATGCCACTTGGAAGAGACGTGGAGGAGGGCCTCATAAAAAAATGTTCCCATTAGAAAGGAGCTGGTCTCCTATACTTGTAATGCCCATGCACTAAGTGTATGGGCTGACAAACATTTACTCCTGGTGGGTATACATGAACATACTGTATAATTTTTTTTTTTTTACGGGCATCATAAAAAACCCTTTAAAAAAATTATGTGGGTGTTGCATCACGGACCACGGTCACCCTGGTGATATGATGGTGGAGGATGAGGATGAGGAGAAGGAGGAGGACAAGAGCAAATAGCCAAAATCAGGAATCGTATAACCATGTATGGGTGTGAAAAGGTGCATGGGAATACACCTCCCAAAAAAAGACACTGGATTTGAGTTTATGTTACGCTGCTATCATTCGGTGGTGTTGAGAAGTCTGGCCCAATCCAGCCCTTGTTCATTTTTATAAGAGTCAGCCTGTCAGCATTTTCAGTTGACAGGTGGATGCGCTTATCAGTTATAATTCCACCAGTGGCACTAAAAACCCGCTCTGATAAAACGCTAGCGGCAGGGCAGGCCAGGACCTCCAAGGCGTAGAGAGCCAGTTCAGTCCATGTAGCCATCATGGATACCCAATAATAATTATAAGGCACAGAGGAATCATGGAGGATGTTGGTACGGTCAGCAAGGTACTCCCTCAGCATATTCCCAAACTTTGCACTCCTTGTGAGAGTACCCCGCGCCTCAGGGCCTGTACGATGGGAGGGGCTGAGAAAATTCTCCCAGAACTTTGACAGTGTTCCCCAGCCTCTGCTGGATTGGAGTTGTCTCTCTCGCCTGTAGTCCTTGGTTGTCCAATGAACTATAACCTCTGCCGCCAGCGTTTTCATATGGGAATTTTTTTAATAGTTCCGCAACAAGGGCCTTCTGGTACTGCCCCATTTTTGTAGACCTGTTCACCTCAGGAATAAGAGATATAAAGTTCTCCTTGTAGTGTGGGTCTAGAAGTGTCACTAACCAAGAATGTCATCCAAAATTTTGGGAACGCAATGGTCATGGGAAAGGCAGCGTAACATAACATAAACTCAGCCATGAGTGCCAGACTGCTAACAGGCAAGACTTCCATGTCCTCACCAAGAGGACGAGTGACCATGCTCTCCTCCTCCTCCTCTCTTTCCTCAGGTCATCCACACTGAACAGACGGTATGACATTTGTGCAGGTAGTACCGTCTAAAGCGCATGAAACTAGTTCCTGTTCTTTCTCCTCCTCATCTTCCTCATTGTCACCCAATCCACGTTGGGATAAGTTGAGGCTGGGCTGTGTGGAATCACCCTGTATGGTTCCTTGCTCCATCTCATCGTGCTCCACCTGCAATGCATCCTCTTTGATTGTGAGCAGAGAGTGTTTCAGAAAACAGAGAAGCGGGATGGTGACGCTAATTATGGCATCATTGCCGCTCACCATCTTGGTGGAGTCCTCAAAGTTTTGGAGGATGGTACATATGTCTGACATCCATGTACACTCCTGAGGTCTTATGTGTGAAGTTTGAACTGAATACCGATGGCCTTGTTGATGCTGGTACTCAACACCTGCCCTCTTCTGCTCACAAATCCTTCCCAACATCTGCAGTGTAGAGTTCCAATGCGTGGGGACATCACACACCAGTCTGTGAGCTGGAAGCTGCAAACGCTGCTGAAACACGGCAAGGGCGGCGGAAGCTGTAGGTGACTTTCTAAAATGGGCACATAGGCGGCATACTTTAACAAGCGGATCCGGCAGCTCCAGGTAGGATTTGAGAAACCGCTGAACCACGAGGTTAAGCACATGGGCCAGGCATGGTACATGTGTGAGCTCGCCTCGCCTCAGAGCCGCTACCAGCTTCCGGCCATTGTCACACACGACCATGCCTGGCTGTAGGTTCAGTGGTGTGAGCCACAGATCTGCCTGCTCTTTCAGAGCTGTCCACAGCTCTTCAGCATTGTGAGATTTGTCACCTAAGCATATTAGATTCAACACAGCCTGTTGCTGCTTCGCCGAGGCAGTGCTGCAGTGCTTCCAGGCTGTGACTGATGTGGTAATTTTGGAGATGGAGGCTGAAGAGGAGGAGGAGGCTGAGGAGGATGAGGTGCAGGAGCTGTAGACTGTGGGGGCAACCCTTATTGACCTAGGGCCTGCAATCCTTGGCGTCGGGAGGATGTGTTCCGTCCCAAGGTCCGACTGGATCCCAGCCTCCACTATGTTAACCCAGTGTGCCGTCAGCGAGATGTACCACCCCTACCCACAAGCACTTGTCTGTGGTTAGGTGGACTTTCCCAGTAACTGTGTTGTTGAGGGCATGGCTAATGTTTTGGGACTGTGTAATGCAGGGACGGCACACCAGGAGAAATAGTGGTGGCTGGGGACCAAGTTCCAAGGAATGGCCACCACCATCAGGTTGCGGAATGCTTCCGTCTCTACGAGCCTAAAAGGCAACATTTCGAGCGCAAGCATTCGCGAAATATGGGAATTTAGTAGTGTGGCCTGCGGGGCGTTGGCTACGTATTTGCGCTTGCGATCCAAGGACTGGGGTATGAACAATTGAACGCTGCGCTGGGACAAGGATGTGCTTCCTGATGCTGCTACTTGAGAGTGTGCAATGACAGGTGCAGGGTAGGAGGCATCTTCGCATGCACCATGGACAGGGGTTGGCTTGCATGCACAACAGCGGAAGAAGCAGTGGTGCCACTTGCAGACACTGTTCCTGGACCCTGGGGTTCGGCCCACAAAGTCAGGTGCTTTGCTGCCATGTGCCTGGTCATGCTGGTGGTGATCAGGCTTGTAGTTTTCCCACCCCTGCTGGTGCTGGCTTGACAGGTGGTGCAAATGGCTTTTTTGGGGTTATCGGCAGAGTCTTTAAAAAACAACCTGACTCGGGAAGACCTAACAGTTGTATTGGCAACTTCCTTCATGTTGGTGTTACGGGGAATGGTTGCCTGCCTTCTGTCTGCAGCCACCACACTGCCTGTTGGGGTGCTCTGCCTCCCTCACCCTGTGTGCTGCTCTCCTCACTCTGCATGTCCTCCTGCCAGGTTGGGTCAGTTACTATATCATCCACCACCTCGTCTTCCACTTCCACACCCTGGTCCTCCTCCTGACTTTCTGGCAATTGTGTCTCATCATTGTCCACCTCTTGTGACACTTTCCCACCATTGCCTTCATGTGACCATGGCTGCTCAAATATTTGGGCATCACTACATGCGATCTCCTCTTGCCCCTCTTCAAGTGGACCGGAAGAGAGGCCCTAATCTATAAATGGAAAAGTGAACAGCTCTTCGAAGTGTCCAAGTGTGGGATCAGCTGTCTCTGGACACTCAGCATGGTGGAAGGAAGGAGGTTCAGGGTGAGGAATATGCGGTCCAGACTCACGGCTACTGAGACTTGACCGTGTGGAAGACAGGGTGGTGGTGGTGGTGGCTTAGTGACTGGAAGCATTATCTGCTATCCAACCAATAACCTTTTCACACTGCTCTGTGTTCAATAGTGGTGTTCTGCGGTCCACTATTAATTGGGACAGGAAGGTCGAGCGAGAAGATGTGGGTGTTTGTTGTGGCACAATTTCAGCTTGCCCATGGCCTAGGCCTCTGCATGCACCATCACTATCACGTCCAGTTCCCTGTCCCTTGCCAAGTGCCTTGCCTATTTTAAATGGAGGACAATATCTTCCACGCTCACTACAAATGGCTGAATTTGGAGCGAACTTGTATGTGATCCGTGTGACGGACAAACCACAGTTTTAAGTAGCTGGCCTGTAGGTAACTATTTTGAACAGCAAGCTGGTTTCAATAGCTTCACTGTCACACTGAAACAAATGTTTAATGGAGGCCAGAAATGGCAGTATTTTCTGAAAATGAATATGGGATCCATATGACGGAGAAAAACACAGTTTTAAATACCTGGCCTGTAGGTAACTATTTTGAACAGGAAATTGGTATCAATTGCTTCACTGACACACTGAAAGAAATGTCTAGCCCCTTTCTCACCCAGGGCATATTAGTACGTATCTGTGCCCTGGGCCTTATGGGCCTGATACATATTAATACGCCCTGGCGATTTCGCCCGCACACAAGCGGTGCGGGCAAGATCGCCGCCGGGTGTCAGCTGATTGTTACAGCTGACACCCGGTACTATGTGCAGGGAGCGGTCCCACACCGCTCCTTGCAAATTAACCCCCGAAATGCTGCGATCGAAGTCGATTGCAGCATTCCGGTGGCAAGAGAAGGTAAGTGCGACACTTACCTTCTCTGCCGGCGTCCAATGGCGTCTGAATCCGGTCCCGGATGTTGCCTTGGTGACCCGATGTTATCATGACAACATCCGGGACACAAGGAGGCAGGAAGTTGCTTTGGTCATGCGCAGTGCACGACCAAGGTAACTTCTCCCTGTGCAGCGCTGACAGGCTGCATGGCATAGGGAGCTGCTGCTCTCTATGCCATGCAGGCGATCAGGCTGCAAAAAGTGAAATTCCCATAGTGGGACAATGTGAACAAGTAATAAAAATGTCAGAAAGTGAAAAAAAAAAAAAAAAAAAGTTGTAAAAATATTTAAAAAAAAAAATGAAAATAATAATAATAAAAAAATATATATATTGTACCCATAAATAAATAATCTTATAAAAAAAACAAAAAAAACAATAAAAGTACACATATTTGGTATTGCCGCGTCCGGAACAACCTGACCTATAAAACTGTCCCACTAGTTAACCCCTTTAGTGAACACGGTAAAAAAAAACAAAAAAACACTAAACATAAAACGATGTTTTATCATCATACCGCCAAACAAAAAATGGAATAAAACGCGATCAAAAAGGCGAGTGTAAATAAAAATGGTACCGCTGAAAACGTCATCCTGTCCCGCAAAAAATAAGCTGCAATACAGCTCCAACAACAGAAGAATAAAAAAGTTATAGCTCTCAGAATAAAGCGATGCAAAAATAATTCTTTTTTCTATAAAATAGTTTTTATTGTGTAAAAGCGCCAAAATATATATATATAAAAAAAAATGCAATATCACTGTAAACGTACTGACCGGAAGAATAAAGCTACCTTATAAATTTTACCACACGCAGAATGGCATAGAAAAAAACAAAAAAAAACAATTCCTGAATTGTTGGCTTTTGTTTATTCTGCCTCAAAAATGCGTCTTTTAGTGTGTTACAGCTGTCAATCATAAAAACCCGATATGAATCTGGCATCACTGTTATTTAACCGACTCGAAGAATAATGTCGTCTAATCACTTATACCACACGAGGAACGGAGTAAAAAATAAACTTTAGGGTTAGGGTTGTGCTAGGGTTAGGGTTGTGCTAGGGTTGTGCTAGGGTTTGGGTTAACGTTGGACTAGGGTTAGGGTTGGGCTAGGGTTGGGGTTAGGGTTGGACTAGGGTTAGGGTTGGGCTAAGGTTAGGGTTAGGCTAGGGTTAGGGTTGGGCTAAGGTTCGAGTTGGGGTTGGGATTTTTTCAGAAGAAAAAAAAATGACGACGATACAGCGACTAGTGAGTGCAAGTACTAGCTACTTGAGTTTGCATCGGGTGCTTGGGTATACATCGAGTATGGTGGGTGCTCAAGTGACATGCTCGAGTCTCCTCCCCAAATGATTTGCGCAGTTATAAAGCCAAAAAAACCTTGCGGGGATTGCCTGCCATACACGAGCGATCCCCTTTTTTGGGTGTCTAATAAAAAAACATGCGGGGCAGAGACTTGAGCATGTCACTTGAGCACCCGCGATACTTGGTGCATACCCTAGTACCTGATGCAAACTCAAATAGCGAGCACTTGCACTCAAGACTAATGACAACTTATTCAATATGATGACCTAATGTTATCAAATTCTGTGTCGTACCTCTGGGTTCAAAATTTTCACTATACCCCTTGATAAAATCCTGGAGGGGTGTAGCTTCCAAAATGGAGTCACTGGGGGGCGGGTGGGGTGGTTTCCACTATTTAGGCACATCAGGGACTCCCCAAACGCAACCTGTTACCCTTGTGAAAATGCAAAATTGGGGGGCTGAAAAACATTTTTGTTGAAAAAATATGAAAATGTTATTTTTACGGTTCAATGTTATAAACTTCTGTGAAGCACCTGGGGGTTTAGGGTGCTCACCACACATCTAGATAAGTTCCCTAAGGGGTCTAGTTTCCAAAATGGTGTCACTTGTGGGGGGTTTCCACTGTTTAGGCACATCAGGGGCTCCCCAAACGCAACATGGCGTCCGCTAATTATTCAAGCAAATTTTACATTCAAAAAGTCAAATGGCGCTCCTTCCCTTCCGAACCCTGCCATGCGCCCAAACAGTGGTTTTCCCCCACATATGGGGTATCGACTTACTCAGGAGAAATTGCACAACAAACTGCATAGTGGAATTTCTCCTGTTACCCTTATGAAAATGCAAAATTGGGGGCTGATAAACATTTTTGTTGGAAAAATGTGAAAATTTTATTTTTACTGCTCAATGTTATAAACTTCTGTGAAGCACCTGGGGGTTCAGGGTGCTCACCACACATCTAGATAAGTTCCCTAAGGGGTCTAGTTTCCAAAATGTTGTCACTTGTGGGGGGTTTCCACTGTTTAGGCACATCAGGGGCACATCAGCTAATTATTCAAGCAAATTTTACATTCAAAAAGTCAAATGGTGCTCCTACCCTTCCGAACTCTGCCGTGCGTCCAAACAGTGGTTTTCCCCCACATATGGGGTATTGCTTACTCAGAAGAAATTGCGCAACAAATTTCATGGTGCAATTTCTCCTGTTACCCTTATGAAAATGCAAAATTGGGGGCTGAAAAACATTTTTCTTGGAAAAATGTGAAAATTTTATTTTTACGGCTCAATGTTATAAACTTCTGTGAAGCACCTGGGGGTTCAAGGTGCACACCACGCATCTAGATAAGTTCCCTAAGGGGTCTAGTTTCCAAAATGTTTTCACTTGTGGGGGGTTTCCACTGTTTAGGCACATCAGGGGCTCCCCAAACGCAACATGGCGTCCGCTAATTATTCAAGCAAATTTTACATTCAAAAAGTCAAATGGCGCTCCTTCCCTTCCAAACGCTGCCGTGTGCCCAAACAGTGGTTTTCCCCCACATATGGGGTATCGGCTTACTCAGGAGATATTGAACAACAAATTTCATGGTGCAATTTCTCCTGTTACCCTTATGAAAATGCAAAATTGGGGGCTGAAAACATTTTAGTTGGAAAAATGTGAAAATTTTATTTTTACGGCTCAATGTTATAAACTTCTGTGAAGCACCTGGGGGTTCAAGGTGCACATCACGCATCTAGATAAGTTCCCTAAAGGGTCTAGTTTCCAAAATGTTGTCACTTGTGGGGGGTTTCCATGGTTTAGGCACATCAGGGGCTCCCCAAACGCAACATGGCGTCCGCTAATTATTCAAGCAAATTTTACATTCAAAAAGTCAAATGGCGTTCCTTCCCTTCCAAACCCTGCCGTGCGCCCAAACAGTGTTTTTTCCTCACATATGGGGTATCTGCGTGCTCAAGGAAAATTGCACAATAAATTTTGGGGTCCAATTTTTCCTGTTACCCCTGCGAAAATAAAAAAATTTTGGTCTAAATTAACATTTTTGTGAAAAAAGTAAAATGTTCATTTTTTTGCTTCCACATTCCAAAAATTCCTGTGAAGCATGTGAAGGGTTAATAAACTTCTTGAATGTGGTTTTGAGCAACATGAGGGGTGCAGTTTTTAGAATAGTGTCATTTTTGGGTATTTCTGTCAGAAAGGCCCCTCAAAGTCACGTCAAATGTGATGTGGTATCTAAAAAAATGGTTTTGTAAATTTTGCTGTTAAAATGAGAAATCGCTGGTCAACTTTTAACCCTTATAGCTCCCTACTAAAAAACAATTTTTGTTCAAAAATTGTGCTGATGTAAAGTAGATATGTGGGAAATGTTATTTAATAACTATTTTGTGTGACATATCTCTTTGATTTAAGGGCATAAAAATTTAAATTTAGAAAATTGCAAAATTTTCCAAATTTTCCGATTTTTTTCACAAATAAACGCAAGTGATATTGTAGAAATTTTACCACTATCATGAAGTACAATATGTCACGAAAAAACAGTCTCAGAATCAGGGGGATCCGTTGAGGCGTTCCAGAGTAATTACCTCATAAATTGACAGTGGTCAGAATTGTAAAAATTGGCCTGGTCATTAACGTGCAAACCACCCTCGGGGGTAAAGGGGTTAATGGAGGCCAGAAATGGCAGTATTTTCTGAAAACGTATATGTGATCCATGTGATGGAGAAAACACGGTTTTAGATACCTGGCCTTCGGTAACTATTTTGAACAGCAAACTGGTGTCAATAGCTTCACTGACACACTGAAACAAATGTTTAATGGAGGCCAGAAATGGCAGTATTTTCTGAAAACGTATATGTGATCCATGTGACGGAGAAAACACAGTTTTAAATACCTGGCCTGTAGGTAACTATTTTGAACAGCAAACTGGTGTCAATAGCTTCACTGAAACACTGAAACAAATGTTTAAAGGAGGCCAGAAATGGCAGAATTTTCTGAAAACTAATATGTGATCCGTGTGACGGAGAAAAACACGCCTTTACATACATGGCCTGTAGGTGACTATTTTGAACAGTAAACTGGTGTCAATAGCTTCACTGACACACTGAAACAAATGTTTAATGGAGGCCAGAAATGGCAGTATTTTCTGAAAACGCATATGTGATCCATGTGACGGAGAAAACACAGTTTTAAATACCTGGCCTGTAGGTAACTCTTTTGAACAGCCAACAGGTGTCAATAGCTTCACTGACACACTGAAACAAACGATTAATGGAGGCCAGAAATGGCAGTATTTTCTGAAAACGAATATGTGATCCGTGTGATGGAGAAAACACAGTTTTAAATGCCTGGCCTGTAGGTAACTATTTTGAACAGCAAACTGGTGTCAATAGCTTCACTGACATACTGAAACAAGTGTTTAATGGATGCCAGAAATGGCAGTATTTTCTGAAAGCATACATGTGATCCGTGTGATATAGAAAACACAGTTTTAAATAACTGGCCTGTAGGTAACTATTTTGAACAACTATCTAGTGCCAATAGCTTCACTGACACACTGAAACAAATGTTTAATGGAGGCCAGAAATGACAGTTTTTTTCTGAAAATGTATATGTGATCCGTGTGACGGAGAAAACACGGTTTTAAATAGCTGGCCTGTAGGTAACTATTTTGAACAGCAAACTGGTGTCAATAGCTTCACTGAAACACTGAAACAAATGTTTAATGGAGGCCAGAAATGGCAGTATTTTCTGAAAACAAATATGTGATCCGTGTGACTGAGAAAAACACACCTTTACATATATGGCCTGTAGGTAACTATTTTGAACAGTAAACTGGTGTCAATAGCTTTACTGACACACTGAAACAAAAGGTTAATGGAGGCCAGAAATGGCAGTATTTTCTGAAAACGAATATGTGATCCGTGTGACGGAGAAAAACACAGTTTTAAATACCTGGCCTGTAGGTAACTATTTTGAACAGCAAAGTGGTGTCAATAGCTTCACTGACACACTGAAACAAAGGTTTATTGGAGGCCAGAAGCGGCAGTATTTTCTGAAAACGAATATGTGATCCATGTGACAGAGAAAACAGAGTTTTAAATACCTGGCCTGTAGGTAACTATTTTGAACAGCAAAGTGGTGTCAATAGCTTCACTGACACCCTGAAACAAAGGTTTAATGAAGGCCAGAAATGGCAGTATTTTCTGAAAACGAATATGTGATCCATGTGACAGAGAAAACACAGTTTTAAATACCTGGCCTATAGGTAACTATTTTGAACAGTAAACTGGTTTCAATAGCTTCACTGACAAACTGAAACAAATGTTTAATGGAGGAAAGAAATGGCAGTATTTTCTGTAAACGTATATGTGATCCATGTGACGAAGAAAACACAGTTTTAAACACCTGACCTGTAGGTAACTATTTTGAACAGAAAATTGGTGTCAATAGCTTCACTGACACACTGAAGCAAATGTTTAATGGAGGCCAGAAATGGCAGTATTTTTCTGAAAATGTATATGCGATCCGTCTGACGGAGAAAACACAGTTTTAAATAGCTGGCCTGTAGGTAACTATTTTGAACAGCAAACTGGTGTCAATAGCTTCACTGACACACTGAAACAAATGTTTAATGGAGGCCAGAAATGGCAGTATTTATCTGAAAATGTATATGTGATCCGTGTGACAGAGAAAAACACAGTTTTAAATACCTGGCCTGTAGGTAACTATTTTGAACAGCAAAGTGGTGTCAATAGCTTCACTGACACACTGAAACAAAGGTTTAATGGAGGCCAGAAATGGCAGTGTTTTCTTAACATGAATATGTGATCCATGTGACAGAGAAAACACAGTTTTAAATACCTGGCCTGTAGGTAACTATTTTGAACAGCAAAGTGGTGTCAATAGCTTCACTGACACACTGAAACAAAGGTTTAATGGAGGCCAGAAGTGGCAGTATTTTCTGAAAACGAATATGTGATCCATGTGACAGAGAAAACAGAGTTTTAAATACCTGGCCTGTAGGTAACTATTTTGAACAGCAAAGTGGTGTCAATAGCTTCACTGACACCCTGAAACAAAGGTTTAATGAAGGCCAGAAATGGCAGTATTTTCTGAAAACGAATATGTGATCCATGTGACAGAGAAAACACAGTTTTAAATACCTGGCCTATAGGTAACTATTTTGAACAGTAAACTGGTTTCAATAGCTTCACTGACAAACTGAAACAAATGTTTAATGGAGGAAAGAAATGGCAGTATTTTCTGTAAACGTATATGTGATCCGTGTGACGAAGAAAACACAGTTTTAAACACCTGACCTGTAGGTAACTATTTTGAACAGAAAATTGGTGTCAATTGCTTCACTGACACACTGAAGCAAATGTTTAATGGAGGCCAGAAATGGCAGTATTTTTCTGAAAATATATATGCAATCCGTGTGACGGAGAAAACACAGTTTTAAATAGCTGGCCTGTAGGTAACTATTTTGAACAGCAAACTGGTGTCAATAGCTTCACTGACACACTGAAACAAATGTTTAAAGGAGGCCAGAAATGGCAGTATTTATCTGAAAATGTATATGTGATCCGTGTGACAGAGAAAAACACAGTTTTAAATACCTGGCCTGTAGGTAACTATTTTGAACAGCAAAGTGGTGTCAATAGCTTCACTGACACACTGAAACAAAGGTTTAATGGAGGCCAGAAATGGCAGTATTTTATGAAAACGATTATGTGATCCATGTGACAGAGAAAACACAGTTTTAAATACATGGCCTGTAGGTAACTATTTTGAAGAGTAAACTGGTGTCAATAGCTTCACTGACATACTGAAACAAATGTTTAATAGAGGAAAGAAATGGCAGTATTTTCTGAAAACGTATATGTGATCTGTGTGACGGAGAAAAACACAGTTTTAAATACCTGGCCTGAAGGGAACTATTTTGAACAGTAAACTGGTGTCAATAGCTTCACTGACACACTGAAACAAAGTTTTAATGGAAGCCAGAAATGGCAGTATTTTCTGAAAACAAATATGTGATCCGTGTGATGGAGAAAACACAGTTTTAAATACCTGGCCTATAGGTAACTATTTTGAACAGTAAACTGGTTTCAATAGCTTCACTGACAAACTGAAAAAAATGTTTAATGGAGGCCAGAAATGGCAGTATTTTCTGAAAATGAATATGTGATCCATGTCACAGAGAAAACACAGTTTTAAATACCTGGCCTGTAGGTAACTATTTTGAACAGCAAAGTGGTATCAATAGCTTCACTGACACACGGAAACAAATGTTTAATGGAGGCCAGAAATGACAGTATTTTCTGAAAATGAATATGTGATCCATGTGACAGAAAAAACACAGTTTTAAATACCTGGCCTGTAGGTAACTATTTTGAACAGTAAACTGGTGTCAATAGCTACACTGACACACTGAAACAAATGTTTAGTGGAGGAAAGAAATGGCAGTATTTTCTGAAAATGTATATGTGATCCATGTGCCGGAGAAAACACAGTTTTACATACCTGGCCTGTAGGTAGCTATTTTGAACAGCAAACTGGTGTCAATAGCTTCACTGACACACTGAAATAAATGTTTAATGGAGGCCAGAAATGGCAGTATTTTCTGAAAGCGTATATGTGATCCGTGTGATATAGAAAACACAGTTTTAAATACCTGGCTTGTAGGTAACTATTTTGAACAGCAAACTGGTGTCAATAGCTTCACTGACACACTGAAACAAATGTTTAATGGAGGCCAGAAATGGCAGTATTTTCTGAAAATGTACATGTGATCCGTGTGATATAGAAAACACAGTTTTAAATACCTGGCTTGTAGGTAACTCTTTTGAACAACTATCTGGTGTCAATAGCTTCACTGACACACTGAAACAAATGTTTAATGGAGGCCAGAAATGACAGTATTTTTCTGAAAATGTATATGTGATCCGTGTGACAGGGAAAACACAGTTTTAAATAGCTGGCCTGTAGGTAACTATTTTGAACAGCAAACTGGTGTCAGTAGCTCCACTGACTCACTGAAACAAATGTTTAATGGAGGCCAGAAATGGCAGTATGTTCTGAAAACTAATATGTGAACTGTATGATGGAGAAAAACACAGTTTTAAATACCTGACATGTAGGTAACTATTTTGAAAAGCAAACTGGTGACAATACCTTCACTGAAACATTGAAACAAATGTTTAATGGAGGCCAGAAATGGCAGTATTTTCTGAAAACGTACATGTGATCGGTGTGACGGAGAAAACACAGTTTTAAATACCTGCCCTGTAGGTAACTATTTTGAAAAGCAAACTGGTGACAATAGCTTCACTGAAACACTGATACAAATGTTTAATGGAGGCCAGAAATGGCAGTATTTTCTGAAAACGAATATGTGATCCGTGTGATGGAGAAAACACAGTTTTAAATACCTGGCTTGTAGGTAACTATTTTGAACAGCAAACTGGTGTCAATAGCTTCACTGACACATTGAAACAAATGTTTAATGGAGGCCAGAAATGGCAGTATTTTCTGAAAAAGTACATGTGATCCGTATGTTATAGAAAACACAGTTTTAAATACCTGGCTTATAGGTAACTATTTTGAACAACTATCTGGTGTCAATAGCTTCACTGACACACTGAAACAAATGTTTAATGGAGGCCAGAAATGACAGTATTTTTCTGAAAATGTATATGTGATCCGCGTGACGGGGAAAACACAGTTTTAAATAGCTGGCCTGTAGGTAACTATTTTGAACAGCAAACTGGTGTCAGTAGCTCCACTGACTCACTGAAACAAATGTTTAATGGAGGCCAGAAATGGCAGTATGTTCTGAAAACGAATATGTGATCTGTATGCCGGAGAAAAACACAGTTTTAAATACCTGCCATGTAGGTAACTATTTTGAACAGCAAACTGGTGTGAATAGCTTCACTGAAACACAAACAAATGTTTAATGGAGGCCAGAAATGGCAGTATTTTCTGAAAACGAATATGTGATCCGTGTGACGGAGAAAAACACACCTTTACATACATGGCCTGTAGGTAACTATTTTGAACAGCAAATTGGTGTCAATAGCTTCACTGACACACTGAAACAAATGTTTAATGGAGGCCAGAAATGGCAGTATTTTCTGAAAACGAATATGTGATCCGTGTGACGGAGAAAAACACAGTTTTAAACACCTGACCTGTAGGTAACTATTTTGAACAGCAAATTGGTGTCAATAGCTTCACTGACACACTGAAACAAATGTTTAATGGAGGCCAGAAATGGTAGTATTTTTCTGAAAATGTATATGTGATCCGTGTGACGGAGAAAACACAATTTTAAATAGCTGTCCTGTAGGTAACTATTTTGAACAGCAAACTGGTGTCAATAGCTTCACTGAAACACTGAAACAAAGGTTTAATGGAGGAAAGAAATGGCAGTATTTTCTTAAAACGAATATGTGATCCATGTGACAGAGAAAAACACAGTTTTAAATACCTGGCCTGTAGGTAACTATTTTGAACAGCAAACTGTTGTCAATAGCTTCACTGAAACACTGAAACAAAGGTTTAATGGAGGCCAGAAATGGCATTATTTTCTGAAAACGAATATGTGATCCATGTGACAGAGAAAAACACAGTTTTAAATACCTGGCCTGTAGGTAACTATTTTGAACAGCAAACTGTTGTCAATAGCTTCACTGACACACTGAAACAAATGTTTAATGGAGGCCAGAAATGGCAGTATTTATCTGAAAATGTATATGTGATCCGTGTGACAGAGAAAAACACAGTTTTAAATACCTGACCTGTAGGTAACTATTTTGAACAGCAAAGTGGTGTCAATAGCTTCACTGACACACTGAAACAAAGGTTTAATGGAGGCCAGAAATGGCAGTGTTTTCTTAACATGAATATGTGATCCATGTGACAGAGAAAACACAGTTTTAAATACCTGGCCTGTAGGTAACTATTTTGAACAGCAAAGTGGTGTCAATAGCTTCACTGACACACTGAAACAAAGGTTTAATGGAGGCCAGAAGCGGCAGTATTTTCTGAAAACGAATATGTGATCCATGTGACAGAGAAAACAGAGTTTTAAATACCTGGCCTGTAGGTAACTATTTTGAACAGCAAAGTGGTGTCAATAGCTTCACTGACACCCTGAAACAAAGGTTTAATGAAGGCCAGAAATGGCAGTATTTTCTGAAAACGAATATGTGATCCATGTGACAGAGAAAACACAGTTTTAAATACCTGGCCTATAGGTAACTATTTTGAACAGTAAACTGGTTTCAATAGCTTCACTGACAAACTGAAACAAATGTTTAATGGAGGAAAGAAATGGCAGTATTTTCTGTAAACGTATATGTGATCCGTGTGACGAAGAAAACACAGTTTTAAACACCTGACCTGTAGGTAACTATTTTGAACAGAAAATTGGTGTCAATAGCTTCACTGACACACTGAAGCAAATGTTTAATGGAGGCCAGAAATGGCAGTATTTTTCTGAAAATATATATGCAATCCGTGTGACGGAGAAAACACAGTTTTAAATAGCTGGCCTGTAGGTAACTATTTTGAACAGCAAACGTGTCAATAGCTTCACTGACACACTGAAACAAATGTTTAAAGGAGGCCAGAAATGGCAGTATTTATCTGAAAATGTATATGTGATCCATGTGACAGAGAAAAACACAGTTTTAAATACCTGGCCTGTAGGTAACTATTTTGAACAGCAAAGTGGTGTCAATAGCTTCACTGACACACTGAAACAAAGGTTTAATGGAGGCCAGAAATGGCAGTATTTTATGAAAACGATTATGTGATCCATGTGACAGAGAAAACACAGTTTTAAATACATGGCCTGTAGGTAACTATTTTGAAGAGTAAACTGGTGTCAATAGCTTCACTGACATACTGAAACAAATGTTTAATAGAGGAAAGAAATGGCAGTATTTTCTGAAAACGTATATGTGATCCGTGTGACGGAGAAAAACACAGTTTTAAATACCTGGCCTGAAGGTAACTATTTTGAACAGTAAACTGGTGTCAATAGCTTCACTGACACACTGAAACAAAGTTTTAATGGAAGCCAGAAATGGCAGTATTTTCTGAAAACAAATATGTGATCCGTGTGATGGAGAAAACACAGTTTTAAATACCTGGCCTATAGGTAACTATTTTGAACAGTAAACTGGTTTCAATAGCTTCACTGACAAACTGAAAAATATGTTTAATGGAGGCCAGAAATGGCAGTATTTTCTGAAAATGAATATGTGATCCATGTGACAGAGAAAACACAGTTTTAAATACCTGGCCTGTAGGTAACTATTTTGAACAGCAAAGTGGTATCAATAGCTTCACTGACACACGGAAACAAATGTTTAATGGAGGCCAGAAATGACAGTATTTTCTGAAAACGAATATGTGATCCATGTGACAGAGAAAACACAGTTTTAAATACCTGGCCTGTAGGTAACTATTTTGAACAGTAAACTGGTGTCAATAGCTTCACTGACACACTGAAATAAATGTTTAATGGAGGCCAGAAATGGCAGTATTTTCTGAAAACTCATATGTGATCCATGTGACGGAGAAAACACAGTTTTAAATACATGGCCTGTAGGTAACTCTTTTGAACAGCAAACTGGTGTCAATAGCTTCACTGACACCCTGAAACAAAGGTTTAATGGAGGCCAGAAATGGCAGTATTTTCTGAAAATGAATATGTGATCCGTGTGATGGAGAAAACACAGTTTTAAATACCTGGCCTGTAGGTAACTATTTTGAACAGCAAACAGGTGTCAATAGCTTCACTGACACACTGAAACAAGTGTTTAATGGAGGCCAGAAATGGCAGTATTTTCTGAAAGCGTATATGTGATCCGTGTGATATAGAAAACACAGTTTTAAATACCTGGCTTGTAGGTAACTATTTTGAACAGCAAACTGGTGTCAATAGCTTCACTGACACACTGAAACAAATGTTTAATGGAGGCCAGAAATGGCAGTATTTTCTGAAAATGTACATGTGATCCGTGTGATATAGAAAACACAGTTTTAAATACCTGGCTTGTAGGTAACTCTTTTGAACAACTATCTGGTGTCAATAGCTTCACTGACACACTGAAACAAATGTTTAATGGAGGTCAGAAATGACAGTATTTTTCTGAAAATGTATATGTGATCCGTGTGACAGGGAAAACACAGTTTTAAATAGCTGGCCTGTAGGTAACTATTTTGAACAGCAAACTGGTGTCAGTAGCTCCACTGACTCACTGAAACAAATGTTTAATGGAGGCCAGAAATGGCAGTATGTTCTGAAAACTAATATGTGAACTGTATGATGGAGAAAAACACAGTTTTAAATACCTGACATGTAGGTAACTATTTTGAAAAGCAAACTGGTGACAATACCTTCACTGAAACATTGAAACAAATGTTTAATGGAGGCCAGAAATGGCAGTATTTTCTGAAAACGTACATGTGATCGGTGTGACGGAGAAAACAGTTTTAAATACCTGCCCTGTAGGTAACTATTTTGAAAAGCAAACTGGTGACAATAGCTTCACTGACACACTGATACAAATGTTTAATGGAGGCCAGAAATGGCAGTATTTTCTGAAAACGAATATGTGATCCGTGTGATGGAGAAAACACAGTTTTAAATACCTGGCTTGTAGGTAACTATTTTGAACAGCAAACTGGTGTCAATAGCTTCACTGACACATTGAAACAAATGTTTAATGGAGGCCAGAAATGGCAGTATTTTCTGAAAAAGTACATGTGATCCGTATGTTATAGAAAACACAGTTTTAAATACCTGGCTTATAGGTAACTATTTTGAACAACTATCTGGTGTCAATAGCTTCACTGACACACTGAAACAAATGTTTAATGGAGGCCAGAAATGACAGTATTTTTCTGAAAATGTATATGTGATCCGTGTGACGGGGAAAACACAGTTTTAAATAGCTGGCCTGTAGGTAACTATTTTGAACAGCAAACTGGTGTCAGTAGCTCCACTGACTCACTGAAACAAATGTTTAATGGAGGCCAGAAATGGCAGTATGTTCTGAAAACGAATATGTGATCTGTATGCCGGAGAAAAACACAGTTTTAAATACCTGCCATGTAGGTAACTATTTTGAACAGCAAAATGGTGTGAATAGCTTCACTGAAACACAAACAAATGTTTAATGGAGGCCAGAAATGGCAGTATTTTCTGAAAACGAATATGTGATCCGTGTGACGGAGAAAAACACACCTTTACATACATGGCCTGTAGGTAACTATTTTGAACAGCAAATTGGTGTCAATAGCTTCACTGACACACTGAAACAAATGTTTAATGGAGGCCAGAAATGGCAGTATTTTCTGAAAACGAATATGTGATCCGTGTGACGGAGAAAAACACAGTTTTAAACACCTGACCTGTAGGCAACTATTTTGAACAGCAAATTGGTGTCAATAGCTTCACTGACACACTGAAACAAATGTTTAATGGAGGCCAGAAATGGTAGTATTTTTCTGAAAATGTATATGTGATCCGTGTGACGGAGAAAACACAATTTTAAATAGCTGTCCTGCAGGTAACTATTTTGAACAGCAAACTGGTGTCAATAGCTTCACTGAAACACTGAAACAAAGGTTTAATGGAGGAAAGAAATGGCAGTATTTTCTTAAAACGAATATGTGATCCATGTGACAGAGAAAAACACAGTTTTAAATACCTGGCCTGTAGGTAACTATTTTGAACAGCAAACTGTTGTCAATAGCTTCACTGACACACTGAAACAAATGTTTAATGGAGGCCAGAAATGGCAGTATTTATCTGAAAATGTATATGTGATCCGTGTGACAGAGAAAAACACAGTTTTAAATACCTGGCCTGTAGGTAACTATTTTGAACAGCAAAGTGGTGTCAATAGCTTCACTGACACACTGAAACAAAGGTTTAATGGAGGCCAGAAATGGCAGTGTTTTCTTAACATGAATATGTGATCCATGTGACAGAGAAAACACAGTTTTAAATACCTGGCCTGTAGGTAACTATTTTGAACAGCAAAGTGGTGTCAATAGCTTCACTGACACACTGAAACAAAGGTTTAATGGAGGCCAGAAGCGGCAGTATTTTCTGAAAACGAATATGTGATCCATGTGACAGAGAAAACAGAGTTTTAAATACCTGGCCTGTAGGTAACTATTTTGAACAGCAAAGTGGTGTCAATAGCTTCACTGACACCCTGAAACAAAGGTTTAATGAAGGCCAGAAATGGCAGTATTTTCTGAAAACGAATATGTGATCCATGTGACAGAGAAAACACAGTTTTAAATACCTGGCCTATAGGTAACTATTTTGAACAGTAAACTGGTTTCAATAGCTTCACTGACAAACTGAAACAAATGTTTAATGGAGGAAAGAAATGGCAGTATTTTCTGTAAACGTATATGTGATCCGTGTGACGAAGAAAACACAGTTTTAAACACCTGACCTGTAGGTAACTATTTTGAACAGAAAATTGGTGTCAATAGCTTCACTGACACACTGAAGCAAATGTTTAATGGAGGCCAGAAATGGCAGTATTTTTCTGAAAATATATATGCATTCCGTGTGACGGAGAAAACACAGTTTTAAATAGCTGGCCTGTAGGTAACTATTTTGAACAGCAAACGTGTCAATAGCTTCACTGACACACTGAAACAAATGTTTAAAGGAGGCCAGAAATGGCAGTATTTATCTGAAAATGTATATGTGATCCATGTGACAGAGAAAAACACAGTTTTAAATACCTGGCCTGTAGGTAACTATTTTGAACAGCAAAGTGGTGTCAATAGCTTCACTGACACACTGAACCAAAGGTTTAATGGAGGCCAGAAATGGCAGTATTTTATGAAAACGATTATGTGATCCATGTGACAGAGAAAACACAGTTTTAAATACATGGCCTGTAGGTAACTATTTTGAAGAGTAAACTGGTGTCAATAGCTTCACTGACATACTGAAACAAATGTTTAATAGAGGAAAGAAATGGCAGTATTTTCTGAAAACGTATATGTGATCCGTGTGACGGAGAAAAACACAGTTTTAAATACCTGGCCTGAAGGTAACTATTTTGAACAGTAAACTGGTGTCAATAGCTTCACTGACACACTGAAACAAAGTTTTAATGGAAGCCAGAAATGGCAGTATTTTCTGAAAACAAATATGTGATCCGTGTGATGGAGAAAACACAGTTTTAAATACCTGGCCTATAGGTAACTATTTTGAACAGTAAACTGGTTTCAATAGCTTCACTGACAAACTGAAAAAAATGTTTAATGGAGGCCAGAAATGGCAGTATTTTCTGAAAATGAATATGTGATCCATGTGACAGAGAAAACACAGTTTTAAATACCTGGCCTGTAGGTAACTATTTTGAACAGCAAAGTGGTATCAATAGCTTCACTGACACACGGAAACAAATGTTTAATGGAGGCCAGAAATGACAGTATTTTCTGAAAACGAATATGTGATCCATGTGACAGAGAAAACACAGTTTTAAATACCTGGCCTGTAGGTAACTATTTTGAACAGTAAACTGGTGTCAATAACTACACTGACACACTGAAACAAATGTTTAGTGGAGGAAAGAAATGGCAGTATTTTCTGAAAATGTATATGTGATCCATGTGCCGGAGAAAACACAGTTTTACATACCTGGCCTGTAGGTAGCTATTTTGAACAGCAAACTGGTGTCAATAGCTTCACTGACACACTGAAATAAATGTTTAATGGAGGCCAGAAATGGCAGTATTTTCTGAAAACTCATATGTGATCCATGTGACGGAGAAAACACAGTTTTAAATACATGGCCTGTAGGTAACTCTTTTGAACAGCAAACTGGTGTCAATAGCTTCACTGACACCCTGAAACAAATGTTTAATGGAGGCCAGAAATGGCAGTATTTTCTGAAAATGAATATGTGATCCGTGTGATGGAGAAAACACAGTTTTAAATACCTGGCCTGTAGGTAACTATTTTGAACAGCAAACAGGTGTCAATAGCTTCACTGACACACTGAAACAAGTGTTTAATGGAGGCCAGAAATGGCAGTATTTTCTGAAAGCGTATATGTGATCCGTGTGATATAGAAAACACAGTTTTAAATACCTGGCTTGTAGGTAACTATTTTGAACAGCAAACTGGTGTCAATAGCTTCACTGACACACTGAAACAAATGTTTAATGGAGGCCAGAAATGGCAGTATTTTCTGAAAATGTACATGTGATCCGTGTGATATAGAAAACACAGTTTTAAATACCTGGCTTGTAGGTAACTCTTTTGAACAACTATCTGGTGTCAATAGCTTCACTGACACACTGAAACAAATGTTTAATGGAGGCCAGAAATGACAGTATTTTTCTGAAAATGTATATGTGATCCGTGTGACAGGGAAAACACAGTTTTAAATAGCTGGCCTGTAGGTAACTATTTTGAACAGCAAACTGGTGTCAGTAGCTCCACTGACTCACTGAAACAAATGTTTAATGGAGGCCAGAAATGGCAGTATGTTCTGAAAACTAATATGTGAACTGTATGATGGAGAAAAACACAGTTTTAAATACCTGACATGTAGGTAACTATTTTGAAAAGCAAACTGGTGACAATACCTTCACTGAAACATTGAAACAAATGTTTAATGGAGGCCAGAAATGGCAGTATTTTCTGAAAACGTACATGTGATCGGTGTGACGGAGAAAACACAGTTTTAAATACCTGCCCTGTAGGTAACTATTTTGAAAAGCAAACTGGTGACAATAGCTTCACTGAAACACTGATACAAATGTTTAATGGAGGCCAGAAATGGCAGTATTTTCTGAAAACGAATATGTGATCCGTGTGATGGAGAAAACACAGTTTTAAATACCTGGCTTGTAGGTAACTATTTTGAACAGCAAACTGGTGTCAATAGCTTCACTGACACATTGAAACAAATGTTTAATGGAGGCCAGAAATGGCAGTATTTTCTGAAAAAGTACATGTGATCCGTATGTTATAGAAAACACAGTTTTAAATACCTGGCTTATAGGTAACTATTTTGAACAACTATCTGGTGTCAATAGCTTCACTGACACACTGAAACAAATGTTTAATGGAGGCCAGAAATGACAGTATTTTTCTGAAAATGTATATGTGATCCGTGTGACGGGGAAAACACAGTTTTAAATAGCTGGCCTGTAGGTAACTGTTTTGAACAGCAAACTGGTGTCAGTAGCTCCACTGACTCACTGAAACAAATGTTTAATGGAGGCCAGAAATGGCAGTATGTTCTGAAAACGAATATGTGATCTGTATGCCGGAGAAAAACACAGTTTTAAATACCGGCCATGTAGGTAACTATTTTGAACAGCAAACTGGTGTGAATAGCTTCACTGAAACACAAACAAATGTTTAATGGAGGCCAGAAATGGCAGTATTTTCTGAAAACGAATATGTGATCCGTGTGACGGAGAAAAACACACCTTTACATACATGGCCTGTAGGTAACTATTTTGAACAGCAAATTGGTGTCAATAGCTTCACTGACACACTGAAACAAATGTTTAATGGAGGCCAGAAATGGCAGTATTCTCTGAAAACGAATATGTGATCCGTGTGACGGAGAAAAACACAGTTTTAAACACCTGACCTGTAGGTAACTATTTTGAACAGCAAATTGGTGTCAATAGCTTCACTGACACACTGAAACAAATGTTTAATGGAGGCCAGAAATGGTAGTATTTTTCTGAAAATGTATATGTGATCCGTGTGACGGAGAAAACACAATTTTAAATAGCTGTCCTGTAGGTAACTATTTTGAACAGCAAACTGGTGTCAATAGCTTCACTGAAACACTGAAACAAAGGTTTAATGGAGGAAAGAAATGGCAGTATTTTCTTAAAACGAATATGTGATCCATGTGACAGAGAAAAACACAGTTTTAAATACTTGGCCTGTAGGTAACTATTTTGAACAGCAAACTGTTGTCAATAGCTTCACTGAAACACTGAAAGAAAGGTTTAATGGAGGCCAGAAATGGCATTATTTTCTGAAAACGAATATGTGATCCGTGTGACGGAGAAAAACACAGTTTTAAATACCTGGCTTGTAGGTAACTATTTTGAACAGCCAACTGGTGTCAGTAGCTCCGCTGACACACTGAAACAAATGTTTAATGGAGGCCAGAAATGGCAATAAGTTCTGAAAACGAATATGTGATCTGTATGACGGAGAAAAACACAGTTTTACATAGCTGGCCTGTAGGTAACTATTTTGAACAGCAAACTGGTGTCAATAGCTTCACTGACACACTGAAACAAATGTTTAATGGAGGCCAGAAATGGCAGTATTCTCTGAAAACAAATATGTGATCCGTGTGATGGAGAAAACACAGTTTTAAATAGCTGGATTTTTAGTGCTGTAATATGGAATGGACCTGGCTGTATTCTGCAGTACCAGCAAGCAAATGGCACAGAAAAATGGTGTTCTCTGGATTGCTTTTTAAGGAAATAACGCTCGCCGCAGTGAGATGCTCGGGTGAGCACCGAGCAGTAGCGAGCATGCTCGCTCATCACTAATTACAACCCATGTTTAAATATTTTTGTAACCCCATTTGTGTGTGATGCATCAGCACTAAACAGTGTAAGTTGGTGAAGTGAAGTGAGAAAAATATAGGCATAAATTAAATTTATGGGATCAGATAACTAAAAATTGGTATGTGCATATGTATTCTCCCCTTTTGCTATGAAGCCCCTACAAATTTTGGTGGGAGCAATTGCCTTCATAAGTCACATGCTTAGTGAAAGGAAGCCCACCTGTGTGCAACCTAAGTGTCACATGGTCTGTCAGTATATACCTACCTTTTCTAAAAGGCCACAGAGGCTGCAACACCATTAAGCAAGAGGCACCACTAACCAAACAACACCATGAAAACCAAAAAGGTCTTCAAACAAGTCAGGGACAAAGTTGTTAAGAAGTCAGGGCTGGGTTATAAAAAAATATCCCAGTCTCTGATGATCCCCAGAAGCACCATCAAATCCATTATCATCAATTGGAAAGAACATGGTACCACAACAAACCTGCCAAGAAAGGGCAACCACCAAAACTCTCAGTCGGGGCAAGGAGGTTATTAATCAGAGAGGCAGCACAGGGACCAAACATAACACTGAAGGAGCTTCAGAGTTCCCAAGCAGGGACTGGAGTATCTGTCCATACGACCACAATAAGCCGTACACTGCACAGAGGTGACCTTTACAGAAGACTGGCCAGAAAAATGCCTTTACTTACACAAAATTGGAAGGCACTTTTTGAGCTTGTGCAAATGTTTTGGAGTGGCCTTGTCAAGGCCCAGACCTTAATACAATTGAGAATCTTTAGTCAGACTTGAAGATTGCTGTTCACCAGAGGAAACCATCTAATTTGAAAGCGCTGGAGAAGTTTCACTTTGAGGAATGGGCAAAAATCCCCGTGGAAGATGTGAAAAGCTCGAGGAGACTTATCCACAGTGACTTGCAACTGCAATTGCCGCAAAAGGAGGCTCTACAAAGTACTACATTTTGGGGGGTGAATAGATATGCAAACTGAAGTTTTCATTTATTTTGTCCTATTTGTTGTTTGCTTCACAAAAAAAAACAAACCAAATGCTCACAGTTGTAGGCATGTTCTTTACATGAACTGATGGAAACCAGCACAAAAAACAGTGAAATTCCAGGATGTGAGGTAGCAAAACACGAAAAATACCAAGGTGGGGTGAATTAATATGAAAATTGCCTCTTTAGCTAGAGAGAGGACTTGAACTCTATAGTGCCACCTATTTGAAGAAGCAATCCTACAAGCCACAATCAGGATAATAGCCAAATCAAAATCTCAACTCGCAGACACGGTGTTTCGGGCTGTTGGCCCTCGCCAGTGCAAAGTATGAGAACTGATTTGGCTAGGTTGAAGGGCTCTGGGCTGACGTCTAAGAGGTAACATGAATAAGGTGGGGTGAATACTTTCTGAAGCCACTGTAAGCCCTCAAATCGGGGCATCTCCACTGAATCCGGGACAGTTGGGGGCTATATGTTATTGTGTAGGCATTGGAACTCACACAGCATAGGGAGAGAAAGAGGCCTGATGTGATTGTAGTGTACTACCGTATTTTTCGGACTATAAGACGCACCGGACCATAAGACGCACCTAGGTTTTAGAGGAGGAAAATAGAAAAAAATGTAAGCAAAAAATGTGGTCATGATGCACTGACAAAGGGGAGGGGGTCTGCTGCTGACACTGTTATAGGGGTAATGTCCACCAATACTGTTAATATCCCGCATCTTGGTATATATGGCCCACTCATCCTGTTATACGTGGCACCCCTCATCCCCATACTGATATGCATGGCACCCCAATCCCCCATTCTGGTATGCATGGCACCCCAATCCCCCATACTGGTATGCATGGCACCCCCTGATCCCCATCCTGGTATGCATGGCACCCCTCATCCCTCTTCCTGGTATGCTTGGCATCCCTCCATCCTGGTATGCATGGCACCCCCTGATCCCCATCACGCTGCACACAAAAAAAACAAACAATTATACTCACCTCCTCTCTGCTCCAGCGCTGCGTCCCGCTCTGCTGCTGACACCGATCTCACTGTGTGAGCCGTGCATAGCATCACTGCCATGTGCCCTCACACTGTGAGATGCTCTGCCGGAATAGTCACTGCTCCCCACGCCGGGACTATGGACGTGGGGAGCAGTGACCATTCACTCACCTTAATAGCGTGTACACTGTACCTGCAGCGCGTCTCCTGCTGCGGCTCTGTGGTCACGTGTGCCTGCTATTAAAGAGCATGAATATTCACTACAACCCATGGGAGTGGGTTGTAGTGAATATTCATGGTCTTTAATAGCGGGCACACATGACTGCTGAGTGCAACAGGAGCCGCGCTGTGGGTACAGTGTGTGCGTTATTAAGGAAAATGAATATTCACTGCTCTCCACACCCATGTAAGTCAAATGTTTCTTGTTTCTTTTTTTAAAAAGAGAAATTCTATAATTCTGAAAGTTAAACACAACTGTTAACCTAAAAAAGTGTGTATGTTGGTTAAAATAATATTTTTAGCCCGCTTCATTGTTCTAATAGTTTAATATTAGACACGGTAACGATACAGCTTATAATCTTAATAAGCCAGATGATTAGATTTGTTAAGCCAAGAGAAATATGCTATTATTTTTTGTTGACTTGTAAATAGAGATGAGCGGTGTTCGACTAGAACTGTTCGCCAATCTCAAATTCGAGCTGTTTTGGGCGGTGTTCGAGCTGTTCGACGAACCCGAACGATTTGCAAAAAATTCGGCTGTTCGAGGTTATGTTCGATAACTGTTCTTGCATCAAAAGCGTGTCCTGCATGTCTGGCGCTATTTAGAGCACCAATCATGCAGGGATTGTCTGCCACTCACTGTAATGCCACAGCCATGGTGGTTGTGGCATTACAGTGATTGCCCAAATCGATGGGAACAGTGCTCACAGTGAAACATGAAAAGCCGGCAATTCAGCAGCGGCATACACCGGTACCCGACAATTTAGAACAGAAAGAATAGAGAATTACACATAGATTAGATAGATAGAAACATGTCAGTCACATATATATGAAGTACAGTGACAGTGTTGCTTACTGTACTTGTCATTTAGTGTAAAGGATTTATTAAAAAAAATAATAGTGTTTTCATGCACCGTCTCTTTAAAAAAGCCGGCCGGCATTTCAGCAGCGGTACCCGACAATTTAGAATAGAAGGAATAGAGAATCACACATAGATTAGATAGATAGAAACATGTCAGTCACATATATAATAAGTACAGTGACAGTGTTGATTACTGTACTTGTCATTTAGTGTTAAAATAAAGGATTTATTTAAAAAAAAATTGGCGTGGGGTTCCTCATAATTTTAGGCTCTAGCGGAGGTTAAGCAGACGGCTGGGGCAAATGTTTGAAGCCTGGGAAGGGGGTAATACCCACGGAGCTTCCCAGGCTACTAATATCAGCCCCCAGCTGAATACCTAGCCTTTACTAGCTATTAAAATGCGGGACCCCTCAAAAAAATGACGTGGGGTCCCCCCTAATTTAATAGCTAGCAACGGCTAGGCAGACAGCTGGGGGCTGATATTAATAGCCCAGGCAGGGTGCCATGAATATTGGCCCCCTCCCAGGCTAGAAACACCAGCCGTCAGCCACCCCAGTAATGGCGCATCCATAGGATGCGCCATTTCTGGCACTTAGCCTCGCTCTTCCCACTGCCCTGTAGCGGTGGCAGTGGGGTAATAGGGCTGGGGTTGATGTCAGCTTATAATGCCAGCTGACATCAAGCCCAGGTTAGTAATGGAGAGGCGTCTATAAGACATCCCCATTACTAACCCCATAGTCAAAGTTAAAAAAAACCCCAAACACCCAGAATAAAGTCCTTTAATTGAAATAAACACACAATTCTTTATTGTTCTAAATTAAACCATACTTAGCATCACGCCCATTCCAGCTGAAGCCAACGATCTCCTGCAATAAAAGTAAAATAATAAACCAACATCATCCTTACCTTTCCATAGTTCCCACGACGGCTTCAGCTCTGCTACATTCACATAACAGGCTGGATCGCAGCAGAACGCTGCCATCCAGCTTGCCATGCCGCACGCACTGAGAAGCGCAGGCATGCTTGCGCTCCTCAGTGTCTCGCTGTGACGGCATCCCGATGAGCCGAGTTCATGTCCAATGAACTCGGCTCACCTCAGGCACGTCACTGACAGCATGGGAAAATTCTCCTGCACTCAGCGCTTCAGCGTGAGAATTCTCCCACACTGTCAGTGACGTGCATGAGGTGAGCTGAGATCATTGGACATGAACTCACCTCATGCACGTCACTGACAGCGTGGGAAAATTCTCACGCTGAAGCGCTGAGTGCAGGAGAATTTTCCCACACTGTCAGTGACGTGCATGAGGTGAGCTGAGTTCATTGGACATGAACTCACCTCATGCACGTCACTGACAGCGTGGGAAAAGTCTCACGCTGAAGCGCTGAGTGCAGGAGAATTTTCCCATGCTGTCAGTGACGTACATGAGGTGAGCTGAGTTCATTGGACATGACCTCGGCTCATCTGGATGCCGTCACAGCCTGACACTGAGGAGCGCAAGCATGCCTGCGCTTCTCAGTGTCTGCGGGATGACAGGCTGGATGGCAGCTTTCTGCTACGGTCCAGCCTGTCATCTCGATGTAGCAGAGCTGGAGCTGTCCTGGGAACCATCGAAAGGTAAGGATGATGTTGCTTTATTATTTTTCTTTTATTGCAGGAGATCGTTGGCTTCAGCTGGAATGGGCGTGATGGTAAGTATGGTTTAATTTAGAACAATAAAGAATTGTGTGTTTATTTCAATTAAAGGACTTTATTCTGGGTGTTTGTGTTTTTTTTTAACTTTGACTATGGGGTTAGTAATGGGGGTGTCTTCTAGACGCCTCTCCATTACTAACCTGGGCTTGATGTCAGCTGGCATTATAAGCTGACATCAACCCCAGCCCTATCACCCCACTGCCACCGCTACAGGGCAGTGGGAAGAGTGAGGCTAAGTGCCAGAATTGGCGCATCCTATGGATGCGCCATTTCTGGGGCGGCTGACGGCTGGTGTTTCTAGCCTGGGAGGGGGCCAATATTCATGGCACCCTTCCTGGGCTATTAATATCAGCCCCCAGCGGTCAGCCTAGCCTTTGCTAGCTATTAAAATAGGGGGGACCCCACGTCATTTTTTTGGGGAGGTCCCCCATTTTAATAGCTAGTAAAGGCTAGGTATTCAGCTGGGGGCTGATATTAGTAGCCTGGGAATCTCCATGGGTATTACCCCCTTCCCAGGCTTCAAACATCTGTCCCAACCGTCTGCTTAACCGCCGCTAGAGCCTAAAATTACGGGGAACCCCACGCCAATTTTTTTTTAATAAATCCTTTATTTTAACACTAAATGACAAGTACAGTACCCAACACTGTCACTGTACTTCTTATATATGTGACTGACATGTTTCTATCTATCTAATCTATGTGTGATGCTCTATCTTTCTGTTCTAAATTGCCGTGTACCGCTGCTGAATTGCCGGCCGGCTTCTTTAAAGAGACGGTGCATGAAAACACTATTATTTTTTTAAGTAAATCCTTTACACTAAATGACAAGTACAGTAAGCAACATAGTAACATAGTAACATAGTTTGTAAAGCCGAATAAAGACTTGCGTCCATCAAGTTCGACCTGTTAGTTCTGTAATTGCTAAAGTTGATCCAGAGGAGGGCAAAAACCCCAAATGATTTGGCCAATCTTCACCTGAGGAAAAATTCCCTCCCGACTCTGAAACCAGCAGTCAGAATAAATCCCTGTATCAACCTACTATTTTATTTTATTTTTAAGTATACGCTGAAATCTGCCTGGTATCTAGAAATCCATCCAGTCCCCGCTTGAACTGGTGTAGTGAATCCGACATTACCGTCTCCTCACTCAGTGAATTCCCGTGCTGTCAGTGACGTACATGAGGTGAGCTGAGTTCATTGGACATGACCTCGGCTCATCTGGATGCCGTCACAGCGAGACACTGAGGCGCGCAAGCATGCCTGCGCTTCTCAGTGTCTGCGGGATGACAGGCTGGATGGCAGCTTTCTGCTACGGTCCAGCCTGTCATCTCGATGTAGCAGAGCTGGAGCTGTCCTGGGAACCATCGAAAGGTAAGGATGATGTTGCTTTATTATTTTTCTTTTATTGCAGGAGATCGTTGGCTTCAGCTGGAATGGGCGTGATGGTAAGTATGGTTTAATTTAGAACAATAAAGAATTGTGTGTTTATTTCAATTAAAGGACTTTATTCTGGGTGTTTGTGTTTTTTTTTAACTTTGACTATGGGGTTAGTAATGGGGGTGTCTTCTAGACGCCTCTCCATTACTAACCTGGGCTTGATGTCAGCTGGCATTATAAGCTGACATCAACCCCAGCCCTATCACCCCACTGCCACCGCTACAGGGCAGTGGGAAGAGTGAGGCTAAGTGCCAGAATTGGCGCATCCTATGGATGCGCCATTTCTGGGGCGGCTGACGGCTGGTGTTTCTAGCCTGGGAGGGGGCCAATATTCATGGCACCCTTCCTGGGCTATTAATATCAGCCCCCAGCAGTCAGCCTAGCCTTTGCTAGCTATTAAAATAGGGGGGACCCCACGTCATTTTTTTGGGGAGGTCCCCCATTTTAATAGCTAGTAAAGGCTAGGTATTCAGCTGGGGGCTGATATTAGTAGCCTGGGAAGCTCCATGGGTATTACCCCCTTCCCAGGCTTCAAACATCTGTCCCAACCGTCTGCTTAACCGCCGCTAGAGCCTAAAATTACGGGGAACCCCACGCCAATTTTTTTTTAAATAAATCCTTTATTTTAACACTAAATGACAAGTACAGTAACCAACACTGTCACTGTACTTCTTATATATGTGACTGACATGTTTCTATCTATCTAATCTATGTGTGATGCTCTATCTTTCTGTTCTAAATTGCCGTGTACCGCTGCTGAATTGCCGGCCGGCTTCTTTAAAGAGACGGTGCATGAAAACACTATTATTTTTTTAAGTAAATCCTTTACACTAAATGACAAATACAGTAAGCAACATAGTAACATAGTAACATAGTTTGTAAAGCCGAATAAAGACTTGCGTCCATCAAGTTCGACCTGTTAGTTCTGTAATTGCTAAAGTTGATCCAGAGGAGGGCAAAAACCCCAAATGATTTGGCCAATCTTCACCTGAGGAAAAATTCCCTCCCGACTCTGAAACCAGCAGTCAGAATAAATCCCTGTATCAACCTACTATTTTATTTTATTTTTAAGTATACGCTGAAATCTGCCTGGTATCTAGAAATGCATCCAGTCCCCGCTTGAACTGGTGTAGTGAATCCGACATTACCGTCTCCTCACTCAGTGAATTCCATATTCTCACTGCTCTTACCGTAAAGAACCCCTTCCTATGCTGATGCTGAAACCTTTTCTCTTCCAGTCTTAGTGAATGCCCTCTTGTTACCGTAATATTCCTCCTTTTGAACAAATCCCTGGCAAGGTCTCTATACTGTCCCCTAACATATTTGTACACATTTATTATGTCCACCCTCAACCCTCTCTTTTCCAGGCTGAATAGTCCTAGTTTTGCCAACCTCTCTGGGTATTGCAGTCCCTCCATTCCCTTTATTAATTTTGTTGCCCTCCTTTGTACCTTTTCAAGCTCATTTATTTCCTTTTTATATATTGGGGCCCATAACTGAGCACAGTATTCCAAGTGTGGTCTGACCAGTGCTTTGTTCAGTGGAAGAACAATGTTCTCATCCTTTGCAGCTATATCTCTTCTGATACATCCCATTACCCTGTTTGCCCTTACAGCAGCGGCCTGACTTTGGGCACTCCAATTTAGTTTGCTATCAATCAAGATGCCCAAGTCCTTCTCCATCTCTGAATTCCCCAATGATTTCCCATTCAGTGAGTACTGGTGACTTCCATTTTTCCTTCCCATATGTATGACCTTACATTTCTCCTCGTTAAACCTCATTTGCCATTTAATGCTCCACATACCCAGCTTATCCAAATCCCTCTGTAGGTCTGCACTGTCCTCTTTTGTATTAATTGTTTTACATAACTTTGTGTCATCTGCAAATATTGATATTTTACTATTTATCCCGTTGACTATGTCGTTAATAAAGATATTAAATAACATTGGGCCTAGTACAGACCCCTGTGGTACCCCACTAGTGACGCTTACCCAATCTGAGTATATTCCATTTATAACCACCCTGTACCCTGTACACTGTCACTGTACTTATTATATATGTGACTGACATGTTTCTATCTATCTAATCTATGTGTGAAGCTCTATTCTTTCTGTTCTAAATTGTCGGGCACCGCTGCTGAATTGCCGGCCGGCTTTTTTAAAGAGACGGTGCATGAAAACACGAATATTTTTTTTAATAAATCCTTTACACTAAATGACAAGTACAGTAACCAACACTGTCACTGTACTTTTTATATATGTGACTGACATGTTTCTATCTATCTAATCTATGTGTGATGCTCTATTCCTTCTTGTCTAAATTGTCGGGTACCGGTGTATGCAGCTGCTGAATTGCCGGCCGGCTTTTTTAAAGAGAGCGTCTTCTGAGCAGTTTGTCAGCTTTTGGACACCTTTGAAGGTGTTTTCTATGTGTTTCTATGTGTTTTTGTTTGCCTGCCATTGGTTTTAACGGTGTTCGACGGTGTTCTAAGGTGTTCGACGAACAGTTCGACGAACAGTTCCTCGAACATCCCGGTGTTCGACGAACCGAACCGAACCCGAACACTACGGGGGTGGCTCAACACTACTTGTAAATGTATGCGTATTTCTGTGGCTGGTCAAGATAGACATATGATTATTTGTATAAACCTGATTGTTGTATTCTATTGTTCTGTGGGACAATGAATGTTTGCTAAATATGTTGATTAACCATTGTGTGGACCTTGTGGCTTGTTGACTCACAAAACAGGAGGACAAACTATGTAAATACATTAAATGCTCAAACAATGAGACCTGGGTACTGCACCTCTCCCCCCAACCTGTTACTGATTACCTTAGCCACATATGTAAATATAAAAAGGGTTTTTCTATCTGGCTGCAAGGAGAATCAAGGAGAATCAGAAAGATTTTACAAGGAGAATGAGAAACATTATTCAGGACAGTAGATGGATAGCATGGCGGCTCCATCCAAAGAGACACAGATTTGGATTCTACATGATTCCGGTTTAAGGGTATATGGCCCTGACTGGAAAGATATGGATCTGTTCCACTGACCATCAGAGACGCCATGGATACATTTGGGGAGACCAGGTTGGGACGATGAAGTCACCTGGCCCCATGGATATGATGTTTGGGGTTGCCAGGTGGGACTCTCCGGTCGCCTGGAACCCATGGAGACATTCGGAGAAGCCAGATTGGGACCAGCTGGTCATCTGGCCCCATGGAAACTCTCGGAGAGGCCAGTGTGGGACCTTGGGTCTCCTGGCCTTGTACCTCGATGGACTGCTAGCTTCCTAAGCTTGCCATTATCTTCTCTCTGTGGGGGCCCACTAGAAGTAGGGGGCCACTGATTGAGGTAGTTGGCCCTGGAAGTCCCAAAGTTGCATCTGTTCTATCCCAGGTGGGCCAGCAGAAGGGTGAGGACTGTGTAATGTTGTACCATTTGGGAATTTGCTGGGACTGTTCTATGCATTACGCCCACAGAATACCCTGGGTCTTCACAGACACGTACACACACCACCTGAATACAGTGGCCAGTTGCAGGAGTTTGTGTTTGGGATGTGATTCAGTCTAGATTTTAGGGTCCCATCCTGTTTTTTAAAGACACATGGCCATGTTTTTTTTTTCATTTTTTTCTATTTTGTCATTGCTCCCATTGTTCCTTCTCTGGGATGGGCCTGCTCCTCTCAGCTTAGTGCATGAATTAAATCTAATTTATTCACTTCACTCACCATCGACTTGAACTCGCTCTTGTTCACAGGCGGCAACTCTACCAATGAGCTACAGCTCGTAATTTTACACATACAGTGAAGGAAATAATTATTTGATCCCTTGCTGTTTTTGTAAGTTTGCCCACTGACAAAGACATGAACAGTTTAGAATGTTAAGGGTAGGTTAATTTTAACATTGAGAGATAGAATATCCAAAAAAAAAAATCAAGAAAATCACATTGTTCAATTGCGATTTATCTAATTTATACAATGTACTACAGGTAGTATTATGTATACACATAAACAGGGGGAACAGAACACCCTGGTAACAACCCAGGAGATATCAAGATAGAGTATAATTGCACAGTGCCCTCTGGCCCATAAATAAATAAATTCATATAATAAGGATCCATAATAAGGAGGTGCTAGTAAATATTAAATACAAACACAGAGGTAGGACAACACAATGCATCAAACCCAGGTAAAAAGCAGGGGAGAAAAGAACCCCCAACAGATAAATATAGCTGTTGGTCAGTACCAGTCCCAAAATGTGGCAACAAATATATACTGGACACATGTATTTACAGAGTAGGTATATCAAAATAATAATCCGTAGCCGCAACGAGGGAGAGACTAGTGTGTGCAACAGGATATGGAATACATATCAGGAATACACAGCAGGAGTAAGGGGGAGGAAAATAGGTCGCGGTTAGCGCAGCCCGAACACCACTTTCTCAAGGGCAAAAAGGTATACTGGAGAAGGGACCGGGGTGATGCGCCACCGGAAGTGGCCAGCTTAAACCAGAAGTGCGTCACCCGGAGCACAAACCAGCAGAGGAGGGACGCAAGGAGCGGCGCGTGCGCACATCAGGGCATGCACTCCAGTGTGCACCCAGGCCGTCACGCCATCCATGCTTGCACGGGAGCGACACCCCGTGCAGGCGCCGAACGGCACCAAGATAGCCAGGAGCGCTCGCCGCGCGGTCCCCACTGCGTGCACGTGCACCGCATCTGGACCTCAATAGGAAAAAACCAACAAGCAGAACAGCAGACTGCAGCAGTAAGGAATACATAATGTAATAATGTAATATGGTGCCACATAAATCTTGACATCCGTTGCTCTGCTGAACTTGAGACATACGACCACTGGGGTGTTTTCATGGGTTTAAAAAGGTCAGACAAATGACAGACAGGTCTCCAGCAACCAAAATTCTGAAATAGGGAATATAAGAAAGAATGGGAAAAATTATAAAACTTAACTCAGGAATATGTATTAAAAAACAATTCATAAACTCCCTCTAAAAATCACCACCCTCTATTACATCATGTGGGCTAATAGCCGCCCATTCCATAGTCATGTGGTTGGATTTCATGTGACAGCGGTCATGTGCCTCTTTTACATCATGTGGGCTAGTTGCCGCCCATTCCATAGTCATGTGGATGAATGTCATGTGACTGTGGTCATGTGCCTCTATTACAAGTAGTGTTGAGCCACCCCCGTAGTGTTCGGGTTCGGTTCGGTTCGTCGAACACCGGGATGTTCGAGGAACTGTTCGTCGAACTGTTCGTCGAACACCTTAGAACACCGTCGAACACCATTAAAACCAATGGCAGGCAAACAAAAACACATAGAAACACATAGAAAACACCTGCAAAGGTGTCCAAAAGCTGACAAACTGCTCAGAAGACACTCTCTTTAAAAAAGCCGGCCGGCAAATTCAGCAGCGGCATACACCGGTACCCGACAATTTAGACAAGAAGGAATAGAGCATCACACATAGATTAGATAGATAGAAACATGTCAGTCACACATATAAGAAGCACAGTGACAGTGTTGGTTACTGCACTTGTCATTTAGTGTAAAGGATTTAATAAAAAAAATATTAGTGTTTTCATGCACCGTCTCTTTAAAAAAGCCGGCCGGCAATTCAGCATCTGTACCCGACAATTTAGAACAGAAAGAATAGAGCTTCACACATAGATTAGATAGATAGAAACATGTCAGTCACATATATAATAAGTACAGTGATAGTGTTGCTTACTGTACTTGTCATTTAGTGTAAAGGATTTATTTAAAAAAATAATAGTGTTTTCATGCACTGTCTCTTTAAAAAAGCCGGCCGGCAATTCAGCAGCGGTACCCGACAATTTAGAACAGAAAGATAGAGCATCACACATAGATTAGTTAGATAGAAACATGTCAGTCACATATATATGAAGTACAGTGATAGTGTTGGTTACTGTACTTGTCATTTAGTATTAAAATAAAGGATTTATTATTAAAAAAATTGGCGTGGGGTTCCCCTTAATTTTAGGCTCTAGCGGAGGTTAAGCAGACGGCTGGGGCAGATGTTTGAAGCCTGGGAAGGGGGTAATACCCACGGAGCTTCCCAGGCTACTAATATCAGCCCCCAGCTGAATACATAGCCTTTACTAGCTATTAAAATGGGGGACCCCCCTAATTTAATAGCTAGCAAAGGCTAGGCAGACAGCTGGGGGCTGATATTAATAGCCCAGGAAGGGAACCATGAATATTGGCCCCCTCCCAGGCTAGAAACACCAGCCGTCAGCCGCCCCAGAAATGGCGCATTCATAGGATGCGCCAATTCTGGCACTTAGCCTCGCTCTTCCACGCTGCCCTGGTGCGGTGGCAGGGGGTAATAGGGTTGGGGTTGATGTCAGCTTATAATGCCAGCTGACATCAAGCCCAGGTTAGTAATGGAGAGGCGTCTATAAGACACCCCCATTACTAACCCCATAGTCAAAGTTAAAAAAAACACAAACACCCAGAATAAAGTCCTTTAATTGAAATAAAGACACAATCCTTTTTTGTTCTAAATTAAACCATACTTACCATCACGCCCATTTCAGCTGAAGCCAACGATCTCCTGCAATAAAAGAAAAATAATAAAGCAACCTCATCCTTACCTTTCCATGGTTCCCACGACAGCTTCAGCTCTGCTACATCGAGATGACAGGCTGGACCGCAGCAGAACGCTGCCATCCAGCCTGTCATCCCGCAGACACTGAGAAGCGCAGGCTTGCTTGCGCTGCTCAGCGTCTCTCTGTGATGACATCCAGATGAGCCGAGTTCATGTCCAATGAACTCGGCTCACCTCATGCACGTCACTGACAGCGTGGGAAAATTCTCACGCTGAAGCGCTGATTGCAGGAGAATTTTCCCACGCTGTCAGTGACGTGCAGGAGGTGAGCTGAGTTCATTGGACATGAGCTCACCTCATGCACATCACTGACAGCGTGGGAGAATTCTCCTGCACTCAGCACTTCAGCGTGAGAATTTTCCCACGCTGTCAGTGACGTGCATGAGGTGAGCCGAGTTCATTGGACATGACCTCGGCTCATCTGGATGCCGTCACAGCGAGACAGTGAGGAGCGCAAGCATGCCTGCGCTTCTCAGTGTCTGCGGGATGACAGACTGGATGGCAGCGTTCTGCTGCGGTCCAGCCAGTCATCTCGATGTAGCAGAGCTGAAGCTGTCATGGGAACCATGGAAAGGTAAGGATGAGGTTGGTTTATTATTTTTCTTTTATTGCAGGAGATCGTTGGCTTCAGCTGGAATGGGTGTGATGGTAAGTATGGTTTAATTTAGAACAATAAAGAATTGTGTCTTTATTTCAATTAAAGGACTTTATTCTGGGTGTTGTGTTTTTTTTAAATACTTTACTAGAAATTCATGGCGGTCATGTCTAATACTGGCGTGACCCCATGAATTTTTGGCTTGGGGCCAGCTGATAATACCAAGCTGGCCCTAACCCCTTTATTACCCAGTGAGCCACCGCACCAGGGCCCTGGATGAGTTGGGTACAGCGCCAGAAGATGGCGCTTCTATGAACGCGCCATTTTCCGGGGTGGCTGCGGACTGCAATTTGTAGCGGGGGGGGGCCCAGAAAGCTTGGGCCTCCCTGCGCTGCAGATTCCAGCCCCCAGCTGCCTAGTTGTACCTGGCTGGACACAAAAATAGGGCGAAGCCCCACGTACTTTTTTTTTAATTATTTCATGAAATTCATGAAATAATTAAGAAAAAAAGGCCTTCCCTATATTGTTGTGTCCGGCCAGGTACAAATAGGCAGCTGGTGGTTGGGGGCAGCCCGTTCCTGCCTGCTGTACCTGGCTGGACACAAATATAGTGCGAAGCCCCACTTCAATTTTTTTTAATTATTTCATGAAATTCATGAAATAATTAAGAAAAAAAGGGCTTCCCTATATTGTTGTGTCCGGCCAGGTACAAATAGGCAGCTGGTGGATGGGGGCAGCCCGTTCCTGCCTGCTGTACCTGGCTGGACACAAATATAGTGCAAAGCCCCACTTCAATTTTTTTAAATTATTTCAGGAAATTCATGAAATAATTAAAAAAAAATTGACGTGGGGCTTCGCACTATATTTGTGTCCAGCCAGGTACAGCAGGCAGGAACGGGCTGCCCCCAACCACCAGCTGCCTATTTGTACCTGGCCGGACACAACAATATAGGGAAGCCCTTTTTTTCTTAATTATTTCATGAAATAATTTAAAGAAAATTGACGTGGGGCTTCGCCCTGTTTTTGTGTCCAGCCAGGTACAACTAGGCAGCTGGGGGCTGGAATCCGCAGCGCAGGGAGGCCCAAGCTTTCTGGGCCACCCCCGCTGCAAATTGCAGTCCGCAGCCACCCCGGAAAATGGCGCGTTCATAGAAGCGCCATCTTCTGGCGCTGTACCCAACTCATCCAGGGCCCTGATGCGGTGGCTCACTGGGTAATAAAGGGGTTAGGGCCAGCTTGGCATTATCAGCTGGCCCTAAGCCCGAAATTCATGGGGTCACGCCAATATTAGACATGACCACCATGAATTTCTAGTAAAGTATTTTAAAAAAACACAACACCCAGAAAAAAGTCCTTTAATTGAAATAAACACACAATTCTTTATTGTTCTAAATTAAACCATACTTACCATCACGCCCATTCCAGCTGAAGCCAACGATCTCCTGAAATAAAAGAAAAATAATAAAGCAACATCATCCTTACCTTTCCATGGTTCCCATGACAGCTTCAGCTCTGCTACATCGAGATGACAGGCTGGACCGCAGCAGAACGCTGCCATCCAGCCTGTCATCCCGCAGACACTGAGAAGCGCAGGCTTGCTTGCGCTCCACAGTGTCTCTCTGTGAGGGCATCCAGATGAGCCGAGTTAATGTCCAATGAACTCGGCTCACCTCATGCACGTCACTGACAGCGTGGGAAAATTCTCCTGCACTCAGCGCTTCAGCGTGGGAGAATTCTCACACTGAAGCGCTGAGTGCAGGAGAATTCTCCCACGCTGTCAGTGACGTGCAGGAGGTGAGCTGAGTTCATTGGACATGAGCTCACCTTATGCACGTCACTGACAGCGTGGGAAAATTCTCCTGCACTCAGCGCTTCAGCGTGGGAGAATTCTCACGCTGAAGCGCTGAGTGCAGGAGAATTCTCCCACGCTGTCAGTGACGTGCAGGAGGTGAGCTGAGTTCATTGGACATGAGCTCACCTTATGCACGTCACTGACAGCGTGGGAGAATTCTCCTGCACTCACCGCTTCAGCGTGAGAATTTTCCCACGCTGTCAGTGACGTGCATGAGGTGAGCCGAGTTCATTGGACATGAACTCGGCTCATCTGGATGTCGTCACAGAGAGACGCTGAGCAGCGCAAGCAAGCCTGCACTTCTCAGTGTCTGCGGGATGAGAGGCTGGATGGCAGCGTTCTGCTGCGGTCCAGCCTGTCATCTCGATGTAGCAGAGCTGAAGCTGTCGTGGGAACCATGGAAAGGTAAGGATGAGGTTGCTTTATTATTTTTCTTTTATTGCAGGAGATCGTTGGCTTCAGCTGGAATGGGCGTGACGGTAAGTATGGTTTAATTTAGAACAATAAAGGATTGTGTCTTTATTTCAATTAAAGGACTTTATTCTGGGTGTTTGTGTTTTTTTTAACTTTGACTATGGGGTTAGTAATAGGGGTGTCTTATAGACGCCTCTCCATTACTAACCTGGGCTTGATGTCAGCTGGCATTATAAGCTGACATCAACCCCAACCCTATTACCCCCTGCCACCGCACCAGGGCAGCGTGGAAGAGCGAGGCTAAGTGCCAGAATTGGCGCATCCTATGAATGCGCCATTTCTGGGGCGGCTGACGGCTGGTGTTTCTAGCCTGGGAGGGGGCCAATATTCATGGCTCCCTTCCTGGGCTATTAATATCAGCCCCCAGCTGTCTGCCTAGCCTTTGCTAGCTATTAAATTAGGGGGGACCCCACGTCATTTTTTTTGGGGGGTCCCCCATTTTAATAGCTAGTAAAGGCTATGTATTCAGCTGGGGGCTGATATTAGTAGCCTGGGAAGCTCCGTGGGTATTACCCCCTTCCCAGGCTTCAAACATCTGCCCCAGCCGTCTGCTTAACCTCCGCTAGAGCCTAAAATTAAGGGGAACCCCACGCCAATTTTTTTTAATAATAAATCCTTTATTTTAATACTAAATGACAAGTACAGTAACCAACACTATCACTGTACTTCATATATATGTGACTGACATGTTTCTATCTATCTAATCTATGTGTGAAGCTCTATTCTGTCTGTTATAAATTGTCGGGTACCGCTGCTGAATTGCCGGCCGGCTTTTTTAAAGAGACGGTGCATGAAAACACTATTATTTTTTTTGATAAATCCTTTACGCTAAATGACAAGTACAGTAAGCAGCACTGTCACTGTACTTCATATATATGTGACTGACATGTTTCTATCTATCTAATCTATGTGTGATTCTCTATTCTTTCTATTCTAAATTGTCGGGTACCGCTGCTGAATTGCCGGCCGGCTTTTTTAAAGAGACGGTGCATGAAAACACTATTATTTTTTTTGATAAATCCTTTACGCTAAATGACAAGTACAGTAAGCAGCACTTTCACTGTACTTCGTATATATGTGGCTGACATGTTTATATCTATCTAATCTATGTGTGAAGCTCTATTCTTTCGGTTCTAAATTGTCGGGTACAGGTGTATGCCGCTGCTGAATTGCCGGCTTTTCATGTTTCACTGTGAGCACTGTTCCCATCGATTTGGGCAATCACTGTAATGCCACAACCACCATGGCTGTGGCATTACAGTGAGTGGCAGACAATCCCTGCATGATTGGTGCTCTAAATAGCGCCAGACATGCAGGACACGCTTTTGGTGCACGAACAGTTATCGAACATAACCTCGAACAGCCGAATTTTTTGCAAATCGTTCGGGTTCGTCGAACAACTCGAACACCGCCCAAAACAGCTCGAATTTGAGATTGGCGAACAGTTCTAGTCGAACACCACTCATCTCTAATTACAAGTGCTTCTCACTAAATTAGAATATCATCAAAAAGTTAATTTATTTCAGTTCTTCAATACAAAAAGTGAAACTCATATATTATATAGAGTCATTACAAACAGAGTGATCTATTTCAAGTGTTTATTTCTGTTAATGTTGATGATTATGGCTTACAGCCAATGAAAACACAAAAGTCATTATCTCAGTAAATTAGAATATTTTAAAACAACAGCTTGAAAAATGTTTTTAGAATCCGAAATGTTGGCCTACTGAAATGTATGTTCAGTAAATGCACTCAATACTTGGTCGGTGCTCCTTTTGCATCAATTACTGCATCAGTGCGGCGTGGCATGGAGGCGATCAGCCTGTGGCACTGCTGAGGTGTTATGGAAGCCCAGGTTGCTTTGATAGCAGCCTTCAGCTCGTCTGCATTGTTGGGTCTGGTGTCATCTTCTTCACAATACCCCATTGGCAATGTGGACAGGTGCCAAGTCCTGCTGGAGAATGAAATTTCCATCTCCAAAAAGCTTGTGGGCAGAGGGAAGCATGAAGTGCTCTAAAATTTCCTGGTAGACAGTTGTGCTGACTTTGGTTTTGATAAAACACAGTAGCCCTACACCAGCAAATGACATGGCTTCCCAAACCATCACTGATTGTGGAAAGTTCACACTAGACCTCAAGCAGCTTGGATTAGGTGCCTCTCCACTCTTCCTCCAGACTCTGAGACCTTGATTTCCAAATGAAATGCAAAATTTCAAACATCTCCTTGGACCACTGAGCAACAGTCCAGGTATTTTTCTCCTTAGCCCAGGTAAGACACTTCTGGCATTGTCTATTGGTCATGAGTGGCTTGACACAAGGAATGTGACACTTGTAGCTCATGTCCTAGATACGTCATTGACTCCAGCAGCAGTCCACTCCTTGTGAATCTCCCTCAAATTTTTGAATGGCCTTTTTTTAACAATCCTTTCAAGGCTGCAGTTATCCCGGTTGCTTGTGCACCTTTTTCTACCACACTTTTTCCTTCCAGTCAACTTTCCATTAATATGCTTGTATACAGCACTCTGTGAACCACCAGCTTCTTTAGCAATGACCTTTTGTAGCTTACCCTCCTTGTAGGGTGGGTTAATGACTGACTTCTGGACATCTGTCAAGTCAGCAGTCTTCTCCATGATTGTGGAGCCTACTCAAACAGACTAAGGGACCTTTTTAAATGCTTAGAAAGCCTTTGCATCTGTTTTTTTGTTAATTATTTTAATTTACTGAGATAATGACTTCTGTGTTTTCATTGGCTGTAATCCATAATCATCAACATTAACAGAAATAAACACTTGAAATTAATCACTCTGTTTGTAATAACTATATAATACTGTATATGAGTTTCACTATTTGTATTGAAGAACTGAAATAAATTAACTTTTTGATGATATTCTAATTTAGTGCGAAGCACTTGTACAGAATGTGGGCTAGTAACAGCTTATTCCATAGTCATATGGCTGGATGTCATAAAGCAATGGCTCCTCCCAAGGGGGCCATGCATATGTGGCGCCCCTGAGGGTTCAGTCGCCACAGAGGTACTGCACCTCACCCAGTGGTGTGGCATCTCCTTCTCTCAGGTAAGGATGGAGTACTGCCCGGGACCCCAACACCTGCACTCAACACTACACTACTCCAGGCCGGCTGGAAGGGCATTATGCACTTCTTTTGCTGCCCCGTCCCTGGCTGGAGTGGGGGGAACCAAAAGTGAGGGGGAACCAAGTAGTGGGTGTGGGTGGAGGACGTAGACCAGGGGAGCACTTGAATAGGAGATGTATATATAGGGGAAGCCATCTTAGAAAGGAGTTCAGTGTGGATTCAGTGAGAGAGAAGAGGAGAGGAGCAGAGTCTCCTAGGGAGCTCTGCTCCAGAGTAGGGCCTAGTAAGAGAGGCCCAAGAGTGAGAGGGGAGTGGAGGAGAAAGGCTCCAGTAACAGAAGGGATCCCAGGGGGTACGGAGAGTGCAGGACGGCACCCGTACTCCCGAATCTGCCAGGCGTCACAGGGGTCAGACCGCAAGAAGGGCACCAGTCCCTGGACTAGCCGAGTTACTTCAAGTCTCGGCTGGAAAACCGGAGGCTTCTGCACTTTCAGGGTGCAGTTGCCACTTTCGCACGTAAGTCGCCGAAAAGGGCACCAAGTCAGGTCCAGGAACTTCAAGTTGCCCAGAGGGATCTCAAGGCACGGTCAGACTGGGGTACCTAGAGCCCACCAGGGGAACTGACTCTAGGGGCCCACACTACAGCCCACCATAAATGGTTTTATTACTTGTTATGCTTTTCTATAATGCACTATAGTTACATGATTGACCATGCTGTGGAGCACCAAGCGGCAGGACTTTGTTCGAACAGTCATTCCGTACTGCCAGAGCCCCTTTAATGGTAACTTGTCACCTTGAAAAACACTATTTATCTGCAGATATAGGGGTAATCTGCAGGTAAATAGGGTTTAAAGCCTGGTTAGACGGCTTATTGGAAAAGCGTAGGCTACACAGAGAAAATTACATTTTATTCTCCCTGTCGCCACTCGCTTCCTGTTATTGGGTTGGTGCAAGGAGGGAGACATTACAGTCACCATGAACTACAAAGTGAGTGTTAGGTTGTTGCTGGATTTGAAATGGGTCCAGAACCTTCTGTGGTCTCCTATTCTGGTCCAGCCAGGGCTGATGCTACTCAGCATCATTGTCAGCCCCAACGCCTAGCTGGTCCACGAGATGTACAGATTGTCTCTTGGATATTTGTGCCTAGCAATGTTAAGCATAGGTTGCTGAGGGAGACAGGGCTGTTGGAGCCTAAGTCCAGGATTCTCCTGACTGAGCATGTCCGTGACCTGGCGGACCGTGATTGGTGGTTTGGCAACCACCTGATCCAGTGACCTGGCACCGCCTGATTGGTCGCGGGTGACGCCACCAATAGTACGAAGGTGGGCAGGGCTTAGTCTTTAAAAGACCCGCCCACAAACATGGCGGCGCGCTCTGATCATTGAGCAAGTGATGCTGTTGTGTGGACGATTGTGTTCCACATAGTTTCTATAGACAGGCTAGTTGAAATAGGCAGGCTAGTGGAAATAGGCAGGTAGCTTCGCCTAGCAGTCTGGCTCTGCCAAAGGGGTCGCCTAACACCCCGAGCAGCCTGCAGCCGTCCTATCCACGGCTATCGCCTGTCATCCACGTGGAGTAGTACCCTTCTGTCCGGTAGCACGCCGGCTGGAGGCACATGTACCCGTCGGCGTAGTCACACATGCATCCTATTGCCGCCAGTGTAGTCCCTGTGTAGTTAACAGGGCTACAGCTACTTCTCCGGTCGCGCATCTCCCGTGTAGTTAACGGAGATAGAGCGAAATGCTATACCCATTCCTGTGTGCAGTAACACGGAAGGGTTATCATTTAAGTTGGTTACTTTCCTTTCCACCCGGAAAGTGTTCGGCAGCAGTCCACCAGGCTGCATCGCGGATCCCGGGGTTGGTTGCATTCCATTATAATAGCGTGCTGCAATAACGTCTGGCACCTTGATTGTGACACTTCCATGGAGCCCAACCTAAGGCTGAGCTTCATTGAATGACTAACATGGCAGCAGCACCTGGCAACTAGTGTTGAGCGAGCGTGGTCGGATAAGGTGTGATCCCAGCATGCTCGGGTGTTATCTGAGTATCTTGTAGTGCTCTGCTAATATGCTCGAGTCCCCGGGGTAGCATGTTTTGCGGCGGTAGACAGACGCAACACATGCAGGAATTGCCTGTTTGTTAGGTAATCCCTGCATGTGTTGCTTGTGTCTACCGCCGCAAAACATGCTACCTCGGGGACTCGAGCATATTAGCAGTAGTGTTGAGCCACCCCCGTAGTGTTCGAGTTCGGTTCGTCGAACACCCTTGTGTTCGCCGAACTGTTCGTCGAACTGTTCGTCGAACACCTTCGAACACCGTTAAAACCAATGGCAGGCAAACAAAAACACATAGAAACACATAGAAAACACCTTCAATGGTGTCCAAAAGCTGACAAACTGCTCAGAAGACATAACTAACACATGGAAAAGTGACAAGTACATATAGTCATGTGAAAAGAAAAGAGGTGGAGGAGTAAAAGGAGGGGGAGACACAGATATAGGCATGTCATGCCCTTCTAAAATCCAAAAAGTGAGTAGCCGACACGGCCAGTCCGTTCCTGCCCGTGCCACCTCCGTTTGTGCCAGAGCCACAGTGGACCCTGACGGCCAGCCCCCCTCTCCCAATACTGGTGCCTGTCCGCTGGTGGGTCGAGCGACCCCCCCTGTGGTGGAGGCAGCTCTAAGCTTTTTAATTTAAATTGTCTCTCTAATTTGAATGAATACACTTTAAATCCTTTTACAAGGATCTATTGAAGGGCAAGTCTCATGCCAGCAGCCGCGTAATTCCAGCTCCAGTAGCGTCCACTAAAGCTGCTGCAGTTAAAAAGCTTTTCTAAGGATCGAGCTCAGCTGTCCACCGCAAGGCGTCCTACCGCCAGTCCCAGCCCCTATGTCTTGGGGTGCTTCCTGATGCTCTTCACTGAGTATCCCGTGGTCCCGAAGCATTTCCTTTGAAAAAATTAAGTGTCCAAACTACAGGTGGTGTAGCTTGCTTAACAGCTGGGATAATCTGCTGACTAGCAGACACTGCTACTAGGCACAAAGTATTTCCTGGGCTAGATGCAGTTAAAAATTTGTAATTAGATACTCTCGTTGGATGCTGAGAAAGCATTCCATAGAGTCTCCTGGCACGCCATATATTATTCTCTTAAAAAGCTTGGGGTAGGGGTCTAAGGGACCCTTTTATAGCCAAAATCACAGCCCTCTATCGCAATGCGTCACCTAGGCTGAAGATAAATGGAACTGTAGCACCCCGAAGGCTCGGTTGCTGCAGAGGTATTGCACCTCACCCAGAGGTGTGATATCTCACTCTCAGGTAAGGATGGAGTGTGGATCAGGACCCCGACACCTGCATGCATTACACCACATTGCCGTGGGGCAGGGCGACCAATATGCCCCTGAGATGGGCACGACAGTCCCTGTCCCTGGCTGGAGTGGGGGGAGGGAACACTGAGGAAGGGGAACCCTGTAGTGCAGGAGCAGGGAGGAAGCAGTTCCTGGGTGCATTGAGAAGGGAGTATAAAAGGTGGGCACCATCTTAGTTCAGTGCAGAGAAGTCTGAGCAGAAGTGACAGGGAGCAGGGGCTCTGCATGAGCTCTGCTCCAGAGGCGGGCCTAGTAACAGAGGCCCAGGCCTGGAAGAGGGAGAAGGAAGGAAGAGGAGCGGAGAAGGCTCCAGGAACGAGGAACAAAGAGATCCCAGGGGTGTGGACGGGCGAGTCGCCACCGCACGCCCGAATCCACCTGCGTGGAGGGGACAGGCCAAAGGGGGAGACCGGTCCCCGAAACTAGTGGAGGCGGGAAACGACCCTCAGCTAGAAACCGGAGGCTGTGACATTTTATGTGGCGCAGCCCCTCGCTACACCCGCTAGGAGGGCAGCACATAGGGTCAGGGAAACTGGCACCAAGTTTACCAAGAGGAGGCCCGAGGCAGCCGGACAGAAGGGTTGGTAAGAAAGGTCAGACAAAGGACACACAAAGGGGGTCCTGTGAAGCGCTCCAAAGTTGTCTGAGAGTTGTCTGAGGCCCTCACCTGGTGAGCACAGTACGACGTGGGCAGCCGTTACCTGCAGAAGTGGTCTGGATAATAAGAACTGTGAGTAAAGGCCCTGGACTGCATCACTGACTCCGTGTCGTTACTGCTGCTGCCCTGCACCATCACCCCCATTCTCTGCATATACTGCCCTGAGGCTATACTCCTCCCGTGGGGAGTTATGCTACGCTCTGCTGCACCCACAACACCAGCCTCAGCGGTCTGCCCTGCAGCGGCGGTTCACTCTGACCGCAATCCACTGTTGGCGTAGTCGGACATTTAAACATCAAAACCACATAAATAGTTCCGCCACTGGTTTGACCGCCCTGAGCCACGGAACCGGGTCGCCACCACGGAGACTACAACCACCAGCATCCACCAAAAAGGGTCCGGCTCCGGATGTCCCAAGGCCTAGGGGGCACGTCAGAACATTTTCATCACCTTTCATAATCACCAATGGGACAAGGCAGGGATGTCCTCTGTCCCCTCTCTTATACATCCTAGTGACGGAGCACCTGCTCTCATCAATTCGCCATAACCCCAATATTAGGTGGATTGAGGTGGGAGGCACCGAGTACAAGTGCTCTCTATTTCTGATGATGTCCTAGTATATATCACTCAATCACATATATCCATCCCTGCTGTTATGACTGAAATAGATCACTTTGTTACATGGTCAAATTTTAAAATCAGTACAGCAAAATCTGAGGCCCTCGATGTCTCCCTCCCCAAATCCATACAGGATTCCATCCAGTCCAACTTTCCCTTTGCCTGGCCCTCACAGGGTATCAAATTCTTAGGAATTTCTATTCATAGAGACCTCTCCCATCTATGTTATCTTAATTTTGGGCCCTTTATTGAACAACTCCATACAGACCACGGTTGGCAAGTTAGAACTGTAAGATTCACTACGTGAACCACTGGTGTTTTGTGGAAAAGCACATGTACACTGTGTTCCAAATTATTATGCAAAAAGTGTTTAAGAGTGATAAGGGAAGAATTTGTTTGTTTGTCAGTTAAACTCATTGATGGTGATGTGTGTCAGGGCTCTTTATATCACTGTAAGCAATTGCAGACAACTGTGCTAATTAGTTTGGCAGGTGTGTCCAATGAACGGCAAGACTACTTAAGAAGGCTGTCCCACATTATTAAGCAGCCTACATTTTCTGCCAAAATGGGAAAGAAAAAGGATGTGTTGGCTGCTGAGAAGCAACAAATTGTGGAGTGTTTAGGTCAAGGCATGACTACAATCAACATTGTGCGATGATCAGGATGAAGTGTCTTGGCAATCAAGAAGTATGTAGCTGATTCACAGTACACACGTGTGCGTGCTGATAAGGGCAAATTGAGGACTCTTTCCTACAGGCAATTATGTCAGGTTAAAAGAGCAGCGGCAAAAAAGCCTTGTCATAGCAGCAGACAAGTTTTTGAAGCTGCTGGTGCCTCCAACGTCTCCCGAACAACAAGATGCAGGGTCCTTCAGAGTTTTGCAGCTGTGCGTATGCCATCCTGTCGACCTCCTCTATCCACTGCACACAAGCAGAAACGGCTCCAGTGGGCCAAACATTACATGAAGACTGATTTCAAAACTGTTTTGTTCACGGATGAGTGCCGTGCAACGCTCGATGGTCCAGATGGATGGAGTGGAGGATGGCTGGTTGATGGACACCCCACGCAAACACGGCTACAGCACCAACAAGGAGGAGGTGGAGTAATGTTTTGGGCTGGAATCATGGGGAGAGAGATTGTCAGCCCCTTTAGGATCCCTGAAGGGGTAAAGATGAACTCCATAATGTATGTGGAGTTTCTCAAACAGCACTTCCTGCCATGGTTCAAGAAGAAGAACCATGTATTCCGCAGCAAGATCATTTTCATGCATGATAATGCATCGTCTCATGCTGCACATAACACATTTGCATCTCTGGCTCATATGGGCATAAAAGGGGACAAACTTATGGTGTGACCCCCATGCTCCCCTGACATCTACCCCATTCAGAACCTCTGGAGCATCATCAAAAGGAGTGTCTATGATGGCAGGAGGCAGTTCACATCTAAGCAACAGCTCTGGGAGGGTATTCTGTCCTCATGCAAAACAATTGAAGCAGAAACCATCCAAAACCTGACAAATTCAATGGACGAGAGAGTTCAGAAGCTCCTTTCGAACAAGGGGTCCTATGTGCAAATGTAACATCACCTAGAATAAAGTTTTGAGTTGAAAACTGTTTGATTTCAGTTTCTAATAACCTGCTAATGCTTATAATTTCAAAAATGACCATTTTTTGGGTCTTTATTAAAATGAAAAGGTTGATCGAAGAGTGTGGGGGATCTAAGAGTGTGGCAACCCAGTAGTCAGGATTACTTCGAATTCTGACAATCTGAGGGTCATGTTGCAGGTAGTGCAGCAAGAAGGCACTTATGTGTCTTGCGCATCTCGGAGCCCCAAAATTATTTTCTGGGCTAGATGCAGCTAAAAATTATTTTTAATTTTAAATCTGGTGGAGCTTAGTATAGATGGCCTAATAGAATCAGTACTGCACACTGCTACAAAGCCCAAATTATTTTCCAGCCAAGATACAGATAAACAAGATTAGTAATTTTAAAGCTTAAAACGGTTGGTGAGGTGATTTTAACCAATCATCAAGCTTTTACTCTCCCCAGGATGACACAGGGGTAGAATAGTCGTTTCGGATCCATGATTTGTCCATCTTTATGAACGTGAGTGTGTCTACATTATCAGTGGAGAGCCGCGTGCGCTTATCTGTCAGCACACCACCAGCAGCGCTGAACACACGTTCAGACAGAACGCTGGCTGCGGGGCATGACAAGATCTCCAAGGCGTAAGTGGCGAGCTCCGGCCATTTATCCAGATTGGAAGCCCAAAAAGAGCAAGGGTCCAGTGACACAGTCATGGCTTCAATGTTTACTTGGAGATACTCCTGTACCATCGTCTCTAGGCGTTGACTATGCGTCAGACTTCTTGTCTCCTGTGGCCTTGCAAAGGATGAGCTAAAAAAGTGGTGAAATGATTCCGCAAAATTGATGTTACCAGCAGATACTGTGTTTCTGTTACGGTTTGAATGCTGAACACTCGACGGTCCCACGGTTGGCAAGTTGGAACTGTGAGATTCACTACGTGCACCACTGGTGTTTTGTGGAAAAGCACATGTATGATTCTGCAACAGTCTCTGCTGATACTCCTGCATGCGTGCATCCCTTTCTATGGCAGGAATTATTTCTGCAAATTTACTTTTGTACCGGGGATCTAACAGTGTGGCAACCCAGTAGTCAGGATTATTTCTAATTCTCACAATTCGAGGGTCATGTTGCAGGTAGTGCAGCAAGAAGGCACTCATGTGTCTTGCGCATCCAGGAGCACCAAGTCCTGTTGTGTTGATGGCGAGGTAACAATCATGCTTCCTTCCTCTGTCCTCTCCCACCAACCTCGCACAACAGAAATGTGATCAAGGTCTCCCTCATCTGATGAGTCTTCCATCAGTTCGTCCTCCACTTCTTCCTGGGCTCCTGCACCTTCCTCACTAGTTTGGCTGCTACCATGCGCCCTGGTAAAACCATCTCCCCCACCCTCACATGCCTGCCGCCTTGGTGCTGATGACCGTCTGGACCTTGCAGATGTTAGCCCTTCCGCATACAACTCCTCCTCCTCTGCTTCCTCCACCTCCTCTTGTGCCACCACCTGACTCCGAATTCTGTTTAACATGTGCTCCAGCATGTAAATCACCGGAATAGTCATGCTGATAATGGCATCGTCACCACTAAACATCTTCGTCGCCATTACAAAACTGTGCAGAAGGGTGCATAGGTCCCTGATCTGAGACCACTCCTCCAGCGTGATTTGCCCCACCTCTGGATCCCGTTGGCCCAGGCTATACGTCAGAACGTATTGCACCAGGGCTTGTCGGTGCTGCCACAGTCGCTGCAACATGTGCAGAGTTGAATTCCACCGGGTAGGCACATCGTATTTTAGCCGGTGAAGTGGCAGGCCCAACGACTTCTGTAGAGATGTAAGTCACTGAGCTGCGGGATGCGAACGGCGGATGTGAACAGACAGCGACCGTGCCCTCTGCAGAAGGCCATTTAGTCAGGGATAGTGGGCTAAAAATTGCTGGACAACCAGGTTCAACACGTGAGCCATACAAGGCACGTGTGTGACATTGCCCCGGCAAAGGGCCGCACCCAGGTTTGCAGCATTGTCGCACACGGCCTTCCCTGGTTTCAGGTCCAGTGGAGACAACCATTTATGAAATTGGTTCTCCAGAGCTGACCACAACTCCTCAGCTGTGTGACTCACATTTCCCAGACATTTCAAAGTAAAAACCGCCTGATGACCTTGAGCCCTACTGCCAGCATAGTAAGGAGGTGTGCAGGATCCCTTCTGCGCAGTTAGAAAGCTTGTGGCATGACCAGACAGGATTTGGGTGCAGGTGGAGGACTGAGAGGAGGTTGAGGAGGCAGAAGCAGTGGAGGAACTTTGACATAAAGAGGATTGACGCACAACTCGTGGGGACGGCAAGACTTGGACAGCAGCCCCTTGTCCTGCTGTCACCATAGTTACCCAGTGCCCAGTCAGCGACATGTAACGCCCCTGTCCATGCCTACTCGTCCAAGTGTCTGTGGTGAAATGCACCCTGTGACACACAGAGTTTCTCAAAGAAGCGGTGATGTTGTGTGCGACATGCTGGTGGAGCGCAGGCACACCTTTCTTTGAGAAGTAGTGCCGACTGGGCATCTGGTACTGGGGCACTGCGACGGACATAAGGTCTCGAAAATCCTCTGTGTCCACCAGGCGGAAAGGCAGCATTTCTTTAGCCAAGAGCTTGCAGATGGTGAAATTCAACCTCTTAGCTTTCTCATGGCTAGGAGGAAATGGTCTTTTACTTGTCCACATCTGAGGGACTGAGGGCTGGCTGTTGTGCTTAGACGGGGTTGATAAGGGTGTCCCCGGCAAACTGCCGGTCTGTGAGGAAGATGCAGGCGGACATGTTAGGTTGCCTTGATCCAAAGGTGGTGCTATCGATGTCGGACAGCGCTCAACACCAGCGGGTGTTACCACCTCCAAAGAAAATGATGACCTGCCAATCACGCTGGCGGGTAAAGAGGTGGCAGGTCTGCGTCCCAAAACAGGTGTGACTGCTGTCCCCCCAGTCACAGAGGATGAAGAGGCCGCAGATGCACAAGATGGGGTAGAGGGTGGTTGGCCCGGCCGGCTAGACCGCATTGTAGCACAGTGAGCTTCCCACTGCAACTTATGCTTCATGTCCATGTGCCGGTTCATGCATGAAGTACTCAAACTATGTATTTTTTGGCTTCTACTTAGCTTTTGTTGACAAATGTTACAGATAACACGAGTTGGGTCATCTTTATCGATCTGAAAAAATGCCCAGGCTATGCAAGGCTTAGCACCCATGTGACCTGAAGAGCCACCACGACTTGTGGTCAGAGGCAGAGTTGTGTTTGAGGATGCAGTTGTTGACGTGCTTCCAGTACTACGTCTCTGTCCAGGAAGGCACAACCTGACCTCGTCGTCACTAGCATCCTCCTCCACCTCCTCTGCTGACCTCATCTCTTGGCTGACTGTGGGTTGACAGTAAGTGGGATCTCCAACCTCATCATCATCACCCTGTGTGCTATCACACCCGTCATCCTCAGAGCCAACCTGTTCCTGCCCTGACAAAAAACTAAAGTTGTCGCTCAAATCAGGTATTTGAGTCTCATCATCGTCTTCCTCATTGTCTCCACCAACAGGAGTTACAGTTTGAGAATGAGGGTCTACATTATGGTCAGAACCTTCTGCGTCTGGTCCTGGATCCGACTCATAAAGATTCTGGGCATCAGTGCAGATCATTTCCTCGTCTGGATTCACAGAAGCGCTGGAGCTGATTCCCAGGCTATAGTATGAGTAAACAGCTCTGCAGACTCAACCATCTGTTCTACCTCATACTCAGACGGGCAGCTGGAGATTTGGGAGCTGTGAGGAAGCAAGTGCGATCGGGGTGACACCTCTGAGGACTGGAGTATTTGTGATGTTGAAGTTGATGTGGAGGAGAGCGCACTTAAAGGAGCACTTGATATCCGTTGAAGCACCTGCTGTTTTTGTGCCTCATCTGGAATTTGTAGCGATTGGTGTGGCCGTAAGAAAGGGATCTTATCACATTGTCCGCTAAAAGAAGTAGACATTTTAGTTTTGCTGGAAGATGGTCTTTCTTCTGCAGATGTTACTGTTGCTTTAACACCTACTCCACGGACACAACCTTTTTTCCCCTTCCCAACACGCCTATTCCCCTTTCCACCAGCAGCAGGCCTTTTTCCACTCATTTTGGTGGTTAACTAATTCACAACTCTGGAGTTGTTTGCACAAAAAAACAATGGATGGGAAGCGAGCTGAGCTGAGTGGCCAAACTGTGGTATTAGGACAAAACTATTGTCTGGGTTAGATGCAGAAAAAAATTATATTCAGTTTGCTACCTGATGGAGGTCAGTATAGATGGACTAATAGAACAAGTCCCACACACTGCTAGAAGGCCAAATATTTTTTCAGAGCTAGATGCAGAAAAATATTATATTCAATTTGCAACCTGATGGAGGGCAGTATAGATGGACTAATAGAACAAGTCCCACACACAGCTAGAAGCCCAAATATTTTTTCAGAGGTAGATGCAGAAAAAAATTATATTCAATTTGCAACCTGATGGAGGTCAGTATAGATGGACTAATAGAACAAGTCCCACACACTGCTAGAAGGTGTAACGGGTCTGGGAGGCGGAACCACTGAGCAACTTATACAAGGGGGGGCGGTCCTTGTAAGGAAGCGGGTGGCGACCAGGGAAGACAGGCAGGCAGTCACAGCAGGTGACCGGGACAGTCTCAGGGTAAACGGGCAGGAGGTCACGGCAAGTGACCGGGACAGTCTCTGGGTAAACGGGCAGGAGGTCACAGCAAGTGACCGGGACAGTCTCTGGGTAAACGGGCAGGAGGTCACAGCAAGTGACCGGGACAGTCTCTGGGTAAACGGGCAGGAGGGCACGGCAAGTGTCCGGGACAGTCTCTGGGTAAAGGGTAGGTACGACCTGTGACGGCTGAGCCTCCAGGTAGGCTAGCAGGCAGATGGCAGATGAGTGCTCCCAGGTGAGCTGGCGAGAGTCTCTGGATAAGCAGGTGGTCACAGCATGTGACGGCGGAGCCTCCAGGTAGGCTAACAAACAGGTAGCAGATGAGTGCTCCCAGGTGAGCGGGCAAGAGTCTCTGGACTGGCAGGTGGTCACAGCACGTGACGGCGGAGCCTCCAGGTAGGCTAACAGGCAGGTAGTAGATGAGCACTCCCAGGTGAGCGGGCAAGAGTCTCTGGACAGGCAGGTGGTCACAGCACGTGACGGCGGAGCCTCCAGGTAGGCTAGCAGACAGGTAGCAGGTGAGCGCTCCCAGGTGAGCGGGCAAGAGTCTCTGGACTGGCAGGTGGTCACAGCACGTGACGGCGGAGCCTCCAGGTAGGCTAGCAGACAGGTAGCAGGTGAGCGCTCCCAGGTGAGCGGGCAAGAGTCTCTGGACTGGCAGGTGGTCACAGCACGTGACGGCGGAGCCTCCAGGTAGGCTAGCAGACAGGAAGCAGGTGAGCGCTCCCAGGAGAGCGGGCAAGCTGGTCCATAGACAGACTGACAGGTGTCGGAAGGCAGACCGTCGGACCTCAGGCAAGCAAGCAGGTAAGCGGATAACAGGCAGGAATCAGACAGCAAACTGGCAGGAAACTGCAGGTAACCGGCAGGTAACTGGATACGGGACCTGAGGGCTGAAGCAGAGTAGTGAACAGTGCAACAACATTGCTCGGGCACCTCCATTTTGGAGGAGGTGCCTTATATATGGAGGGATCCTCCGGCCATTGGCCAGGGACTCCTTAGGGCGGCGCGCGCGGCCCCTTTAAGAGAGGGGGAGCGCGCGCGCGCGCGCGCCCTAAGCACAGTGACTGGGGGAGAGCGGGCGCTGCAAGCAGAGCGGGAGGAAGCCGCCGGGCACGGAGCAGAGAGGTGAGGGGAACAGCGTCCCTGCCTAGCAGGAGGCAGGGACGCCGACGCTACAGTACCCCCCCCTTTAGGCCCCCCCTTTTTTAGGCCAGACAAAAATTTAGCAAGGATGAGAGGGGCATGGATGTTCTCCCGGGGCTCCCATGTTCTCTCCTCAGGACCAAACCCCTTCCAGTCCACTAGAAAAAAGGTCTTTCCTCTTACCCTTTCGGTGGCCAGAATGTTCTCTACCTCAAACTCGTCTTCAGCAGAAACCGGAGCAGGAGGCGTACCTGTAGACTTGGAAAAGGAGTTAAGTACCACGGGTTTGAGAAGAGATACATGGAAGGAGTTAGGGATCCGTAAGTTGGCCGGGAGTTTCAATTTATAGGCCACCGGGTTGATCTGTTTGATAACCTCCAGTGGGCCGATGAACCGAGGCCCTAACTTATAGGAAGGAATCTTGAGCCGGACGTATTTGGATGAGAGCCAGACTTTATCTCCGGGACGAAATTGTGGGGAATCCAGGCGTTTTTTGTCGGCGTGTCTCTTCATCCGCTCGGACGACTGAAGGAGTGCGGATCGGGTACTCTCCCAAATGGAGGAAAATTTGCTAACGAGAGATTCCGCGGCCGGGTTGTCCACAGAGGTGGAGACAGGAAAAGGGATCCGAGGATGCTGACCGAAGACTACAAAAAACGGGGATTTAGAAGAAGATTCGATCTCGTGATTGTTGTAAGAGAACTCGGCCCATGGTAAGAGATCCATCCAGTCTGAATGGTGGGCATTAACGAAGTGCCGAAGGTAACTGGTCAAATTCTGATTGATCCACTCCACTTGACCATTGGACTGTGGGTGGTAAGCGGAGGAGAAGTCCAGGGTGACGTCGAGCAGTTTACATGTGGCTCTCCAGAAGCGTGAGGTGAACTGAACCCCACGATCCGACACGATGTGGAGAGGCAGACCATGGAGACGGAAGATGTGGCGGATAAAGTCTTTAGCTAGCTCGGGAGCAGACAGGAGGCCTGGCAGGGGAATAAAATGAGCCATTTTGGAAAAGCTGTCAGCGACCACCCAAATGACCGTACAACCGGCAGAGACGGGGAGATCTGTTATGAAGTCCATAGCTATATGTTGCCACGGGGCAGCAGGTACTGGCAGAGGAAGAAGGCGGCCGGCAGGCAGGTGTCTCGGAACTTTGTTGCGGGCGCAGGACACACAGGCAGAAACAAAGTCAATTACATCCTTGTGCAGGGTAGGCCACCAGTAGTGCCGGGTAATAAGCTGGAGGGTCTTTTTCTGACCGGCGTGCCCAGCTAGCTTAGACGAGTGACCCCAGTGTAGAATCTTCTCCCGATCGGACTCCGTTACGAACGTCTTACCGGGAGGGAGACGATTTAGGCCCACGGGGGCTACCTGCATTACTCTGGCGGGGTCGATGATGTGTTTAGGCTCCTCCTCAAGATCAGACACCAGAAAAGATCGGGACAGGGCGTCAGCTTTGATGTTTTTGTCAGCCGGACGAAAATGAAGAATGAAATCAAAGCGGGCAAAAAACAAAGACAACCGGGCTTGGCGCGGGTTAAGTCTCTGGGCACTCTGGAGATATGCCAAGTTCTTGTGGTCAGTGTAAATTATTACCGGGTGGAGAGCCCCCTCGAGCAGGTAACGCCATTCCTCCAGTGCCATCTTAATGGCCAACAATTCTCGGTCTCCTATAGAATAGTTGCGCTCAGAAGAGGAGAAAAGTTTGGAGAAAAAGCCGCAGGTTACCTTTCTTCCGGAAGATAATTTTTGGGTAAGTACCGCCCCAGCTCCGGAGGAGGAGGCGTCCACTTCTAAGAAGAATTGTTTGTTGTCGTCCGGACGATGCAGCACCGAGGCGGAGAGGAAGGCCTGTTTTAAGGAAAGAAAGGCCTCCTCAGCCTCGGGCGGCCATTCTCTGGGGTTCGTACCTTTACGGGTGAGTGCAGAGATAGGGGCGGTCCGGGAAGAGAAGTGCGGTATGAACAGGCGGTAATAGTTGGTGAAGCCCAGGAACCGCTGAATAGCCTTCAACCCCTCTGGTCGGGGCCACTTCTGGATGGCAGACAGTTTCTCAGGATCCATTTGTAGACCTGTCTGAGAGATTATGTAGCCCAGAAATGGAAGAGAGGTCTGCTCAAAGATGCACTTCTCATATTTAGCGTAGAGGTGGTTCTGCCTGAGCCTGAGCAGGACCTGACGAACGTCCCTCCGGTGAGAAGGAAGATCCGGAGAGAAGACCAAGATATCGTCCAGGTATACCACCACGCAGGAGTAGAGAAGATCACGGAAGATGTCATTGACCAACTCTTGAAAGACGGCAGGAGCGTTACAGAGACCGAACGGCATCACAAGGTACTCATAGTGGCCGTCCCGGGTATTGAATGCCGTCTTCCACTCATCCCCCTGACGGATACGGACCAGGTTATACGCCCCACGGAGATCCAGTTTGGTGAAGATTCTAGCCCCCCTCAGACGGTCAAATAATTCAGGAATAAGCGGAAGGGGGTATTTATTCTTCACAGTAATCTGGTTTAGGCCTCTATAGTCTATACATGGACGGAGTGAGCCGTCCTTCTTTTTGACAAAGAAGAAGCCTGCTCCAGCCGGGGAGGTACATTTCCGGATAAATCCCCGGGCCAGGTTCTCCTCAATATATTCAGACATGGACCGGGTCTCAGCAGCGGACAAAGGGTAGATTCGCCCACGGGGAGGAGTAGAGCCGGGCATCAGGTCGATTGGGCAGTCGTATGGTCTATGAGGAGGTAAAGTCTCTGCCTCTTTTTTATTGAAGACATCCGCATAAGACCAATAGGGAACCGGAAGACCGGGCAGATTGGCTGGGGTAGGAGAAGGACGGGCAGGACGAATGGGAACTAGACAAGTCTTATGGCAGTCCTGTCCCCAGCGAAGGACCTCTCCGGTCTGCCAGTCAAGCACGGGTGCATGTTTCTGGAGCCAAGGCAGGTCAAGCAATAGTGCGTGAGAGAGTCCAGGCAGTACATGAAAGGAGATGCTCTCAGAATGCAGCATTCCCACCTGTAGAGTCAGAGATTCGGTGATGAGTTGGATGGGATGTGGTAAGAGACCCCCATCCACGGCGGCGACAGATAAAGGTACGGCCAGAGGTTTGGTGGGAATGCGGTATTTTTCTACCAGGGATTGAGAGATGAGATTTCCAGCTGCTCCAGAGTCAAGTTGAGCCAGTTCAAAATAGCGGTTCTCTCCGCAGAAGATAGAAACAGACAGCATCAGGGATGGAGAGGGTTTACTTTTGTCTAGGGCGACCTCTCTGAGCGATCCTAGACACAGGCGTTTCCCGACCTCTCAGGGCAGGAACGGATCCGGTGCTCCTTACTGCCACAGTAGAAACAGCTCCCCTCGGCACGACGTAAGTCTTGACGGGTCTTGACCATCTTGGTCTGGTCGACCTGCATAGGCTCAGGTGAGTGTGCCTGGGGAGAAACAGAGGGAGTGACGGGTTTCTGGAAGGAAGGGACTAGACGTGGAATCCTCCTCTCACGGGTGACCTCCCTAGCGCGCTCCTGGAACCGGATGTCAATCCGGGTGGCAAGTGTAATCAAGTCGTCGAGAGTGGTAGGAATGTCCCGACCGGCGAGTTCATCTTTAAAACGGCCGGACAGACCCTCCCAGAAGATGGACACCAGAGCGTCGTTATCCCAGGCCAGCTCTGAAGCAAGGGTACGGAACCGTATGGCATATTGGCCCATGGTGAGACTCCCTTGACGGAGGCGTAGCAGAGATGATGCGGATGAGGTCTTCCATTCCCGGTTCGTCGAAGACCTTCCGGAAAGTCGTGAGAAAGGCTGGCAGGTCGGACACCAGAGGGTCTCCTCTCTCCCATAGAGGATTTAGCCAAGCCAGTGCCTCCCCCGTGAGATGGGACATGATGAAGGCTACTTTGGCCCGGTCGGAATTAAACTGGTGGGACTGGTGTTCAAAGTGCAGGGTGCACTGGTTAATGAAGCCCCGAGCTTGAGCGGAGTCGCCTCCGAAGCGAGGAGGTGCAGAAAGCCTGATTCCAGAGCAGGATACCATGGTATTGGTGGGCAGCGGAGCTGCCGGGTTGCGAGTCATGACACTAGCGGTGGTTGCTGGTGGGGCAGTCAAAGTGTCCAGGCGAGTATTGACATCTTGCAGGTGACCCAGGATGGACTCCTGTTGGGACCTCTGTCGGGACAGTTCATGACAAAGGTCCGAGAGCGAGGGAGCTTGGGTGCCACCGGGTTCCATGGCCCGAGCAAACTGTAACGGGTCTGGGAGGCGGAACCACTGAGCAACTTATACAAGGGGGGGCGGTCCTTGTAAGGAAGCGGGTGGCGACCAGGGAAGACAGGCAGGCAGTCACAGCAGGTGACCGGGACAGTCTCAGGGTAAACGGGCAGGAGGTCACGGCAAGTGACCGGGACAGTCTCTGGGTAAACGGGCAGGAGGTCACAGCAAGTGACCGGGACAGTCTCTGGGTAAACGGGCAGGAGGTCACAGCAAGTGACCGGGACAGTCTCTGGGTAAACGGGCAGGAGGGCACGGCAAGTGTCCGGGACAGTCTCTGGGTAAAGGGTAGGTACGACCTGTGACGGCTGAGCCTCCAGGTAGGCTAGCAGGCAGATGGCAGATGAGTGCTCCCAGGTGAGCTGGCGAGAGTCTCTGGATAAGCAGGTGGTCACAGCATGTGACGGCGGAGCCTCCAGGTAGGCTAACAAACAGGTAGCAGATGAGCGCTCCCAGGTAAGCGGGCAAGAGTCTCTGGACTGGCAGGTGGTCACAGCACGTGACGGCGGAGCCTCCAGGTAGGCTAACAGGTAGGTAGTAGATGAGCGCTCCCAGGTGAGCGGGCAAGAGTCTCTGGACAGGCAGGTGGTCACAGCACGTGACGGCGGAGCCTCCAGGTAGGCTAGCAGACAGGTAGCAGGTGAGCGCTCCCAGGTGAGCGGGCAAGTGTCTCTGGACTGGCAGGTGGTCACAGCACGTGACGGCGGAGCCTCCAGGTAGGCTAGCAGACAGGTAGCAGGTGAGCGCTCCCAGGTGAGCGGGCAAGAGTCTCTGGACTGGCAGGTGGTCACAGCACGTGACGGCGGAGCCTCCAGGTAGGCTAACAGGTAGGTAGTAGATGAGCGCTCCCAGGTGAGCGGGCAAGAGTCTCTGGACAGGCAGGTGGTCACAGCACGTGACGGCGGAGCCTCCAGGTAGGCTAGCAGACAGGTAGCAGGTGAGCGCTCCCAGGTGAGCGGGCAAGCTGGTCCATAGACAGACTGACAGGTGTCGGAGGGCAGACCGTCGGACCTCAGGCAAGCAAGCAGGTAAGCGGATAACAGGCAGTAATCAGACAGCAAACTGGCAGGAAACTGGCAGGTAACTGGCAGGTAACTGGATACGGGACCTGAGGGCTGAAGCAGAGTAATGAACAGTGCAACAACATTGCTCGGGCACCTCCATTTTGGAGGAGGTGCCTTATATACGGAGGGATCCTCCGGCCATTGGCCGGGGACTCCTTAGGGCGGCGCGCGCGGCCCCTTTAAGAGAGGGGGAGCGCACGCGCGCGCGCCCTAAGCACAGTGACCGGGGGAGAGCGGGCGCTGCAAGCAGAGCGGGAGGAAGCCGCCGGGCTCGGAGCAGAGAGGTGAGGGGAACAGCGTCCCTGCCTAGCTACAGAAGGCCAAATATTTTTTCAGAGCTAGATGCAGAAAAATATTATATTCAATTTGCAACCTGATGGAGGTCAGTATAGATGGACTAATAGAACAAGTCCCACACACTACTAGAAGGCCAAATATTTTTTCAGAGCTAGATGCAGAAAAATATTATATTCAATTTGCAACCTGATGGAGGTCAGTATAGATGGACTAATAGAACAAGTCCCACACACAGCTAGAAGCCCAAATATTTTTTCAGAGCTAGATGCAGAAAAAAATTATATTCAATTTGCAACGTGATGGAGGTCAGTATAGATGGACTAATAGAACAAGTCCCACACACTGCTAGAAGGCCAAATATTTTTTCAGAGCTAGATGCAGAAAAAAATTATATTCAATTTGCAACCTGATTGAGGTCAGTATAGATGGACTAATAGAACAAGTCCCACACACTGCTAGAAGGCCAAATATTTTTTCAGAGCTAGATGCAGAAAAAAATTATATTCAATTTTCAACCTGATGGAGGTCAGTATAGATGGACTAATAGAACAAGTCCCACACACTGCTAGAAGCCCAAATATTTTTTCAGAGCTAGATGCAGAAAAATATTATATTCAATTTGCAACCTGATGGAGGTCAGTATAGATGGACTAATAGAACAAGTGCCACACACTGCTAGAAGGCCAAATATTTTTTCAGAGCTAGATGCAGAAAAATATTATATTCAATTTGCAACCTGATGGAGGTCAGTATAGATGGACTAATAGAACAAGTCCCACACACTGCTAGAAGGCCAAATATTTTTTCAGAGCTAGATGCAGAAAAATATTATATTCAATTTGCAACCTGATGGAGATCAGTATAGATGGACTAATAGAACAAGTCCCACACACTGCTAGAAGGCCAAATATTTTTTCAGAGCTAGATGCAGAAAAAAATTATATTCAATTTGCAACCTGATGGAGGTCAGTATAGATGGACTAATAGAACAAGTCTCACACACTGCTAGAAGCCCAAATATTTTTTCAGAGCTAGATGCAGAAAAATATTATATTCAATTTGCAACCTGATGGAGGTCAGTATAGATGGACTAATAGAACAAGTCCCACACACTGCTAGAAGGCCAAATATTTTTTCAGAGCTAGATGCAGAAAAATATATTCAATTTGCAACCTGATGGAGGTCAGTATAGATGGACTAATAGAACAAGTCCCACACACTGCTAAAAGGCCAAATATTTTTTCAGAGCTAGATGCAGAAAAATATTATGTTCAATTTGCAACCTGATGGAGGTCAGTATAGATGGACTAATAGAACAAGTCCCACACACTGCTAGAAGGCCAAATATTTTTTCAGAGCTAGATGCAGAAAAATATTATATTCAATTTGCAACCTGATGGAGGTCAGTATAGATGGACTAATCGAACAAGACCCACACACTGCTAGAAGGCCAAATATTATTTCACAGCTAGATGCAGAAAAAAATGATATTCAATTTGCAACCTGATGGAGGTCAGTATAGATGGACTAATAGAACAAGTCCCACACACAGCTAGAAGCCCAAATATTTTTTCAGAGGTAGATGCAGAAAAAAATTATATTTAATTTGCAACCTTATGGAGGTCAGTATAGATGGACTAATAGAATGATGCTATGCCCAAAAGGTTTTACTTCACTAGGTGCAGTAAAAAAATTGGTATTCTATACACAGGTGGTGTAGCTTGCAACACAGATAGGCTACTCCACTAACTAACACACTCTGCAATAGGCCAAAAAGGATTAGCTTTGCTAGATTTAGCCAAATGCTGTGAAAAAAACTTGCACAGCACTGGCACAGACCTGCCTGGCAAAAACTGATAGGAACTGATCTAACTTAGTCCTGAAAAGGACTGCAATTACAATTAGTCTTTACTCCCAACCTATCTATTTAAGAGCACAGACCTGCCTGATAAAAGTCGTATTAAATGCTGTAACCTAGTCCTTAAAAGGACTGCAGTCACAACTATTCCCTCTCCCAAGCTATCTGTAGATTTGTGCGAAAATTGGCTTGAAATTAACAAGGTATAGCGCACACAGCAACAGCGGTGCCGTCTAACACGCAGCTGCAGCAGTGAGAAAATGGTGGCGACGGGGAAAATGGCTTGGTCTTATAGGGCAAGGACATGTGACATACACTGCCAATGACACATGCCCTTGCTTGTGTGAAAAAAAGCACTTGGCTCCGTGTGTGCGCTGCTGATAGGCTGACAGATTGCACCTCCCCACTGTAAATGCGGGAAAGAGAAAAAAAAAATGGAGATCTTCATTATTCCTGCAGAGATCCATCCCCTGCCCCTCCCCCCGCCCCGCTGTACACACAAACTGCGTATTAACATTAATTTTCATCATTGCTGAGAAAAAATCCAGTTATGATTTTGGTGCACGAACAGTTATCGAACATAACCTCGAACAGCCAAATTTTTTTCAAATCATTCGTGTTCGCCGAACGGCTCGAACACCGCCCAAAACAGCTCGAATTTGAGATTGGCTAACAGTTCAAGTCGAACACCGCTCATCTCTAATTAGCAGAGCACTACAAGATACTCAGATAACACCCGAGCATGCTGGGATCACACCTTATCCGACCACGCTCGCTCAGCACTAGTTGCCAGGTGCTGCTGCCATGTTAGTCATTCAATGAAGCTCAGCCTGAGGTTGGGCTCCATGGAAGTGTCACAATCAAGGTGCCGGACGTTATTGCAGCACGCTCACTTTGTAGTTCGCGGTGACTGTAATGTCTCTTATCCGACCACGCTCACTCAGCACTACTGGCAACCCATCAGCAACCTGCAACTGCTTCACAGGGGGCTGAAGGGAACAGGTGACTGCATGCACCGGCCATCGTGCTATATAATGCCGCTGTCAGTGATTGACAAGGGCACTTAAATACTCAAAATAGCAGCAATCAATGCGAGCTCTGATCACTGCTGTTACATGCAGACGCCGGCTATGTAACATAGCCGACATCTGCCCAGTATGGAGCAGGCTCAGCTCCTGAACCCGCTTCATACAAGCACATCCCAATGGTGACAGTTATGACAAGGTTAGCAAATTTCACTTGTCTGTTCCTAAATGTGGAAAGACAAATGGAATTCCCTAACACATGTGAAAGAGACCTAATAGATTTAGTAAAGGTGCCTCAAGTATATGAATGTTATTACACTCCACAATACACAGTTACATGCACGCATGTTACAAAAATACATATTATTCCAGATACGCAGACGAGCACAAACACGCAGACGCGCACAAACACGCAGATGCGCACAAACACATCAGTACATGAATACATCATCTGAACCACCATCAATTGTAATGTCAGGTCAGCCCCATATATCTTTGTATCGCATAAACCTACAACTCCCAGTATGTAATTAACAAAAGAGATACTGGGAGTTGTTATCAGTCATCATCAGACTGTGGACCACACAGGAACCACAGTACTGATGAGACGCAGGCAGGATCACAAATGAACATTTACATCCAGGTATCTTACCTGAGACGGCTTCTCTGGTTAGAGTCGTTCTCTTTCTTTTCTTCCTCTTGTCCAGACTACATGATGAATTTTCTCATCCACAGCATGTCTCTGCAGACTTCCATCTTCTCCGGTCTTCTGCAGCAGATCCTGACACGATGCCCTTAAAGATAGCAGTGTCATTATAATGCTCCTGAATAAAAATATCTACACTGAGCCCCAGAATAAACCTAACTCTTACAATGCTCCCTGCACAAAACAAGACATACACTCTACCCCTCTTATGGTACCTGCTCTCCACACTGTCCTCTCCTTACCATACTGGGCCCCCTCTTCACACTGTCCTCTCACACTGTGTCCCCCCTATACTGCCCAGTCTCTATACTGTGCCCCTTCATCACACTCCCCCTCCTCAGCATACTGTTCCCTCCTTGCTGTGCCCTCACACTGTTCCCCCCATACTGCCGCATCTCTATACCTTCCCCCACACTACCTAGTCTCTGTGCTACATAGGTACATAGTTTATAAGGCCGAAAAAAAGACAAGCGTCCATCCAGTTCAGCCTATTTCTTGTGCACTGCAGCTATTCCGCAGCGTTGATCCAGGGGAAGGTAAAAAAAAAACCATGCGGTATAGGCCCATTTACATCACTGAGGAAAAATTCACTTCCCGACTCCAATCTGGCAGTCAGATTAAATCCCTGGATTAATTAACTATCAGTAAGCATAAGATATAATTTTATTGTTCTCAAGAAAGGCGTCCAGGCCTCTCTTGAACTCATTAAGTGAGTTGGACATCACCACTTCCTCTCCCAGAGAGTTCCAGAGTCTCACGGCTCTGACCGTAAAGAATCCCCTTCTATGCTGGTGCAGGAACCTCCTTTCCTCCAGACGCATAGTGTGCCCCCTTGTCTTTGTCACCATCCTTGGTATAAACAAGTCATGGGAGAGATCTCTGTACTGCCCCCTGATGTATTTATACATGTTTATGAGGTCTCCCCTAAGCCTTCTCTTTTCCAACGTAAATAGGCCTAATTTTGACAACCTCCTTTGTACCCTCTCTAGCTCCAATATGTCTTTCCTGAGCACCGGAGCCCAGAACTGTGCACAATATTCTAAGTGCGGCCTTACCAGCGCTTTATACAGAGGAAGAACAATGTTCTCATCATATGCCCCTATTCCTCTTCTGATGCATGCCATGACTCTATTTGCCTTCGCAGCTGCTGCCTGACACTGGGCACTCCAATTTAATTTGCTGTTAACCAAGACGCCCAGGTCCTTCTCCATGTCAGATTTCCCCAACGGTTTCCCATTTAATATGTATGGGTGACTGCTGTTTTTCTTTCCCATGTGCATAACCTTACATTTATCGGCATTGAACCCCATTTGCCATTTTTTGGCCCAACTCCCCAATTTATCTAAATCCTCCTGTAGCTGTGCCCTATCCTCATCTGTATTAACTACTTTACAAAGTATAGTATCATCTGAAAATATTGCTATTTTACTATGCAACCCTTCCACTAGATCATTAATAAATATATTAAATAATATATTAATAATAAAGTGTGCTGTGTCACCTCACACTTTTCTCCCTCCATACTGTCTCCTCACACTATTCCCCCACTCTCCATATTGTTTCCTCATACATCCCCATTCTGTTCCCGCACCCATTCCCACCCCTCCCCTAGTTCACCACACAGTTTCTTCACACATCTCCACATTCTGTCTCCTAAAATTTCTCTCCCATCTCTCCCCAAATATAATAAATCTTTAGAAAAGCACACAGACATGCAGAAGTGTGCTTACACACAGGAAAACAAGCGCACACAGACACATACTAAGGGCTCTTTCACACGTCAGTACATGCGGTGACAGTTTCCACACGTACCAGAGACATTGGTACACGTAGACCCATTCAAATGAATGTGCACATGTCAGTGTGTGTCCACTTTCCACAGACAGACCATGTGGTGTCCGTGAGCAAAACATGCTGACATGTCTGTTTTATACCTGCTGCACCACCCGCAAAACGTCCTGCTCACTGATGACAGTTAGCACTGTTCCCAAGCACCGGGTGCTGAGCGCTGCCCTCATCGTAGATCCTTGCGGGTGCTGCGAGTATTGTGCGCCTAGAGACTATTTTTCTTTACTGAATGTGGCGCCCGCCCCAGAAGAACGAGTGCCATTATGTGGGTGCTCAAAGACAACAAGGAATCACCTACCATCGTGGGCCGAGTCCCAGAATGGCGCCAAAAGCGAGGCATGCCCCAAACAACAGTGACCACGTATGTAGATGTGTCTATCAAAGTGGGGGGGCCGCTCCTAGGAGTGACCGACAACAGGCTGCCATGGAACCGCTCCCGAAAGGGGAGAGGAGGAGGAGGAAAGTAGTGGAGACAGGGTGTGGTCTTAACCAGTCTAGACAGACCGCACCCGGCAGCCAGCATGAACGGAAGCCAGGATCAAAACTCCGCCTCTGGCCTGCAGCAACAAGCGACCCCCCTCACCCTGGAGGGAGCGATATCCAAACTGTCCCCGGAGGATGCCGAGTTCCTCCAAACCGAAGTACAGGAGCTGAGCCAGCAAGTGGAGAAGGCCCAGCAAGCAGCAGTCGCAAAGTGGAAAGAGGAACTGCTGGCGAAGATCGCAGCCCGGCGGCAGCCAGCGCTGCGTGTCACCAGCGGCACCCCAGCCCCGGCGGAGCCTGATGAGCGCCACGAGGCCGCGTGCAGCACAGGAGCAGGTAGGAGAAGTTCCCCTGTCCCGGGCGCTGAAAGCGCTGACCTGCTCTTGGGCCTCCGGCAAAACCCTCTGTCCCCGGGCGCGTATGCCCTAGAGCAGCTGCTGAGCCTGGAACCTCTAACCCCGGGCGCCGACTCCGCGGGCCTGCTGCTCGGCTCCCTCCCAGAACCGCCAGCCCCGGCACCCGAGTGGGTGTACGGAGCCCCCTCATTCGACTGGTCCGCCAAATATGAGGACCAGCAAGAAGCCCCTCTAATCCCTGCACCAGCGCCCCCGGCTGCCCGCCAAGAAGGAGAAGAATTTAGGTGGGACAACTGGGGGGGACCTGATGGGGTTCCCGCAGGAGACCCAGGCCCAAGCTCTGCAGAAGGAGGAATTCTGCAGATAGGAGCTCCTGCAGCTGGCGAGGGAATGGCTCTCCCGGCGGGTGCGCTGGGAGCAAATGGAGGCCGGGAACAAGGCCGCCAAAGCTCAAGTCCACCAAACAGAGTCCTTCTGGCCTAGTCCCCATGCGGAGGGACTAATAGTGAAGTTTGATCTGGAAGCCGGATGGGGCTTTATCCGGGATCCGCAATTTGATATGGACATTTTTGTTAATCGGCGGGATGTTGGGCCCCACCTGGAACAGGGCCATCCCGACCGAAATCTTTACCCCGGTGACCGTGTCACTTACACCAGGCACCACGGGGAACGCGGGTGGTATGCACTCCAAGTGCATCATGTGGTCGAGGAGGAAGAGGACAGGCCCCTGCAGTCTGAGGCTGATGACCCGACTGGGTCCGTCGGCAAAAAACAGAAATACCCCGCCCCCCCGGTGGGGACACCACTACTAAGCCAGAGTAGGTGGAACTGAACATTGTAAGTAGTTACCCGTAAGGGTACAGTAGGAAAATGTAAAATTTGTGTGTGAACTGAAAATAATGCGTGCATTTAGTTACCTTTAAGGGTATACAGACTTGCAGGCTGAGGACTGTGAGCAGCCGAGAACTGTCCGTTGTAAATAGTTGCACTTATTAAAGTGCCCCCTATTGGTTTAATATTAAAAGACCACTGAACAAAAACCCGTTTAGCGTGGCTGAAGACGTGGTCCAACACCTGGATCACTTATGCCCTGTAGCCACGCCCAGGGCCTACGTTGAGGGCTTTCAGATGGGTCCCTCATGCTACTCATGTTGCACCTTCACCAGTGAGATGGACACCTGGTTATGGGACTCACTGTAACTTTAAGGAGAATGTCTTATATGGAAAATGTTTTATATATCTGAAGAAAGTTTTATAATGTTTTGATACAAGTAACCAGTAACGTTTAAGAAAAAATGCCTCCCATAAAGGGAAGAAAGCGTTTGTTTATAATCTTATATGTGAATGCATTCTAAAAATTGCAAGTCTGTAATATACCGTGCTTTACTCTGTTCCAGCCCGCGGACGTGCTGTGTTTTACCGGGGGAGAATGTGGCACCCCTGAGGGTTCAGTCGCCACAGAGGTACTGCACCTCACCCAGAGGTGTGGCATCTCCTTCTCTCAGGTAAGGATGGAGTACTGCCCGGGACCCCAACACCTGCACTCAACACTACACTACTCCAGGCCGGCTGGAAGGGCATTATGCACTTCTTTTGCTGCCCCATCCCTGGCTGGAGTGGGGGGAACCAAAAGTGAGGGGGAACCAAGCAGTGGCTGTAGGTGGAGGACGTAGACCAGGGGAGCACTTGAATAGGAGGTGTATATATATAGGGGAAGCCATCTTAGAAAGGAGTTCAGTGTGGATTCAGTGAGAGAGAAGAGGAGAGGAGCAGAGTCTCCTAGGGAGCTCTGCTCCAGAGTGGGGCTTAGTAAGAGAGGCCCAAGAGTGAGAGGGGAGTGAAGGAGAATGGCTCCAGTAACAGAAGGGATCCTAGGGGGTACGGTGAGTGCGGGACGGCACCCGTACTCCCGAATCTGCCAGGCGTCAGAGGGATCAGGCTGCAAGAAGGGCACCGGTCCCTGGACTAGCCGAGTTACTTCAAGTCTCGGCTGGAAAACCAGAGGCTTCTGCACTTTCAGGGTGCAGTTGCCACTTTCGCACCTAAGCCGCCGAAAAGGGCACCAAGTCAGGTCCGGGAACTTCAAGTTGCCCAGAGGGATCTCAAGGTACCCGTTCGAAACTTTGTGTGGCGAGGCGCAGGGCAGGAGGGAGAGACCCAGCGCAGGAAGTCGGCTAAGCAAGGAACATAAAGAGAGGGGTCCCGTTAAGTGCTCTTGAGATACTTGAGGGAGTGCTGAACCCCTGCCTGGTAAACACAGCGCGACGTGGGAGGCGACACCTGTACAGTGCCACCTGAAGAACCTAAATAACTGTGAGTAAACTCGGATGACTGCACCCCATTGTTTCTGTCAGTTATTTCCACCACGTTATCCTTCCTGCACTACAACGCCCAGCATCACCATCTGCACCTACACTGCCCTGGAGCTGTGCTCTGTGAGTGGAGAGCCGCACCAACCCAGCTGCCCTAACACCTGCTCCAGCGCGGGTACCCATTACCGGGAACCACAGGTGGCGTCATGAGCCCAAACTGTTATTCATCCCATCAAGTAACAAGCCCCCTTTTAAAGAGTGACCCCAGGGTACGGGTCCGGGAGCCGACCGCCGTGACATCCCAAAAAGGTAAAGGCCCGGGTACCGAGTTTCCGCCATATCCCCCTGGGCGAGTCACACATGCTGAATAATTTTATTAGGGCGGACCCGTAGTCCCCACGTCTCTGCATGGAGGGGGTTATTCTCAGGTTAGATAAAGTGGCACAGTACCGCCAAACAGTCACTGTATATGAAAATGTGAACTAATTGCATACAAAAGGCATCACATCCTGTATATGAATGGTTCATATAATGTTGTGTTGTGGTCAGCCTGTTTTAGCCACTAGGGACATAATAATGATTACCAATATTTTTGCTCATATCCATATATGGTAAGTATTGAAAAGTAGATGTATATATTATATAATGTCACTATTTTTTGTCCCTAATGTGATATCCCAATATGTATTCAGATGCATAGAGTGTTATACTACCAAATAAAGTATACATGATATGTGAAAAAATCCACTTATACCAATGTATGCATCACGTGTCGCTTCACTCACTTTTACTCTCCATACTCACAATAAGATGTCACATGTTCCGCAAGCTTAGAAAATAAGAACACATATAATTAGATGCAGGGTAATAGATTGTATTCCATATTCAGACCTCTAGGGTACATGGTCCCCAGTCGTCTAATCCACATAATTTATTTTTGTTTCAAAATTTCAATTTTATCCCCACCTCTATTTAAGTGTGGTACACTGTCTATAATCTGAAATCTCAGTTGACTGACACCATGTTTAAGGTCACAAAAATGCTTAGGGATAGGAAGCTCAATTTTCTTTGTTCTAATTTTGTACTTATGTTGGACAATACGCTGTCTCACTAGCTGTGTGGTCTCTCCTACCTACTGGCAAGCTGTATCATGGAATGTTTATGGGATGACAGGAGAATTGCCATGTTGTTACCATCAAGCAAAAGGATGACTATTGGATAGCCATGCTTTTAGATCTTTGCTATTGTATTCACTAGGCCATGCTAGGGGATACAATCATAGCACCTTCTAAAGCATACCATGTGGCCACTCTCTAGTGTCTCCACAGACTACTTGTCACTCATTCTAGCTAGCCCCCCCATCATTCCTACTAGCCGACCCCCAGTTTCCAATCAACAAACCCTGTCATTACATAGCCCAATCCCTGGTCTACACACTCTCCCTTCTAGCTTTTCTGCTGCTGTTTTTTCAAAATATAAAATTGTTTCTCCCAGTCATCTAAATTTGACATGCAGGGATGTTTCATAATGATGCACCCTTCAGAAAATAAGTGCTCACCTCTCCTTCTATAATGTGACTGTGCAAGAACTCTACTGTGGTATTGTAACAGTTGGATCAGTTAAGTGATTGCACCTTTAATGTGAATTGTGAGTCATGTTCATTAAAGGAGAGCTCAGTGTGATGATTTTATATTAGCAGTCATATAATGATTACGGCTTCCTGTAATAATGGGAGTGATGACTGCACAGCAACACTTGAGTGTTCATTGAAAGTTAATTCACAGCCTTTTAACTAATATGTTACATTTTAATCCCTTTTAACATACACTTAAAATATACTTGGCATGAAAAGTGCTGTGGTACTAAAGAAAAGTTGATTGTTGTCGGTATGATTGATCATCAGGTTTTTCCTATCAGAGAGGATTACATTATTATTTGCTTCTAAAACACATACTATATGTGATTAAATATTATAGATATCTGCAACTCTATTCTTTTAAATATAGATATTTTATTCAAGGTGAAACAAGGCATTTTAATGTTATTTTTATGTCAGCGGGATGTGCTTTGTGAATCATTGTTAACATGAGCTAAGTTCTTTCGGGAATATTAGTTTTATAGGTCTAAATTTATAAACCATTCATATTTTATTTTACTTGCAAATATGTGGTGCACTGTGTAATGCATTTTCTAAGCACTAAAACTGATGATGTAACAGAAAAGGTAGAGTTAGGATTAGTTTCCATTCACTTTACTAGAAATGACAATCCATCATTTCTAAATGCTTCCAAAAGATGCCTGATTAGTACTACTACAAGCAAAATATTGTAAAATCAGGTCCTATGTTAGAAAGATTTGTCCAGGTATAAAAAATCATGGATGGTTTCTTGCAAAAACATTGCCGCAGCTGTCTAGAGACTGTATGTGGTATTGTAGCTCTACAGTATTGAAGATAAGACTGAGATGCTATATCACACAGCACCTTTAGACAATGTGTGGTGCTATGGTTTTTGACATCTGCACAACTCCTTAAAATCCACCTTGTAAAATTTTTATGCTTATCTGGATTAAAAAAAATAATTGCAAATGAATCAATATTGTGCATGATGAAAATCAGGATAGGAGATCCAATGAAATTTGAGTGAATGCCTTTCAATGCTACAGGTGACTTTTACAACACCAATCCATACAGTCTGTTCATAGGAATAAGTGATATTGTAATCCATAGCTAGACTCAGTCCACCAAAGCTGTTGTGCCAGGATACACATTTAAGAATCAGCAGTGATTTCTAGAAATCCATGGGGCCCTTTATTCTACTAATCACTTGGGTTCAAGGTGAGTAAACTATCCATCCTTTATGATCAAATGTTGATTCCCTTTTTAAACATGCATGTTATAAAATATTGCACATTATTAAATCCATCTGATTTATAGACACTAATTAAACTTTTTTTGCCCAGAGAAAAATATATAAAAAACAAAATGAGTGGTTTAAATGTGTCATAAAATAAAGGAAGGGATTTTCTTTATCTTCTTCATGGGTTTGAGCTCTTGTTGGCAAAATACACTGATATTATTGGAGAACAGTAATATTAATTTATTAGGGACGAGTAGTAAGCCCTTTTAATTAAACATTTACGGTAATCCATTACTAGTTCCTTGCTTGTTTTGCACTTTTTTAATTGCCATAATGGCATTGTTCATTGTTAATATACTTTTGTTTGAATGTCAAGTTTGTTTATAGTTATTGAGAGCTGCTTTAATTACATTTATAGACGTTTCTGCTTGAAATCTTTCTAATGACCAAATCACTAATTCCTCAAACCTGGTTATTGGAGTATAAGGCTGAGTTCACACGATGCGTTTTTCATGCGTTTCCGCTGCGTTTTTGCAGTTGCGGAAACGCATGAAAAACACATGGTAGAAGGGCAGCAATGTTCCCCAATTGAAATCCGCATGTGCTGTGCCCATGATGCGGATATTTCCGCAGCGTAAACGCTGCGGTCAAAAATCCGCAGCATGTCAATTAATTTTGCGGAAACGCTGCTCTTTTGCCGCCATTGACTTGCATTAGACCGCATGGAATCCGCATCACTGTATATGTTGATGCGCTTTTCATGCGGTCTAATGTGCGGATGGTACCCGGGTGTGGATGAGAGGACTCTCATCCAGACCCAGGTACCATTAAAAAAAAAAGAATAAAATAAAAAATATATATATTCTCACCTTCTGACGGCCCGCGCTGCGTCCTGCTGGCTTCCCGGGCACTTCGCGGTTGAATGAAGGACCTTCGCTGACGTCAGAGTCATGTGACCGGGTCACGTGACGCTGACGTCGGAAGGTCCTAAAGTCTTCACTGCCGGCAGCCGGGATCGATGAAGCAGGACACCGGGGGCCATCAGAGGGTAAAGTATAGATTTATTTTTTATTTTTTGACATTCACACACTATATAAATCCATGCCGGTTGCATGGATTTATATAGTGTAAAGTTGACAAGCACTTTCCAAGTGATGCTAAAATCGCTTGGGAAGCGCTTGTCAACCCGCATGCGGAAATGAAAGTGAAGACCGCTTCATTTCCGCATGTCCCTGGCAGGAAACCGCATGTACAATCCGCATGCGTTTTTTCCTGCCAGAGAGATGCAGAAACGCTCAGGAAAAAATCCTGAGCATTTCTGCATCGTGTGCACATACCCTTAGGATATGTGCCCACGTAGCGTTTTACAAGCGTATATGCTGCGGAATTTCCGCAGCGTAAATGCTTGGGAAACACTTGGTAATCCGCCCCCCATGGTCCCCAATGACAAGCCGCAATGTCAATGCTCATGCTGTGGATTTTTCCGCAGCGTTTATGCTGCGCTCAAAAATCCGCAGCATGTCCATTAATTTTGCGGACACGCAGCGTAATCGTCGCCATTGACTTGCATTGAAACGCATAATATCCATGTCCTTACATTTGTACACACAGATATTATGCATTTCTATGTGCGGATGGTACCCAAGTCTGGAGGAGTGGAGACTCTCCTCCAGACCCGGGTACCATAGAAACTGTAAAAAATAGAATTTAAAATAAAAAATAAAGTTTATAATCACCTTCTGATGTCCTTCCGGTGTTTTGTCTGCTCCGTCCGGTCTATTGCAATGCTCCCGCTGTTGTGAAGGACCTGCCATGACGTCACTGAGTCATGTGACCCATCACATGGCTCAATGACGTCACCGCAGGTCCTTCACACCACCGCGAGCCGCCCAACACACCGTACGCGGCAGAGAGAACACCGGGAGGACACCGGAAGGTGAGTGTAAACTTTATTTTTTTATTTTTTAACATTTTATTCTTTTTTTTTAACTAAATTGGTCACACTACTATAAATCCATGCCGGTTGCATGGATTTATATAGTGTGAACAAGTTGTCAAGCACTTTTCCAAGTGATGCTAAAATCGCTTGGAAAAGCGCTTGATAACCCGCATGCAGAAATGCATGCAAAGACGCTTGACAAACGCTACTACCTGGCGGGAAAAATGCAGGTAAAAAACGCATGCGTTTTTCCTGCCAGGGAGAAGCGTAAAAAATATGCAGCATTTCTGCATCGTGGGCACATAGCCTAAATGTTCAACTCCATAAGCAACCTATATAAAAAATAAATATACAGGGTGGTCCAAAAGTAGGTGGACAGAAAATAATAACATTTATTTTGATTTATATATAAAATTATATTTACTAACACAAGCATAACATTGACAATTAAATTTTATTCTGAACAATAATACAAAAGCCCTTAAATTTTATCAACGCAGGTGCTCAAACTGTTTTCCATTACAATTTGCACAGCTTTGAAGTCTGCCTCTTACGCTTCGACAAACTTTTTTGCACAAGTCTCTTTGGGTATTAATTTCTTGAAATGCATCTCTTAGGTAATTTTTCAAATCACTGACACTTTTTGGTTTTCGACTATAAACTTTGTCCTTGAGTACTCCCCAAAAGAAAAAATCAAGTGGGGTCAAGTCTGGTGAACGTGCCGGCCAATCAAGTGGGCCTCTTCGGCCAATTCATTTATTAGAAAATGTTTCATCAAGATACTCGCGGACTACTCTCGAATAATGTGGAGGGGCCCCATCTTGTTGGAAATAAAGGTCATTTGAATTAGGCTGTTGCTGTAACTGGGGAACAACTTGATTCATTAGAATTTCGAGATACTTATCTCCTGTGACTGTTCCATCAAAAAATATTGGCCCTAAAACACCAAATCTTGAAATACCACCCCAAACATTGACACCAGGCTCATTTAGTTGTTGCTCTAATGTTAAATGCATGTTCTCATTATACCAGTAAATACAATTATGTCGGTTAATATGTTAATTTGAAAGAAGCTTCATCACTCCACATAATGTTATCTAAAATTACTGGATTTTCTTCAATTTCATTAAGCATAATCTCACTAAATTGCAGCCGCCTGTCTGGATCATCCTCCAATAAACCATGAATTAGACATGGATGATAAGCTTTCCACCCAATAGATTTCAGGATTCGCATGATAGAAGCTCGTGAAATTCCCAATTCCAAAGAGGCTCTTCTGGTGGACTTTTTTGGACTCTGAACAAATGTTTCAGCAACAAGTTGTTTATTATCTTCTGTACAGACTGTTTTGGGTCGACCAGTTTTTGGAGCATTAAGGAATGAGCCAGTGGCATTGAATTTGTCACGAATGCGGTAAATGGTTTGTCTCATTGGGGCTTGAGTACCAAATGTTTCAACCCAATTTGCTCTAACGGTTTCACCATTTTGAGATTTCCAATACTCTGTTAAAATCCATTTTCTTTGATCAGTATTTAAATTATTTGCCATTATGTGTTATCTGAATTATCTGAAAAGAAAACAGATTTGGGGGAGATCGATCTGTGAAACTGGCTCAGTTGCCCTTAGCAACCAATCAGATTCCACCTTTCATTTTCCAAAGAGTTTGTGAGGAATGAAAAGTGGAATCTGATTGGTTGCTGAGGGCAACTGAGCCAGTTTCACTTTACACCATGTTTGATAAATCTCCCCCTTCATAACCTTATTACACTTTCTGTCCACCTACTTTTGGACCACGCTGTATATAATGATATATATATAAATATATATACAGTAGCAACCAAAAGTCTTGCATTTTTTTTTAAAAGTGTGATTACTTCTGTCTGGTTGTTGTGATGCCATTTCCCTGGTGATGAATTGAAAGTGCATGAAGTTGTCATTATGCAAGTTCTTAATTTTAACCAAAATGCTTTTATTTACAATTAGTGATGAGCGAGCATGCTCGCTACGGCACAGTGCTCGCCCAAGCATCTCACTGTTCGAGATGCTCGTTGCTCGCCGAGTATTTCTGGGGTTGCTCGGCTGGAGCTCGAGTCCCCTCTCTGCATATTTGGGGCTCTTTAGAGCACCAATCAACATGCAGGGATTGTCTGCCACACACTGTAATGCTGCAGCCATGTTGGTTGTGGCATTACAGTGATTGGCTGGCCGCACAGTGTCATCAGGTCTATATCAGACCTGGCGCTGCCATGCTCGTCACAGTCACTCCGCAATCAGGCAGTGTAGGGAGAGGTACTGCTGAGCTAGGGAGAGATTTGTCGGTTTATTAGTTAGTGTAGGTATTCTACAAGATTCTCTACATATCCATCTCAACTAGCAGTACTTCTGAGGACTAATCCAGCTGCAGAGATATCAGTGCTAGGCAGGCAGGCAGGGTATATAGCAGACTGCAGTGCACATAGCAAGCGGGTTCATTCCAGTTCTGTCTGCTGGTACTTTTACAGATATTTGTAGAACTAGCCCCAGGTATTAGGGGCCAGGAATCATTTTTTTTATCTTAATCCTCATTATTTGCTTAAAAAGCAATCCAGAGAACACCGTTTTTTTCTGCGCCATTTGCTTGTTGGCACTGCAGAATACAGCCAGGTCCTTTGCATATTACAGCGCTAAAAATCCAGGTATTTAAAACTGTGGTTTGTCCGTCACATGGATCACATATAATTGTGCTGAAAATATTGCCATTTCTGGCCTCCACTGAAATTTTGTTGCAGTGTGTCAGTGAAATTATTGACACGAGGTCGGCGCTGTTAAAAATAATTACCTGCAGGCCAGCTATTTAAAACTGTGATTTGTCCATCACACGGATCACATATACAGTACAGACCAAAAGTTTGGACACACCTTCTCATTTCAAGATTTTTCTATATTTTCATGACTATGGAAATTGTACATTCACGCTGAAGGCATCAAAACTATGAATTAACACATTTTGAATTATATACTTAACAAAAAAGTGTGAAACAACTGAAAATATGTCTTATATTCTAGGTTCTTCAAAGTAGCCACCTTTTGCTTTGATGACTGCTTTGCACACTCTTGGCATTCTCTTGATGAGCTTCAAGAGGTAGTCACCGGAAATAGTTTTCACTTCACAGGTGTGCCCTGTTAGGTTTAATAAGAGGAATTTCTTGCCTTATAAATGGGGTTGGGACCATCAGTTGTGTTGTGCAGAAGTCTGGTGGACACACAGCTGATAGTCCTACTGAATAGACTGTTAGAATTTGTATTATGGCAAGAAAAAAGCAGCTAAGTAAAGAAAAACGAGTGGCCATCATTACTTTAAGAAATGAAGGTCAGTCAGTCCGAAAAATTGGGAAAACTTTGAAAGTGTCCCCAAGTGCAGTTGCAAAAACCATCAAGCGCTACAAAGAAACTGGCTCACATGAGGACCACCCCAGGAAAGGAAGACCAAGAGTCACCTCTGCTTCTGAGGATAAGTTTATCCGAGTCACCAGCCTCAGAAATCGCAGGTTAACAGCAGCTCAGATTAGAGACCATGTCAATGCCACACAGAGTTTTAGCAGCAGACACATCTCTTCAACAACTGTTAAGAGGAGACTTTGTGCAGCAGGCCTTCAAGGTAAAATAGCTGCTAGGAAACCATTGCTAAGGACAGGCAACAAGCTGAAGAGATTTTTTTGGGCTAAAGAACACAAGGAATGGACATTAGACCAGTGGAAATCTGTGCTTTGGTCTGATGAGTCCAAATTTGAGATCTTTGGTTCCAACCACCGTGTCTTTGTGCGACGCAGAAAAGGTGAACGGATGTACTCTACATGCCTTGTTCCCACCGTGAAGCATGGAGGAGGAGGTGTGATGGTGTGGGGGTGCTTTGCTGGTGACACTGTTGGGGATTTATTCAAAATTGAAGGCATACTGAACCAGCATGGCTACCACAGCATCTTGCAGCGGCATGCTATTCCATCCGGTTTGCGTTTAGTTGGACCACCATTTATTTTTCAACAGGACAGTGACCCCAAACACACCTCCAGGCTGTATAAGGGTTATGTGACCAAGGAACAGAGTGATGGGGTGCTACGCCAGATGACCTGGCCTCCACAGTCACCAGACCTGAATCCAATCGAGATGGTCTGGGGTGAGCTGGACCAAAGAGTGAAGGCAAAAGGGCCAACAAGTGCTAAGCATCTCTGGGAGCTCCTTCAAGATTGTTGGAAGACCATTTCCGGTGAATACCTCTTGAAGCTCATCAAGAGAATGTCAAGAGTGTGCAAAGCAGTCATCAAAGCAAAAGGTGGCTACTTTGAAGAACCTAGAATATAAGACATATTTTCAGTTGTTTCACACTTTTTTGTTAAATATATAATTCCACATGTGGTAATTCATAGTTTTGATGCCTTCAGTGTGAATGTACAATTTTCATAGTCATGAAAATGCAGAAAAATCTTTAAATGAGAAGGTGTGTCCAAACTTTTGGTCTGTACTGTAATTGCGCTGAAAATATTGCCATTTCTGGCCTCCATTGAAATTTTGTTGCAGTGTGTCAGTGAACTTATTGACACAAGGACGGCACTGTTAAAAATAGTTACCTACAGGCCAGCTATTTAAAACTTATTAATTGACCCCCCGACAAAGCAGAACGCGAAACGCGCGTTCTGGTACGAGGCAGTGTGGTTCATTACAAGATGGCACATGGTCTGTATGTTCACCATTGATTTATGTAACTATGGGGGTGACAGAAACTCCTCCTTCTTGGGCTAATTAGAGTATCGCTGGGTGGTTTTTGTATTTATGTATTTGCAACTAATGATCTTTGAACCCATTGAGATAATAATTGTAATATAGATTTAAATTATATGAGACACACATCATCAGTGCTCAATATTTATCTTAGAATCATGCATTATAATTACAATTATTGTTATAAACTGCTATTGTTGTAAAGCTGTATATGTATGAAATTCATAATACATGTCAACTATGTAACTCTATTCTAAGAATGTATGAAATTTAATGCTGTTCAATTTTGATAATTTATTCATGGTGCCGAACAATATTCTCATCTAGACCCACACTGCCGGAGTCTTTTTAATGGGTCTTTTTTTAGGGACAAATTTTATAAAAGGGCTTTGTCTATTGACTGTGTAATTTGGTATTTTTGATGTAATAAACTTTCTAACTTTGATAATATATGAATTGTTTTTTTGACTTATTATAATGAGGTATGAGGATTAATATATTCAATATTGGGTATCCTCATTATTCTTTTGAATAGAACATTATACTAGAAATGAGTCTAATTATTAATTTATGTGTACTTACAGCTATTTAAAACTGTAGCTTGTCCATCACACGGCTCACATATAATTGCGCTGAAAATATTGCCATTTCTGGCCTCCATTGAAATTTTGTTGCAGTGTGTCATTGAACTTATTGACACGAGGTCGGCGCTGTTAAAAATAGTTACCTACAGGCCAGCTATTTAAAACTATGGTTTCTCCGTCACACGGATCACATATAATTGCGCTGAAAATTCTGCCATTTCTGGCCTCCATTAAAATTTTATTTCAGTGTGTCAGTGAAGTTATTGACACCAGTTTGCTGTTAAAAATAGTTACTTACAGGCCAGCTATTTAACCCCATTACAGCCCAGGGCATACTAATACGTACCTGCGCCCTGGGCTTTAAGAGCCAGGTACGTATTCGTACGCCCTGTTGATTTCGCCTGCACACAGGCTGTGCAGGCGCGATCGCTGCCGGGTGTCAGCTGATTGTCAGAGCTGACACCTGGTGCTATGTGCTGTGAGCGGTCCCGCACCGCTCCCGGCACATTAACCCCCGCAATGCTGCGATCGAAGTCGATCGCAGCATTGCAAAGGTAAGCGCTGCATACTTACCTCTCCCCCGCTGTTCCGCGCTGTCTGAGGGCGGTTTTCTTGGTTGTCATGGTGACCCGGATGTCATCATGACAACATCCTGTTGGTATATGCAACAGTTGTGGACTTCTTTGTTTGTGTGAAGGAGGACTTTATGCTGATCTGACAGTAGATGGCGATGTTGTGTAAAGTTTCCTTGTTTACTGTATTGTAAAATAAAAAAAAGTCTCTCTTGTATTTTCTGTTTTGTTCTTACTTCCTGGTGCAGTACTGTGTGACTGTGTGCTTTTTCCTTTACCTCATGTTCTGAGAAGTAAAAGCTTGTTATCCCATGTAATCTGCTCTGTGAAGTTTCTACTGCAACTGTGGGTATCCAGAAGCTGTGCAACACATCCGGGTCACCAGACAGCAGGAAGATACTTTGATCATGCACAGTGCATGACCAAAGTATCTTCTGCATCTGCAGCGCCGACAGCCTGCATAGCACAGGGATGGTGCTCCATCCTGATGCTCTATAGGCGATCAGAGTAAAAAAAGTGAAAGTCCCATAGTGGGACAAAGTATAAAAGTAAAAAAAGTGTTAAAAAATGAAGAAAAAAATTGTAAAAATATAAAAAAAAATCAAAAAAATAATCCACCAAAAATAAAAATATAATGTATTCATCAATAAATATTATTATGAAAAAAAAACAACAGAACAATAAAAGTACTCATATTTGGTATTGCTGCGTGCAGAACGAACTGATCTATAAAACTGTCCCACTAATTAACCCCTTTAGTGAATACAATAAAAAATAACAATAAAAAATGAAGCAAAAAATGATGCTTTATCATCATACCGCCTAACAAAAAATGGAATAAAACGCGATCAAAAAGACTAATATAAATAAAAATGGTACCGCTGAAAACGTCATCTTGTTTCGCAAAAAACAAGCCACCATACAGCTCCATCAGCCGAAAAATAAAAAAGTTATAGCTCTCAGAATAAAGAGATGCAAAAAAATTATTTTATTGTGTAAAAGCGCCAAAACATAGAAAAACTATATAAATGTGGTACTGTTGTAAACGTACTGACCCGAAGAATAAAGCTGCCTTATCAATTTTACCACATTCGGAACAACATAAAAAAAAAAAAAAACAATTCCTGAATTGTTGGTTTTTGTTTATTCTGCCTCCCAAAAATCGGAATAGAAAGCGATAAAAATATGTCATGTACATGAAAGTGGTACCAATAAAAACGTCAACTCATCCTGCAAAAAACAAGCCGTCACATGACTCTGTCGGCCAAAATATGGGAAAATTATAGCTCTCAAAATATGGCGATGCAAAAAACTAGATTTTGCAAAAAAATGCGTCTTTTAGTGTGTGACAGCTGTCGGTCATAGCTGGGTATGATTCTGTAATGATCGCTGTAATTGCACCGACCTGAAGAATAAAGTCGTCTGATCAGTTATATATATAAAAAAAACTCTAGGGTTAGGGTTGTGCTAGGTTTCGGATTTTTTTCAAAAGTAAAATAAAAAAAAAGATGACGATATGGTGACTAGTGTTGAGGGCAAGTGCTTGCTACTTGAGTTTGCATCGGATGCTCGGGTATGCACTGAGTATCGCGGGTGCTCGAGTGACATGCTCGAGTCTCCGCCCCATATGCTTCGGGGCCAAAAAAACCTTGCGGGGATTGCCTGCCATGCACGAGCGATCCCCGCATGTTTTTTTTTGGTGTCTAATAACCATGAAACATGCGAGCGGGGAATCGAGCATGTCACTTGAGCATGCGCGATACATGGTGCATACCTGAGTACCCAATGCAAACTCAAGTAGCGAGCACTTGCTTTCATGACTAATGACAACTTATTCAATATGATGACCTAATGTTATCAAATTCTTTGTCGTACCTCTGGGTTCAAAATGTTCACTATACCCCTTGATAAAATCCTTGAGAGGTCTAGTTTGCAAAATGGGGTCACATGTGGGGGGTTTCCACTATTTAGGTGCATCAGGGGCTCTCCAAATGCAACATGGAGTCTGCTCTCAATTACAGCCAATTTTGCGTTCAAAAAGTCACACAGTGCTCCTTCCTTTCTGAATTCTGCCGTGCGCCCAAACACTGTATTTTCCCCACATATGGGGTATTGGCGTACACAGGAGAAATTTTCGATTTTCTCCTCTTACTCTTGTGAAAATAAAAAAAATTGGGGTTAAAACATCATTTTTGTGGAAAAAGTTTGATTTTTTTATTTTCACGGCTCCATGTTCTAAACTTCTGTAAAGCATTTGGGGGTTCAGGGTGCTCACCACCTATCTAAATAAGTTCCCTGAGGGGTCTAGTTTCCAAAATGAGAAATTGCACAACAGTTTTTGGGGTCCATTTTCTCCTCTTACCCTTATGAAAATGCAAAATTGGGGGCTGAAAAACATTTTTGTGGAAAAAATGTTAAAATTTTATTTTTACGGCTCAATGTTATAAACTTCTGTGAAGCACCTGAGGGTTCAAGGTGCTCAGCACACATCTAGATAAGTTCCTTGAGGGATCTAGTTTCCAAAATGGTATCATTTGTGGGGAGCTTCCACTGTTTAGGCACATCAAGGGCTCCCCAAACGCAACATGGCATCCGCTAATTATTCAAGCAAATTTTACATTCAAAAAGTCAAATGGTGCTCCTTCCCTTCCGTACCCTGCCGTGCGCCAAAAAAGTGTTTTTTCCCCACATATAGGGTATCTCAGTGCTCATGGGAAATTTCACAACAAATTTTGAGGTCCATTTTTTCCTGTTACCCCTGTGAAAATTGGGGTCAAAATTAACATTTAAGTGAAAAAAGTTAAATGTTAATTTTTTTCTTCCACATTCCAAAAATTTCTGTGAAGCATCTGAAGGGTTAATAAAGTTCTTGAATGGGTTTTTGAGCACCTTTAGGGGTGCAGTTTTTAGAATGGTGTAACTTTTGGGTATTTTCTGTCATAAAGACCCATCAAAGTGACTTCAAATGTGATGTGGTCCCTAAAAAATGTTTTTGTAAATTTTGTTGCAAAAATGAGAAATCGCTGGTCAAGTTTTAACCCTTATAGCTCCCTAATAAAAAAAATTATGGTTCCAAAATTGTGCTGATGTAAAGGAGATATGTGGTAAATGTTATTTATTAACTATTTTGTGTGACATACACTACCGTTAAAAGTTTTGGGTCATTTAGAATAACACTGCAACAAAATAAAAATGTAAGCCAATATTTTCCATGTTCAGTTCAAATTTCTGGAGTTTTATTGCCATAATATGGAAAAGATTTGGCTGTATTCTGCAGTGCTAACAAGCAAATGGAGCAGAAAAAATGTGCACTCTGGATTGCTTTTTAAGCAAATAATCAGGATTGAGATAAAAAAAAATGGCCCTGGCTCCTGATATATGGGGTTATATCTACAAATATCTCTAAGAATAGCAGCAGCAGGAACGTGCTGCACTATATGAACTGCAGTCTGCCACATACACTGCCTGCCTGCCTAACTCCTGCTGTCACCTTCACCACTGAAAATATGCAGCTGGATTAGTCCTCAGAAGGACTGTTAGTTCAGATGGATATACACTACCGTTCAAAAGTTTGGGGTCATTTAGAAATGTCATTATTTTTGAAAGAAAAGCACATTTTTTTTCAATGAAGCCAACATTAAATGAATCAGAAATACACTCTATACATTGTTAATGTGGTAAATGACTATTCTAGCTGCAAACGTCTTGTTTTTTTTGCAATATCTACATAGGTGTATAGAGGTCCATTTCCAACAACCACCACTCCAGTGTTTTAATGGTACATTGTGTTTGCTAACTGTGTAAGAAGCCCAAATGAAAATGGTTTGGCTGATTTGAGAAGCTATAAAATTGACCTTCCTTTGAGCTAGTTGAGAATCTGGAGCATTAAATTTGTTTGTTCTATGAAACTCTCAAAATGGCCAGAAAAAGAGAACTTTCATGTGAAACTCGACAGTCTATACTTGTTCTTAGAAATGAAGGTTATTCCATGCGAGAAATTGCCAAGAAACTGAAGACTACCTACAACGGTGTGTACTACTCCCTTCAGAGGAGAGCACAAACAGGCTCTAACCAGAGTAGAAAGAGAAGTGGGAGGCCCCGCTGCACAACTGAGCAACAAGACTGTTACGATTGCGCCCGGACTGACTGGCGTGAGCGTGATTAGTGATCCCACTGTACCATGAACTGAGGAGTGCCTGGAGGGGCGTAACTAAGTATCAACCCGATCTGACCAAGGTCACATGGCGGCTCAGTCGACTCCGTGAACCAGGGAGGAACCGAGCAGAGGGACCAGATGCTACTCCAGGTCAAACCCTGGTCACAGCTGTTGACCCACACTGGGGAATGCAGGAACAGGCAGGTTGGCTGGTATGCAGACAGGTAGGCACTCGCAGGCATGGCTGGTATGAAGGCAGGCGGGTGCTGACAGGCACGGCTGGAATGCAGACAGGCAGATACTGGCATGTATGAACGCAGGCTGGATAGGGAAATGTACAGACTGGGATACAGGAACAGAGCCGCAGGTACGGTGGACTAGCAGAGCAAAACCGCAGGAGCGGTGAACAAGCAGAGCGGAGCAAAACCGCAGGTGCGGTGAACAAGTGGAGCAGTGCGGAACCGCCGGAGCGGTGAGCAAGCAGAGCGGAAACGCAGGTGCGGTAAACAAGCAGAGCAGAGCGGAACCGCAGGTGCGGTAAACAAGCAGAGCAGAGCGGAACCGCAGGTGCGGTAAACAAGCGAAGCAGAGCAAAACCGCAGGTGAGGTAAACAAGCAGAGGAGAGCAGAACCGCAGGTGCGGTAAACAAGCGGAGCAGAGCGGAAGCGCCGTAGCGGTGAACAAGCAGAGCAGAGCGGAACCGCAGGTGCGGTAAACAAGCGGAGCAGAGCTGAACCGCCGGAGCGGTGAGCAAGCAGAGCAGAACAGAGCAGAAGGTGAAGGCAGACAGGACAGGGATCTGTTCACATGGAACAGACTGGAAGATACAGGAAGATAGCTAGAACACAGGAGGTAAATACGGTGGCAGGGAAACAGAACGAGCAGAACCAGATACTTACAATGAAGTAGCGAGTGAACACAAAACTCACAAGCAGAAGTACAGAGACAATGAGTTGGAGTTAGGTGCAGGTTCAGACACTGCAGGAAAAGGGAAGGTACAAACATGGAAACAAACAAGAAACAGACTAGGACACTGTTCAGACAGGAACTGAAACAGAAACAAGATACAGAAACGAGCGTGGGAACTCAGCCCCCAGGGTGGCAGAAACAGACAGGTAACAGGCCTCGGTATACAGCCCCCAGGGTGGCAGAACAGACAGGTAACAGGCTGGGTATACAGCCCCCAGGGTGGCGGAACAGACTAGATACAGGACAGGACCTGGCAATTCAGTTGCAAAGGACAAACTGAGAGAAAGTGTTGCTCAGGAACCTCCTACTGGGTGGAGGGGGTTTAAGTATCCAGTGACTCACAGCAATAGACTGGGGACGCATTAGGACTATGCACACAGTAGCTATAAGAAACAAGCAGAAAGCTGCGCCGATGTCCTAAGCAGAGACATGGACAGAGTAGGTACTGGAGCAAAGAGCACTGCATGGACTGACAGGTAAGATTGCGGTCTTGCATGGTGGGAGGTGGTGCACTATGCAAGCACGCTGCCAGGGATGTTACAAAGACAAGTACATTAGAGTCTCTAGTTTGAGAAATCGACGCCTCACAGCTCCTCAACTGGCAGCTTCATTAAATAGTACACGGAAAACGCCAGTGTCAATGTCTACAGTGAAGAGGCGACTCCGGGATGCTGGTCTTCAGGGCAAAGTGACAAAGAAAAAGCCATATCTGAGACTGGCTAATAAAAGGAAAAGATTAATATGAGCAAAAGAACACAGACATTGGACAGAGGAAGATTGGAAAAAAGTTTTATGGACAGACTAATCAAAGTTTGAGGTGTTTGGATCACATAGAAAAACATTTGTGAGACGCAGAACAACTGAAAAGATGTTGGAAGAGTGCCTGACGCCATCTGTCAAGCATGGTGGAGGTAATGTGATGGTCTGGGGTTGATTTGGCGCAGGTAAAGTGGGAGATTTGTACAAAGTAAAACGGATTTTGAATAAGGAAGGCTATCACTCCATTTTGCAACCCCATGCCATACCCATGCCAGAGCTTGATTGGAGCCAATTTCATCCTACAACAGGACAATGACCCAAAGCACACCTCCAAATTATGCATGAACTATTTAGGGAAGGAGGCAGGCAGCTGGTATTCTATCTGTAATGAAGTGGCCAGCGCAGTCACCAGATCTCAACCACATTGAGCTGTTGTGGGAGCAGCTTGACCGTTTGGTACGCAAAAAGCGCCCATCAAGCCAATCCAACTTGTGGGAGGGGCTTCAGGAAGCATGGGGTGAAATTTCTCAAGATTACCTCAGTAAATTAACAGCTAGAATGCCAAAGGTCTGCAATGCTGTAATTGCTACAAAGGGAGCATTCTTTGATGAAAGCAAAGTTTGAAGGAGAAAATTATTCTTTCAAATAAAAATCATTATTTCTAACCTTGTCAATGTCTGGACTCTATTTTCCATTCATTTCTCAACTCATTTGATAAATAAAAGTATGAGTTTTCATGGAAAACACAAAATTGTCTGGGTGACCCGAAACTTTTGAACGGTAGTGTATCTCTCTGATTTAAGGGCATAAAAATTAAAATTTATAAAATTGCTACATTTTCGCCAAATGTCCATTTTTTCACAAATAAACACAAGAGATATCGAAGAAATTTTACCACAATCATGAAGTGCAATATGTCACGAAAAAACAAGCTCAGAATCAGGGGGATCCATTGAAGCGTTTCAGAATAATTACCTCATAAAGTGACACTGGTCAGAATTGTAAAAATTGGCCTGGTCATTAAAGTGCAAACCACCTTGGGTAGTAAAGGGGTTAAAACTGTGGTTTGTCCGTCACACGGATCACATATGAGTTCGCTCCAAATTCAGCCATTTGTAGTGAGCGTGGAAGATATTGTCCTTCATTTAAAATGGGCAAGGCACGTGGCAAGGGACAGGGAACTGGACGTGATGATGATGCTGCATGCAGAGGCCGAGGCCGTGGGCAAGCTGAAATTGTGCCACAACAAAGACCCACATCTTCTCAATCGACTTTCCTGTCCCACTTAATAGGGAACTGCAGAACACCACTATTGAACACAGAGCAGTGTGAAAGGTTATTGGTTGGATAGCAGATAATGCTTCCACACGGTCAAGTCTCAGGAGCCGTGAGTCTGGACTGGATATTGCTCACCCTGATCCTCCTTCCTCCCACCATGCCGAGTGCCCAGAGACAACTGATCCCAAACTTGGACACTCCGAATAGCTGTTCACTTTTCCATTTATAGATTTGGGCTTCTCGCCTGGTCCACTTGAAGCGGGGCTAGAGGAGATCGCATGCCCAAATATTTGAGCAGCCACGGTCTTACGAAGGTGACAGTGGGAAAGTGTCACAAGAGGTGGACGAAGATGAGACACATTTTCCAGAAAGTCAGGAGGAGGACCAGGGTGTGGAAGTTGAAGACGAGGTGGTGGATGATGTAGTAACTGACCCAACCTGGCAGGATGATATGCAGAGCGAGGACAGCAGCACACAGGGGAAGGGAGGCAGAGCACCCCAACAGGCAGAAAGAAGCAGTGTGTTGGCCGCAGACAGAAGACGGGCAACCGTTCCCCGTAACACCAACATGAAGGAAGTTGCCAGTACAACTGTTAGGTCTTCCCGAGTCCCGCCAGGCCAGCATCAGCAGGGGTAGCAGAACTAACAGCCTGACCACCACCAGCATGATCAGGCACATGGCAGCAAAGCACCCTACTAAGTGGGCCGAACCCCAGGGTCCAGAAACAGTGTCTGGGTGACACCACTGCTTCTTCCTCTATTGTGCGTGCATGCCAATCCCCTGTCCATGGCGCATGAGAAGATGCCTCCTGCCCTGCACGTGTCGTTGCACACTCTCAACTAGCACCATCAGCAAGCAGGTCCTTGTCCCAGCACAGCGATCAGTTGTCCATACCCTAGTCCTTGGAACGCAAGTGCAAATATGCAGCCAACGCCCCACAGGCCACACTACTAAATTCCCACATTTCGCGACTGCTTTTGTTCGAAATGTTGCCTTTTAGGCTCGAGGAGACGGAAGCTTTCCGCAACCTGATGGCAGTGTCCGTCCCTCGGTACTCGGTCCCCAGCTGCCACTATTTCTCCCTGTGTGCCGTCCCCGCATTACACAAGCACGTGTCCCACAACATTAGCCGTGCCCTCAACAATGCAGTTACTGGGAAAGTCCACCTTTCCATGGACATGTGGACAAGTGCTTGTAGGCAGGGATGGTACATCTCGCTAACGGCACACTGAGTTAACATAGTGGAATCTGGGACCCAGTCGGACCTTGGGACGGAACACATCCTCCCGATGCCGAGGATTGTGGGCCCTAGGTCAATCAGGGTTGCCACCACAGTCTACAATTCCTGCACCTCATCCTCCTCAGCCTCCTCCTCCTCTTCAGCCTCCATCTCCGAAATGACCACATCAGTCACAAGCTGGAAGCACTGCAGCACTGCATCAGCCAAGCGGCAACAGGCTGTGCTGAAGCTAATATGCTTAGGTGACAAACCGCACAATGCTGAAGAGTTGTGGACAGCTCTGAAAGAGCAGGCAGATCTGTGTTTCACACCGCTGAACCTACAGCCTGGCATGGTCGTGTGTGACAACGGCCGGAACCTGGTGGCATCTCTGAGGCGAGCTCACACATGTACCATGCCTGGCCCATGTGCTTAACCTCGTGGTTCAGCGGTTTCTCAAAACCTACCCAGAGCTGCCGGACCTGTTTGTCAAAGTACGCCGCCTGTGTGCCCATTTTAGAAAGTCAGCTACATCTCCCGCCGCCCTTGCTGTGCTTCAGTAGCATTTGCAGCTTTCGGCTCACGGACTGGTGTGTGATGTCCCCACACGTTGGAACTCTACACTGCAGATGTTGGGAAGGATTTGTGAGCAGAAGAGGGCAGTTGTTGACTACCAGCATCAACAAGGCCGTCGGTATTCAGTTCAGACTCCACACATAAGACCTCAGGAGTGGACATGGGTGTGAGACATCTGCTCCATCCTCCCAAACTTTGAGGACTGCACTAAGATGGTGAGCGGCGATGACGCCATAATTAGCGTCACCATCCCACTTCTCTTTCTTCTGAAATGCTCTCTGCTCACAATCAAAGAGGATGCATTGCAGGCGGAGCACGAAGAGATGGCGCAAGGAACCATACACGGTGATTCCACACGGCCCAGCCTCATCTCATCCCAACGTGGATTGAGTGACAATGAGGAAAATGAGGAGGAAGAACAGGAGCTAGTTTCATGCGCTATAGACGGTACTACCTGCACAACTGTCATACCGTCTGTTCAGTGGCCTGAGGACGAGGAGGAGGAGGAGAGCATGGTCACTCGTCCTCTTGGTGAGGACACTGAAGTCTTGCCTGTTAGCAGTCTGGCACGCATGGCTGAATTTATGTTACGCTGCCTTTCCCGTGACCCTCGCGTTCTCAAAATTTTGGGTAACAGTCATGTCTGGTTGGTGACACTTCTAGACCCACGCTACAAGGAGAACTTTATATCTCTTATTCCTGTGGCGGACAGGTCTACAAAAATGGAGCAGTACCAGAAGGCCCTTGTTGCGGAACTATTAAAAAAATTGCCATCTTAAAACGATGGCAGCAGAGGTTAGTTCGTTGGACAACAAAGGAGTACAGGTGAGAGAGACACAACTCCAATCCTGCAGAGGCAGGGGAAGACTGTCAAAGTTCTGGAAGAGTTTTCTCAGCCCCTCCCATCGCACAGGCCCTGAAGCGTGGGGTAGACTCACAAGGAGTGCAAAGTTTGGAAAGATGCTGAAGGAGTACCTTCCTGACTGTACCAACGTCCTCCGTGATTCCTATGTGCCTTATAATTATTGGGTATCCAAGCTGGACATGTGGAATCAACTGGCTCTCTATGCCTTGGAGGTCCTGGCCTGCCCTGCCGCTAGCGTTTTATCAGAGCGGGTTTTCAGTGCCGCTGGTGGAATTATAACTGATAAGCGCATCCGCCTGTCAACTGAAAATGCTGACAGGCTGACTCTTATAAAAATGAACAAGGGCTGGATTGGGCCAGACTTCTCAACACCACCGAATGATAGCTGCGTAATATAAACTCAAATCCAGTGTCTTTTTTTGGGAGGTGTATTCCCATGCACTTTTTCACACATGGGTATACGCTTCCTGATTTTGGCTATTTGCTCTTGTCCTCCTCCTTCTCCTCATCCTCATCCTCCACCACCATATCACCAGGGTGACCGTGGACCGTGATGCAACACCCACATAATTTTTTTAAAGGGTGTTTATGATGACCGGAATTTTTTTTTTTATACAGTATGTTCATGTATACCCCCCAAGGGTAAATGTTTGTCAGCCCATACACTTAGTGCATGGGCATTACAAGTATAGGAGACCCGCTCCTTTCTGAACATTTTTTTATGAAGCCCTCCTCCACGTCTTTTCCAAGGTGCATTAGAGTGCCTCCCAATTTTTGGCAGCCCTTGCATTCACTGCATAGGCCAACACTATGGGAGACCCACTTCACAAGAATGGGAACATTATTTTCAGGAGGCCCTCTGATCTCCATGTCTCTTCTAAGGGGCATTGGAGTGCCTTCAATTTATGGCATCCCTTGCATTCACTGCATAGGCAAACAGTGTAGGAGACCCACTTACTAATAATGGGAACATTTTTTTTTCAAGAGGCCATCCTTTACGTCTCTTCCAAGGGGCATTGGAGTAGGTCCAAATTTTTGGCAGCCCTTGCATTCACTGCATAGGCAAACAGTATAGGAGACCCACTTCCTAATAATGGGAACATTGTTTTCAGGAGGCCCTCCTCTCTTCAAAGGGGTATTGGGGTGCGTCCAAATTTCCAAAGCGGTATTGGGGTGCGTCCAAATTTCGGGCAGACCTGCCACTCACTGCATTTTTACAAAGTGGCAGGTTTACATTCTCCAGTATATCCTTGTACATGGTAGCATTCATATTTCCATCAATTTTATGCAGGGGGCCAACGGCAGATGCAGAAAAGCAGCCCCAAACTATGATATTGTCACCGCCACGTTTCACTGTAGGTGTTTGGTACCTTGCATCAATACATTTTCCAATTGGGCGGTATATATAGTGCTTGCCATCACTACCAAACAGATTGAACTTGGATTCATCCGACCATAACACCTTAGACCAATCTGTCTCTTTCCGTTGGCTGTGTTCTTTGGCAAACTCAAGTAAGACCTTCCGGATCTTTACACAGATGAAAGGCTTCTTGACTGGTGCATTCAACCCTACTACTCTTAGCCGTCGCACCACAGTTTGGTGACTCACTTTGACCCCATATTCTTCTTTCAGTTTGTGTGAAATCTGAACAGCACTTTTACGGACATCAGATACTGACTTTGTTTTAATAATGTGATCAACTCTGGAGGAAGTTTTCCATTGTCATCCACTTCTAGGTTTGTCAGATATTCCATAACCTTCTTTTTCTTTCTTTAATATACGTGACACTTGGCTCCGAGAACAGTTGAACAGTTGAATTCCATAGTTACCTCTTTTTGGCTTTTGCCTGACTTTACTCTTAGAATAATAAGCTTCCTGACACCTAGTGATAAATTTGTCTTTGTCTTTGCCATGTTTTAACCTAAAAACACAGATTAAAAAAAAACAAAAAAACATTTTTGGCGAAATTCGACTACCCGTGACAAAATCTGCAAAACATTTGGCCCAGCAAATGTTGAAAAATAACACATAAAGTGATAAAACAATGTCAAACACAATTTTCTTCCTTGTAACTGACAACCATTTGCTTACAGTTTACTAAAATCGCCACGAAAATGGCATCACAGCAACCAGACAGAAGTAATCACACATTTAAAAAAATGCAAAACTTTTGGTCGCTACTATATATATACTGTATATCTATATATATATATATATATATATATATATATATATATATATATATATATATATAGATATACAGTACCTTAAGAAAGTATTCACACCCCGTGACCTTTATGAAATTTTTTCACATTACACCCACAAACTTAAAGGGAATCTGTCACCACATTTGACCTATCTAAGCTATTAATATGGGCATACAGGTTATAGACTACTGAAAAAAGCGATACTTGTATGTATCACATCAGATGCCTTTTTATTGAGAAATTATCTTTTATCAGTTTATGTACATTACCTCTTACTGGCAATGGACAGGATGTTGCCTGGAAGATTACTCTGTCTCTGTACTTCATCTGCATGTATTTCACCTCCCATCAGCATTGGCTCCGTTCCTGTGACGTTGGCCGCTTGAGAGGAAATATCATGCATGTGTATCACTGGTCTCTTCTTTCCTCTGCAGCCTTCTGCCCCTCTATGGGCACAGGCATAAAGTGCCTTTCCCAGTGTTCTCCAATGCGCTTCTAATCAGCTTGTTAAACAGTGGGAATGGAACCTGCGCAGAAGGCACTTGATTCCTTTAAATTTATTTTATTGAGAATTTATGTGATATACCAACACAAAATAGCATGTATTGGGGAAGTGTAAATGAAATGATACATGGTTTTCTAATTTTAAAAATATCAATCTGATAATTGTGATGCGCATTGGTATTCAGCCCCCTATAGTCTGATACCCCTAAATAAAATTTTGAGTGATCAATTGCCTCCAGAAGTTACACCTGTGCATAATTTATTCACAGTATAACTACAACTGTTCTGTGAAGGCCTCAGAGTATTGTTTGAGAACATTAGGGATCAAACAGAATCATAAATACCAAGGAACACACCAAGCACATCAGGGATAAAGTTGTGGAGAAGAGTAAAGAAGGATTAGGTTATAAAAAAATATCCCAAGCTCTGAACATACATCACGGAGCAGTGTTCAATCCATCATCCAAATATGGAAGGAGTATGGTACAACTGCAAACCTACCAAGACATGTCCGTCCACCTAAACTGACATCCCAAGCAAGGAGAGAACTAATTAGAGAAGCAGCAAACAGGCCCATGGTCACTCTGGACGAGCTGCAAAGATCCACAGCTCAGGTGGGAAAATCTGTCCACAGGACAACTATTAGTCATATGCTCCACAAATCTGGCCTTTATGGAAGAGTGGCAAGAACAAAGACATTTTTAAAAGCAAGTCCTAACAAGTCCCATTTGCAGTTTACAAAAACCCATGTAGAGGACACAGCTAGAATGTGGAAGAAGTGCTATTGGCAGATGAGACCAAAGTAGAACTATTTGGGCTAAATGCAAAATGCTATGTGTGGCTGAAAACTAACAGTGTACATCAGTCCTAAAAACACTATCCCCATCGTCAAACATGGTGGTAGCAGAATCATGCTGTGGGGATGCTTTTCTTCAGCAGAGACAGGGAAGCTGATTAGACTTGATGAAATGATGGATGGAGCTAAATACAGGGCAAATCTTGAGGAAAACCTGTTAGATGCTGCAAAAGACTTGAGATTGGGGCATAGGTTCACCTTCCAGTAGGATAATGACCCTAAATATATTGCCAGAGCTACAATGAAATAGTTTAGTTCAAAGCATATGCATGTGTTTGAATGGCCCAGTCAACGTTCAGCCCTAAATCTCATTGAGAATGTATGGCAAGCCTTGAAAATTGTTGTTCAATGACGCTCTCCATCTAATCTCACTGAGCTAGGACTAGTTTGCAAAGAAGAATGGGCAAAGGTTTCAGCCTTTAGATGTGCAAAACGAGAAGACACATACCCCAAAAGACTTTGCAGTGAAGAGTAGTGTTGTTGACTCAGGGTAGTTGGATACAAATGCACGTCACAATTTTCAGCTTTGTATTTATAAAATAATTAGAAAACCATGTATTATTTCCTTCGCACTTCACAAATACTTGCTACTTTATTTTGGTGTATCACGTAGAACCATGTCAGCAATGGTGAGTATCATATAAAACGTAAAATGAATATCATTGAACATCTGTGGGATCATTTGAAGAGGGCTGTCCATCCTCGGCGACCATCAAACTTAACTGAACTGGAATTGTTTTGTAAAGAGGAATGGTCAAAAATACCTTCATCCAGGATCCAGGAACTCATTAAAAGCTACAGGAAGCGACTTGAGGTTGTTATTTTTGCAAAAGGAGGATCTACTAAATATTAATGTCACTTTTCTGGTGAGGTGCCCATACTTATGCACCTGTCAAATTTTGTTTGAATGCAGATTGCACATTTTCTGTTAGTACAATAAACCTCATTTCAAGGCAGAAACATTACTGTGTCCAACAGTTATTACATATATCAAACTGAAATAGCTGTTGCAAAAACACCTATTTTTATAAAACATTAAGCTTAAGATTAATAGGGGTGCCCAAACTTTTTCATATAACTGTATATATATATATATATATATATATATATATATATAAAAGAAAGCCTTGTCCAGCACAGTGTAACAAAAACAGAAACTAAACAGTCCATACAATATGGTGGGTTCGCCCACTCATTGTCAGTGTCAGTGTGAACAGCCAATCCCCCCCATCTCTTATGACTGCTCGTAAAAAACAGCCCTGATGCACTTAATTAACCTTCCCAGCACTACTTGTGCTGGAGCATGTTTTTCTGGTTTTACATCACTGAAGTTACCATCCTCAGCGATACATATCTCTCCTCAAGGACATGTTCGGTGGCCATCTAACATACCCCTCCTCTGCCCAAAGCCGAGGGGCTTGGCACCTTCATGCTGACCATGCGTCAGCATTTGCATACAGTTTCCCGGGCCTCTGCTCTACACAGAAGCTAAAATAAGCAAATATATAAAGACTGTATATAAATATACTCAGACGTTAATGTGTCTATATCTGAAAAAACCTACATATGTGACACATAAACTAAATTATTTATAAAATATAACATTTATTGAATCAATAGAGATGATAAAAACATACATAAAGAGATAAAATGGGGAAAGGAATCACAACAAAAAGGTCACCGGGTTAGACAGTAATTATATTAGAATTTACATATAAATAATCAATTCATTATACACCAAGCAGGACATAAATATGCTGCATATATTTAAATAAAGTCTGCAATAAAGTGCATAGTGCTAATTATAGACTCCATAAATATGGATATAAGGTACTGCATCATAACTTAATAAGTATGGCATATAACAGCAGAGAATATAGTAATAATAGAACTTGTACTGACCCAGGTTACCAAATCCAACGCGCGTTTCGCCAGGGGCTTTGACGAGGATATCATGTCAGAAGGTGGATGGAAGGTATTTATCAGGAGCCGGACCAATGAAAAATGTGTATGGTAAATGCCCAATATACTATGTATATTTATTATAACATGGCGCCATGTTTGATAAGCCAAACACCGCTGCCCTGTGCTGAGCTGCGACTCCCAGGAGCGCAGAGCAGACGGGGAAGCCAGGTGTCGGCGTGCGTGTCACTGTGAAACGCAGAGACCGGAAGTGATGTAATACATGTCTTACATGAAGAATGAAACAGGAAGAGCGTTCCACGGTGGAACGCATACATAATCAGGAGAAGCCAGTGCTGCGATAAGAAACAGAAAGAATAAGGAAAGGCAAAAGAGAAGCATGGATGTAAAAAATGTGAATAGATAAATGTGAATGATAGTGTGTGATGTGATGTGTTGCAAGTGATAATAATGGACTGTGATATAAAGTGAAGGTGAAAAAAAAAATATATAATAGACAGTAATGTATACACTGTCAATAACAGTAGTGCATGTATATGTGAGTGATGATTACAAAATTAAAAAGGAATATAGTGATAATGTAGGGAAAAATATATATAGTGTGTGGAGGTGAAATAAAAGTAAATAATTAAATATACACAATAAACAAGGGGGGGATTAGTATGAATGTGAAAAGATGTGTATGTGGAGTGAAAAAATAAAAAATAAAAATAGAAATAATAATAAAAATAAATATTAAAATAATGTGATCAAAACTGCTATAAATATAACCACATATAAAAATGAAAAGTGTAATGAATACATAGAAAATGCATAAAAAATATATATATAAATATATAAAAAATACATAAAAATACAAAAAAAAAATACAAAAAAAACATGCTTACATATTAAATATTTATGGATATTTGAGGATCATATTGCCACCATGAATTGATGGATATTAAACCATACAGACATATACCCAAACACTATTACCATACCACAACAATATAATTATAATGACATGTGAATCAATACATAGTGATAGTATAATATATTTGTTGGTAAAAGAAGGCGAGGAAGATGCAAAAATGGCCGACTCCGAGAACTGACCAAGCACAGGTGAATCGTCAGGCAAAAGAACTAAAACGAACAAAAAAGGAAGTGAGTAAGAAATAAAACTGAATTAAAAACTGCTAAAACATATGTATACGAATGATCGTAAAATACCACAATGGTAACACTCAAACTTAAAGAAAGGAAACAAAACTGTTTGTTTTATTAAGGCCACGGGGAGTCAAGGTGTTCAAAACAGTGATCCACCTTGCTTCCCTCTGTGCCAAAGTTTTTTTTCAATTACCACCCCTAATACCAGGATAAACCCTATCGATACCACTTACCTGGAGACCAGAGGAGTTGCAGTCATGAAATTGTTTGAAGTGACGGGATAGTGTTTTAAGATGATCCAGATTTTCAACCTCCCTGGCTGCCTTGATGTCAAGGACATGTTCTCTTGTTCATCGCCGGAGTTCTCTTGAGGTTAAGCCAATGTATTTCTTGCCACAAGGGCATTTTGCACAATAAATAACCCCAATGGTCGTACAAGTAATACTATGAGTGATCTTAAATTCTTTTGTTTGGTCTGAGTTGGTGAAGATTTTTGTGGATTCGATATTAACACAAGCTACACATGAGCCGCATGGGCGGCAACCCCACGGAGGGTCCCTTTTTCCAAAGAGACCTCTAGTGCCGGAAGATTCCAGATGGCTATGGACCAAAAGGTCTTTCAGGTTTTTTGAACGTCGATACGTGATTACAGGATTACGTGGTAAATATCTATTAAGAGTCTGATCAATTTGTAACACCTTCCAGTGTTTTTTCAGGGCTTGCCACATTTCGCTATTTCTAGCATTATAGGTGGAGATGAATCGCACCGTATCTTCCTTGGTTTTTCCTCTTGTATGGTAAAGGAGATCCTTTCTTTTAGAGCATTTCACTCTACGGTAGCCTTGATAGATAATTCTATCATTATAACCCCTGTTCTGGAATCTGGTTTTGGGGTCTAAGGCTTGATTTTCAAATCTAGAATCATTAGAACAAATACGCCGCATTCTTAAGAACTGTCCAGTAGGAATGCTTCTGATGAGATTTTTTGGATGTGAGGATTCTGCGTGGAGCAGTGTATTTGCGGAAGTGGATTTGCGAAAAACATCTGTTTGGATGAAACCATTGAGGTCAATATCCAATATGACATCTAAGTACTCAATTTTTTCTTTTCCTGTCTTAAAGGTGAGTTTTATATTGTGATCATTTCTGTTGAGTAAGTTGATCAGAGATGTAACATCTTCAATAGATCCCTGCCATAGAAAAAAGATGTCATCTATGTATCTGCCCGAATACAAGATGTTATTGGTTAGGGGCAGAGGGTTGGTCATAAAGATATCCCTCTCCCACAGCCCCAGGAATAGATTAGCATATGAGGGGGCACATGCCGCCCCCGTTGCGGTGCCCTGGAGCTGTAGGAAGAAGGAATCTTGGAAGAGAAAAAAATTGTGACTCAATGCAAAAAGTAATAGTTGCATAATTAATGTTCTAAGATTTTCGTCAGAATTGGACATGGTAAGAAAAATATTTACCGCCTTCAAGCCGTCCTCATGGTCAATTGAGGTGTAGAGTGATTCCACATCACACGTGACCATCAGGACATCATTGTCCACATGAATGCCATCTACTTTTTTTAGAAAATCCATTGTATCTTGAATGAAAGAAGGAAGTGTTTGAACTAAAGGACGTAGTAGATGGTCTATAAATTTGCATATTGGTTCGCAGAATTTTCCACAGCTGAAACTATAGGCCTTCCTGGAGGGTTGGTCACGTCCTTATGAACTTTATGGATCAGATATAGTGTAGCGATACGAGGATCTTTGTTAAACAGGTAATCACATTCCTTCTTTGCTAGTGTGCCTCGGGTTTCTGCTTCATCCAAAATAGATTGGAGTTCAACCTGATATTTAGACAAGGGATTGAATGTGAGTTTTTTGTATATTTTCCTATCTCCAAGTTGTTTCTTGGCTTCCCGTATATACATAGAAGTTGGCCATAGGACCACATTGCCACCCTTGTCCGAAGGTTTTATAACTACATCCTGTAATTGTTTAAGTTCATTAATTGCTTTTCTCTCTTCCCTAGTGCAATTATCGTATGGTAGAGATGAAACAATTTGTTTGAATTCATCATCTACCAAACGGACAAAGAGGTCAATGTTGGAATACATAGATAAAGGTGGGAAGCGTTGGAATTTGGGAATGATTGATGTGGGTAACTTACTTGTTTGGATGTGTTCTTGTTCATCCAAGAGTGGGGAACAAATTTATATCAGCAGGTTTATGGAACATTTTTTTAAAGGTCAATTTTCAAGCAAATAAATGGAGATCTTTTAATGCAGTAAAATAATCAAAATCTGTTGTTGGTGAAAACGATAAACCCTTACAGAGAACATCATTTTGTGATTGAGTAAGTACATGCTGAGATAGATTAATTACCTTCAGAAGCTAAAATCCTGAAGGGCTAGGAACCACCTGGTCAATCGAGCATTGTTCCCATTTTTGTCGCTCATCCATCTTAGTGGGGAATGGTCTGATACCAGTCTGAACTTCCTGCCTAAGAAGTAGTATCTTAGGGTGTCCAAGGCACACTTGATGGCCAAACATTCCTTCTCCACTAAGGGCTAATTTTTCTCACAGGATGTCAGCTTCCGGCTTAAATACGTTATGGGGTGCTCCTCCAAGTTCACCTCTTGTGATAGGACAGCACCCAGTCTGACATCTGACACGTCCGTCTGGACCACAAACTCTTTTGAGAAATCCGGAGCCACCAGCACTGTCTGTTTACACAGAGCCTGCTTTAGTTCCTGGAAAGCCAACTCCGCTTCTGGAGACCACTTAGCCATAACCGACTTTGTCCCTTTAAGGAGGTCTGTCAAAGGGGCGGCTACCATGGCGAAGTTGGGGATGTAGTAGTCCACGATGCCCAGGAAGCGTTCTGACCTGCTTTTTTGAGAGAGGTTGTGGCCAACCCTGGATCGTGTCAATTTTATTTATTTGGGGCTTGATCACGCCTCTACCTATGACATAGCCCAAACACTTGGCTTCCTCCATGCCCATGGCACATTTCTTCGGGTTGATTGAAAACCCCGCCTTCCACAGAGCATCAAATATTGCCTGGACTTTACTCAGATGGCTTCCCCAATCCTTTCTCTGGATCATGATATCATCCAGGTAGGCCGCTGCATACTTCTTGTAGGGAGCTAGGATCCGGTCCATGGCTCTCTGGAAGGTAGCTTGAGCTCCATGCAACTCAAACGGCATCTTGGTGTACTGAAAACATCCATCTGGAGTTGAAAATGCTGTCTTCTCCTTGGCATCTTGGGCTATAGGAATTTGCCAATACCCTTTTGTGAGGTCAAGGGTGGTAATGTACCTGACTGGCCCTAGCCTTTCAATTAGTTCATCTACCCTGAGCATTGGGTATGAATCGAACTTAGAGACCTCATTCAGTTTCCTATAGTCATTGCAAAACCTCCATTCTCCATCTGGTTTTGGCACTAGGACTATGGGACTGGATCAGACACTCTTGGATTCTTCAATGACTCCCAGACTTAGCATCCACTTCACTTCTTTCGAGATTACCTCTTGTCGGGCTTCAGGAATCCTATATGGCTTCAGGTTTACCCGGACATGAGGCTCTATTAGGACCTCGTGCTCTATGGTCGTTCGGAGAACAGGTCCATATTCCGTTGCAGCAACTCTGGGCACTGTTGCTTTTGAGCAGTTGACAGCGACTCACCCACCTTGACATCTTCCATATCGGCTTCAGACTTTGTCACCAAATACGGAGCTTCCACTGGCTCCCTATCTCGCCATCGCTTGATCAGATTTATGTAGTACACCTGGTAGGGATTTCTCCTCCCTGGTTGGTGAATTTTATAATTGACATTGCCAACCTTTTCCATTACTTCATAGGGACCCTGCCACTGGGCCAGGAATTTGCTCTCCGCTGTATGCACCAGTACCCGATCTTCAGGGTTGAAGTGTCTCACCCACGCCGACCTATTGTACACCCTCGACTGTGCCTCTTGCACTTTGAGGAGGTGTTCTTTCACAATGGGCATTACTTCTGCAATCCTCTCTTGCATCTGTGCCACATGTTCGATTACACTCCTGTAGGGTGTAGACTCAGCCTCCCAGGTTTCCTTTGCTATGTCCAGGAGTCCACGGGAGTGTTGGCCGAAAGGGGAAAATCCAGTAGAGGCCTGTGGGACTTATCTGATGGAGAACAGAAGAAACGCAGTAGGCAGTCCCAGTCCCGGTTGTCTTTCTCTACGACCTTCTTCAACATAGCCTTCATGGTTTTATTCAACCGCTCCACCAAGCCATCTGTCTGCGGGTGGTAAACTGAGGTCCTGAGTTGTGTGATTTGTAGGATCTTGCACAACTCCCTCATGACATTTGACAAAAACGGAGTCCCTTGGTTCATTAGAATCTCTTTAGGCAACCCCGTCCTGGAAAAGATATGGACCAACTCCCGGGCTATATACTTGGAGGAGGAGTTTTGTACGGGCACGGCCTCTGGATACCGAGTAGCATAGTCCAGTACCACCAGGATGTACTGAAGTCCTCTGGCGGACTTGACCTGGGGTCCCACTAGATCCATTGCGATGCACTCAAACGGGATCTCAATGACAGGTAGAGGCACTAAAGGGCTATGGAAGTGAGCCACCGGGGAGGTCAGCTGACAGGTGGGACACGATCTGCAATAATTCACTATCTCTCAGTGACACCCGGGCCAGTAGAACCTCTGGAGGATCCTTTCCTGGGTTTTTTTCTACCCCCAGATGTCCACCCAAGACATGTGCATGGGCCATATCTAACACCCTGCGTCTGTATGGCCCTGGCATTAGTAACTGCTTGATTACCTCCCCTCTGAGCTTGGTGACCCAATATAGTAACTCCCCATTTACGGCAAAGTGCGGATATTGGGTGTCAGCCCCCGGCTCTTGAGCAACACCATTAAGAACCTTTCCATTATTAAACGCCACTTTTAGAGTTAAGTCCCTGAGCTGGGCGGTTTCAAAGTTTCTCCCGGACACCTCCAGTTCAGGGATGTTAGCCTCCGGGGATGCTGCCTCATCCTCATCCCCAACCAGCACACAAAAGGGAAACCCGTTGGCTGCTGCCTGCGATGAGGTTTCTTCAGGGGTGACTTGGTTGTTGCCCGGACAACCCGGCTTCTTCCCATTCTCCCACAAATTACAAAACAGGTCAAAGTCCCACCCTATTATAATGCAATAGGTCCTTGACTTCGTCAACCTCATGGGACTTGGTGCCACAGTTTGCATCTATGACCACTCGGGCCACAGGGTAGGCCTTCGCATCCCCATGGATACAACGGGCGCCAACCATTTTCCCCGAAACCAGTCGGTGAGGAACTGTGGCTCTCACTAGGGTTACTAAAGTCCCTGAGTCTAACAGAGCAGTCACTTGCATACCATCCACTGACTCGAGGCATGCCTGCGGTCCCTCGCCTGGTTGAGGCACAGCACTGTAGGCAGGATATGCAAAATATGAGCAACGCTGTCTTGTGCTGCAGTCCATTGGTTCTGTTGTCATGGGGCACCAGGCGGCTATGTGACTTGGAGTGTGACATCTCCAACATGCTATATTATGGGGCGGGACTTTTGGCAGCAATTCAGACCCCTCCTGGGCTCTAGGACGCCCCCAGATGTGGCTCTAGCTCCCCTCTTTTGTGTTTCCGCAGCCCTTTTGGGAACCCCAGTATGGAGACGCTAAGACCCCTTGTTTCCCCAAGGAACTCTCATCCGCCTGGTACCTTTCCACCCACCCCACCAAGTCATCGGCATTACGGGGATCTCCCTGGGCAACCCAGCATTGCACCAACCTCGAAAGGGAGTGTATGACAAGTTTCTCAACCATTTGTGCTGGGGAGGAAGATTTAGGTTGCAACCACTTTTGGACCAGATGTAGGAGATCTAACATCTAGGACCGGGGAGGTTTGTCATTGCAATAGGCCCAGTGGTGCACCCATTGCACCTTGACAGTCAGAGTCACTCCCAAGAGCGCCAAAATCGAATTTTTCAATTTGGCGTACTCCTTTGTGTCCTGCATGGCCAGGTCATAATAGGCCTTCTGCTGCTCCCCTGTTAAATATGGCGCCAGCACCTCTGCCCATTGCACCGGAGGCAATTTCTCCCGTTACACCACCCTTTTCAAATACAGTCAGGAACACCTCAACGTCATCACCCGGGGTCATCTTTTGCAATGCTCTCCTTACCGTCTTCCTCACGTGAGAGTCATCACCTGGAGTAGGGAGTGGGGTGGTTGCCCTGCCAGGGATCACCTCGGCCTGGAGCTCCATCTGCTGCTTGTGCTGCTGCTGTTGCCACTGCTGCTGCTGCACCTGCTGCTGCTGTTGCTGCTGCTGCTGCTGGTGCTGCTGGAGGTTAGCCTGCACCAGTTGCTAAATCAGCTATTTCATGCTGCCGGACATCCCTGGCTGGCTGGTGGCCTTCACCCAGGACATAAACGGTTTTCTGTAGCAGTCACAGTGCCCCTTGGGATTCATTCCCACATTCTCCACCAATTGTAGGGTTTGGTACTCACTCAGCTGTGGTAGTGGTAGACACAGGATACAGTTTCTTTAAAAATGTCCAAGGCAGGTTTATTCCTGTAGAATGTAAGCCCGCAAGGGCAGGGCCCTCTTCCCCCTGTACCGTTCTATCATTGTTAGCTTGTTTACTGTAAGTGATATCTGTATTTGGTACATAACCCCTTATGTACAGCGCCATGGAATCAATGGCGCTATATAAATTAATAATAATAATAATAATAATTATGACTGCATAAACCTCACTTTAAGAAGTAAACAAAAGAAAGCCTTATCTGGCACAGTGTAAAAGCAGAAAATAAACAGTCCATACAATATGGTGGGTTCGCCCGCTCACGGTCAGTGTCTTTTTGCACAAACAATCTGGAGGTCTCCACACCTCCAGCCACAGACACTGAATGAGACACTTGGTCTCCATTCTATACACACGCCCTTGCGTGGGGATATGTGAGCAGCCAATCCTCCCCATCTCTTATGACTGCTCGTAAAAACCAGCCCTGATGCACTTAATTAATCTTCCAGCACTCCTTGTGCTGGAGCATGTTTTTCTGGTTTTACATCACTGAAGTTACCATCCTCAGCGATACATATCTCCCCACAAGACATATCCGGTGGCCTTCTTACAATATATATATATATATATATATATATATATATATATATATATACAGTTATATGAAAAAGTTTGGGCACCCCTATTAATCTTAAGCTTAATGTTTTATAAAAATTGGTGTTTTTGCAACAGCTATTTCAGTTTGATATATGTAATAACTGTTGGACACAGTAATGTTTCTGCCTTGAAATGAGGTTTATTGTACTAACAGAAAATGTGCAATCTGCACTCAAACAAAATTTGACAGGTGCATAAGTATGGGCACCTCACCAGAAAAGTGACATTAATATTTAGTAGATCCTCCTTTTGCAAAAATAACAGCCTCGCTTCCTGTAGCTTTTAATGAGTTCCTGGATCCTGGATGAAGGTATTTTTGACCATTCCTCTTTACAAAACAATTCCAGTTCAGTTCAACCAAGTACTAGAAATGAACATTTTATTTACAATTATTTAATCTGTCCAATTACTTTTGGTCCCTTTAAAAACAGGGTGGCACATGTTAAGGAGCTGAAACTCCTAAACCCTTCATCCAATTTTAATGTGGATACCCTCAAATGAAAGCTGAAAGTCTGAACTTCAACTGCATCTGAATTGTTTTGTTTAAAATTCATTGTGGTAATGTCTAGAACCAAAATTAGAAAAATGTTGTCCCTGTCCAAATATATATGGACCTAACTGTATATACAGTACAGACCAAAAGTTTGGACACACCTTCTCATTTAAAGATTTTTCTGTATTTTCATGACTATGAAAATTGTACATTCGCACTGAAGGCATCAAAACTATGAATTAACACATGTGCAATTATATACTTAACAAAAAAGTGTGAAACAACTGAAAATATGTCTTATATTCTAGGTTCTTCAAAGTAGCCACCTTTTGCTTTGATGACTGCTTTGCACACTCTTGGCATTCTCTTGATGAGCTTCAAGAAGTAGTCACCGGACATGGTCTTCCAACAATCTTGAAGGAGTTCCCAGAGATGCTTAGCACTTGTTGGCCCTTTTGCCTTCACTCTGCGGTCCAGCTCACCCCAAACCATCTCGATTGGGTTCAGGTCTGGTGACTGTGGAGGCCAGATCATCTGGCATAGCACCCCATCACTCTCCTTCTTGGTCAAATAGCCCTTACACAGCCTGGAGGTGTGTTTGGGCTCATTGTCCTGTTGAAAAATAAATGATGGTCCAACTAAACGCAAACCGGATGGAACAGCATGCCGCTGCAAGATGCTGTGGTAGCCATAATGGTTCAGTATGCCTTCAATTTTGAATAAATCCTCAACAGTGTCACCAGCAAAGCACCCTCACACCATCACACCTCCTCCTCCATGCTTCACGGTGGGAACCAGGCATGTAGAGTCCATCCGTTCACCTTTTCTGCATCGCACAAAGACACGGTGGTTGGAACCAAAGATCTCAAATTTGGACTCATCAGACCAAAGCACAGATTTCCACTGGTCTAATGTCCATTCCTTGTGTTCTTTAGCCCAAACAAGTCTCTTCTGCTTGTTGCCTGTCCTTAGCAGTGGTTTCCTAGCAGCTATTTTACCATGAAGGCCTGCTGCACAAAGTCTCCTCTTAACAGTTGTTGTAGAGATGTGTCTGCTGCTAGAACTGTGTGTGGCATTGACCTGGTCTCTAATCTGAGCTGCTGTTAACCTGCGATTTCTAAGGCTGGTGACTCGGATAAACTTATCCTCAGAAGCAGAGGTGACTCTTGGTCTTCCTTTCCTGGGGCGGTCCTCATGTGAGCCAGTTTCTTTGTAGCGCTTGATGGTTTTTGCAACTGCACTTGGGGACACTTTCAAAGTTTTCCCAATTTTTTGGACTGACTGACCTTAATTTCCTAAAGTAATGATGGCCACTCATTTTTCTTTACTTAGCTGTTTTTTTCTTGCCATAATACAAATTCTAACAGTCTATTCAGTAGGACTATCAGCTGTGTATCCACCAGACTTCTGCACAACACAACTGATGGTCCCAACCCCATTTATAAGGCAAAAAATCCCACATACTAAACCTGACAGGGCACACCTGTGAAGTGAAAACCATTTCCGGTGACTACCTCTTGAAGCTCATCAAGAGAATGCCAAGAGTGTGCAAAGCAGTCATCAAAGCAAAAGGTGGCTACTTTGAAGAACCTAGAATATAAGACATATTTTCAGTTGTGTCACACTTTTTTTGTTAAGTATATAATTCCACATGTGTTAATTCATAGTTTTGATGCCTTCAGTGTGAATGTACAATTTTCAAAGTCATGAAAATACAGAAAAATCTTTAAATGAGAAGGTGTGTCCAAACTTTTGGTCTGTACTGTATATATTTATATATATACACACACAAAAGTTTTTGTACAAAAGTTTTAGGCAGGTGTGGGAAAATGGGAGATTGTTCCAAACATCTTTGAGAATTACCCCACAGATTTCCTGTGGATGAATTCTTGTGCAAATATTTTTCTCTCTTTAACTCACACAAACTCGATGATAGTGAGATAACGGCTCTGTGGGAACCATATCATCACTTTCAAGACCCCTTGTTCTTTGTTATGCTGAAGATAATTCTTTATGACATTGGCTGTATGTTTGGGGTTTCCCTGTTTCAAAATTACTTTGGAGTCCATATGACACTTCCCTAATGGTATTGCATGAAGTATAAGTATCTGCCTGTATTTCTCTGCATTGAAGATCCACCATCAATCTTGACCAAATTCCTAAATCCTTTTGCTGAAATGCAGCCTCAAACTTGGAAGGAACCTCCGCCATACTTAATTGATGCCTGCAGACACTCATTATTCAATCCTTTGGTGAAAAAACTACCTTATCTTACAGCCAAATATTTGAAATTTTGACTCATCAGTCCAGAGCACCTGCTGCCATTTTTATGCACTCAAGTTTTCACACATAATTGAGCTACTTAGCCTTGTTTCCATGTCAAAGGTATGTTTTTTTTTAACTATGATTTTTCCATAACAAAATCTCTTCTGATTAGACTTCTCCAAACAGTAGATGTCTGTAGAAAGGTCCCACTAGTTGCTGCCAGCGCTGAGCTAATGGTACTGCTTTGCTTCTTCTGATTTAGAAGGGAAGTAAATATGATGTGTCCTTCATCTGCTGCAGTAAGATTTCTTGGACGACCACTATCTCTACAGTCCTCAATGGTGCTCATTTCTTGCTGTCCTTAATGCTGAGGAATAAAGTCTAGTACTAATCCACCATGTAATACCATCAGCGAGGCACTAAATTAATTCTGCAGCAGGATAGCCTACAATGTCATTAAAAACTAGAGTATCTTCAGCAAAAATATGAACAAGGTGTCCTGGAATTGCTAATATGAATTAAATGGCCCCCACAGAGCCTTGATCTCACCTTCATTGAGTGTGTGTGAAATTACATGAGACAGATGGATTTACACAAACCTATGTCCACTGAAGATCTGTGGTTGGATCTCAAAGATGTTTGGAACAACCTCCCTACTGTGTTCCTTCAAACACTGTGTGCAAGTGTATGTACAACAATTGATACTGTGATGTTGTTTTGAAGGCAAAGGGCGGTCACACCAAGTATTGATTTGATTTTGATCTTTTGTTTGTTCACTTTCCATGTTAATTGACAAAAATACACTATTAACGCTTCCATTTTGAAAGCATTCTTATGTTGTAGTATTTTTTCCACATTTTCCACATTTATACAGTCATGGCTGAAAGTGTTGCCATCCTTAAAATTGTTCCAGAAAATGTAGTATTTCTCCCAGAAAATTATTGCAATTACACATGTTTTGTTATACAAATGTTTATTTACTTTGTGTGTATTGGAAAAACACAAAAAAACTGAGAAAAAAGGCGAATTGGACACAATTTCACACAAAACCCCCAAAATGGGCAGGACAAAATTTTTGGCACCTTTCTAAAATTATGGGTAAACAACTTTGTTTCAAACATGTGATGCTCATTTAAACTCATCTTTGGCAAGTAACAGGTGTGGGTAATATGAATCCCATCTGAAACCAGATGAAAAGGGGAGAAGTTGACTCAATCTTTGCATTGTGTGTCTGTGTGTGCCACACTAAGCATGGAGAACAGAAAGAGAAGAGAACTATCTGAGGACTTGAGAACCAAAATTGTTGAACAATGTCAACAATGTCAAGGTTACAAGTCCATTTCCAGAGATCAACATGTTCCTTTATCCACGGTGCGCAACATAATCAAGAAGTTTACAACCAATGGCACTGTAGCTAATCTCCCTTGACGTGGGCGGCACAGAAAAACTTATGAAAGATTGCATCGCAGGATAGTCCTGATAGTGGATAAGCAGCCCCAATGAAGTTTCAAAGAAATTTAAGCTGTGTCAACATTGAAATGAAATGAAACTCAATGGTAGGAGACCCAGGAGAACTCCACTGCTGACACAGAGACAAAAAAAAGCTAGACTGCAGTTTGCAAAAATGTATGAGTAAGCCAAAATCCTTCTGTGAAAGCGTCTTGTGGACAAATGAGACCAAGATAGAGCTTTTTGGTAAAGCACATCATTCTACTGTTTACCAAAAATGGAATGAGGCCTACAAAAAAAAAGAACAAAGTACCTATAGTCAAATATGGTGGTGATTCAAATATGTTATGGGATTGTCTTGTTGCCTCTGGCACTGGGTGCCTTGACTGTGTGCAAGGCATCATGAAATCTGAAGATTACTAAAGGATTTTGGGTTGCAATGTGGTGCCCAGTGTCAGTATGATGGGCTTGCGTCCTAGGTCATGGGTCTTCCAGCAGGAAAATGGCCCCAAATATACTTCAAGAAACACTCAGAAATGGATGGAAATAAAGTGCTGGAGAGTTTTGAAGTGGCCAGCAATGATTCCGGATCTAAATCTCATTGAAACACCTGTTGAATGGTGAACGTTGGTGGACAGACATTTTCAGGTCTCTCCAGAGATGCTCAATTGGGTTTAGGTTAGGGCTCTGGCTGGGCCAGTCAAGAATGGTCACAGAGTTGTTCTGAAGCCACTCCTTTGTTATTTTAGCTGTGTGCTCAGGGTCATTGTCTTGTTGGAAGGTGAACCTTCGGCCAAGTCTGAGGTCAAGAGCACTCTGGAGTAGGTTTTCATCCAGGATATCTCTGTACTTGGCCGCATTCATGTTACCTTCAATTGCAACCAGTCATCCTGTACCTGCAGATAAAAAACACCCCCATAGCATGATGCTGCCACCACCATGTTTCACTGTTGGGATTGTATTGGGCAGGTGATGAGCAGTGCCTGGTTTTCTCCACACATACCGCTTAGAATTATCACCAAAAATTTCTATCTTCGTCTCATCAGACCAGAGAATCTTATTTCTCATAGTCTAGGAGTCCTTCATGTGTTTTTGTGCAAACTATATTTCATATGTCTTGCACTGAAGAGAGGCTTCCTTAGGGCCACTCTGCCATAAAGGCCCGATTGGTGGAGGGCTGCAGTGATCGTTAACTTTGTGGAACTTTCTCCCATGTCCCTACTGCATCTCTGGAGCTCACCCACAGTGATCTTGGGGTTTTTCTTTACCGCTCTCACCAAGGCACTTCTCCCACGATTGCGCAGTTTGGCTGGACGGCCAGGTCTAGGAAGACTTCTGGTGGTCCCAAACCTCTTTCATTTAAGGATTATGTAGGCCACTGTGCTCTTAGGAACCTTGAGTGCTGCAGAAATTCTTTTGTAACATTGTCCAGATCTATGCCTTGCCACAATTCTGTCTCTGAGCTCCTTGGGCAGTTCCTTTGAGCTCATGATTCTCATTTGGTCTGACATGCACTGGGAGCTGTAAGGTCTTATATAGACAGGTGTGTGCCTTTCCAAATCAAGTCCTATCAGTTTAATTAAACACAGCTGGACTCCAATGAAGGAGTAGAACCATCTCAAGGATGATCACAAAGAAATGCACAGTATGTGACTTAAATATGAGTATCTGAGCAAAGGATCTGAATACTAATGACCATGTGATATTTCAGTTTTTCTTTTTTAATAAATTTGCAAAAATTGCTACATTTCAGTTTTTTTTTCAGTCAAGATGGGGTGCAGAGTGTACATTAATGAGAAAAAAAATTAACTTTTTAGAATTTACCAAATGGCTGCAATGAAACAAAGAGTGAAAAATTTAAAGGGGTCTGAATACTTTCCGTACCCACTGCACTTCATTTTTTGGAACAATTTCAAGGGTGCCAACACTTTCTGCCATGAATGTATATATATATATATATATATATATATATATATATATATATATATATATATATACTGTATATATATATATACAGTATATATATCCTTTTTTTATATCCCATAGACTCCTCATTTCCATTTTAAGCCTTAAGTTCCCATTCAAGTGCCTATTAGTTCTCTCTTTCAATTGTTCTGTTCAGCAAGATTGAAAGTGCTTTTTAATGTAGGACATGTACTTGAGTCATAACTCTAGGGTTACTTCTTGAGTAACATTTTATAGGGTTGATTAAACTTTAGGACCATAACTGTTGACTTTACAGGCTCCAGAATACACTTCGTTTTAGGTAATTGTGGTCAATAGTTTTTTTAAAATAAAAAATACACATTAATTTCTACGTTTTCACTTAAAAGAAAACAACATATAAAAATGAAAAAAATCTTTTTTTTTTACTAATGAAGCCTATGAAATTAAATACGTTTATAAAGTGAACCACTTTTTATATTATTAAGAAAGCTTTTTCCATTTAGGGTACTGATATAGGGTATACTGTATATTGAGAAGTAATTACAAATACGCAAATACTTTATACAACACAAATCCAGTTTTATGATTACACCAATTCCTTTTATAATAAAATCAATTTCAATGGCATTTATATCTGCATATTATCTTATATATTAAATACAGTAAAATATATTGCCTAGGTGACATTCATCCATGGGTATTAAGGGAATTGAGATTACTAATTGATAGATCATTTTATGTAATTTTCTTAGATTCTCTTTTAACAGTGCTAGAAGAAGGCTCATAATCACTAAACATTTAGGAAGGGTGAAAAGCTGGAACCAGTTGGAAAGCTGTCTGTGAAATGATTATTTAGAAAGAGGTAGGTTATCATCTATCCACAGGTTTGGCGATACTTTGCTAAGTATGGGGGGCATGCAGACTGCTTTTAAAGCTCAGCACTGAAATGCCAAAATAGAAGGAAGCAGTAACCGCCAGCAACTCTCCATACTTAACTAACAGTACAGTAGAACATTTTCATGCTTGGTAACTACATTGGTTATCGCATTAATGTGATGGTACTTTGAGATACTACTTAGCTGTAGCTCACCTTTCAAAGATTGTGAAAAGGTGTGTCAGTGGATTGGTCAAATAGGGAGAAGTAGACAAGCAGACAAAATTAATTATTTTAACCCCTTTCCGACCTGGTCAGTAATAGTACGAACCAGGTCGGAAAGGCCGGTTCAGCGGGGGCTCCGCAATGAACCGGGCACATGTCAGCTGATTCATACAGCTGACATGTGCCCGCAACAGCCGCGGGTGGAATCACGATCCACCCGCTGCTTTTAACCAGTTAAATGCTGCTGTCAATCTCTGACAGCTGCATTGGCCCCGCCCATCGGTGACCTCATCACATGATCGCTGGTCACCGATGGGTGGGCATGACAACCCAGGGTCTGCAGCAGACCCCTGTGGTTGTCATGTCTCAATTGCTATGAGCGTCACCCAGTGGTCGGCGCTCATAGCAAGTGAGCATTTCTACTGCATACAGGCAATCTGCTAGTCGCCTGTACGCAGTAGAAGCAATCAGAAAACTGCTGCTTCTAGTCTCTTATGTAGACTATTGAAGCAATCAGTAAGTGTAAAAAAAATGTTTTTAAAAATATAAAAAAAATAAAAAAAATATAAAAGTTTAAATCACCCCCCTTTCGTCTCATTCAAAATAAAATAATAATAAAAAAAAAAATCACATACACATATTTGGTATCGCAAAGAATTAATCCGATCGGTAAACGACGTAATGAGAAAAAAAATTCTAAACGCCATAATTACGTTTTTTTGGTCGCTGCAACATTGCAATAAAATGCAATAACGGGCGATCAAAACGTCATATCTACCCCAATATGGTATCAATGTAAACGTCAGCTCAACGCACAAAAAATAAACCGGCCCAAGATCCCAAAAAATAAAGGAGCTACAGGTCTTGAAAAATGGCCCCATTTTTTTATTTTTTTTTTAGCAAACTTTGGATTTTTTTTTCACCACTTAACTAAAAAATAACCTATACATGTTTGGTGTCTACGAACTCATAATGACCTGGAGAATAATAATGACAGGTCAGTTTTAGCAATCAGTGAACATGGTAAAAAAAAAAACCCAAAAAACAATATTTTCTTTGCAATTTCACCGCACTTGGAATTTTTTTCCCGTTTTCCAACACATGATATGGTAAAACCTGTGAAGTCGTTCAAATGTACAACTCGTCCTGCAAAAAATAAGCCCTCACATGGCCATATTGAAAGAAAAATAAAAAAGTTCTGGCTCTGGGAAGAAGGGGAGCAAAAAATGAAAACGCAAAAACAGAAAAACCCAAGGTCGTTAAGGGGTTAACCCATGGCCCTCATATTATCTCTAACTGATCTAAATCAAATCAGATTTGTGTAATAGACCATACACAATTAGTAACAATTTTCAACATTGTAATAATTGCTTACTAATAACTAACATAGACACAAATAAAAGCTGAGCACTATTGGTTTCCATCATGAGACAGACCTGTCAATGCACTATTTTTGTTGCTTTCCTCGTATGACAAAGCATAATAATGTAAATGAAGAACACTGAACCAAATCATATTCGTATCAATCAAATATCAATCTTGTCTTCTTGTTTTCTTTAGAAGGCATTACATAAGGTAAGGATCCCAGATTAATGGAGGTAGGGCTCCTATAAGAGAAACGAGGCTGTAGATAAATGTGAAAACTTGCCTTTTGCCACGCTCAACACTACGTATTGATTTTATCCAAATAAACCCTCAAAATATTGTGAAAAGATTGTGTCATTTTTACCTTCTGGGAGAAGAAAAGCAACTTTTTAAAATAATCTTCTTGTTATTTATACAGCCCCTGCTTCTGTTAACCCCCTTTAGCCTTGGTACCTCACTTGTGATTCTTGCCCTAATATTTAAAGATCAAAGGGTATTTTATATTCGTGTTTTGGGGATATATCTATATTTTGTTGGTTTCCTCTATAAGTTAAATATATCTGTAGTTATTTGTTTTAAACAATAACATTGCACACCAACATCAAATCAAACCAACTCTATAGACCACATAATGATTTACATTTTGGGCCTGATTCATCATTTGCGTTTTTTTATGTCACTTTTTTTTGACTTGTGTTTTTTGCTGATATTTTTTGTGGAAAATTCATCACGATTAATGAATTTTGCTCAAAACTGTCTTATTTTTTTTAACCATTTTTGTAACCATTTAAGCTCAAAAAAGTTGCACTTTTTGCAAAATGTCACAGAAAATGCAGCTTTTTGAGTTGGTGTTATATAAAATCACTCTGGAGGAACTGGAGCAGATTTGCTTCAAATTTTGCAACTTTATAAAAAAGTTGCTTTTCATGAATCTGTCTAAAACATCTGGAAAAACTAAATCATAAAAGATAACTTGAAAAAAAATGCAAATTGTTTGATAAATTTGTCACAAATCACAAATTCACTATCTTAGAGGAATTCATGCCAAAAAAATTCCGGAAAAATATATCTTTGTACCGTGTTAGTCAGTAGACAGAAAAATATTTAAATTTGAGAGTCCTCAGTGGTTGATATCTTTCAATGGCTAACTGAAATGATGGCTATGAATAGCAAGCTTTTGAGACTACTCTTCTACTATGCCTAATGAATAGTGATGAGCGAGCACTAAAATGCTCTGGTACTCGTTGCTCGGGTCGAGCAAATTGGAATGCTCGAGTGCTCGGTACGAGTATCGAGCCCAATGTAAGTCTATGGGAAACTCGAGCATTTTTCCGGCGCCCACCCCACCCCCCAGCGGTCTGCAGAGGGCCTAAAAATTGCCCAAATCGATGGGAACAGTGCTCAAATGACATGGGAACTGCATGGGGAAGACCCCTGGAAGCATCTCTGACTCCCAGGTTACTGCTGTCACCAAAGTTGTCAGAGGTATTACGGCACTTTTACAGACTCACAATAAAACATTCAAAAACGAAACCAAAATGTATTTTCCTGGGGAAAATGTTAAGGAACATTCTTTACAAGGTTATGACTTGTATATAAGGCAAAATAAATAACCAAAAACAAAAATGCTCCTCCATACCTTGGGCTATGTTCACACGTAGCGTTTTTGATGCGTTTTTGCACTTTTGCATTGCTTTCAACGGTGAAAAATGCATTCACCAGGAAATGTCATTTTAACATGTTACTACCTTATCTGGCCATGTGGTGTATGAGACATCATCAGACACATCCTGTTTCATTTATGAAGGAGGGACTCTGAAAGTCACAAAGCCTATTTTTATAGGGCCATCAGGCGGCCCTTACTATTCTTAAAGGGCCAGCAGTCGGCTATGCTTTGTTGTTTCCATTATTAAAGAGTGGGTCTCCTATACTGTTATTGCATATGCAGTGACTGCAAGGGCTGCCAAAAATTTGGACACACCCCGAATACCCTTTGAAGAGACATAGAGGAGGGTCTCAATTAAAAAATGTTCCCGTTATAAAGAAGTGAGTCTCCTATAGTGGTAATGCCCATGCAGTGAATGCAAGGGCTGCCAAAATTTGGGAAAAACCCCAATACCAATTTAAAGACACATAGCGCTGGGCCACAGTAACGACATGTTCCCATTAGAAAGGGGTGGGTTTCCCATACTGTTTGCCTATGCAGTGAATGCAACAGCTGCCAAAATTCGGAGAATTCCAATGTCCCTTGCAAGAGACGTAGAGGTCGGAGGGCCTCCTGAAAACAATGTTCCCATTATTAGGAAGTGGGTCTCCCATACTGTTTGCCTATGCAGAGAATGCAACGTCTGCCAAAAATTTGGAGGAACTGCTATGCCCCTTGCAAGAGACGTAGATATGGTGATATGGTAGATACAGTGGGGAAAAAAATATTTAGTCAGCCACCAATTGTGCAAGTTCTCCCACTTAAAAAGATGAGAGAGGCCTGTAATTGACATCATAGGTAGACCCCAACTATGACAGACAAAATGAGAAAACAAATCCTGAAAATCACATTGTCTGATTTGGAAAGAATTTTTTTTCAAATTTTGGTGAAAAATAAGTATTTGGTCAATTACAAACAAGCAAGACCTGTAACTTCTTCTTTAAGAGGCTCCTCTGTCCTCTACTCATTACCTGTAGTACTGGCACCTGTTTGAACTTGTTATCAGTATAAAAGACACCTGTCCGCAACCTCAAACAGTCACACTCCAAACTCCACTATGGTGAAGACCAAAGAGCTGTCAAAGGACACCAGAAACAAAATTGTAGCCCTGCACCAGCCTGGGAAGACTGAATCTGCAATAGGCAAGCAGCTTGGTGTGAAGAAATCCACTGTGGCAGCAATAATTAGAAAATGGAAGACATACAAGAGCACTGATAATCTCTCTTGATCTGGGGCTCCACACAAGATGTCACCCCGTGGGGTCAAAATGATCTCAAGAACAGTGAGCAAAAATCCCAGAACCACACTGGGGGAGCTAGTGAATGACCTGCAGAGAGCTGGGACCAACGTTACACAAGCCACCATTAGTAACACACTACGCCACCAGGGACTCAGATCCTGCAGTGCCAGACGTGTCCTGCTTAAGCCATTACATGTCTGGGCCCTTCTGAAGTTTGCTAGAGAGCATTTGGATGATCCAGAAAAGTATTGGGAGACTGTCATATGGTCAGATGAAACCAAAGTAGAACTGTTTGGTAGAAACACTACTCGTCGTGTTTGGAGGAGAAAGAATGCTGAGTTGCATCCAAAGAACACTGTACCTACTGTGAAGCATGGGGGTGGCAACATCATGCTTTGGGGCTGTCTCTCTGATAAGGGACCAGGAGGACTGATCCATGTACATGAAAGAATGAATGGGGCCATGTATTGTGAGATTTTGAGCGCCAACCTCTTTCCATCAGCAAAGGCATTGAAAATGAAACAAGGATTTCAGCATGACAATGATCCCAAGCACACCACCAGGGCAATGAAGGAGTGGCTTCATTAGAAGCATTTCAAGGTCCAAGAGTGGCCTAGCCAGTCTCCAGATCTAAACCCTATAGAAAACCTTTGGAGGGAGTTGAAAGTCTGTGTTGCCCAGCGACAGCCCCAAAACATCACTGCTCTAGAGGAGATCTGCATGGAGGAATGGGCCAACATACCAGCAACAGTGTGTGTCAACCTTGTTAAGACTTACAGAAAATGTTTGACCTCTGTCATTGCCAACAAAGGATATATAACAAAGTATTGAGATGAACTTTTGTAATTGACCAAATACTTATTTTCCACCAAAATTTGAAAAAAATTTCTTTCCAAATCAGATAATGTGATTTTCAGTATTTGTTTTCTCATTTTGTCTCTCATAGTTGAGGTCTACATATGATGTCAATTACAGGCCTCTCTCATCTTTTTAAGTAGGAGAACTTGCACAATTGGTGGTGGAGGATGAGGATGAGGAGAAGGAGCAGGACAAGAGCAAATAGACAAATTCAGGAAGCTTATACCCATGTCTGGGTATGAAGAAAGAGGGGCATGCGAATAGAGTTAGACCTTCCAAAAAAAAAGACACTGTATTTGAGTTTATGTTACACTGCTATCATTCGGTGGTGTTGAGAAGTGTGGCCCAATCCAGCCCTTGTTCATTCTTATAAGAGTCAGCCTGTCAGCATTTTCAGTTGACAGGCGGATGCGCCTATCGGCTATAATTCTACCAGTGGCACTAAAAACCCGCTCTGACAAAACGCTAGCGGCAGGGCAGGCCAGGACCTCCAAGGCATAGAAAGCCAGTTCATGACACGTGTCCAGCTTGGATACCCAATAATTTTAAGGCACAGAGGAATCTCGGAGGACGTTGGTACGGTCGGCAAGGTACTCCCTCGCCATCTTCTGAAACTTTTCTCTCCTTGTGAGAGTATTCTGCACCTCATGGCATGTGTGATGGGAGGGTCTGAGAAAACTGTCCCAGAACTTTGACAGTGTTCCCCTGCCTCTGCTGGATTGCATTTGTGTCTTTCTCACCTGTACTTCTTGGTTGCTAATGAACTGTGACCTCTGCTGCCAGAGTTTTCAGATGGGAATTGTTTTAGATTGTGGGAGTAAAGACTAATTGTAATTGGAGTCCTTGTCAGGACTAGGTTACATCAGTTCCTATCAGTTTTTGCCAGGCAGGTCTGTGCCAGTGCTGTGCAAGTTTTTTTCACAGCATTTGGCTGAATCTAGCAAAGCTAATCCTTTTTGGCCTATTGCAGAGTGTGTTAGTCAGTGGAGTAGCCTATCTGTGTTGCAAGATATACCACCTGTGTATAGAATACCAATTTTTTTACTGCACCTAGTGAAGTAAAATCTTTTGGGCATAGCATCATTCTATTAGTCCATCTATACTGACCTCCATCAGGTTGCAAACTGAATATAATTTTTTTCTGCATCTAGCTCTGAAAAAATATTTGGGCTTCTAGCAGTGTGTGGGACTTGGTCTATTAGTCCATCTATACTGACCTCCATCAGGTTGCAAATTAAAAATAATTTTTTTCTTCATTTAGCTCTGAAAAAATATTTGGGCTTCTAGCAGTGTGTGGGACTTGTTCTATTAGTCCTTCTATACTGACCTCCAGCAGGTTGCAAATTGAATATAATTTTTTTCTGCATCTAGCTCTGAAAAAATATTTGGGCTTCTAGCGGTGTGTGGGACTTGGTCTATTAGTCCATCTATACTGACCTCCATCAGGTTGCAAATTAAAAATAATTTTTTTCTGCATCTAGCTCTGAAAAAATATTTGGGCTTCTAGCAGTGTGTGGGACTTGGTCTATTAGTCCATCTATACTGATTTCCATCAGGTTGCAAATTAAAAATAATTTTTTTCTTCATTTATCTCTGAAAAAATATTTGGGCTTCTAGCAGCGTGTGGGACTTGTTGTTAGAACCTTGCTGTTAGGTTTTTTTTTCCTTTGCTGGTCACATGACCTTGTTGGCCTATTTAATCCTGCTCCGCCCTTCTGGCTTTGCTGGACTTCATTGTATATCTACTTTCTAGCTAGCCTGTGCTCTGTATCTAACTCTGTTAGTTTGCTTGGTCTACGGACCTCTATGTTCTATTTTGTTTGTTCGTCTGTCTGCTACTATTTCTGTTAGGAGGTGTCCCATATTCCTCCCAGTCCTTAGTACTTGTAGGGATTCCCTCCCCACATCTATAGGTCTCCGTACAGACTAGATTAGGACTTTAGCAGGTCTGATCGCAGGATCAGGTTCCCTGTTACATCGTAGGGATTCAGCTGAGTCCTATAGTAGGGACAGATCTCCTCTCTTTCCTTAGCTTTGGTAGCAGAACATAACAGTAAGTCCAGCCTGCAAATTCTCTAAGGAAAGATTTTTTTTTTGTTCCATCATGGTGTCGGTTCAGGATTTGGCTAAACACCTGCAGGGACTCTCTCTGGAAGTGGCCGAGCTCCGTCAGCACGTGAGTAACTGTCCTGGAGCATATTTCTTGGAGCCTAAGGTATGTTTGCCGGATTTATTTTTTGGTGAACATCGAGAATTTTTTTCATTTAAAAATGCTTGCTTATTGTATTTTCGTTTGAGACCCAAGTCCTCTGGGGATGAATCCCAGCGCGTAGGGTTCATAATGTCACTTTTGCGCAAAGAGCCTCAGGAGTGGGCCTTTTCTTTGCAACCTAGTGATACATGCTTCAGATCAGTGGATAGTTTTTTTTCTGCTTTAGGACTATTATATGATGATCCTGACCGTGTGGCATCAGCTGAGACTGAGTTGAGACGTTTAAAACAAGGATCAGGTAATGTCGAAAAATATTGTACTCATTTTCGTCGTTGGTCCACTCAAACAGGGTGGAACGATTCTGCTCTGAAAAGTCTATTTCTTGCTGGGCTCAGTGAAAGGGTTAAAGACCTGCTAATTGCTTATCCTACACCTGAGGATTTGCAACAGGCTATGCAATTAGCTATACGGGTGGATAGAAGACTGCGTGCTAGGGTTAATGAGAGCAAATCCTCTGCTATGTCAGTTTCTGGTTATGATAATGTGTGTACTAACAGTGGTGAACCGATGGAGATTGGATCGGTGGCACCTCGCTCTCAAGAAAAAGATCGTCGTTTTTCGGAAGGCTTGTGTTTCTATTGCGGAAAATCTGGTCATTTGATTAAAGGCTGTGAGCTTCGTATGAAGAAAGAAAAAAAAATGGTCAGTCACGCCCGTATTGCCTGTTTAAATTCCAAGGGTATATTTTTAGCTGCTTCCACGATTGCTCAGGAAAAATTAATGGAATTTCGGGTGTTTGTTGATTGCGGGTCTACACTGAATGTAATTGATGGGGGATTCGTGGAAAAACTCAATTTAAAACCTGAACCTTTATCATCCCCCATTGCTGTGGTTTCTGTGGATGGCTCCCCTTTGAAGAATATTACTGTCAAGGTCAGTGAATTTCCTCTCACTATTAATGGTGTTCACCATGAGAAATTGGATTTGGTAGTGTTGAATAACTTGCCTTCTCCAGTAATATTGGGTTTGCCCTGGTTAAAATTTCACAATCCTGTACTGGATTGGTCTACCAGTGAAATTAAATCCTGGAGCCATAAATGTTATGACAAGTGTTGTAACGGGCGTATTGCAGCTTTGGATAGGGGAGAATTGCCTGTTCCTATTCAGGATTTTTGGAGAGTTTTTTCTGAGAAGGAATCGCAGGTTTTGCCTCCCCATAGAGACTATGATTGTTCTATTGAATTTGTCCCTGGAGCGACTCTTCCTAAAAGTCGTTTATTTAACCTTACTATTCCTGAGAGGAAGGCTTTGGAGGAATACATACAGACAAGTTTGGCCGCCGGTCACATTAGGCCCTCTAAGTCTCCTGTGGCGGTTGGATTTTTTTTTGTAAAAAAAAAGGACGGCGGTTTACGTCCTTGTCTGGATTTTCGTGAGATTAACAAAATTACGGTACGCAATCCTTACCCACTGCCATTGATTCCTGATCTGTTTAACCAGTTATTGGGGGCCAAGTGGTTCTCTAAAATTGACCTTAAGGGGGCATACAATCTGTTGCGCATGAAGGAGGGTGATGAATGGAAGACTGCTTTTAACACTCCTGTGGGTCATTTTGAGAATCTGGTTATGCCTTTTGGTCTTACTAATGCTCCTGCATTTTTTCAGAATCTGATTAATGACATCCTTAGACCTTTGATCGGTAAAAATGTGGTTGTGTATTTGGATGACATTTTGATTTATTCGCCAGATCTGGAGTCTCATTGGCGGAGCGTGCGTGAGGTATTACAGTTATTAATGGACAATTCGCTTTTTGCTAAGCTGGAGAAATGTGAGTTCGCTGTACAGAGAATTAGTTTTTTGGGCTACATTATCTCCAGCAAAGGTTTTGAGATGGATCCGGTTAAGGTTCAGGCTGTGTAGGAATGGCCTAGGCCTATTGGTTTGAAATCGATACAGAGGTTTTTGGGTTTCGCCAATTACTACAGAAAATTCATAAAAAATTTTTCTAGTATTGTCAAACCTCTGACTGATCTCACCAGGAAAGGTGCTGATGCGGTTCAGTGTTCTTCTGAGGCCATTGAAGCTTTTGTGTATCTCAAGGAGAGGTTCACCTCTGCTCCCATCCTTATGCAGCCTGATGTTACTAGGCCGTTTTTGGTTGAGGTTGATGCTTCCTCTGTGGGGGTTGGCGCAGTATTGTCTCAGGATAACGGGGATGGATTACATCCCTGTGCCTTTTTTTCAAAAAATTTTTCGGAGACTGAACTGAATTACGATATTGGTAATCGGGAATTATTGGCTATTAAACTCGCATTTGAACACTGGCGCCACTTCTTGGAAGGTGCGGAATTTCCCGTTCAGGTTCTTACGGATCATAAAAATCTGATATATCTTGATGCTGCCAAGCGCCTGAATGCCCGTCAGGCTAGGTGGGCACTGTTTTTCTCGCGGTTTAATTTCTCCGTTACTTACATCCCTGGTACTAAGAATGTTAAGGCGGATGCCTTGTCTCGCAGTTTTTCTCCCATAGTCGGTGCTGAGAAAGAGGAAAACATTTTACAAGAAGGTGTTGTGATAGCTGCTTTAGACTCCGTTTTGGAAGATGAGATTCTTAAAGCTCAGGAGAATGCCCCATCTAACACTCCTCATGGGAGGTTGTTTGTGCCTGGGACCTTTAGGAGAGATTTGTTTGTTGAGTGTCACGAATCTCGGTTGGCAGGTCATCCCGGAATCTCTGAGACCAAGAGACTGGTGGGTCGCAGTTTTTGGTGGCCTGGATGGCAGAAGGAAGTCATTAAGTGGGTGCGCCAATGTACTATATGTGCTAGATCTAAGTCCTCACATACTCCTGCTGCGGGGTTGCTTTGTCCTTTGGAGGTCCCCAGTGCTCCTTGGACACATTTGGCTATGGACTTTATAACTGACCTTCCCCCCTCTGAGGGTTTTACTGTCATCTGGGTGGTCGTGGACCGTTTTAGCAAGATGTGTCACTTGGTTCCCTTCGTCAAACTGCCCTTTGCTAAAACTCTCGCTAAGGCCTTTGTCAAGGAAATTGTCAGACTTCATGGCGTTCCTACTGACATTGTTTCTGATAGGGGTCCTCAGTTCGTGGCTCGTTTTTGGCGTGCCTTTTGTGACAGGTTGGGAATTCATTTGTCGTTTTCGTCCGGATATCATCCTGAATCTAATGGCCAGACAGAAAGGAAAAACCAGGATGTTGAGCAGTTCTTGCGTTGTTTTGTGGCAGACAATCAAGAGGGGTGGTCTGAGTTTCTGCCACTTGCCGAATTTGCTCTGAACAATCATACATCTTCTTCTGCTGGTTGTTCGCCTTTTTTTTGTTGTTCTGGGAGACATCCGTCGTTTGGGTCGTTCTCCAAGTTGGGATCTGCCGTGCCTGAGGAGGAGAATTTTTCCGGTGATTTGGAAAGAGTTTGGACGGATGTGCGTGGTAATCTTCAGGAGGCCAACAGAAAATCTAAAGACTACTTTGATAAGAAACGACAGGAGGTTTTGTTCGCTGTTGGTGACATGGTTTGGTTGTCCTCTAGGAATCTGCGGTTGAGGATTCCTTCTAAGAAATTGGGTCCCAAGTTTGTAGGGCCCTTTAAGGTGCTTCAGGTTGTCAACCAATCTGCTGTTAGGTTGGAGGTTCCTACCTCCTGGAGAATTAATCCGGTCTTTCATGTCTCTCTGTTAAAAAAAGCTGTTGTGTCGGATGGTGACGCCTCTGCCTCTGTTCCTCCGGTGGTGGAGGACGGGGAATATGAAATTTCTCGCATCCTTGACTCTAGACGGTATAGAGGTAGTTTGCAGTATCTTGTGGCCTGGAAAGGTTTCGGACCCGAGGATAACTCTTGGGTGAGGTCAGATGATGTTTCCGCGTCCAGACTTATCAGAGCGTTTCACAGGAGATTTCCTGATAAGCCTGGTCCTAGGGGATCCGGAGGATCCTCTTAGAAGGGGGGGTACTGTTAGAACCTTGCTGTTAGGTTTTTTTTTCCTTTGCTGGTCACATGACCTTGTTGGCCTATTTAATCCTGCTCCGCCCTTCTGGCTTTGCTGGACTTCATTGTATATCTACTTTCTAGCTAGCCTGTGCTCTGTATCTAACTCTGTTAGTTTGCTTGGTCTACGGACCTCTATGTTCTATCTATTTTGTTTGTTCGTCTGTCTGCTACTATTTCTGTTAGGAGGTGTCCCATATTCCTCCCAGTCCTTAGTACTTGTAGGGATTCCCTCCCCACATCTATAGGTCTCCGTACAGACTAGATTAGGACTTTAGCAGGTCTGATCGCAGGATCAGGTTCCCTGTTACATCGTAGGGATTCAGCTGAGTCCTATAGTAGGGACAGATCTCCTCTCTTTCCTTAGCTTTGGTAGCAGAACATAACACTTGTTCTATTAGTCCATCTATACTGACCTCCATCAGGTTGCAAATTAAAAATAATTTTTTTCTGCATCTAGCTCTGAAAAAATATTTGGGCTTCTAGCAGTGTGTGGGACTTGGTCTATTAGTCCATCTATACTGACCTCCATCAGGTTGCAAATTAAAAATAATTTTTTTCTGCATCTAGCTCTGAAAAAATATTTGGGCTTCTAGCAGTGTGTGGGACTTGGTCTATTAGTCCATCTATACTGACCTCCATCAGGTTGCAAATTGAATAAAAAAATTTTCTGCATCTAGCTCTGAAAAAATATTTGGGCTTCTAGCGGTGTGTGGGACTTGGTCTATTAGTCCATCTATACTGACCTCCATCAGGTTGCAAATTAAAAATAATTTTTTTCTGCATCTAGCTCTGAAAAAATATTTGGGCTTCTAGCAGTGTGTGGGACTTGGTCTATTAGTCCATCTATACTGACCTCCATCAGGTTGCAAATTAAAAATAATTTTTTTCTTCATTTAGCTCTGAAAAAATATTTGGGCTTCTAGCAGTGTGTGGGACTTGTTCTATTAGTCCTTCTATACTGACCTCCAGCAGGTTGCAAATTGAATATAATTTTTTTCTGCATCTAGCTCTGAAAAAATATTTGGGCTTCTAGCAGTGTGTGGGACTTGGTCTATTAGTCCATCTATACTGACCTCCATCAGGTTGCAAATTGAATAAAAAAATTTTCTGCATCTAGCTCTGAAAAAATATTTGGGCTTCTAGCGGTGTGTGGGACTTGGTCTATTAGTCCATCTATACTGACCTCCATCAGGTTGCAAATTAAAAATAATTTTTTTCTGCATCTAACCCAGCCAATAGTTTTGGCCTAATACCACAGTTTGGCCACTCAGCTCTGCTCGGTTACCATCCATTGTTTTTTTGTGCAAACAACTCCAGAGTTGTGAATTAGTTAACCACCAAAATGAGTGGAAAAAGGCCTGCTGCTGGTGGAAAGGGGAATAGGCGTGTTGGGAAGGGGAAAAAAGGTTGTGTCCGTGGGGTAGGTGCAGAAGAAAGACCATCTTCCAGCCAAACTAAAATGTCTACTTCTTTTAGCGGACAATGTGATAAGATCCCTTTCTTACGGCCACGCCAATCGCTACAAATTCCAGATGAGGCACAAAAACAGCAGGTGCTTCAACGGATATCAAGTGCTCCTTTAAGTGGGCTCTCCTCCACATCAACTTCAACATTACAAATACTCCAGTCCTCAAAGGTGTCACCCAAATCGCACTTGCTTCCTCACAGCTCCCAAATCTCCAGCTGCCCGTCTGAGTATGAGGTAGAACAGATGGTTGAGTCTGCAGAGCTGTTTACTCATACTATAGCCTGGGAATCAGAGGTAGACTCCAGCGCTTCTGTGAATCCAGACGAGAAAATGATCTGCACTGATGCCCAGAATCTTTATGAGTCGGATCCAGGACCAGACGCAGAAGGTTCTGACCATAATGTAGACCCTCATTCCCAAACTGTAACTCCTGTTGGTGGAGACAATGAGGAAGACGATGATAAGACTCAAATACCTGATTGGAGCGACAACTTTAGTTTTTTGTCAGGGCAGGAACAGGTTGGCTCTGAGGACGACGGGTGTGATAACGCACAGGGTGATGATGATGAGGTCGGAGATCCCACTTACTGTCAACCCACAGTCAGCCAAGAGATGAGGTCAGCAGAGGAGGTGGAGGAAGATGCTAGTGACGACGAGGTCAGGTTGCGCCTTCCTGGACAGAGACGTAGTACTGGAAGCACGTCAACAACTGCATCCTCAAACACAACTCTGCCTCTCACCACAAGTCGTGGTGGCTCTTCAGGTCGCATGGGTGCTAAGCCTTGCATAGCCTGGGCATTTTTTCAGATCGATAAAGATGACCCAACTCGTGTTATCTGTAACATTTGTCAGCAAAAGCTAAGTAGAGGCCAAAAAATACATAGTTTGAGCACTTCATGCATGAACCGGCACATGGACATGAAGCATAAGTTGCAGTGGGAAGCTCAGTGTGCTACAATGCGGCCTAGCCGGCCGGGCCAACCACCGTCTGCCATATCTTATGCATCCGCGGCCTCTTCATCCTCTGTGACTGGGGGGACAGCAGTGACACCTGTTTTGGGGCGCAGACCTGCCACCTCTTTACCCGCAACAGCCAGCGTGATTGGCAGGTCATCATTTTCTTTGGAGGTGGTAACACCAGCTGGTCTTGAGCGCTGTCCGACATCGATAGCACCACCTTTGGATCAAGGCAACCTAACATGTCCGCCTGCATCTTCCTCACAGACCGGCAGTTTGCCGGGGACACCCTTATCAACCCCGTCTAAGCACAATAGCCAGCCCTCGGTCCCTCAGATGTGGACAAGTAAAAGACCATTTCCTCCTAGCCATGAGAAAGCTAAGAGGTTGAATTTCACCATCTGCAAGCTCTTGGCTACAGAAATGCTGCCTTTCCGCCTGGTGGACACAGAGGATTTTCGAGACCTTATGTCCGTCGCAGTGCCCCAGTACCAGATGCCCAGTCGGCACTACTTCTCAAAGAAAGGTGTGCCTGCGCTCCACCAGCATGTCGCACACAACATCACCGCTTCTTTGAGAAACTCTGTGTGTGACAGGGTGCATTTCACCACAGACACTTGGACGAGTAGGCATGGACAGGGGCGTTACATGTCGCTGACTGGGCACTGGGTAACTATGGTGACAGCAGGACAAGGGGCTGCTGTCCAAGTCTTGCCGTCCCCACGAGTTGTGCGTCAATCCTCTTTATGTCAAAGTTCCTCCACTGCTTCTGCCTCCTCAACCTCCTCTCGGTCTTCCACCTGCACCCAAAGCCTGTCTGGTCATGCCACAAGCTTTCTAACTGTGCAGAAGGGATCCTGCACACCTCCTTACTATGCTGGCAGTAGGGCTCAACGTCATCAGGCGGTTTTTACATTGAAATGTCTGGGAAATGTGAGTCACACAGCTGAGGAGTTGTGGTCAGCTCTGGAGAACCAATTTCATGAATGGTTGTCTCCACTGGACCTGAAACCAGGGAAGGCCGTGTGCGACAATGCTGCAAACCTGGGTGCGGCCCTTCGCCGGGGCAATGTCACACACGTGCCTTGTATGGCTCACGTGTTGAACCTGGTTGTCCAGCAATTTTTAGCCCACTATCCCAGACTAGATGGCCTTCTGCAGAGGGCACGGTCGCTGTGTGCTCACTTCCGCCGTTCGCATCCCGCAGCTCAGCGACTTACATCTCTACAGAAGTCGTTGGGCCTGCCACTTCACCGGCTAAAATGCGATGTGCCTACCCGGTGGAATTCAACTCTGCACATGTTGCAGCGACTGTGGCAGCACCGACAAGCCCTGGTGCAATACGTTCTGACGTATAGCCTGGGCCAACGAGATTCAGAGGTGGGGCAAATCACGCTGGAGGAGTGGTCTCAGATCAGGGACCTATGCACCCTTCTGCACAGTTTTGAAATGGCGACGAAGATGTTTAGTGCTGACGATGCCATTATCAGCATGACTATTCCGGTGATTTACATGCTGGAGCACATGTTAAACAGAATTCGGAGTCAGGTGGTGGCACAAGAGGAGGTGGAGGAAGTAGAGGAGGAGGAGTTGTATGCGGAAGGGCTAACATCTGCAAGGTCCAGACGGTCGGCAGCACCAAGGCGGCAGGCATGTGAGGGTGGGGGAGATGATTTTACCAGGGCGCTTGGTAGCAGCCAAACTAGTGAGGAAGGTGCAGGAGCCCAGGAAGAAGTGGAGGACGAACTGATGGAAGACTCATCAGATGAGGGAGACCTTGATCACATTTCTGTTGTGCGAGGTTGGGGGGAGAGGACAGAGGAAGGAAGCATGATTGTTACCTCGCCACCAACACAACAGGGACTTGGTGCTCCTGGATGCGCAACACACATGAGTGCCTTCTTGCTGCACTACCTGCAACATGACCCTCGAATTGTGAGAATTAGAAATAATCCTGACTACTGGGTTGCCACACTGTTAGATCCCCGGTACAAAAGTAAATTTGCAGAAATTATTCCTGCCATAGAAAGGGATGCACGCATGCAGGAGTATCAGCAGAGACTGTTGCAGAATCTTACATGTGCTTTTCCACAAAATACCAGTGGTGCACGTAGTGAATCTCACAGTTCCAACTTGCCAACCGTGGGACCGTCAAGTGTTCAGCACTCAAACCGTAACAGAACCACAGTATCTGCTGGTAACATCAATTTTGCGGAATCATTTCACCACTTTTTTAGCCCATCCTTTGCAAGGCCACAGGAGACAAGAAGTCTGACACATAGTCAACGCCTAGAGACGATGGTACAGGAGTATCTCCAAGTAAACATTGAAGCCACGACTGTGTCACTGGACCCTTGCTCTTTTTGGGCTTCCAATCTGGATAAATGGCCGGAGCTAGCCACTTACGCCTTGGAGATCTTGTCATGCCCCGCAGCCAGCGTTCTGTCTGAACGTGTGTTCAGCGCTGCTGGTGGTGTGCTGACAGATAAGCGCACGCGGCTCTCCACTGATAATGTAGACAGACTCACGTTCATAAAGATGAACAAATCATGGATCCGAAACGACTTTTCTACCCCTGTGTCATCCTGGGGAGAGTAAAAGCTTGATGATTGGTTAAAATCACCCTACCAACCGTTTTAAGCTTTCAAATTACTAATCATGTTTATCTGTATCTTGACTGGAAAATAATTTGGGCTTTGTAGCAGTGTGCAGCACTGATCCTATTAGGCCATCTATAATAAGCTTCACCAGATTTAAAATTAAAAATAATTTTTAGCTGCATCTAGCCCGGAAAATAATTTTGGGGCTCCGAGATGCGCAAGACACATAAGTGCCTTCTTGCTGCACTACCTGCAGCATGACCCTCATATTGTCAGAATTCGAAGTAATCATGGCTACTGGGTTGCCACACTCTTAGATCCCCCAAACTTTTCGATCAACCTTTTCATTTTAATAAAGACCAAAAAAATGGTCATTTTTGAAATTATAAGCATTATCAGGTTGTTAGAAACTGAAATCAAACAGTTTTCAACTCAAAACTTTATTCTAGGTGATGTTACATTTTCACATAGGACCCCTTGTTCGAAAGGAGCTTCTGAACTCTCTCGTCCATTGAATTTGTCAGGTTTTGGATGGTTTCTGCTTCAATTGTTTTGCATGAGGACAGAATACCCTCCCAGAGCTGTTGCTTAGATGTGAACTGCCTCCCGCCATCATAGACACTCCTTTTAATGATGCTCCAAAGGTTCTGAATGGGGTAGAGGTCAGGGGAGCATGGGGGTCACACCATAAGTTTGTCCCCTTTTATGCCCATATCAGCCAGAGATGCAGATGTTTTATGTGCAGCATGAGATGGTGCATTATCATGCAGAAAAATGATCTTGCTGTGAAATACACGGTTCTTCTTCTTGAACCCTGGCAGGAAGTGCTGTTTGAGAAAATCCACATACATTATGGAGTTCATCTTTAGCACCTTCAGGGATCCTAAAGGGGCCGACAATCTCTCTCCCCATGATTCCAGCCCAAAACATTACTCCACCTCCTCCTTGTTGGCGCTGTAGCCGTGTTTGCGTGGGGTGTCCATCAACCAGCCATCCTCCACTCCATTCATCTGGACCATCGAGCGCTGCACGGCACTCATCCGTGAACAAAACAGTTTTGAAATCAGTCTTCATGTAATGTTTGGCCCACTGGAGCCGTTTCTGCTTGTGTGAAGTGGATAGAGGAGGTCGACAGGATGGCGTATGCACAGCTGCAAACCTCTGAAGGACCCTGCATCTTGTTGTTCGGGGGACGTTGGAGGCACAAGCAGCTTCAAAAACTTGTCTGCTGCTATGACAAGGCTTTTTTGCCGCTGCTCTTTCAACCTGACGTAATTGCCTGTAGGAAAGAGTCCTCAATTTGCCCTTATCAGCACGCACACGTGTATACTGTGAATCAGCTACATACTTCTTGATTGCCAAGACACTTCATCCTGATCATCGCACAATGTTGATTGTAGTCATGCCTTGACCTAAACACTCCACAATTTGTTGCTTCTCAGCAGGCGACACATCCTTTTTCTTTCCCATTTTGGCAGAAAATGTAGGCTGCTTAATAATGTGAGAGAGCCTTCTTAAGTAGTCTTGCCTTTCATTGGACACACCTGCCAAACTAATTAGCACAGGTGTCTGCAATTGCTTACAGTGATATAAAGAGCCCTGACACACATCACCATCAATGAGTTTAACTGACAAACAAACAAATTCTTCCCTTATCACTCCTAAACACTTTTTGCATAATAATTTGGAACGCGGTGTACATGTGCTTTTCCACAAAACACCAGTGGTTCACGTAGTGAATCTTACAGTTCTAACTTGCCAACCGTGGTCTGTATGGAATTGTTCAATAAAGGGCCCAAAATTAAGATAACATAGATGGGAGAGGTCTCTATGAATAGGAATTCCTAAGTATTTGATACCCTGTGAGGGCCAGGCAAAGGGAAAGTTGGACTGGATGGAATCCTATATGGATTTAGGGAGGGAGACATCGAGGGCCTCAGACTTCGCTGCATTGATTTTAAAATTTTACCATGTAACAAAGTGATCTATTTCAGCCATAACAGCAGGGATGGATATATGTGATTGAGTGATATATACTAGGACATCATCAGCAAATAGAGAGCACTTGTACTCGGTGCCTCCCACCTCAATCCACCTAATATTGGGGTTATGGCGAATTGATGAGAGCAGGTGCTCCGTCACTAGGATGTATAAGAGAGGGGACAGAGGACATCCCTGCCTTGTCCCATTGGTGATTGTGAAAGGTGATGAAAATGTTCTGACGCACCCCCTGGGCCTTGGGACACCCGGAGCCGGACCCTTTTTGGTGGATGCTGGTGGTTGTAGTCTTCGTGGCGGCGATCCGGTTCCGTGGCTCAGGGCGGTCAAACCAGTGGCGGAACTATTTATGTGGTTTTGATGTTTAAATGTCCGACTACGCCACCCGTGGATTGCGGTCAGAGTGAACCGCCGCTACAGGGCAGACCGCTAAGGCTGGTGTTGTGGGTGCAGCAGAGCGTAGCATAACTCCCCACGGGAGGAGTATAGCCTCAGGGCAGTGTATGCGGAGGATGGGGGTGATGGTGCAGGGCAGCAGCAGTAACGACACGGAGTCAGTGATGCAGTTCAGGGCCTTTACTCACAGTTCTTATTATCCAGACCACGTCTGCAGGTAACGGCTGCCCACGTCGTACTGTGCTCACCAGGTGAGGGGCTCAGACAACTCCCAGATAACTTTGGAGCGCTTCACAGGACCCCCTTTGTGTGTCCTTTGTCTGGCCTTTCTTACCAACACTTCTGTCCGGCTGCCTCGGGCCTCCTCTTGGTAAACTTGGCGCCAGTTTCCCTGACCCTATGTGGTGCCTTCCTAGCGGGTGGAGCAAGGGGCTGCGCCACATAAAATGTCAGAGCCTCCGGTTTCTAGCTGAGGGTCGTTTCCTGCCTCCACTAGTTCGGGGACCGGTCTCCCCCTTTGGCCTGACCCCTCCACGCAGGTGGATTCGGGCGTGCGGTGGCGACTCGCCCGTCCGCACCCCTGGGATCCCTTCATTCCTCGTTCCTGGAGCCTTCTCCGCTCCTCTTCCTTCCTTCTCCCTCTTGCAGGCCTGGGCCTCTGTTACTAGGCCCGCCTCCGGAGCAGAGCTCATGCAGAGCCCCTGCTCCCTGCCACTTCTGCTCAGACTTCTCTGCACTGAACTAAGATGGTGCCCACCTTTTATACTCCCTTCTCAATGCACCCAGGAACTGCTTCCTCCCTGCTCCTGCACTGCAGGGTTCCCCTTCCTCAGTGTTCCCTCCCCCCACTCCAGCCAGGGACAGGGACTGTCGTGCCCATCTCAGGGGCATATTGGTCGCCCTGCCCCACGGCAATGTGGTGTAATGCATGCAGGTGTCGGGTCCTGATCCACACTCCATCCTTATCTGAGAGTGAGATATCACACCTCTGGGTGAGGTGCAATACGTCTGTAGCAACCGAGCCCTCGGTGCTACAGTTCCATCTATCTTCAGCCTAGGTGACGTATTGTGATACAGGGCCGTGATTTTGGCTATAAAAGGGTCCCCTAGACCCCTACCCCAAGCTTTTTAAGAGAATCATATATGGCGTGCCAGGAGACTCTATGGAATGCTTTCTCAGCATCCAACGAGAGTATCTACTTACAAATTTTTAACTGCATCTAGCCCAGGAAATACTTTGTGCCTAGTAGCAGTGTCTGCTAGTCAGCGGATTATCCCGGCTGTTAAGCAAGCTACACCACCTGTAGTTTGGACACTTAATTTTTTCAAAGGAAATGCTTCGGGACCACGGGATACTCAGTGAAGAGCATCAGGAGGCACCCCAAGGCATAGGGGCTGGGACTGGCACTAGGATGCCTTGCGGTGGACAGCCGAGCTCGATCCTTATAAAAGCTTTTTAACTGCAGCAGCTTTAGTGGACGCTACTGGAGCTGGAATTACGCGGCTGCTGGCATGAGACTTGCCCTCCAATAGATCCTTGTAAATGGATTTAAAGTGTATTCATTCAAATTAGAGGGACAATTTAAATTAAAAAGCTTAGAGCTGCCTCCACCACAGGGGGGCTCTCTCGACCCACCAGCGGACAGGCACCAGTATTGGGAGAGGGGGGCTGGCCGTCAGGGTTCACCGCGGCTCTGGCACAAACCCGGCGACACGGAGGTGGCACGGGCAGGAGCGGACTGGCCGTCTCGGCTTCTCACTTTTTGGATTTTAGAAGGGCATGACATGCCTATATCTGTGTCTCCCCCTCCTTTTACTCCTCCACCTCTTTTCTTTTCGCATGACTATATGTACTTGTCACTTTTCCATGTGTTAGTTGTGTCTTCTGAGCAGTTTGTCAGCTTTTGGACACCTTTGAAGGTGTTTTCTATGTGTTTCTATGTGTTTTTGTTTGCCTGCCATTGGTTTTAACGGTGTTCGAAGGTGTTCGACGAACAGTTCGACGAACAGTTCGGCGAACACACGGGTGTTCGACGAACCGAACCGAACTCGAACACTACGGGGGTGGCTCAACACTAGTGGTGGCAAAGTGACTGGAAGCATTATCTGTTATCCAACCAACAACCTTTTCACATTGCTCTGGGTTCCATAGTGGTGTGATGCAGTCCTCTAGCAATTGGGACAGGAAGGTTGGGTGACAAGATGTGGGTGTTTGTTGTGGCACAATTTCAGCTTGGCCTCGGCCTCTGCATGCACCATCACCATCACGTCCACTTCCTCGTCCCTTGCCATGCTCATTTTAAATGGAGGACAATATTTTCCACGCTCACTAGAAATGGCTGATTTTGGAACGCAGTTACAGTTGTGCTCAAAAGTTTACATACCCCGGCTGAACTTTTCCTTTCTTGGCCTTGTTTCAGAGAATATGAATGATAACAAAAAAACTTTTTCTCCACTCATGGTTATCACCCCTGGGCCTGTGTTGTGCGTGCACGTGTATGCGGGGAATACCCGGAGCCGGATCGCTGGGGGTTGTAGTCTCCGTGGCGATGACCCGGTCCGTACCCAGGTTGGTCAAACCAGTGGCAGACTTAGTAGTATTATAATTGTCCGACTACGCCACCTGTGGATTGCGGTCAGTGGGGACCGCCGCTGCGATGCAGCCCACTGAGGCTGATGTTGTATGCGCAGCCAAGTATGGGATGACTCCCCACGGGAGAAGTATAGCCTCAGGGCAGTTAGTGCGGATGATGGGAGTGATGGTGCACGAGCGTCCCAGCACTGGTGGTGCTGGTGCGGCGAAGAAGCACAGAGACGTGTGGTTGCAGTTTCCAATGCTTTACTCACAGTTCTTTACTGGTCCTAGTCACCTCGGCACAGCGGCGACTGCCCAAGCCGTGCTGCGTACACCAGGCAAGGGGCTCGACCAACTCCCAGGCAATTCCAGAGCGTGGCACAGGGCTCCCCTCTCTTCCCTTCTCTGGCCGTGCCCCACCAGTGACTTTACGTTTGTCCGGCTGCCTCGGGCCTTCTCTTGGTATGCTGATTTCTGCGTCCCTGACCCTATGTGGTGTGCCTTCCTGGTAGGTGTAGTGAGGGGTCGCACCGAGATATAGTCACGACCGCCGGTCTTTGGCTGAGGATTAGTCGCCTCCACCAATTTGGGATCCAGTACCCTGTTCTGCCAACCCGTCACCCGCAATCTCCTGGGCCTATGGGGTTCCTTCTTCTCTCGTGTCTCTGGGCCTCTCTTAATGTTCTGTTCCTTGTTTCCTTTCTCTTCTGTTCCAGTTCTCTCTGCTGTTTCTGGCCTCCACTCCAGGCCTGTCTCGTGGAGCTGGGCCCAGACTGAGCCACAGCTCCCTGTCAGCCCTCTCTGGCTGAACTTCTTCTCTCACTCCTCTCCTCTGACTGTCTGAACTTCTAAGGTGGTGCCCACCTTATATACCTCCCTCTCTGTGTGAGCCCAGGTGACTAGCAACCAATGGGCTCCTACCTATGCCCAGAGACCCACCCCTATCTGCTCCTACACCACTGGGTTTTCCTTCCCCTCCCCACTCCAGCCAGGGACAGATGCTATCGTGCCTGCACTTCTGTCTAGTGGGAGCACCGTTGAGCTGTCCCTCGGAAATGGGGTGTGTGTGGTGCATGCAGCTTACTGAGTCCTGGTCCACACTCCATCCTTACCCGGGAGTGGAATATCACACCTCTGGTTTGATGTGCAATACCCCTGTAGCAGCCGAGCCCTCGGGGTGCTACACATGCCTCTTAATGAATCAGTCAAGGGGTGTAGTGACATGCGCCTCTATCTACACCTCAACACAAATCTTATTAAGCAAGTAAGATCTGTGGCTCAGCGAACACTGCCACTCATCTTGAATTTCAGAATGGCATGAAAACGCCAGAAGTTGCATTTTTTTGCACAACCTCACATAAAAAAAAATTGTGAATTTTCAAAAGCTTTTTTCACCAGAAATCTGGAGAAAAAACTTTGATGAGTCACCCCATTAGTATATTTATACAATAAATTGCTTTTTTTTGTGCATTAGACCTCTGAGGGCAATGCAGCGATCACATGAAGTATGCAGGTAAGATAAACAGAAGACCGGGGACGTGGCACTGAAGCAGTGGAGATTACATAGATGAGTGTAAATTTTTTGCAAGCTTTTGAAGAATGTCAAAACCCATTTATAGGTGGCAGCAGAGCCATATATATCAATGTTAAACTGCCCAATTTTTATATATGTATAATATATAAAAATATACATACTTTGAGAATATTTGCAGATTTTATCTGTCACTGACAGAATGAAGTTTATTTCTTATGTAGTTTTAATTTTGAAGAATTTTTATCAGCTCTTAATCAAACATAACGGGCCACAGATACATCTATGTAGGAAATAAAACCAAAGTTTGTACTAAGCAGACAGCTGTTAATTTGTTCAGCTTCAAATACTGTTCACGGTTGTTCCAGATGTCTAACATTAAACAAATTAGATGTCTGATTTTAAAAACAACATAAAATCTCCCTTTAAGTGTCCGCCTCACATTGCTAAAGAAAATATCAGCCAACATTTGCACTCCATGCTATATTATCATTATTGATCTGTAAATCACAGACTTATGAATAAGTAAGAACCTGAGGTGCTTTTAATGCAATATCATTATACACTTATCAGTACATTTAATCCTCAGCTTAGTTGCAATACACAGCTCATACAAGTCAAGAGAATTGTGGGTGAAATGTAATTTTTATGTATCTAAGTTAAACCAACTTATAATCATTTTACGATAGGCTAGATTTGTGAAAACTATCTCCTTGGGTTTTAGGCAATTTAACTTTACATGGGCAACTTAATAATTTAACATATTACCCAGCCGCCACATTTACTGAAATAAATACATGATAATTATGTTCTGCTACTCTGGTAAAATCATATACAGGCAGACAGATATATGGACACTGAACAAACAGGCAGATACAGTTATGTGAAAAAGTTTGGGCACCCCTATTAATCTTAAGCTTATTGTTTTATTAAAATTGGTGTTTTTGCAACAGCTATTTCAGTTTGATATATGTAATAACTGTTGGACACAGTAATGTTTCTGCCTTGAAATGAGGTTTATTGTACTAACAGAAAATGTGCAATCTGCATTCAAACAAAATTTGACAGGTGCATAAGTATGGGCACCTCACCAGTAAAGTGACATTAATATTTAGTAGATCCTCCTTTTGCAAAAATAACAGCCTCTAGTCGCTTCCTGTAGCTTTTAATGAGTTCCTGGATCCTGGATGAAGGTATTTTTGACCATTCCTCTTTACAAAACAATTCCAGTTCAGTTAAGTTTGATGGTCGCCGAGCATGGACAGCCCTCTTCAAATGATCCCACAGATGTTCAATGATATTCAGGTCTGGGGACTGGGATGGCCATTCCAGAACCTTGTAATTGTTCCTCTGCATGAATGCCTGAGTAGATTTGGAGCGGTGTTTTGGATCATTGTCTTGCTGAAAAATCCATCCCCTGCGCAACTTCAACTTTATCACTGATTCTTGAACATTATTGTCAAGAATCTGCTGATACTGAGTGGAATCCATGCGTCCCTCAACTTTAACAAGATTCCCGGTGCCGGCATTGTCCACATAGCCCCAAAGCATGATGGAACCTCCACCAAATTTTACTTTGGGTAGCAAGTGTTTTTCTTGGAATGCTGTGTTTTTTTGCCGCCATGCATAACGCCTTTTTGTATGACCAAACAACTCAATCTTGGTTTCATCAGTCCACAGGACCTTCTTCCAAAAAGAAATTGGCTTCCCCAAATGTGCTTTTGCATACCTCAGCCGACTCTGTTTGTGGCGTGCTTGCAGAAACGGCTTCTTTGGCATCACTCTCCCACACAGCTTCTCCTTGTGCAAAGTGCGTTGTATAGTTGACCGATGCACAGTGACACCATCTGCAGCAAGTTGATGCTGCAGCTCTCTGGAGGTGGTCTGAGGATTGTCCTTGACTGATCTCACCATTCTTCTTCTCTGCCTTTCTGATGTTTTTCTTGTCTGCCACTTCTGGCCTTAACAAGAACTGTCCCTGTGTTCTTCCATTTCCTTACTATGTTCCTCACAGTGGAAACTGACAGGTTAAATCTCTGAGACAGCTTTTTGTATCCTTCCCCTGAACAACTATGTTGAATAATCTTTGTTTTCAGATCATTTGACAGTTGTTTTGAGGAGCCCATGATGCCACTCTTCACAGGAGATTCAAACAGGAGAACAACTTGCAAGTGGCCACTTTAAGTAGCTTTTCTCATGATTGCATACACCTGGCTATGAAGTTCAAAGCTCAATGAGGTTACAAAACCAAAAAAAGTGCTTTAGTAAGTCAGTAAAAAGTAGGTAGGAGTATTTAAAACAAGAAAATGATAAGGGTTCCTATACTTATGCACCTGTCAAATTTTGTTTGAATGCAGATTGCACATTTTCTGTTAGTACAATAAACCTCATTTCAAGGCAGAAACATTATTGTGTCCAACAGTTATTACATATATTAAATAGTGTTGAGCGAGCACTAAAATGCTCGGGTGCTCGAAGCTCGGGCCGAGCTCGCCGTGATACTCGGGTGCTCGACCCGAGCAACGAGCCCAATGTTAGTCTATGGAAGACTCGAGCTTTTTTGCGGTGGCACCCCCGGCAGTCTTTTAAAAGCCTAACAAGTGCCCAAAACGATAGTGACAGTGCTCAACTGACATGGGGACAGCATGGGGATCGCCCCAGGAAGCATTTCTGACCCCCAGGTCACTGCTGTCAACAACGTGGTCAGAGGTATTAAGCCACTTTTACGGGCTCACAATAAAACGTTCAAAAACGAAAGTGAAACTTTTTTCCTGTGAAATATGTTAAGGAACATCCTTTCCAGGGAAAAGACTTGTGTATAAGTTAAAATAAATAACCAAAAACAAAAATACTCCTCCACACCTTCGGCTATGTTCACAAGCAGCAATTTTTATGCGTTTTTGCACTTTTGCATTGCTTTCAACTATGACAAATGCATTCACCGGGAAATGTCATTTTAACATTTTACAACCTTATCTGGCCATGTGCTGTGTGACACATGCATAAAGTGCTGAAAAGACATGGGAACAGCATGGGGAAGACCCCTGGAAGCATCTCTGACTCCCAGGTCACTGTCTAAAAGTGTGCCCATCATAAGTGATCCTTGCCGCATCAGAAGATGCAGACTTGCAACTATCCCCATGCAAGTTCTAGTCCCAGGGCAGTGTCCAATTGTACCTCCCCCATTCCTTGCAATGCAAGCGCAAGTATGCAGCCTGCCTCCCACCCACCCCCAGGCTGCAATACTATACTGCTTGCTTGCTTGAACTTGAAATTGGGCCGTTTAGGCATGTGGAGGCGGAATATGGCCACCACGTCATGGCTGTGTTGGCGGCCTGGAATCCATACTCAGTCCCCAGCTGCCCGGCGGCCGGGTGTCCATACTCGGTCCCCAGCCGCTCCGTGGCCGGGTGTCCACACACGGTCCCCAGACGCCTGGGGGCAGCCGGGTGTCCATAAACGGTCCCCAGCCGCCCCTATTTCTCCTTGGAACATCCCCCACACACTTTTCTTAGCCCGGCCTGCTTTAGGCAGCATTGGACGAGCCCACCAGAGAACCAGACTCTTCCGGTGGGCCCTGACTTCTCCATCGGTGGAGTTGAGAGTGCCAAGGTGAGGAGCATGATGATGATGACAGAAGTTAGCATCTGCTATGTTTTCTTTTAATGCAAGTGTAAGTGTGCAGCCTGCCACCCACCCACTCCCAGACTGCAATTCCATACTGCTAGCTTGCACTTGAAATGGGGCCTTTTAGTTTGGAGGAGGCCGAAGCTGGCCACTACCTCATGGCTGCTTCGGCAGTGAGGTATCCATACTCAGTCCCCAGCCGCCCCTATTTGTCCTGGTGTGTCTTATACATAAGATTAAGCGCGTATACCAAAACATTACCTGTGCCCTCCCCAGTGCATTTAGTGGGATGGAGAGCCTATTCCGCTGTAGTGTGTGCATGCCAAACCCCTGTTCATGGTACATGCGAAGATGCCTCCCACCTTGCACCTGTCGTTGCAGACTTGCAGCTATCCCCATTCAAGTCATTGTCCCAGGGCAGTGTTCAATTGTACCTCTCCCATTCCTTGCAATGCAAGCGCAAGTATGCAGCCTGCCACCCACCCACCCCCAGGCTACAATACCATACTGCTTGCTTGCTTGCACTTTAAATTGGGCCTTTTAGGCATGTGGAGGTGGAATCTGACCACCACGCCATGGCTGTGTCGGCGGCCTGGTATCCATACTCAGTCCCCAGCCGCCTGGTGGCCGGGTGTCCCCGCTTGCTCCCCAGCCTCCAGGGGGTGGCCGGGTGTCCATACTCGGTCCCCAGCCACCCCTATTTGTCCTGGTAACCTTTCCCACACTTTTCTTAGCCTGGCCTGCTTTAGGGCAGCATTGGCCGAGCCCACCGGACTATCAGACTCCTCCGGTGGGCCCTGGCTTCTCCATCAGGGGAGTTGAGAGTGCCAAGGTGAGGAGCATGATGAGGATGATAGAAGTTAGCATCTGCTTTGTTTTGTTGTAATGCAAGCGCATGTATGTAGTAGCGGCTAGGCCTGAGGTAGTCAGCGTTTTGGCGCATATCCTACCTCCTCCGAGGATTGCTGGATGTTTTCCTGCTACTATCCAAGTTCTATGACTCCCGTTAAAACAAAGCTTCAGGTGATAAATAATGGATGAGGTAGTGGCAAAGGAGAAAGAGCAGGAGGAACAGGGACCATTCACATCAATATCAGGCCAGTCAACCAGATATGTCTTGTAGGATATGTTTCTGTACCAAAAGGAGCGGTTCGGCTACACAGTTATAGGGCATACAGTGAGTGCAATGCCTACCAAAAATTTCGAGGCACTCCAATGTCCCTTGGAAATGACATGAAGGTCAGAGGGCGTTAACTAAACCTTTTTTTCCATTTATAGCAACTGGGTCTCCTGTGCACTGTTGGCCTAAGCAGTGAATGGAAGGCTTTCCAAAAATTATAAGGAACTACAATGCCCCTTACAAGAGCCATGTGTGGCACCCCAGGGGTCTGGTCACCACAGTAATAGAGATATTACGTCGGAGAGCAAGTGGGAGGTTTCCTGGTCAGGATCCCTTAAACATGCAACATCCTCCTGCCCCAGTCCTGGGAGGGGAGAATTCTGCCCTTATAAACTGGATCTGGGGCGGGGTTGAGTGAGTCAGAGAACAGAGAACTGTCAGAGTCAGAGTGAGAGCAAGGGAAAGTAACAGCAAGGAGCTCTGTAGGAGCTAGGAGCTAAAGACCAGGGGCTGGAAGCTGAGCAGAGCTCGCCCTGGCAGAAGACAATAGGAACCGGACACAGGAGTCCGAGGCTGTGAGAACTTATATATCCAGCAGCAGAAACCAGCCGGCAGGGGATTTCAGGTACTCTGGCCATAGAAGCCCGGAGGCTCAGTCACAAGCAAGGGACCAGCACTGCCGTCGTGGAGCGGAGGCTAACAGAAGGCCCCAAGTCACCAGCCATACGGGTGAGCACTACACGGTACACTCAGGGACTTGGGCTACTTCTACCCGCTTACAGCAAGGTAGCCAGGAAGAGTGCAGACAGACGGGGAGGTCTACAACTCCACCTGGCCAGGGGAACTCCTGCTTGCTCACAGACTGACCAGGCCTCTTATGCTAGCCAGTACTCCCGGGAGGGTCTGCCTTATAATCATCAGTAAAGATCCTGAACTGCACTGCAAAGACTCTGAGTCGTTCCTGCTGCGCTCGTGCACCATCACCCCCATCATCCACACTCACTGCCCTGAGGCTATACTCCTCCCGTGGGGAGTTATCCCATTCTCTGCTGCGCACACAACACCAGCCTCAGTGGTCTGCCTCGCAGCGGTGGTACTCCCTGACCGCAATCCACGGGTGGCGCAGTCGGACAATTAACCTCAAAACCTAAGAAAGACTGCCACTGGTTTGACCAGCCTGAGCCACGGGACCGGGTCACCGCCACGGAGACTACAGACCTCAGAGACCCGGCACCGGGTATCCCACACACGTGTACACACGGCCCAGGGGGCGCGTCACATGCAGTACAGCATATTACAAACATAAGTCCCATTATTGGGGAGTGGGTGTCCCATAGTATTTGCTTATGCCTTGCAAGCAAAAGCTGCCAAAAATTAGGACGGAGCAACTTGCAATGCCCCTTACAAGAGCCATGCAGTACAGCATATTACAAACATAAGTCCCATTATTGGGGAGTGGGTCTCCCATAGTATTTGCTTATGCTTTCCAAGCAAAAGCTGCCAAAAATTAGGACGGAGCAACTTGCAATGCCCCTTACAAGAGCCATGCAGTACAGCATATTACAAACATAAGTCCCATTATTGGGGAGTGGGTGTCCCATGGTATTTGCTTATGCTTTCCAAGCAAAAGCTGCCAAAAATTAGGACGGAGCAACTTGCAATGCCCCTTACAAGAGCCATGCAGTACAGCATATTACAAACATAAGTCCCATTATTGGGGAGTGGGTGTCCCATAGTATTTGCTTATGCCTTGCAAGCAAAAGCTGCCAAAAATAAGGAACTTGCAATGCTGGCACCCTGGTGGTATAGTGGTGGTGGAGGCTGAGGATAAGGAGAAGAAGATAAAACAGCCGAAACGAGGAAGCGTATACCCATGTGTGGGTGTGAAGCGGTGCATGTGAATACACCTCCCGAAATAACACAGTGGATTTGACTTTATGTTACTCTGCTGTCATTTGGTGGTGATGAGAAGTCTGGCCCAATCCAGCCCTTGTTCATTTTGATAAGGGTCAGCTTGTCAGCATTGTCAGTTGACAGACGAGTGTGCTTATCAGTTATAATTTCCCCAGCGGCACTAAAAACACGCTCCGATAACACGCTAGCGGCAGGGCAGGCCAGGACCTCCAAGGCATACAGAGCGAGTTCATTCCAAGTGTCCAGCTTGGATACCCAATAATTAAAAGGCACAGAGGAATCACGGAGGACGCTAGTATGGTCGGCAAGGTACTTCCTCACCATCTTTTGAAACTTTCCACTCCTTGTGAGAGTATCCCGCGCCTCAGGGCCTGTAAGCTGGGCGGGTGTCCAAAAACTGTCCCAGAACGTTGACAGTGTTCCCCTGCCTCTGCTGGATTGGAGTTGCATCTCTCTCGCCTGTACGCCTTGGTTGGGCAACGAACTGTGACCTCTGCCGCTAGCGTGTTCAGAAGGGAATTTTTTTAAGAGTTCTGCAGCAAGGGCCTTCTGGTACTGCCCCATTTTTGTAGACCTCTCCACCTCAGGAATAAGAGAGTGAAAGTTCTCCTTGTAGCGGGGGTCTACAAGTGTCACCAACCAGTAATGACAGTCACCCAACATTTTGACAACGCGAGGGTCACGGTTAAGGCAGCGTAACATAAAGTCAGCCATGCGTGCCAGACTGGTAACAGGCAAGATTTCCGTGTCCTCACCAAGATGACGACTGACCATGCTCTCCTCCTCCTCCTCCTCTTCCTCCTCCCCCCTGTCCTCAGGCCACCCACGCTGAACCGACGGTATGACACTTGTACAGGTACTACCGTCTACAACGCATGATAGCAGCTCCTGTTCTTCCTCCTCCTCCTCCTCCTCCTCTCCCTCATTGTCCCCCAATGCACGTTGGGATGAGATGAGGCTGGGCTGTGTGTAATCGCCCGCTATGGCTTCATGATCCATCTCATCATACTCTGGCTGCAATGCCTCCTCTTTAATTCTCTGCAGAGAGCGTTGCAAAAGACAGACAAGTGGGATGCTGACACTAATGATGGCATCATCGCCACTCACCATCTTGGTGGCCTCCTCAAAGTTTGTCAGGATGGTACATATGTCAGACATCCAGGTCCACTCCTGAGGTCTTATGTGTGGAGTCTGACCTGAATATCGACGGCCTTGTTGCAGCTGGTACTCCACAACTGCTCTCTTCTGCTCACAAATCCTTTGCAACATGTGGAGGGTAGAGTTCCAACATGTGGGGACATCACACACCAGTCGGTGTGCCGGAAGCTGCAAACGCTGCTGCAACACAGCAAGGGCGGCGGAAGCTGTAGCCGACTTGCGAAAATGAGCTGACAGGCGGCATACTTTCACGAGCAGATATGGCAACTAGGGGTACGATTTAAGAAACCGCTGAACCACGAGGTTAAGCACATGAGCCAGGCATGGTACGTGTGTGATCTCACCTCGCCTCAGAGCCGCCAACAGGTTACGGCCATTGTCACACACGACCATGCCGGGATGTAGGTTCAGCGGTCTCAGCCACAGATCTGCCTGCTCTTTCACAGCCATCCACAACTCACAAGCAGTGTGAGGTTTATCACCTAAGCTTATGAGTTTCAGCACAGCCTGTTGCCGCTTGGCGGAGGCAGTACTGCAATGCTTCCAGCTTGTAACTGATGTGGTGATATCTGAGATGGAGGCTGAACATGAGGAGGAGGAGGAGGAGGAGGATGCGCAGGAGCTGTACACTGTGGGGACAACTCTGACTGACATAGGGCCCGCAATCCTCGGTGTGGGGAGGATGTGTTCCGTCCCAAGGTCCGACTGGGTCCCGGCTTCCACTATGTTTGCCCAGTGTGTCGTCAGAGAGATGTACCGTCCCTGGCCACAAGCACTGGTCCACGTGTCCGTTGTCAGGTGGACTCTCCCAGTAACTGCGTTGTTGAGGGCACGGCAGATGCTTTGGGACACGTGCTTGTGTAGTGCGGGGATGGCACACCGGGCAAAATAGTGTCGGCTGGGGACCGAGTACCAAGGGACGGCCACCGCCATAAGATTGCGGAAGGATTCCGTCTCCACCAGCCTAAAAGGCAGCATTTCCAATGCAAGCAGTCGTGAAATGTGCGAATTTAGGACTGTGGCCTGTGGGGCGTTAGCTGCGAATTTCCGCTTTCATTCAAGGGTCTGGGATATGGACAATTGAACGCTGCGGTGGGACGTGGACGTGGACGTTGATGCTGTTTCTTGAGAAACTGCCATAACAAGTGAAGACTGAGAGGAGGGGGCATCTTTACATGCAGTATGGACAGGGGATTGCCTTGCACACACAACAGGGGGTTCTATTGCACGCACAACAGTGGAAGAAGCAGTGGTGACACCCGCTGACACTGGTCGTGGACCCTGGGTTTCACCCCACAAAGTCGGGTGCTTTGCTGCCATGTGCCTGATCATGCTGGTGGTGGTCAGGCTGGTAGTTTTGTCACCCCTGCTGATGCTGGCATGGCAGGTGGAACATATGGCCTTTTTGGGGTTATCAGCAGAGTCTTTAAAAAAATTCCAGACTGTGGAAGACCTACCGCTTGTACTGGCAACGTCCCTCGTGTTGGTGTTACGGGGAACGGTTGCCTGCCTTCTGTCTGCGGCCACCACACTGATTCTTCCTGCCTGTTGGGGTACTCTGCCTCCCTCCCCCTGTGTGCTGCTGGCCTCACTCTGCATGTCCTCCGTCCACGTTGGGTCAGTTACTAGATCATCCACCACCTCCTCCTCTTCCACTTGCGCACCACGATCCTCCTCCTCACTTCCTGGCAATTGTGTCTCGTCATCGTCCACCTCTTGTGACAGATTGCCAACGTCGACTTCCTGTGGCCGTGCCTGTTCAAATATTTGGGCATCGCAACATGGGATCTCCTCTTCCACCACTTCAAGCGTATCAGCCGAGGGGCCCAAATATGGAAATGGACCAGTGAACAGCTCTTCAGAGTCTCCAAGTGTGGGATCACTTGCTGTCTGACGACACTCGGCATGGTGGGAGGAAGGAGCATCAGGGTGAGGAGGAGTATGTGGTCGAGACTCACGGCTACTAAGAGTTGACCGTGTGGAAGACAGACCGGAGGTGGTGGTGCCCAGGTAACTGGAAGTATTATCTGCTATCCAATTAATAACCTGTTCACACTGATCAGTTCTCAATACTGGTGTTGTTCTGTGCTTCCCTAGTAATTCGGTCAAGAAGTGGGAGCGAGAAGATGTGGCTGTTGGTTGTGGCACATTTTCACCTTGGCCACGGCCCCATCCTCTGCACGAACCATCACCAGAACGTCCACTTCCACGTCCTTTGCCACGCGCCTTGCCCATTGTAAATGAAGTAAAATAGCTTACACTTGCACTATCAATGGAAAAAGGGTAATAAAGAGTAGATTAGAACCGTGGAAGAGGAAAACCACAGTTATTGTTTACTGGGGTATACCACACTTTTTTAAATAGAGATATTTGCGGCTGAACAGTGAGCGACACACTCAAACTGCTTTTTTTTTAGATACCAAAGGCCCAAAACTGGATAGTACAACGATTTGACCGGTGGAACTGCGAAACCACACTGGGATGTCGGGCCTACACAAGACTATTTTCAACAGATATATTTTTGTGTCACAACAGTCAGGAGACACTACTGTTTTTCTTTACGGAAAATATACCAAAACCTGAATAATAGAGATTTTTTACCGTGGGATGGCAAAACCACAGTTATTGTTTACTGGGGTATACCACACTTTTTTAAATAGAGATATTTGCGGCTGAACAGTGAGCGACACACTCTAACTGTTTTTTTTTTAGATACAAATGGCCCAAAATGGATAATACACAGGTTTGAACCGTGGAAGTGCAAAACAACACTTCTGTTTCTCTAGCCTACACCAGACTATTTTCAACAGTTATATTTGTGTCTGAAAAATCAGAGACACGCTTTTTTTTTGGGGGGGTGGACACACCAAAAGGTTAATAAGATGGGTATTTGTACAGTGTGAAGGAGGAAAAAAAAGGAGGATTTAGATGAAAAAAAAGGATTTTTCCTGGCCCCCGACACCTGGTGCTAAGTCCAGTAATTTCAGCAACAGGAGCACACAGGACTGTAATGCAGCGTTTGCTGGTATAACCACTGTGTCTCCTATACAGCCTGCCTGCCTGGTATCTGGGATGGATATTAGTCCTGAAAAGGACTGTTTGTTTGTTCTGGCAGCCTTTACAGACCCTACACTAACTATTTCGCAGTTTATATCTCTCCCTAAATCAGCAGCGCTGTCCCTACACTGTCTAATCCGGAGCGACTGTGTCCAAGATGGCGGCGCCCGGTTTTAAATTCTCGAGGTGACGCTGTGCGGCCAGCCAATCACTGTAATGCCCACAACCAACATGGCTGCAGCATTACAGTGACTGGCTGGCAATCCCTGCATGTTCATTGGCTCTGTAAAGAGCGCCAAACATGCAGCGCAGAGACCCGAGCTCCCGCCCGAGTAACCCGGAAATGCTGGGTGCTCGCCGAACATCCCGAGTAGCGTGATGCTCGGGCGAGTACCGAGCAGTATCGAGCATGTTCGCTCAACACTAATATTAAACTGAAATAGCTGTTGCAAAACACCAATTTTTATAAAACATTAAGCTTAAGATTAATAGGGGTGCCCAAACTTTTTCATATAACTGTATGTTGAATAATCTTTGTTTTCAGATCATTTGACAGTTGTTTTGAGGAGCCCATGATGCCACTCTTCAGAGGAGATTCAAACAGGACAACAACTTGCAAGTGGTCACTTTAAGTAGCTTTTCTCATGATTGCATACACCTGGCTATGAAGTTCAAAGCTCAATGAGGTTACAAAACCAAAAAAAGTGCTTTTGTAAGTCAGTAAAAAGTAGGTAGGAGTATTTAAAACAAGAAAATGATAAGGGTTCCCATACTTATGCACCTGTCAAATTTTGTTTGAATGCAGATTGCACATTTTCTGTTAGTACAATAAACCTCATTTCAAGGCAGAAACATTACTGTGTCCAACAGTTATTACATATATCAAACTGAAATAGCTGCTGCAAAAACACCAATTTTTATAAAACATTAAGCTTTAGATTAATAGGGGTGCCCAAACTTTTTCATATAACTGTATATACATAGATAAAAAACTGATGATCAATCATAAATTAAGGGATGTTTTCCACTATTACGTCAATAAATAATAAATGACTAACTTTCTGATGTTTTAATATACTAAATATTGTACTAATGTACTAAATATACCTCAGCCTAACTTAAAATCTCTACACTACTGGTACACTTTCTCATGTAGTTAGCATTAGTGATGAGCGAGCATGCTCGTTACTCGAGATTTACGACCATGCTCGGGTGTTTTCCGGGTATCTTCAGAGTGCTCGGGTGTTATGTTTGAGTCACTCCATGTGCATGATTTGCGACTGTTTGACAGCTTTAATACATGTGAGAAATGCCTGTTTCTTAGGCATTCCTCACATATATTAAAGCTGTCAAATAGTTGCAAATCATGAGTACGGAGTGACTAAAACATAACAGCCGAGCACGCTGAAGGTACTCGGCGAGCACTCGAGCATGCTCGCCGAAAGGGTTAATAGAACATACTCAGTCATCACTAGTTACTGTAGCATGTCTGAAAAAATCTGACTGGCTGAGCATGGCCTCTGAAAAGAAAGATCTTTTTAGGATTCATGTATTTAAGTGTCATGAAAGTAGTAGCATGCTCACCGCTTGTCATAATAGGAGGTTCAATCTGTATATATAGAGCTTTACCAGAATTGTAGTCTGCAGGAGACAAGCACACTAGATGCACAGGTGTGCACTGAAAACCTCCCTTTCAAAGGAATCTGCCACACTCCAATTCTGGTGAAGCTCTATATATACAGATTGAACCTCCTATTACCATACAGGAATCTGCTGTACACCCATCCCTGTCAGGTACTCCACCTGTCTTTTTGACTTACTATTCATACATATACAGAGCGACTATGTGAACAAGGCCCGGGAGTGGGTCGAAATGTTAAAAAGTCATCTATCACATATATCTACCTTGTCCGCCACTTGCACTTGTTTTGAGCAATAATTAAAAATATTTGCAAGTAAACCTCTTAAGTGTGCGGTGAAAATTTCTCTACATGTGATCCAGAAGTTTGCCACTCCCTTCCACCTGCACCTTGACTACTAGCTGTGTGCACGCCATTTCCTCTCTTTTAACTGGAAAAGATGGTGACTGATAAGTATGTTACTACTATTACCTTCATGACATTTACAGATATGATCCCTAACAAAGGTAAAGATATAAAAAAATCACTGGAATGGTACTTTTAAGGAACCAAAAATCCTTTAATTCTTTGAATGGATTTATATAATTTAAGGGTTATTTCTAGAATCTACATAAGGACCACATAGTGGTAGTAATTTTTTTCAGGTGTCACTCATGCCTTATGCTTCAAAAATCTCCCTCTCAAAGACATTTAGATCTATAAGTAAGAGAACTCACAATGCTTTCAGTTGATCACTTTCCAAATTCACCTCCAAACCATCACGAGTGTTTCTCCAAACTCCAGAGGTTGCAGTACATTTCTTCCCATGTATTACAACACATGCATCCAGTCTATGGTCACATTTACAAATTAATCCTTTTAAATACTAACTGTAGTGCTCTATAACAGTACAGCATTTGCAGCCACAAAAAGTGTCTGCTAGAGAGTGTTCCACATATGCAACAAATGGCACAAAGTACCTCCATATTTACAGTGTCAGCCAGAGAGTTCCTTCATATATATGTAGCACCCTGAGGATTCGGCTGCTACAGGAGTATTGCACCTCAACCCAGAGGTGTGATATTCCACTCCCGGGTAAGGATGGAGTGTGGAACTGAGCTCAGATAGACTGCATGCACTACATACATCCCATTCCAGAGGAGCAGGCCGACGGCACTCCCACTTAGAAATGTGCAGGTGCGACCGAGCCTGTTCCTGGCTGGAGTGGGAGGGGGGAGGAACATCCCATGTAGTGTAGGGGCAGATAGGGGGAGCAGTCTGGGTAGTGGTAGGAGCTCATTGGGTGCTGGTCACCTGAGCTCACACATAGAGGGATATATAAGGAGGGCACCAACTAGGATCAGGGTCAGACGCAGAGAGTAAGTCAGATGCAGAGGACAAGCCTGCAGAAAGAGAGAGAAAGAAACAACAGCCCTGGAGAGAGAGTGGAGTGAAGAAAGACCCAGAGGGGGGACAAAGAAGGGACCCAAGAACCCAAATAAGAACACCGGGTGAGGAGTCAGCAGAAGGGTACCGGAACCCAAGCTGGTGGGGGCAAAGACATTCCCCAGCCAGAGACCGGAGACCGTGGGCAGTGTCTGTCACGGTCACCCACTACATTCACCCTGAAGGCACACCACAGGAAGGGTCAGGGAACCTAAGGCCAAAGGTTGCCCAACAGAAGGCCCGAGGGAGCTGGACTTAGGTGAATCACTGGTGGGGACGGCTGAAGTAAGGACAGAGGGAGAGCTCAGGGCCACGCTCCGGACTTGTTTGGGGGTTGACCGGATCCAGGACCTGGTGGACGCAGCACGGCTCGGGAGGTCACTTGGAGCTAGAGTGACCAGGAACATCTGCAGTAAGTAAAGACCCTTAACTGCACTACCCGAGTCTGTCATCATTACCGGCTGCACCGCACCACCACAACCCCCATCCTCTGCGCCTGTCCCCTCTGAGGCTATACCCCTCCCGTTGGGGGTTATCCCACCAAGCTGCGCATCCACCATCAGCCTCAGCGGACCCTGCTGCAGCGGCGGCCACAGTGACCGCATCACAACGGGTGGCGTAGTCGACACAACGAACTTTAATAACATCAGTAAAGACTGCCACATAACCCTGAGCTTGACGCCCTGGGCACGGGACCGGGTCACAGCCGCTCGGAGACTACAACCCCCCATCTGATCCGGTGCCGGGTATTCCCCTCAAAAAGGAATATGTCCCAGGGGGCGCGTCAACTTTGGCGTAGTCGGCAGGATTACGTGCCCGCAACACCCGGGTACTGCGTGCCTGAAGAAAAGTGCAAGTTTACCTCAGAAAGAAGTCTCCCGCCGGTTCCGGAGGGTCCACGCCATCGGACTCCATCACCAGTCGTTTCCCGCCGATTGTCCGCCATTTCCAGCTTGTTCCCGCCATCTGCAGAGTTTCCCGCCACTGGGCGACGCTTCCCGCCAAAACCGCAGATTTCCCGCCTTGGAAGAGCAGCGGACGCCATTATGGGCGTGCCAAAGGAGGGTGAGAGGCCACATCCCATCGTGGGCCGGGACAGAAAATGGCGCCAAAAGTGGAAACCGCCCCCACCAACGGAGACTGTGATGCTGGAGGTGTCTGTCAGCGTAAAAGAACTCCCCCTGGAGCTGACAGTCACCGAGTTGCCCCGGGACCGCCCTCGAAGTGGGAGGAGACGAAAGAGAAAAGAAAAGATGGGTGTCGCTTGGAGGAGTCTAGAACGAGCGCACCCGGAGGCGAGGTGTCCAGAGCAAGAGCACCCGGAGTCGAGGAGAGAAAGAGTAGACCCGGGAATGGAGAGGCAGCAGAGCAGCACCGGCCCGCTGGCCAGGAGCCTGCAGAAGGAAGAAGGAGGAGAGCAGAGCAGCACCGGCCCGCTGGCCAGGAGCCTGCCGGAAGCAGAGCAGAGCAGCACCGACCCGATGGTCAGGAGCCTGCTGGAGTCAACAACCCCGCTAGGCTTAGCGGAGATCCTGGCGCAGCTTCCCCGAGATCGGGAGTGCGCGCGGAGTGCCCTGGAGGGCCTCGCGGGAAGGATGGCCCGAGTGCAGAGGGAGATCCTGGCGGAGTGGGGCCGGGAGATGGCCCAGCAAGCTGGAATCCGTTCACGGAACCCGCTCCCTTGGAAGAAGACACCGACTACCTCTGCGGATGACGCGGGAGGACCCAAGGCCGGAAACGGCGCAGAAGAGGGAGCGAGACGTATGGCAGCAGGTAAGGGGGACGCCTATACCCCATACCGGAAGACCACCCACCTGCCCCAGCTCCCCGTCGCAGAGCCCGAAAGTCCCCCTGCCGTACCCGAGACCGCCATAACACCGCCACCGACTAGGCCCCGACCGGAAGCCGCCGTCGCGACCCCAGTGACGTCACGCGTCGTGACCCGGAGCGTGGCGAAGGAAGGGAAGCCTCCGGCCTGGTCGCAGGGCCTAGCGTTTCCGGGCGCCGCATCCCCAGCAGAGCCATCTACCTCCGCGGAGCCTCCGGCCTGGTCGCAAGGCCAGGTGGCCCAGGGTGCCGCCGTGTTAACAGTTCCATTTACCTTCCAGATGCCCCAGGCCTGGCCGCAAGGCCTGGGCAACCTGGGCGCCCCCACCATCGCGCCCGCACCCGTAACATCAAGGGTGCCAAGTCTGGGAGAGGACCCCTTCAGCCAGCTAGCGTGGCCGGACGGGCGGCCCTTCATCTGGCCCAAAGAATTCTTGGAACTGGAGCGACAAAAGAAGTTAGGTCCCCTGTGTGAGCCCCTGATCCCGGCTCCAAAGCCCGTGACTCGGGTCTCGCCTCCACTAGAAGAAGCCCAATTCGTGTGGGACCCCACGGGAGAAGATTTGATGGGGTTCACCGGAGAGACTCGGGCAGCTGCAGCAGAGCGTACCGAGTGTTGCCGTCAACAGCTGGCAGAGTTCAAGAGAGAGCGGGAGGAGAGGCGGGCCAGAGAGCAATGGGCCCGGACCCGCAGCGCGGAGCAAAAGAGTCGGACCAGAAGGGACCCCTATGCAGCAGATCGTCCCCGTACCATCGGGACGGTAATAAAGTTTAATGCGCAGCATGGGTGGGGCTTCATAAAGGACCGGAACACCATGGGTGACGTCTTCGTTACCCGACGGGATGTCGAGTCTCACCTGCCAGAGGGTCACAAAGGCCGTGACCTCTACGTCGGTGACGAGGTAACGTTCACCCGGCACAAGTGTGCCAAGGGACCTTACGCCCTCCACGTGCATCGCCTGACAGAGGAGGAGTTGCGGTGTAGGGAGGAGGAGCCAGAAGACCCGGACGGGTTCAAGGCTAGAAGGTACTATGACTGAAATAGTACAAAGGAGATGTAAATAGTTACCCGTCGGGGTACCCAAGTAACCGTGGCTGCTTTAAAGTTTAGTCCCCGTTGGGACCAGTGAACAGTTTAACCCGTGTGTCCCCTACCCAAACCAGGCTGAGGACTGTGAGCAGCCATCCCATTCCCTTTACTTGGCCGGGGACTGAGAACGGCCAAAACTTCCCTGTACATAGTTGCGCTTCCTAAGGCGCCCCCTACTGGTTTTATGAGAAACTGCTTATCAAAAGACTGTCGCACTTTACCTGGTCACGAGTTGCACGGTGACCAGAGGAGGAAGAAAGAAAGAGACGACGAGAATGTTATAATGATGTCTATATGAAAAAGTTATATATATATAATATTTTATATGTTTTATATGTTTATAAAAATTTGTATGTTTTGGTGTTTTTGTCTTTGCAGCCCGAGGACGTGCTGTGGTTTACCGGGGGGGAATGTAGCACCCTGAGGATTCGGCTGCTACAGGAGTATTGCACCTCAACCCAGAGGTGTGATATTCCACTCCCGGGTAAGGATGGAGTGTGGAACTGAGCTCAGATAGACTGCATGCACTACATACATCCCATTCCAGAGGAGCAGGCCGACGGCACTCCCACTTAGAAATGTGCAGGTGCGACCGAGCCTGTTCCTGGCTGGAGTGGGAGGGGGGAGGAACATCCCATGTAGTGTAGGGGCAGATAGGGGGAGCAGTCTGGGTAGTGGTAGGAGCTCATTGGGTGCTGGTCACCTGAGCTCACACATAGAGGGATATATAAGGAGGGCACCAACTAGGATCAGGGTCAGACGCAGAGAGTAAGTCAGATGCAGAGGACAAGCCTGCAGAAAGAGAGAGAAAGAAACAACAGCCCTGGAGAGAGAGTGGAGTGAAGAAAGACCCAGAGGGGGGACAAAGAAGGGACCCAAGAACCCAAATAAGAACACCGGGTGAGGAGTCAGCAGAAGGGTACAGGAACCCAAGCTGGTGGGGGCAAAGACATTCCCCAGCCAGAGACCGGAGACCGTGGGCAGTGTCTGTCACGGTCACCCACTACATTCACCCTGAAGGCACACCACAGGAAGGGTCAGGGAACCTAAGGCCAAAGGTTGCCCAACAGAAGGCCCGAGGGAGCTGGACTTAGGTGAATCACTGGTGGGGACGGCTGAAGTAAGGACAGAGGGAGAGCTCAGGGCCACGCTCCGGACTTGTTTGGGGGTTGACCGGATCCAGGACCTGGTGGACGCAGCACGGCTCGGGAGGTCACTTGGAGCTAGAGTGACCAGGAACATCTGCAGTAAGTAAAGACCCTTAACTGCACTACCCGAGTCTGTCATCATTACCGGCTGCACCGCACCACCACAACCCCCATCCTCTGCGCCTGTCCCCTCTGAGGCTATACCCCTCCCGTTGGGGGTTATCCCACCAAGCTGCGCATCCACCATCAGCCTCAGCGGACCCTGCTGCAGCGGCGGCCACAGTGACCGCATCACAACGGGTGGCGTAGTCGACACAACGAACTTTAATAACATCAGTAAAGACTGCCACATAACCCTGAGCTTGACGCCCTGGGCACGGGACCGGGTCACAGCCGCTCGGAGACTACAACCCCCCATCTGATCCGGTGCCGGGTATTCCCCTCAAAAAGGAATATGTCCCAGGGGGCGCGTCATATACAGAGGATCACCCCTTGTTCTGGCCAGAACATGATCCTATAAACAGCATCAGCATGTGGTTTCCCCCAAATATAAAGTGTATGCTCTCTAATGCTCTATTACACAATGCCAAAAAGGCTGTACCCCACAAAATAACCTTTGACTGTGTACCCTTAGACAATTCCAGCTTTCACTAGCTGGTTTATTACTAGAACAGTAACAGCCTGCTAGTGCAAGAGGGTAGAGTGGGTTATGGACTTGTGGAAGAAGTAGGTTATTTTGGGGGTATTGTGACAAGATTTGTTTTAAGCTCATTGTAGTTAGCATGTTTCACATAAAACAGTTAAACAATCTGAACAAATACAGTTATAGAAAGACACTCCATTTGAGAGTCTTGCTACTTGAGTTATAGGTTTATTTGATTCTATTAAGCATACTTTCCATTGTTGTTTAGCTGTACATAATTTTCTGAAATACAATACATAGACATGTAAATAATTTTATTCTGTATTTTAGGGTATAAAGAAGTAAAGGTGATTTACAGTAGAAACTTATATTGAATATATAATATAATCACTGGAAAAACATTTTGGCAAGATCCAGAGTTGGGCCTAAAAGCACTCTTCCCATCTGGGATATTTATACTACGTCCTTAAGAAATGCCATAAATGCTTGATAGATGAGGTTCTGTAGAACAGCTGCTGTCAGTGAAGAGGTGAATGTATGGTTCTCTCCATTCGCTTGAGTTCCAAAAATTGTCATTTATAGTTTATCCCGTGGATATGCCTTTACCAGTTGCTGACTGCCCATAGACATAAACATCCAGGGAGTCCACATCGATCATTGAAAAGACGTTTTAAAACGTCCTGCGGAATTTCCTTCTCTACTCTCCACTTCCATCAGATCTGTGACCCTGCTATTTTTAGATAGTGGTTCTATTCAACAACTCATCAGCATGATTTCAAGCATTTAGTAGAATGTAGCAGCCAGTGTCACAGTGATAATGCCAAAAAATTTAATTTTAACAGCAGAACATGTACTTTAAAGTGTTGGTTTATTTGGATTTTAGACGTAAAACAGTAGAACAACCTGTAAAAGTCACACGTTATAAATAAATTCACAAATAGCAAAAATTTGTGGCAAAACCATAGAAAAATGGGAAGTCTGGGTACAAAATGAAATTCCTTATCTCTGAATTCATGTATAAGCAATGACAGAGAGAAGAGATGGAGGTGACGCGCAGCATAATATGATAAAGAGAAGAGATTGAGATGAAAGTGGTATAGATGGAGAAAGAGAGATGACAGATTGCATAGTGAAAAAGAGAGAATGAATTTTCAACAGCAAAGAGAGGGCGATCAGAGAAGAGTGAGAAGGATAGGAAGAAATGAGAGATAAAGAAGAGATGGAGCTAACAGACATTAGCATACTGAGAGGAAAAAGAGACAGAGAAGGAGAGCAGTATCCTGAGACAGAAGGGATGGAGATGTCAGCAGAGAGCATGAGCTAAGAATCACATAGTGACAGAGTCAAAAAGAGACAGCACTAACTGCAGTATAGTTAAAGAGAGAGGAAAGATGGCAGTGACAGAAACATAGTGAAAGAGAATAGATGGAGCTGACAGCTTCATAATCCTGCATCGACTTCCTGTAATACTGTTCTACATATTTTGAAAAGTTGTCAGGTTCAATTATGAAGTGAGACATTTCTCAATGATTTTGACCTCCTGAAGTCAACCAAAATTTTGGGTTGGCTCTTGTTTCTATAATATCTTATCTTTTTTTTTTTTCATTTATATAATGCCAACATATTCTGCAGCACTTTACAATGCAGACAATTTTTTACAGACATTATTGGCCCTGTCCCCATTGGGGATTACATTCCCTATCAGTATGTCTTTGGAGTGTAGGAGGAAACTGGAGAACCTGGAGGAAACCTACGCAAACATGGGGAGAACATGCAAACTCCTTGCAGATGTTGTCCTTGAACCCAGGACCCCAGCACTGCAAGGCTGCAGTGCTAACCACTGAGCCACCGTGCTGCCCCTACAATATCAAAGAGTTTGCCTTTTACTGCTATATATAATTAATGCATAAAAGTTTCAGTACTTTGAAATATTAATTGTTTTGCAAATATAAAGATGCATAATATTTTGTTATGCCAATTTTCTTATACTTATTTATAGGAAATTTAGCAACAATTCAAATAACTAAAACATGTCTAAACAATATTGCGAAATTTCACTTTAAAATTTGGTCCTCATTCAGTGACAACCCTTTTTGCTTGTCCCTTGTACTCCTGCATCGGATCATCTCTTACAATTGTCCAATAGTAATTTGCAAGCATTGATGGATTCCATTTTCCTTGATATCTTTTCGTCATAGCTTCAAAATCTTGATGAAATCTCTCACCATGCTCGTCGCTTACTGCTTTGCAGCTTGGTGGAAAAAGGTCTAGTTGCGAATGTAAGAAATTAATCTTTAAGGACATGTTACAACCAAAATCCTTATATGTTTTGAAAAGATTTTCCACTAGTTATCTGCTTTTGAGTTTCCCAAAAAATTAGTTACCACTAATGCGAATGCTACCCAGACAGCCTTTTCCTTGCCCTGCAACAAACAGAGAGACTCCTCATCTTGAAGAATTTTATGAATCTGAGGCCCAATAAAGACTCCTTCCTTTATCTTTGCTTCACTCAACCTTCAAAATTTATCAGTGAGATTCTGGAATTTTGATATTTAGTACTTTTGTTATCGGACAGAAACAATATTATTAAAATAACACAGACCATTTATGTCCCAAGTGGGCAACTCCCTGAGAACTTGTTCAGGAGTCATGACTCTGCTCGAGGAGGCCTGGGAATTTAGCGCTCGCAGTGGTGATAAGAAGATGCAATGAGAACTGGACTGGTGACAGTGAGGAAAAGAAGGGCCAGGCAGGTGAGCAGTAATTTGAGCGCAAGTATTTTTTTTCTTCTTCACAGAGTACGTTTATTTTTCTCTGTGGTCTGGTGAGACATTAAATTAGCAAAGGATAACTTTTCTGAGAATTGAATTTTCCAGGAAAATCTGCGCTAGTAGGCAAATTCGAAATTTGCCTAATCCGCTCATTTCTGCTATTTACTTCTCAAAATGTGAAAGAATTTGGCAGAAATTTATTATTATTTATTATATGTTTTGCACAAGTTTAATGCTTCTTGGACAATTTTTAAAAAGTATCTCTAAAGTTTTCAGGCTAATGAAGAAGTTGTACAATGCACCAAATTTGTTAACCATCAAAATACATCAAGTATGCAAAGCACACCTGTAGGCCCTAACAAAAAAAACTGTGAATTTCAGCTAGCAAGTTGATTTCTGTTTCTTTGATATTTCTTTTCATACTATAGAATCATAGAATGGTAGAGTTGGAGGGGACCTCCTGGGTCATCTGGTCCAACCCCCTGCTCAAAGCAGGATTCACTAAATCATCTTAGACAGATGTCTGTCCAGCCTCTGTTTGAAGACGTCCATTGAAGGGGAACTCACCACCTCTCGTGGCAGCCTGTTCCACTCATTGATCACCCTAACTGTCAAAAAGTTTTTTCTAATATCTAATCTGTGTCTCCTCCCATTCAGTTTCATCCCATTGCTTCTAGTCTTTCCTTGTGCAAATGAGAATAAAGTTGATCCTTCTACAATGTGACAGCCCTTGAGATATTTGTAGACAGCTATTAAGTCTCCTCTCAGTCTTCTTTTTTTGCAAGCTAAACATTCCCAAATCCTGTAACCGTTCCTCATAGGACATGGTTTGCAGACCGGTCACCATTCTGGTCGCTCTTCTCTGAACTTGCTCCTGTTTGTCGATGTCTTTTTTAAAATGTGGTGCCCAAAACTGGACGCAGTATTCCAGATGAGGTCTGACCAAAGAGGAGTAAACTCCGATAATGACTTCACGTGATCTAGGCTGTATGCTTCTGTTAATACATCCCAGAATTGTATATGCCTTTTTTGCTGCTGCATCACACTGTTGACTCATGTTCAGTCTATGATCTATTAGTATACCTAAGTCTTTTTCACATGTACTGTTGCTTAGCTCTGTTCCTCCCATTTTGTATATGCTTTTTTCATTTTTATTGCCCAGATGTAGTACTTTGCATTTTTCCCTGTTAAAAAACATTCTGTTAGTTACTGCCCACTGCTCCAGTTTATTTAGGTCTTTTTGAATCCTCTCTCTCTCTTCTCTAGTATTAGCTATCCCTCCTAGCTTTGTGTCATCAGCAAATTTAATCAGTTTACCCTCAATTCCTTCATCTAAATCGTTGATAAAAATGTTGAACAATACAGGTCCCAGGACAGAGCCCTGTGGTACCCCACTTGAGACATTCATCCAACTGGATGTGAAGCCATTTACAACCACCCTTTGAGTCCGATCACTAAGCCAGTTATGAATCCACCTAACAGTTGCCTTGTCCATTCTATACTTGGTAATTTTTTCAATAAGGATGGTGTGAGATACTTTGTCAAATGCTTTGCTGAAGTCAAGATATACTATATCTACAGCATTTCCCTGATCCACCCAGTCAGTGATTCTGTCATAGAAGGAAATTAAGTTAGTCTGACATGACTTGTTAGTTACAAACCCATGCTGACTCGGGTTAATCACTTCATTATTATCCAGGTACTTACATACATGTTGTTTAATAATTTGTTCAAAGATCTTTCCTGGTATAGAAGTCAGACTCACCGGCCTATAGTTCCCTGGGTCCACCTTCTTCCCCTTTTTGAAGATAGGAGCAACATTTGCTCTTCTCCAGTCTTCTGGGACTTTTCCTGTTCTCCAAGAATTTTCAAAGATTATGGAGAGTGGTTCTAAAATTTCTTCTACGATCTCCTTCAGTACTCTGGGGTGTACTTCATCTGGACCTGGAGACTTGAACTCATTTATGTTAGCTAAATATTCCCTCACAATCTCTCTGTTTACAGATAACTTGGATTCTTCTATTCCTTTAATAGGACAGTGAAGATCAGTTGATGTTACATTTTCTTTCTGAGAGAAAACAGATGCAAAATAGGAATTAAAAAGTTCTGCCTTCTCAACATCCTTTCTTATCATTTCACCATTTTCATCCTGTAAAAATCCTATAGCATCTTTGACTTTTCTTTTACTTTTGACATACCCCCAAAATCCTTTTTTATTGCTTTTGACATCTCTTGCAAGCTTTAATTCATTGTCAGCTTTAGCTAACCTGATACGTGCCCTGCAGGATCTGCAGACTGCATTATAATCTTCTTTAGATATGCCTCCCTCTTTCCATTTGATAAACATTTCTTTCTTTCTTTTTAGTATGTGTTTAAGTTCTGTGCTCATCCATCCTGGTTTCCTTAAATGCTTCCCATTCTTCCTACTTATCGGGATTGTTAACGATTGTGCTTTGAGAATCTGATTTTTAAAAATTTCCCATCCTTCCTGTACATTTTTGTCCTTAAGGACATCCAGCCATTGGATCCCTCCTATTCTCTTTCTGATCATATGTGTACTTGACAGTACATGGTTTGGGTTAAACATGCATGAATTGTTAACTTTACATGATATGCAGGACCACATGTCAGGGTGAACCAGGCATGAGGAAGCCTGTGACGATCTGAATAACTTTGTACTATACTCGACAAGTCAAGGATGCAGTAGACAAAGGACCTCCCTGACTTACTGCCACTCAAGAGCCACAAACACCTCGAATCCAGCCCTACTGTTTGAGGAAGAATTAAAAAGCCAGGAATATGTTGGAATTAGTTTGAGAATTACAAGAAAATATTTCCGCATTGGAAAATGGCTAGTGCATAAAAAGCACATTAACATTATTGACACTTTCCAATATAATATATATCTCTTCCTCTACTCTTCCCAAACATGTGCATCACCAGGCTCACAGAGTGCTGCGTCTGTGAAATAACTTTATCCACTTAGTTGTTCAATTTGATTCAAGGATTTTGTGATTAAGTATTCAGCCTTATGAATAAATAAGAAGCAGCAGCACTATAATTGGGATATCATTACTATCTTAGCAGCACATTTAATCCTCAGCTTGGCTGCACCGCACAACCTTCCCCTTATATCTTCCACCCTCTTCACCCTCCCTCTGTCTGCACTGGCAGAAGAATAAGGGAATGTCATTGCAAGCTTCACAAGTTAGCATTAAAATGAATACTTTTTAATTTCTTCGGATGAGATGGGCTAGGAGCTCTGGGACAATGCTGATGGATGATGTTTTAATGCAGCCGAAATGTTATTTTTACTGAACCAGGGAAAACTATAAATTGTGCTTCATTGCCACTGATGGCTCTATGCATAAGACTGGTGGCGTTCACTGCCCATGAATAATCACCTCCGTGTGGCAGATGTTGCTTTGCGGGAAAGCAATTCTTATGCCGAAAGAATTGTGGAAAGATTAATTGTCTACAGCTGTTTCATGGCTCACAGCAATCTTGATACATTTATGATAAGTTTAAGAGCTCATGAGAGGCAGCTCCTATTCCCTATAGTAAAAGAGAAGGGGGGTGGAAAGGAGGCTTTATTTTGACACCTGGATTCATAGAATGTGTCATCTCCATTACAGCCTGGGCAGACAGCTACTTTTGGCAGCTGAACACCATTGTAAGACTTACTGCAGGAATTATAGGTGTGCTCGCAAAGAAAGGAAGGTTGAGAGGAATTATTCAAATTTGTGCAAATGGATGGCATCCATTTTTTTTCTGCGTCTGCCAAGTGGAAATTGAGCATGACCTACACTGACCTCTCTCTATTAAGTGTTGCAAATTGCAGTAAATGCACACTTCTGAGTGCCCTAATGAGACGAAGCTCGCCCAATGCCTTATTAATAAGGGAAGTTTAACCTTGTCGGTCAGCCCTTCATACGATATTGAAAAAAATAAGCAAAAAGAAGAGCTGACCTGTTGTAAATTCTTGACAAAACCTTTTATTTAGTCCACATGGACTTCATGCAATGCTGTTCCAAAACCTTATTATCTGCCACAAAGGAGAGGTAGAAGTATTTGCTGTCAAAAATTAGCCCCTGACCAAGTCAGGTTGCAGAGTCTCAGAAGCACTAAGCTCACGTTAATAAAGGAGAAGTTTTATTCTTTCTCTCACAGGTGGAAAGTGGCAATGCGGATGAGAATTGCCAAACTTTCTTTAGTCTTTAGTGAATCAAGAAGCATACAGTTTAGAGACTGAATAATGGCCACCCAGAAGCTAAAGGCAGAAGAATGGAATTTGGTTGCACACAACTGTGCGTTTCTTAGAGACCTTGAAAATAATCACTCAAATGTAGCATTACTATTGTAAGTAGTTCCTGAGAGCATAAGGGTCAGGTGGACAGAATGCTAACATACTGATACAGCAGAAATGAGATTGAAATGTTGACCAATATGCCATGAAATACCATGTGTTATTCGCTAAACCTGGATTATTTTCGGCTCTTTTCACATAATTCCATTTTTCTTGTTTTTATACTGCAAGAATCATCATATGCCTAACACCATTGTAAATCGTAGCTTTCATAATCTAAAGAGGACTTTAAGGTTTCTATCACAGTGTCCATCATTTTACAAGTCAGTATTCAGGCAATGACCATGACAGTTTCACCTTAATGTACTGTATATTCCCCCCAAAAGGACTATTTAAATATACTAAGAAGTGAATACATGGTTCTGTAAAATACATATGCTTTTTTCCCAGTTATGATTAGTTATAGGGTTCAAAAATTGAAACAATATTTTGCTAATAAAAAAATGTGCTAAGATATTTCTCCCTTAACCTTTTCACGACATATGAAGTACTCTTATGTAATATGTTGGGTCCCCATCTTTGATGCAAGCTCAGAAACCAAACTTCCATCATTGACGGAAGATAATGGCCGTGTTACATCATTTGCATCTAATAGCAACAACCGCTGCTGTTAGCCACTTAAATGCTGCACTCAATCTCTGACAGCGGCATTTAAAGCACACAGACCAGGCGATACCCTCATTGCTCCCTCCTCCCACACTGGAACCCAATCGCAGGGTGTCAATGGGTTGCTATGATAGTCAGGGATCTGCTGAAGACTCCTGTGCTTGTCATGACAGTGCTGCTATGAAAACCCGACTGGTGTTCATATGAGACTGTGATTCTTAATAAAAGAATATAGTATGGAAAGATTTAGTATATAGTATAACAAGACTTACAAGTAGTATATCCAGTATAAGCAATCAGATGATCGCAGGTTCAAGTCCACAAAGAGACAAACAATGTAACAACTAAAAAAAGGTTTTAAAATATATAAAGAATAGAGATGAGTGTTGTTCTACTCGAACTGTTCGCCAATCTCAAATTTGAGCTGTTTTGGGCGGTGTTCGAGCCGTTCGGCGAACACGAACGATTTGAGAAAAATTCGGCTGTTCGAGGTTATGTTCGATAACTGTTCGTGCACCAAAATCATAACTGGATTTTTTCTCAGTAATGATGAAAATTAATGTTAATACGCAGTTTGAGTGTACAGCGGGGCAGGGGATGGATCTCTGCAGGAATAATGAAGAACTCCATTTTTTTTTCTCTTTCCCGCATTTGCAGTGGGGAGGTGCAATCTGTCAGCCTATCAGCAGCGCACACACGGAGCGAAGTGCTTTTTTTCACACAAGCAAGGGCATGTGTCATTGGCAGTATATGTCACATGTCCTTGCCCTATAAGACCCAGCCATTTTCCCTGTCGCCACCATTTTCTCACTGCTGCAGCTGCGTGTTAGACGGCACCGCTGTTGCTGTGTGCGCTATACCTTGTTAATTTCAAGCCAATTTTCGCACAAATCTACAGATAGCTTGGGAGTAGGGAATAGTTGTGATTGCAGTCCTTTTAAGGACTAGGTTACAGCATTTCCTACGACTTTTATCAGGCAGGTCTGTGCTCTTAAATAGATAGATTGTGGGAGTAAAGACTAATTGTAATTGCAGTCCTTTTCAGGACTAGGTTACATCAGTTCCTATCAGTTTTTGCCAGGCAGGTCTGTGCCAGTGCTGTGCAAGTTTTTTTCACAGCATTTGGCTGAATCTAGCAAAGCTAATACTTTTTGGCCTATTGCAGAGTGTGTTAGTCAGTGGAGTAGCCTATCTGTGTTGCAAGACATACCACCTGTGTATAGAATACCATTTTTTTTACTGCACTTAGTGAAGTAAAATCTTTTGGGCATAGCATCATTCTATTAGTCCATCTATACTGACCTCCATCAGGTTGCAAATTGAATATAATTTTTTTCTGCATCTAGCTCTGAAAAAATATTTGGGCTTCTAGCAGTGTGTGGGACTTGTTCTATTAGTCCATCTATACTGACCTCCATCAGGTTGCAAACTGAATATAATTTTTTTCTGCATCTAGCTCTGAAAAAATATTTGGCCTTCTAGCAGTGTGTGGGACTTGTTCTATTAGTCCATATATACTGACCTCCATCACGTTGCAAATTCAAAATATTTTTTTGTCTGCATCTAGCTCTGAAAAAATATTTGGCCTTCTAGCAGTGTGTGGGACTTTCTCTATTAGTCCATCTATACTGACCTCCATCAGGCTGCAAATTAAAAATAATTTTTATCTGCATCTACCTCTGAAAAAATATTTGGCCTTCTAGCTGTGTGTGGGACTTGTTCTATTAGTCCATCTATACTGACCTCCATCAGGTTGCAAACTGAATATAATTTTTTTCTGCATCTAGCTCTGAAAAAATATTTGGCCTTCTAGCAGTGTGTGGGACTTTCTCTATTAGTCCATCTATACTGACCTCCATCAGGTTGCAAATTAAAAATAATTTATATCTGCATCTAGCTCTGAAAAAATATTTGGCCTTCTAGCAGTGTGTGGGACTTTCTCTATTAGTCCATCTATACTGACCTCCATCAGGTTGCAAATTAAAAATAATTTTTTGTCTGCATCTAGCTCTGAAAAAATATTTGGCCTTCTAGCAGTGTGTGGGACTTTCTCTATTAGTCCATCTATACTGACCTCCATCAGGCTGCAAATTAAAAATAATTTTTATCTGCATCTACCTCTGAAAAAATATTTGGCCTTCTAGCAGTGTGTGGGACTTGTTCTATTAGTCCATCTATACTGACCTCCATCAGGTTGCAAACTGAATATCATTTTTTTCTGCATCTACTTCTGAAAAAATGTTTGGGCTTCTAGCAGTGTGTGGGACTTGGTCTATTAGTCCATCTATACTGATCTCCATCAGGTTGCAAATTAAAAATAATTTTTATCTGCATCTAGCTCTGAAAAAATATTTGGGCTTCTAGCTGTGTGTGGGAATTGTTCTATTAGTCCATCTATACTGACCTCCATCAGGTTGCAAACTGAATATCATTTTTTTTTGCATCTAGCTCTGAAAAAATATTTGGCCTTCTAGCAGTGTGTGGGACTTTCTCTATTAGTCCATCTATACTGACCTCCATCAGGTTGCAAATTAAAAATAATTTATATCTGCATCTAGCTCTGAAAAAATATTTGGCCTTCTAGCAGTGTGTGGGACTTTCTCTATTAGTCCATCTATACTGACCTCCATCAGGTTGCAAATTAAAAATAATTTTTTGTCTGCATCTAGCTCTGAAAAAATATTTGGCCTTCTAGCAGTGTGTGGGACTTTCTCTATTAGTCCATCTATACTGACCTCCATCAGGTTGCAAATTAAAAATAATTTTTTGTCTGCATCTAGCTCTGAAAAAATATTTGGGCTTCTAGCAGTGTGTGGGACTTTCTCTATTAGTCCATCTATACTGACCTCCATCAGGCTGCAAATTAAAAATAATTTTTATCTGCATCTACTTCTGAAAAAATATTTGGCCTTCTAGCAGTGTGTGGGACTTGGTCTATTAGTCCATCTATACTGACCTCCATCAGGTTGCAAATTGAATATCATTTTTTTCTGCATCTAGCTCTGAAAAAATATTTGCGCTTCTAGCAGTGTGTGGGACTTGTTCTATTAGTCCATCTATACTAACCTACACCAGGTTGCAAATTCAATATAATTTTATTCTGCATCTAGCTCTGAAAAAATATTTGGGCTTCTAGCAGTGTGTGGGACTTGTTCTATTAGTCCATCTATACTGATCTCCATAAGGTTGCAAATTGAATATCATTTTTTTCTGCATCTACTTCTGAAAAAATGCTTGGGCTTCTAGCAGTGTGTGGGACTCGGTCTATTAGTCCATCTATACTGATCTCCATCAGGTTGCAAATTAAAAATAATTTTTATCTGCATCTAGCTCTGAAAAAATATTTGGGCTTCTAGCTGTGTGTGGGACTTGTTCTATTAGTCCATCTATACTGACCTCCATCAGGTTGCAAATTGAATATAATTTTTTTCTGCATCTACTTCTGAAAAAATATTTGGGCTTCTAGCAGTGTGTGGGACTTGGTCTATTAGTCCATCTACACTGACCTCCATCAGGTTGCAAATTAAAAATAATTTTTATCTGCATCTAGCTCTGAAAAAATATTTGGGCTTCTAGCAGTGTGTGGGACTTGGTCTATTAGTCCATCTATACTGATCTCCATCAGGTTGCAAATTAAAAATAATTTTTATCTGCATCTAGCTCTGAAAAAGTATTTGGGCTTCTAGCAGTGTGTGGGACTTGGTCTGTTAGTCCATCTATACTGACCTCCATCAGGTTGCAAATTGAATATCATTTTTTTCTGCATCTAGCTCTGAAAAAATATTTGGGCTTCTAGCAGTGTATGGGACTTGTTCTATTAGTCCATCTATACTAACCTACACCAGGTTGCAAATTCAATATAATTTTATTCTGCATCTAGCTCTGAAAAAATATTTGGGCTTCTAGCAGTGTGTGGGACTTGTTCTATTAGTCCATCTATACTGACCTCAATCAGGTTGCAAATTGAATATCATTTTTTTCTGCATCTACTTCTGAAAAAATGTTTGGGCTTCTAGCAGTGTGTGGGACTTGGTCTATTAGTCCATCTATACTGATCTCCATCAGGTTGCAAATTAAAAATAATTTTTATCTGCATCTAGCTCTGAAAAAATATTTGGGCTTCTAGCTGTGTGTGGGACTTGTTCTATTAGTCCATCTATACTGACCTTCATCAGGTTGCAAACTGAATATCATTTTTTTCTGCATCTACCTCAGAAAAGAAATTTGGGCTTCTAGCAGTGTGTGGGACTTGTTCTATTAGTCCATCTATACTGACCTCCATCAGGTTGCAAATTGAACATAATTTTTTTCTGCATCTACTTCTGAAAAAATATTTGGGCTTCTAGCAGTGTGTGGGACTTGGTCTATTAGTCCATCTACACTGACCTCCATCAGGTTGCAAATTAAAAATAATTTTTATCTGCATCTAGCTCTGAAAAAATATTTGGGCTTCTAGCAGTGTGTGGGGCTTGGTCTATTAGTCCATCTATACTGATCTCCATCAGGTTGCAAATTAAAAATAATTTTTATCTGCATCTAGCTCTGAAAAAGTATTTGGACTTCTAGCAGTGTGTGGGACTTGGTCTATTAGTCCATCTATACTGACCTCCATCAGGTTGCAAATTGAATATCATTTTTTTCTGCATCTAGCTCTGAAAAAATATTTGGGCTTCTAGCAGTGAGTGGGACTTGTTCTATTAGTCCATCTATACTGACCTCCATCAGGCTGCAAATTGAATATAATTTTTTTCTGCATCTAGCTCTGAAAAAATATTTGGGCTTATAGCAGTGTGTGGGACTGGTTCTATTAGTTCATCTATACTGACCTCCATCAGGTTGTAAATTAAAAATAATTTTTATCTGCATCTAGCTCTGAAAAAATATTTGGGCTTCTAGCAGTGTGTGGGACTCATTGTATTAGACCATCTATACCAAGCTCCACCAGCTTTGAAATTAATAATAATTTTTAGCTGCATCTAGCCCTGAAAATAATTTTTCTCAATAGTGGTAGCAATAGAAATATGGGGCGCGCGCCTGGCTAACAAAAATATACGCTTCATAACACAAAACACCAGCCTAGCGCACTGCATTAATAAGATGGCATCATCGTCTCTCCCAGTGCTAGGCCTACTACGCAGGCTAGCATTCCTGTGCCTAAAACACAATGTATGGGTCCCCGCTAGCCACTATGCTGAGGGGTATAAAGCTGCTGCTAACGCTTTATAACAATTCAATTGGCAGATTTTCACAGAGCTCTTCCACAACGCCCACCCATCGGGCAACAGTTGCCCACCCTCCCTATGGGATCTAGTGGCGAATAGTTGATGCCATTAATCAGAGCGTCAGTTGCCCCGTCAACGTGGCAAGCATACCGTAAGGCATGGGAAGAGTGGACACGACTAGTAGCAGGCAGACGAGTTGACCAATGTGAACAAGCCAGATCACAAGTCACCATAGAATTTCTCCACCAGCTAATGATGAGGGGCATATCAGGAGCGTCAGCGCAGCGGTGTCTGACCGGAGTAGCATTTCACTTCCAACTACTGAATTGGGGAGATGTGACAAAGATTCATCATCAGACAATCCATAAAAGGGTGGAAAAGGGGTCAGCCAAGTCAGGAATGTAGACGTCCCGTCCCGTGTCACTAAAACTGATTTCTCACATCATATCCCTAACACCATTAACATGACACTCACAATTTGAAGCAACACTAATGTCTACTGCATTTGTGATCGCCTTCTTCGGGGCGCTATGTATAAGCAAATTAGTCCCTCAATCCAAAATTACCACCAGTGGAGGCTTATTACACCAGGACGTAGTCATAGCCAATAATGCAATACGTCTACGCATACACCAATCGAAAACGGTTCCAGCGGGCAGGGGTACTTGGGTACTTCTACAACCCACAAACGGTACACTGAGTCGGGTAACAATAGTAAAAACATATCTAACCATCAGATCACAAAGTAATTTCTTCCTATCACACATTGATGGAACGCCATTATCAAGATACCTGTTCCAAGCTATATTTAATAAATGCATAACATCGGCAGGGAACCACCCCAAAGATTACGGGACACACTCATTCCGCATAGGTGTGGCCACGGAAGCAGCAAGAGCAGGACTGTCAGAAACGGAAGTTCAGAGGATAGGGAGATGGCGATCCACGTGTTTGGGGAGATATATAAGACCGGACTTGTTATCCTAACGTGGTTTGTTTCTTTTACAGGTGACGCTAAGCCAACAGTGTGAGTGATAGGCCACTCGTATATATATTGGGCACAAAAAATGGCGAAAGTCCGCCCAGGCGGGAGGAAATTAGAGTTTCATAACACATATTTCAACTGGAGAGGTATTAGAGGCCTGCTATGGCCACAGGTACTAATGGAGGTAATCAAGGTAGGGAGAGAGGCAAGTGGTCCGGTCATCTTAGTTATACAGGCCGGGGGAAACAACCTAGGTCATCACAAGAGCGCATAACTAATGGCAATAATGAAACTAGACACTGAGCGCTTCAGAGAATTTTTCACAAAATTAGCTATAGTATGGTCAGAGATTGTGCCGATAGCGGTATGGCAAGGTGCGCGAGACATCACGGCCATCGAATGGACAAGGCGGGTAATAAATATTCGGATGGCAAAATTTAGAAGAGACAGAGGCGGTGTAGTGATACGACACCGACAACTGGAAGGAGATAAAGCAGACCTAATACGGCCCGACGGTGTTCACTTAATAGATATTGGACTGGACATATTCCTGTCAGGACTCCAGGACGGAGTGGAACAAGCGTTAAGAGTGATGGGTGGGGGTCAGAGTCCTGCATACGAGTACGCTGGATCCTCCGTGGCCTGGAAATAGAAAGGACATGTTGGAGAGTTACACTTGTTGGCCAACTTGCCAGAGTGGGGACCCAGGGCATGCTGCAACAAGCTGAATTATTTTAGAAATAAAATGCCTTTCTAATGGAATGAGTATAAAGAGTTAATAAAGCTGTGACCGATCCTCACCCATCCAGTTGTAAGAGTTACATTATTGTATTGTTCATGAAAGGGGGGCGGTAGGGGGGCTGAGCGTCTGGGTTTGGTTGGGGGTCCCCACAGTCTGCCTAGGCTAGATTCATTTAAAAATTCTTATTAGATACACAGGCGGTGCAGCTTGCTTCGCAGCTGGGCTACTACGCCCAAAGTATTGCCTAGGCTAGATGCAGTTAAAAATTCTACGCTGACTAGCAGACACTGAAGATTTGGAGCAGACCTCTGAGTAAACAGCTCTTCAGACTCAACCATCTGTGTTACCCCAAGCCATAGTGTATGTAGTTTCTTACAGTTAAAAGGGGGGGGGGTGCGACCTAACCCACCTGGAATTGACGATGCCAACGTCACGTAAGACACAGCAAGGGTACTCCCAAAATTGTGGCACAGACACCACTTAACCCTAGAACGCATACCTGTGGCCTTGCAGGCCCGCCCAGTTAATTGTTTTCTATTTTCTGCAAGATTACTTTAGTTAGAATTTTGAAACTCTAGGTATTCTTCATGTATATAGTTGTTTGTCATTTGAGTTTGAGTTATTCCATGTTATTTGCACACGGGCCTAAAGGGCCCCAGGTATGTGAAAGTGTAGATTTTTATGGTCATGCGTTCTAGGGTTAAGTGGCATCAATTGCCCCACTGTTGCTTAAAACGGTTGGTGAGGTGATTTTACCAAATCCCCAAGCTTTTAGTCTCCCAAGGATGACACAGGGGTAGAAATGTCCTTGCGAATCCATGATTTGTTCATCTTTATGAACGTGAGTCTGTCTACATTCTCAGTGGACAGCCGCGTGCGCTTATCTGTCAGCACACCACCAGCAGCGCTGAACACACGTTCAGAGAGAACGCTGGCTGCATGGCATGACAAGATCAAGATCTCCAAGGCGTGAGTGGCGAGCTCCGGCGATTATTCCAGATTGGAATACCAAAATGAGCAAGGGTCCAGTGACACAGTCATGGCTTCGATGTTCACTTGGAGATTCTCCTGTACCATCCTCTCTAGGCATTGACTATGTGTCAGACTTCTTGTCTCCTGTGGCCTTGCAAAGGATGGTCTAAAAAAGTGGTGAAACGATTCCACAAAATTGCTGTTACCAGCAGATACTGTGTTACTGTTACTGTTTGAGTGATGAAGACTCGACAGTCCCACCGTTGGCAAGTTAGAACTGTGAGATTCACTACGTGCACCACTGGTGTTTTGTGGAAAAGCACATGTAAGATTCTGCAACAGCGTCTGCAGATACTCCTGCATTCGTCAATACCTTTTTATGGCAGGAATTATTTCGGCAAATATACTTTTGTACCGGGTATCTAAGAGTGTGGCAACCCAGTAGTCGGGATTACTTCGAATTCTGACAATCCGGGGGTCATGTTGCAGGTAGTGCAACAAGAAGGCACTCATGTGTCTTGCGCATCCAGAAGTACCAAGTCCTTGTTGTGTTGGTAGCGAGGTAAGAATCATACTTCCTTCCTCTGCCCTCTCCCTCCAACCTCGCACAACAGAAATGTGATCAAGGTCTCCCTCATCTGATGAGTCTTCCATGCCCATCGCCAGTTCGTCCTCCACTTCTTCCTCGGCTCCTGCACCTTCCTCAACAGTTTGGCTGCTACCATGCGCCCTGGTTAATCCCTCTCCCCCACCCTCCCATGCCTGCCGCCTTGGTGCTGCCAACCGTCTGGACCTTGGAGATGTTATCCCTTCCGCATACGACTCCTCCTCTACTTCCTCCACCTCCTCTTGTCCCACCACCTGACTCTGAATTCTGTTTAATGTGTGCTCCAGCATGTAAGTCACCGGAATAGTCATGCTGATAATGGCATCGTCGTCAGCACTAAATATCTTCGTCGCCATTTCAAAACTGTGCAGAAGGGTGTGTGGCGCCCCTGAGGGTTCAGTCGCCACAGAGTTACTGCATCTCACCCAGAGGTGTGGTATCTCACCCTCAGGTAAGGAAGGCGTATGGCTCGGGACCCTGACTCCTGCATCCAACACATACCCGCAGTGGGGGTAGGGCGAGATTGCTCCTAAGGGAGAGCACAGTCCCAGGTCCCTAGCTGGTTTGAGGGTCCTATGTAGTGGGTGCTTAGGGGAGCAGCTTAGGGGAGCACATGACAAGGAGAGTATAAATAGGAAGCCATCTTAGAAAGAGCAAGCCAGACAGAGGAGGAAAAGTGACAGGAGCAGAGACTAGGCATGAGCTCTGCTCCGGAGGCGGGCCTAGCCTGGGAGGCCCAGGACTGAAGGAGAGAAGAGAGGAGTGGGAGCTGGAAGGCTCCAGGAACCGAAGGGACCCTACGGCTACGGGCCGTGCAGAAGGCCACCCGTACTCCCGCTGCTACCAGGAGGTAGAGGGGTCAGGCCAGATAAGGGGAACCGGTCCCTCAACTAGAGGAGAAACAGCAAGGCTCAACTAGAAACCGGAGGCTGCTGCATTTCATGTACTGCAGGCCAAAGTCCACACCAGTCTCACTAAGAAGGTAGCCACATAGGACCCAGGGGACGGAACACACGTCACCCGCCAAGGCCCGAGGATACCGGATAGAAGTGTCACTGGGTGTGAGGTGCAGGGAGAAGGCCAGAGAAAGGACACACAGAAGGGGGTCCTGCTAAGTACTCCAGAGCTATCTGGGGGTGGACTGAGCCCCTCACTGAGTATGCACAGCACGACGGGGGAGATTGCTCTGGTACCTGTAATCTGGACTACAACAACTGTGAGTAATATCTTGAGACGGCATCACATGGACTCTGTGTTCATTACTGACTCCCTGCACTACAACCACCATCATCCACCCACACTGCCCTGAAGCTACACTCTTCCTGTGGTGAGTAATAATACCGTTGCTGCAAAACCACCAGCTTCAGAGGACTGTTCCGCAGCGACGGCCCCTTTGGCCGCACTCCACAGGTGGCGTAGTCAGACATTATAAAATCCATATATACAAATTACCCTTGGATTGACCGCCCTGGGTAACGGACTTGGTCACTGCCACAGTGACTACAACCCCCAGCGTCTACCGGCCCGGCTCAGGGTACCCCATGGCCCAGGGGGCGCGTCAACTTCATAGGTCCCTGATCTGAGACCACTCCTGCAGCGTGATTTGCCCCACCTCTGGATCTCGTTGGCCCAGGCTATACGTCAGAACGTATTGCACCAGGGCTTGTCGGTGCTGCCACAGTCGCTGCAACATGTGCAGAGTTGAATTCCACCGTGTCGGCACATCGCATTTCAGCCGGTGAACTGGCAGGCCCAACGACTTCTGTAGAGATGTAAGTCGTTGAACTGCGGGATGCGAACGACGGAAGTGAGCACACAGCGACCGTGCCCTCTGCAGAAGGCCATCTAGTCCGGGATAGTGGGCTAAAAATTGCTGGACAACCAGGTTCAACACGTGAGCCATACAAGGCACGTGTGTGACATTGCCCCGGCGAAGTGCCGCACCCAGGTTTGCAGCATTGTCGCACATGGCCTTCCCTGGTTGCAGGTCCAGTGGAGACAACCTTTCATGAAACTGGGTCTCTAGAGCTGACCACAACTCCTCAGCTGTGTGACTCACATTTCCCAGACATTTCAAAGTAAACACTGATGCCGTTGAGCCCTGCTGCCAGCATAGTAAGGAGGTGTGCAGGATTCCTTCTGCGCAGTTAGAAAGCAGGTGGCATTACCAGACAGGCTTTGGGTGCAGGTGGAGGACCGAGAGGAGGTTGAGGAGGCAGAAGCAGTGGAGGAACTTCGAGATAAAGAGGATTGACGCACAACTCGTGGGGACGGTAAGACTTGGACAGCAGCCCCTTATCCTGCTGTCACCATAGTTACCCAGTGCCCAGTCAGCGACATGCAACGCCCCTGTCCATGCCTTCTCGCCCAAGTGTCTGTGGTGAAGTGCACCCTGTCACACACAGAGTTTCTCAAAGAAGCGGTGATGTTGTGTGCGACATGCTAGTGGAGCGCAGGCACACCTTTCTTTGAGAAGTAGTGCCGACTGGGCATCTGGTACTGGGGCACTGTGACGGACATAAGGTCTTGAAAATCCTCTGTGTCCTCCAGGTGGAAAGGCAGCATTTCTGTAGCCAACAGCTTGCAGATGGTGAAATTCAACCTCTTAGCTTTCTCATGGCTAGGAGGAAATGGTCTTTTACTTTTCCACATCTGAGGGACCGAGGGCTGGCTGTTGTGATTAGACGGTTTTGAGTAGGGTGTCCCCGGCAAACTGCCGGTCTGTGAGGAAGATGCAGGCGGACATGTTAGGTTGCCTTGATCCAAAGGTGGTGCTCTCGATGTCGGAGAGCGCTCAACACTAGCAGGTGTTTCCACTTCCCAATGAACTGACGACCTGCCAATCACACTGGCTGTTGCGGGTAAAGAGGTGGCAGGTCTGCGTCCAAAAACATGTGTGACTGCTGTCCCCCCAGTCACAGAGGATGAAGAGGCTGCGGATGCACAAGATGGGGCAGACGGTGGTTGGCCCAGCCGGCTAGGCCGCATTGTAGCACAGTGAGCTTCCCACTGCAACTTATGCTTCATATCCATGTGACGGTACATGCATGAAGTACTCAAACTATGGATTTTTTGGCCTCTACTTAGCTTTTGCTGACAAATATTACAGATAACACGAGTTGGGTCATCCTTATCGATCTGAATAAATGCCCAGGCTATGCAAGGCTTAGAGCCCATGTGACCTGAAGAGCCACTATGACTTGTGGTCAGAGGCAGAGTTGTGGTTGAGGATGCAGTTGTTCACGTGCTTCCAGTACTCCGTCTCTGTTCAGGAAGGCGCAACCTAACCTCGCCGTCAATAGCATCTGTGATGCCCCGCTGCGCTTGGTATCACAGATCCTAGAAGAGTGCATTGATGGAATCCTCCACAAGAGGCCCCCATAAACATTCACACATCTCCACCTTCCACCTCAGACCAGCAGAGGGAGCCCGTTAGGGATATAAATAGGGAAGGTGGAGCTAGGCAGTTCAGTTCCTCTGAAGAGTTCCTGCAGTAGAGAAGCCTAAGAGAGGTCAGTCTGCAGTGGAGCTCAGTCTAGTCTAGAGAACGCAGTTAATAGTTCAGCAGTGGAGCACGAGGCTCCTGCTTGCTAGATTCAGGGAGCCCAGATAGAGCTTAAGGTGTGCCGGTGCCGTAAGATCAGTGAAGCGCGGCAAGCTGCCGTTAGTGTGTATAGCCTAGTGAGGGCCCGAGTAGGCCGAAGGCGAGTGGCGAGTTAGTACATAAGGGGCAGAGGAGCTTAACCAGCTCACCCCGAAGCATTTACCGGACACAGAATCCGAGCTTACCGGTATCTCTATGACCCAGTAAGGCATAACCGGAATCCCTGGAGAACTACAAGTCCCAGGATCGCTAAGGTGCTGATATGTAACAGAGCCAGGAGACGCTTAGGCCCCGCATACTGGGAGCGTGAACTCCAAGAGAAGGCCCTACCACAAGGTCAGCCAGCGCAGGACAGAGACAAAGTTAGGCCTAGCTCCAGGCAGGTCAGAAACTTACTACGCAGAGGCAAGAAACAGGAGGCCCTACACCCGCTCATTGGGGAGGATCCTGATATGCACCCTTCACCCTACAGTGCTCCGGGATGTGCCTGAATTTCCACCAGTAAAAGGTACTGAAGTGACTACCGTGTCCATTCCCGTTCTTGCTCTGACCCAGCTGGGTCTCGCCTGTCCTGCATTCCCCCTGCATACGCTGCCCTGAGACCTAGGTCCACCTGTGGGGAGCTATACCATCGAGCTGCCTTATCACCGGCCTCAGTGGACTGCTGCAGCGCTGGTGCTTGTCACCAGATACCACAGGTGGCGTCATGAACTCTTATAAAATTAACAATTATCCACCCTTTTAAAGAGAGACCCCAGGGTACGGGCCAGGGAGCCGACCACCGCGACATCCCCAAGGCCAGGCAAATGCCCGGGTACCAAGTCATCCCCATCTCCAGGGCTAGTCACATCCTCCTCCACCTCCTCTGCTGACCTCATCGACTGGCTGACTGTGGGTTGACAGTAAGTGGGATCTCCAACCTCGTCCTCATCACCCAGTGTGTTATCACACCCGTCGTCCTCAGAGCCAACCTCTTCCTGCCCTGACCGAAAAGTCAAGTTGTCGCTCCAATCAGGTATTTGAGTCTCATCATCGTCTTCATCATTGTCTCCACCAATAGGAGTTACAGTTTGGGAACAAGGGTCTACATTATGCTCAGAACCTTCTTCATCTGGTCCTGGATCTGACTTATAAAGATTCTGGGCATCAGATCAGATCATTTCCTCATCTGGATTAACAGAAGCTCTGGAGCAGACCTCCGTTTCCCAGGCTATAGTATGAGTAAACAGCTGTGCAGACTCAACCATCTGTGCTACCCCATACTCAGACGGGCAGCTGGAGACTTGGGAGCTGTGAGGAAGCAAGTGCGATTGGGGTGACACCTCTGAGGACTGGAGTATTTGTGATGTTGAAATTGAGGTGATGGAGAGCCCACTTGAAGGAGCACTTGATATCCGTTGAAGCATCTGCTGTTTTTGTGCCTCTTTTAGAATTTGTAGCGATGGGCGTGTCCGTAAGAATGGGATCGTATCACATTGTCCACGAAAAGAAGTTGACATCTTAGTTTGGCTGGAAGATGGTCTTTCTTCTGCAGATGTTACTCCCCCCCCCCACCGTGGGGGGCCTCGACCCACCGGCGGAGAGGCACCAGTATTGGGATAGGGGGGCTGGCCGTCAGGGTCCACCGCGGCTCTGGCACAAACTTGGCGACACAGAGGTGGCACAGGCAGGAACGGACTGGCCGTGTAGGCTCCTCACTTTTTGGATTTTAGAAGGGCATGACATGCCTATATCTGTGTCTCCCCCTCCTTTTACTCCTCCACCTCTTTTCTTTTCGCATGACTATATGTACTTGTCACTTTTCCATGTGTTAGTTGTGTCTTCTGAGCAGTTTGTCAGCTTTTGGACACCTTTGAAGGTGTTTTCTATGTGTTTCTATGTGTTTTTGTTTGCCTGCCATTGGTTTTAACGGTGTTCGAAGGTGTTCGACGAACAGTTCGACGAACAGTTCGGCGAACACACGGGTGTTCGACGAACCGAACCGAACTCGAACACTACGGGGGTGGCTCAACACTAATAAAGAAATATATAATTTCAAAGAACCGCTTTTTTTCTGTATTAAAAATAAAGAAAAATATTCCTTTTTAAAATATACATTTGGAGTATTACTGTGTTCATAGAAGTCCGATCTATCAAAATATAAAATTACTTATCACAATCAGTAAAAGCTATAATGAGAAAAAATTCCAAACAAAGATTTTTTTTTGTTTGTTGCCGCAACCCTGAGAAAAAAATACAATAAGAAGCAACCAAAATGTTATATCTACCCCAAAATGCTATTAATAAAACCACCAGGTTGCCATGCAAGAAACAAACAAAACCTAAGATAAAAACAAAATGAGCAAATACCCTGCAGTAAAAAAACAAATAAATAGCAATAGTGCATGAAAAAAATCTAGGGTATGTAGTTAACATGATTTTTAAGATCTTTATCACGGTTGCGGAATAAAGAAATCTGAACATCGCCCACTAAGAGATGTCGCAGAGTGCATCTTCATACAGTCACCACTGTACTTACAAGAGCTTCAATCAGCAAGATATCTTGAGTAAACAGTATTTACTTCATACTGGTTAAACATGAGATACAATTCAGTGTCACACAGTCCATGTGCTGCTGACATAACACATTCAAGAAAAACAACAACAACAGGAAGTAAGAAACAACCAACAATTGAGAGCTTCCCTCCCCACATTACAGCAAGCATATAACTTTACACACTATCGCCATCTGCTGTCTGGTTAGTATAAAGTCCTCCTTTCACTTATAATAAGTCCTAATCTGTTGCATATGCCAACACCCTTTCTCAACAGTAAGGACTTATTCAATCAAACCCAACTTTTTTATTAGTCTCTGGTGTTTATCAGCATTCGACGCCTTCGTGAAGATGTCTGCTGTCATTTCTTCAGTAGGACAATACTCTAACTTCAAGACTCCTTGTTCCTGATGATCTCTCAAGAAATGATATTTCACATCAATATGCTTGGTTCTTGGACTGACTCTTTCCATTTGAGCAAGAACAAGACATCCTTGATTGTCTTCTTTCAGTTTTGTTGGTTCCAACTGTGGTTGTCCTAATTCTGTCAACAATTGTCTTAACCACAGTACTTCTTGACTCGCATGTGCTGCTGCAACATATTCCGCTTCTGTTGAAGACAGTGTCACAATTGACTGTTTCTTACTTGTCCAACTTATTGGTCCACCTGAGAGAAAAAAAATATGTCCACTGGTAGATCTTCTGTCAGTTGGATCTCCAGCCCAATCTGCATCGACATATCCTGTTAAAATGCAATTATCACTTGTGGGTAATTTCAGCTTAACATTGCTAGTTCCTTTCAAATAACGCATTACTCTCTTCACGGCATTCCAATCAGCTTTATTTGGTTTTGATACCTTTCTACTCAGGATTCCTACTGCTGCTGCGATGTCTGGTCTTGTAACGGTCGCTAGATACAGTAGTTTTCCTATTGCTGTTCTGTATTCTTCATTATTTGGTAGCATATTTTTTTCACTGTTCATCTCTTTGAGATAATTAGTTTCCATTGGAGACTTTACTGTTTTTGCATCCTTTAATCCAAATTTTTCTGTTATGTCTTGAATCATGTGATTTTGATTCAGTAGGAAACTTCCGTCTTCTTCTCTTTCTACCTGTATTCCTAGGTACTGTTTCACATTTCCCAAGTCTTTGATTTCGAAATGTTGCTTCAGGATTTTTAGAATGTTTTCTTTATCCCTTTCTTGTTTAAAACAAATCAAAATGTCATCTACATACAGTACAGACCAAAAGTTTGGACACACCTTCTCATTTAAAGATTTTTCTGTATTTTCATGACTTTGAAAATTGTACATTCACACTGAAGGCATCAAAACTATGAATTAACACATGTGGAATTATATACTTAACAAAAAAGTGTGAAACAACTGAAAATATGTCTTATATTCTAGGTTCTTCAAAGTAGCCACCTTTTGCTTTGATGACTGCTTTGCACACTCTTGGCATTCTCTTGATGAGCTTCAAGAGGTAGTCACCGGAAATGGTTTTCACTTCACAGGTGTGCCCTGTCAGTTTTAATAAGTGGGATTTCTTGCCTTATAAATGGGGCTGGGACCATCAGTTGTGTTGTGCAGAAGTCAGGTGGATACACAGCTGATAGTCCTACTGAATAGACTGTTAGAATTTGTAATATGGAAAGAAAAAAGCAGCTAAATAAAGGAAAACGAGTGGCCATCATTATTTTTAGAAATGAAGGTCAGTCAGTCCGAAAAATTGGGCAAATTTTATTCTATTCTTTGACCTGTAAATTCACCTCCATTATCACTTCTGATGACAATTGGCTTCCTTTGAAATTTGTTACTTGATCTTGTTACATAGTCTACAAGTTTATCAAAAACTTCACTTTTGTTCTTAATTAAGTATGTGACTGTGCATCTTGAGTAGTCGTCTATAAAAGTCAACATGTATCTATTGCCTCCTGATGTAGTCACTTTCATGGGTCCACATACATCAGTATGTACCAAATCAAGTAGTCTTTCGCTTTTCATCTCACTTTCTTTTGGAATAGATATCCTTGTGGCTTTGGATTTTATACAACATTCACATCTTACGGTAATTGAGCAATCTGAAATCTTTAAATCTTTGGTCAATTCTTTTCTCTGTAGTTCCCTTATACTGTCAGGGTGTCTATGTCCTAGACGTCTATGCCACATGTGAATACAGTTTTTGTGATCATGTGTACATACCTTCATCTGTTCCTTGGTGTGTCAAAATGATATAATTGTTCATCTGCCTTGACTTTGGTGATCACCTTGTTTCCTGCAATAATTGCACACTCATTGTCTTTGAATTTTACTGTAAGTCCTTTTGCTGTTAAACGTTTCACAGATAATAATCCGCCTTCCAATTTTGGAACATACAACACATCCTGTACAAGTATCTTTGAATCTTGTCCGAACTTGTTTGAACAATTTAGCATACCTTGTCCGATACCTTCTGCGGTTATTTTGCTTCCATCTGCAAGATAAATGGCTTCTTTCTTATCTAAATCAAGATCAGTAAAGAAATTCTTGTCACTTGTCATATGACTCGTTGCTCCTGAATCAATAAACCAACCAAGTGATGATTTCTTGTCTGTTACTTTAAATGTGCCATTCCAATTATTCTCACATGAATCGGAAATTGTGTTTTTTACTTTCTGTGTATGCTTTTTATGTTGTAATTTTTGTTGTTCTGCTTTCCATATGGTACAGTCTTTCTTTAAATGACCTTTTTTCTTACATCTGAAGCATTCTCTTGTCTCTTTAATATAGGGTTTTTTAAATTCTGTAGCTTTAAGAGCGTTTTCACTGTCCTTTTCAGTAGAAGAATCATTTCTTTGTTCTTTTCTTCTCTGATATTCATCTATTAGTCTTGTTTTCACAAAATCTAATGTAATGTCAGATTTTGGTCTCGTCTCAAGGGCATTTATCAAGGCTGTATACGAATCTGGTAAACTGCACAATAATATAGCTGCTACATGACTTTCTTTAATGTCTTCACCAATAGATCTTAGCTGTGATATCACTTCCATCATTGAGAATATGTGCTTCTGCATGTCGTCATTTGCACTCAATCTCATACTGTAAAGCTTTCTTAATAAAAATAACTTGTGATTCAAGCTAGGTCTTTCATACAGTTTTCTTAATGCTTCCCACATTCCTTTCGCTGTTTCTTCATTTCTTATATGTATTAATTGAGCATCATCCACTAATAAGCTAATGGTGGCTCTCGCTTGTCTATTCTTCTTATCCCATGTCTGATTATCTTGATCTGATCTTTCTGTAACAATTACTTCCCATAAATCATCCTTAGATAACAACATCTCTACTTTGAATTTCCATAACTGATAATTTTCACTATTCAGTTTAGCTACTTTGAATTTCAGTTCTGTGTTACTCATCATCTTTTTATATAGTCTTACTTGTTTAGAGAGTTGTACTGAAGATATTCTCCTGTTTTTTTCTTGCTGATAGTTCCTGTATGTCCTGCCTGTGTTGAATTGTCTGTAATTATATCCAGCTGCTGGGATCATGAATTCCTTTGTCACTCTGTATCTGGATTTATTTCCTTCTGTTTACAGAGCTTATCTGTGTGCTCCGTTATCTGGGGTTATAAACCAGGATCCTGCTGCCTGGGCTTGTAGTGTGGGCCTGTAGTGTCTGGGCCCATAACTTGTCACAGAGTGCATCTTCATACAGTCACCACTGTACGTACGAGAGCTTCAATCAGCAAGATATCTTGAGTAAACAGTATTTACTTCATACTGGTTAAACATGAGATACAATTCAGTGTCACACAGTCCGTGTGCTGCTGACATAACAAATTCAAGAAAACAAACAAACACAGGAAGTAAGAAACAACCAACAATTGAGAGCTTCCCTTCCCACATTACAGCAAGCATATAACTTTACACACTATCGCCATCTGCTGTCTGGTTAGTATAAAGTCCTCCTTTCACTTATAATAAGTCCTAATCTGTTGCATATGCCAACAAGAGATTCCACTCCTGTTGTCTGGAACCTAAGAGCTCAGCCTTACTCTTAGGCAGATCCAAATCTCTAACAAGATCATTCAGTTCCCTTTGTGTTATAAGGTGTGGTTCAGTTGAAGTTTCTGACAGAAAGTCTGGGTCATGAGAGGAAGATGCTTCATGACACCAAGCACCCTCTTATTCCTCACTCGACTGAAAATTTTTCTGGTGCTTTTGGAACCGGCAGTTCTTCTGTATTTGGTACTGGGGTATTGCAGATGAAATGCTTGAATACTGTAAAGTACACTTCTTCCTTAAAACACCTTTTCTAATGAGGGGCACCATGCAAAAATAGAAATTGGTAGTGTGATCTTTGAGACTGCAAAAGACATATATTGCCTCTTTCCAATCAACTACTGGGTAAGATGTGATGCACATCTATTGCAGCATATGTGTGGAGTGCAACTCTTGTCCTGATCTCCTATTCTACAGCCAAAATACAGGTTGTAGGCTTTCCTTATCATGGTAGTCAAGCTTCACTTTTGTGGCGCAAAAGTGACTTCTCCGTATATGAAGCAAAAACTATCCACTTTGTTAATGCAAGAACGAGACATATCTAAAAAAAAAAAATAGAAACATGTCAATATGCTAAGATACTAATCTAAGAAATCCTAAAACTGTATACCTTACACAGTGAGCATTTAACCCCTTTAAAGCCCGGGGCGTATTAGTATGCCCCAGGCCATCACCCCCGGTTCAGTGAGGGCTCCGGCGCTGAGCCCGCACTGAACCAGGCACATGTCAGCTGATTTATACAGCTGACATGTGCCAGCAACAGCCGCGGGTGGAATCGCGATCCACCCGCGGCTGTTAAACAGTTAAATGCCGCTGTCAATCTCTGACAGCGGCAATTAACAGAGCGGCGCCGGAAGCGCGTCACTTACTCCGCCCATCGGTGACTCCATCACGTGATTGCGGGTCACTGATGGGTGGGCATGACAACCCTGGGTCTGCAGCAGACCCCAGTGGTTGTCATGTAATGATTGCCATGAGCGCCACCTAGTGGTCGGCGCTCATAGCACAGGAGCATTTCTGCTACATAGAGGTGATCAGTTCATCACCTCTATGTAGTAGAGGTGATCGGACAGTTGCTGCTTCTAGTTCCTATGGAGACTATAGAAGCAAGCAAAAAGTGTAAAAAAAATGTTTTTAAAAATATTAAAAAAATATAAAAGTTTAAATCACCCCCCTTTTGCCCCATTCAAAATAAAATAATAAAAAAAAAACCACATACACATATTTGGTATCGCCGTGTTCAGAATCGCCCGATCTATCAATACAAAGAAAGAATTAATCCGAACAGTAAACGGAGTAACGAGAAAAAAATTCTAAACGCCAGAATTACGTTTTTTGGTCGCCGCAACATTGCAATAAAATGCAATAACGGGCGATCAAAACATCGGATCTACCTCAATATGGTATCAATAAAAACGTCAGCTCGACACACAAAAAATAAACCCTCATACGGCCCAAGATCCTGAAAAATGGAGACGCTACGTGTCTCGGAAAATTGCACCATTTTTTTTTTTTTAGCAAACTTTGGATTTTTTTTTCACCACTTAAATAAAAAAGAACCTATACATGTTTGGTATCTACGTACTCGTAATGACCTGGAGAATAAGAATTGCAGGTCAGTTTTAGCATTCAGTGAATGTGGTAAAAAAAAAAAAACATTTGTGGTTTTGCACTTTTTTTGCAATTTCACCGCACTTGTAATTTTTTCCCATTTTCCCGTACACGATATGGTAAAACCAGTAATGGCGTTCAAAAGCACAACTCGTCCCGCAAAAAATAAGCCCTCACACGGCCATATTGCCCAAAAAATAAAAACGCTATGGCTCTGGGAACAAGGGGAGCAAAAAATGAAAATGCAAAAACGGAAAATACCAGGGTCCTTAAGGGGTTAAAAAAGTAACTGATGTAACTGTAATTAGGATTACATTATCGCTGCTAAGTTGGCTTTTTTTTTATTGGTCACCCTAAGATGATACAATATTGAAGGCTCAATAGACTAAATACCGTAGATGTTGTAATAGACTAACTACTAACAATGCAATAATAATTGTGGTGCCCCTGAGGGTGCAGTCGCCACAGAGGTACTGCACCTCACCCAGAGGTGTGGCATCTTCTTCTCTCAGGTAATGATGGAGTACTGCCCGGGACCCTAACACCTGCACTCAACACTACACTACTCCAGGCCGGCTGGAAGGGCATTATGCACTTCTTTTGCTGCCCCATCCCTGGCTGTAGTGGGGGGAACCAAAAGTGAGGGGGAACCAAGTAGTGGGTGTGGGTGGAGGACGCAGACCAGGGGAGCACTTAAAGAAGATATATAAAAAGGGGAGCCATCTTAGAGTGTGAGTTCAGTCAGAGGAGGAGAAGTGAGAGGAGCAGGGGCTCTGCAGGAGCTTTGCTCAGGAGGCTGGCTCGGCCTATCATGCCCAAGGCTGAGAGAGGAGTGTGAGCAAGGGAGGAAGGCTCCAGGAGCTGAAGGGATCCCAGGGGGTACGGTGAGTGCAGGACGGCACCCGTATGCCCGAATCTGCCAGGCATCAGAGGGATCAGGCCGCAAGAAGGGAACCGGTCCCTGGACTAGCTGAGTTACTTCAAGAAAAACCGGAGGCTTCTGCACTTTCAAGGTGCAGTCACCACATTCGCACCTAAGCTGCTAAAAAGGGCACCAAGCCAGGTCCGGGAACTTCAAGTTGCCCAGAGGGATCTCAGGGTACCCGATCGGGACTTTGTGTGGTGGGGCGCAGGGCAGGAGGGAGAGACCCAGCGCAGGAAGTCGGCTAAGAAAGGAACATACAGAGAGGGGTCCCGTTAAGTGCTTCTGAGATACTTGAGGGAGTGCTGAACCCCTGCCTGGTAAACGCAGCGCGACGTGGGAGACTGTCAGCTGTATAGTGCTACCTGAGGAACCTAAATAACTGAGTAAACTCGACGACTGCACCCCACTGTTTCTGTCAGTTATTTCTACCACGCTATCGCTCCTGCACTACAACGCCCAGCATCACCATCTGCACCTACACTGCCCTGGAGCTGTGCTCTGCCTGTGGAGAGCCGCACCAACCCAGCTGCCCTAACAATCTGCTCCAGAGGTCTGCAGCAGTGCTGGTACCCATTACCGGGAACCACAGGTGGTGTCACAAGACAAAACTGTTATTCATCCCATCAAGTAACAAACCCCCTTTTTAAAGAGTGACCCCAGGGTACGGGCCCGGGAGCCGACTGCCATGACATCCCAAGAAGGTAAAGGCCCGGGTACCGAGTCCCCCATATCCCCCTGGGCGAGTCATAATGATGAAATAATAAAGACGCAATTTTTCTATAAGCCTACATGAAAGATGTCATAAGTAATTATAACCTCCTCTGGATCTTGAAAATTAGAGCACATATTCATTTTTAGCACCATAAAATTAATTAGTTCGACTGTTTTTGTTTCTTAACCAATTTGGCTGTAGAACAGTGTAATTTGTTTTAATTTTCTGATGGTAACGTTTTATTCTCGTACATTCCAATGAGGTCAGCATCTTGCCTGATGTTCATTGACTTTAATAGGAGAGTTTTCTTGGCATACCAGAGATCATTATTTAATAAGAAGGAGGAGGGGAGAGCTGTGACCATAATCTATTCTGAATAGTGCGACAAATTAAAACCATGGTCAACTTTTTATCTTATTTGGTAATTTTAAAATGGTAACTATTTAATCTATTTTATGTACAGTACATAACTATGAGTGCAGTCATTCTTGCTCAATTTTCATTATATTCAGTGAGAATGTTTTCTTGGCATGTTCTGCCATTATGCAGGGATGAGTAGAAGAAGAGAAAAGATGTGGCCATCACCTATTGTGAGTAGCCTGATCCTGTGACATTTAGATTCTAATATGGCGCTTAGTGTCCAGATGAAAAAAAAACACAAGTTATTTTTATATTGAAAATGTTAAAAAACCCAAACAGTTAAAAGTTCTTAAACAAACATGTAACATATAGCCTAAGAAGAGTCTGATGCTGATTGGTAGGTGTGTATGGTAAGGTTGTTGTGATGCTAGGAGGAGCAGTCAGGAGTATATATAAGGGAGGGGTATTTTGCCATTGTTGCAGAATGTGGAAACTCTATGTTGGGGGTTGTGGTTAGCTGGCAGCTGATACTGGCTTGGTCATTAGGAGAAAGAGTGCATTAGGAGCCAAGTAGTGTACTAGGAGCTAGGTGACTGGCAGTGGGTTGGGCCTGAGTAGAAATTTTGTGGGGGAAAAACTCATGTGAATCACTAGATATGAGTGGCTTAGAGAGGCTTTCCATAGAGGAGGGTGGTCTGCAATGTTTCCTTAATGGCTGAGTACACTGTCAACTTAGGTAAAGTTAGCTCTATGGGAGTTTGGACATCCTTTGCAAAACAGAAAGTCTGAGAGGCATATAATTTTCTATAAATGAAGCAAAAATGAATATCAAACCTGTACAACTACAAGTATATGTTGTGATTGTGGTGATGACTGCAAAATTATAATATTTCCATTGCTACAATATTGAATAAGAGCAACCAAACAAGGCCCATTGCACAATTTAGGCGCAGTCTCTAATCAACTCTTTACCATCTTCAGGTCTCATATTAAAATAATCCCAACACTGTGCACAATTATTAGGCAATTTGCATTTTTGATGATTAATTTTGCTATTGAACAACTACAGTGCTGTCGGTCAATCCAAAGGGTAAATAAACCTGAATACTTGAAAGTCTTTCTTAGGGAAACATCTATGTGTGCAGAATTATTGGGCAACTATTAGTGTGTAGAATTATTATGCAACTAAGTGAAAAATGTAAATCTTCTCATCTTAATTGTTTATTTTTATTTGTTGAATTGAGGATAATAATGAAACACCTAAAATTACCAAAAATACATTTCTGACATTTAAAAAAAAAAAAAAACAGTGACAAATATAGTCACCTTTCTTTTCAATAACCGTCATCCATTAAGTCTGTCAGTTTCTTAATCTGTTGACAATCAATGTTTTGGGCAGCACCAACAAAAGCCTTCTATATACTATTTAGAAAGGTGACTGTTTTTCTTCACCATAAATCTCCCGTTTAAGAAGAACGCACAAGTTCTCTATAGTGTTTAGTTCAGGAGTGTTAGGTGTCGGTCTGGTGCTGGATTCAAAATGGGTCCAGGACCTTCTGTGGTCTCCCATTTCTGTCCAGCCAGGGCTGATGCTGCTCAGCATCACCATCAGTCTCAACACCTAGCTGGTCCGCAAGCACTGTTTATCTCACAGGTAGTTGTGCCTAGCAATGTTAACCGGTTCCCGACCGCCCACTGTACATAAACGTCGGCGCTGCCTGGGCTCTGTGCAGCGCCTACGTTTAAAAACGGTGGGTGGTCCCGCAGCGCTCAGGGCCCCCAGGGTCCTGCTAGCGCTGCGGTACCGGTTCAGAGCGATAGCTCTGACATGTGGCATCATGGCGACCTGATTGGATCAGGTCCCCATGATGTTAACCTGTTCCTATCTTCTAGATGCCGCGATCCATAGCGATCGCGGCATTTAAAAGATAGTGACAGCCAGTGGTCGGCGATCGGGACCCCCCACATACCTGCCAGCGACGGGGATCCCGGTGCTGTGACCTCTGACATCATCGAGACCTGATTGGCTCAGGTCTCGATGATGTCAGCGTCACACCAGCCAATCAGAGAGATCACCAGGGAAGTTTGTTTTAGCAACAAACTTTCCCGGGCGATCTGCCTGATAAATACATTGTTTCTCCTCCGATTTCAGTGAGAGAGCAGAGGAGAAACACTGTGACAAGAGCTGTCAGCCTTGCCACAGTAAAAGTTAAAAAAATAAAATAAAAAAGAAAGTAAGAGTTAGGGTTAGTGAGTCTGTCAGATCAGTCAGTCAGTCCTGTCAGATCAGTCAGTCAGTCCAGTCAGTCAGTCCTGTGAGATCAGTCAGTCAGTCCTGTCAGATCTGTCAGTCAGTCAGTCCTGTCAGATCTGTCAGTCAGTCCTGTCAGATCTGTCACTCAGTCAGTCCTGTCAGATCTGTCAGTCAGTCAGTCCTGTCAGATCAGTCAGTCCTGTCAGTCAGTCAGTCCTGTCAGATCAGTCCAGTCAGTCCTGTCAGATCAGTCAGTCAGTTCTGTCAGATCAGTCAGTCCTGTTAGATCAGTCAGTCCTGTCAGGTCAGTCAGTCCTGTCAGATCAGTCCGATCAGTCCAGTCCGGTCAGTCCGGTCAGTCCAGTCCGGTCCCGTCCTTTCAGTCCGGTCCGTTCAGTCCGGTCCATTTAGTCCAGTCAAAAAATATAAAAATAAAATGGCCCGTCAGACTTATACCGCAGAAGAGGTGTATGCCCTGCTATGTTCTGACACTGATGACAGTGCAATCTCAGATGGAGATATGGATTTTGAGGGCTTTAGTAGCGGCGACACTGAGAGCTCAGAAATGAGCAGTGATTCTGTTCCATCCTCAAGCCCAAGGACCAGTACAGCAATAGGGGCAAATAGCGCTACTGGAGAAACGTCTCCAAATCAGGGAACACTGCCCAGTACAAGCGCTGTCCCTGCTACTAGTGAATTGGCGCACGCCAGTGTACAAGGGGCGTTGCCACATGATCTAGCATTTCCCAGATGGGAGGCTTCGGATTCGGCTGCTCCATTCAGCCTTGATTTCAACGCCATTCCTGGTATAAATGTGGAGGTGGAAGATTTTGGACCAATTCATTTTTTTAATCTGTTTTTTACAGACAGCTTGCTAGAGCATATTGTCGTACAAACAAATTTATATGCATCCCAATTCATAAGCCAGAATCCCCGATCTTACTATGCTAGGGCAAATTTATGGACACCAACTAATGTCCCGGAAATAAAATTTTTTTTAGGACTTACATTTGCCATGGGGCTTGTTAAAAAACCGAGCATTCGATCCTACTGGTCCAACCACCCTGTTCAAGCCACCCCTATGTTTTCAGTCGTTCTGCCTAGGACCCGTTATGAAATGCTCATGCGGTTTTGGCATTTTAATGACAATAGTCAATGCCTGCCCAGAAATGCCCCAGAACATGACAAGTTATATAAAATTAGACCCATCATTGAAAATTTGTCAGAAAAATTCTTAAACCTCTACACCCCAACACAAAATATTTCTATAGATGAGTCCCTTGTAAAATTCAAAGGAAGACTGCACCTCAAGCAATTTATCCCATCTAAAAGGGCAAGGTTTGGAATAAAGCTCTATAAAATGTGCGAAAGTTCAACCGGATACACATCCGCTTTTCGCATATATGAGGGGAAAGATAGCCAACTAAACCCACCAGGATGCCCTACTTATCTGGGGACATCTGCAAAAATTGTTTGGGAGCTGATAAGTCCATTTTTTCAAAAAGGCTACAATCTATATGTGGACAATTATTACACCAGCATACCCTTATTTAAAAGTCTGGTTGAACACAACATTGGGGCTTGTGGGACCATCCGTAAAAACCGTCAGGGGTTTCCACAACCATTGGTCAACCAAAAGTTTCAAAAGGGGCAGTCAGGGGCTGTACGCAACGGAGAGCTGCTTGCCCTGAAATATAGGGATAAGAGGGATAATTTTGTCCTCAGCTTGATCCACACAGATGCCACAAGGGCCACTGTAGAACTAGGATCCACCACTCCGAAGCAAAAACCTGTGTCAGTCATTGACTACAACAAACACATGGGGGGTGTGGACCTTGCAGACCAGGTTCTACAGCCATACCAGGTATCAAGAAAGTCCTATACCTGGTATAAAAAGTTGGTTATTTATTTGTTTCAGGTGGCCACATACAATTCTTTTGTGTTGAACAAAAAAGCAGGAAATTCAGATCCTTTTCTTGATTATCAAGAAAAGGTAATTGAAAATCTTGTCTTTCAAAGTGTTAGCCCTGCTCATCCATTAGAATCTGAGGATGTGAAAAGACTCAGTGAGTGACATTTTATTGCACTTATTCCAGCAACGGAAACAAGAAGGAACCCCCAGAAAACATGTCGTGTATGTACTAAGAGAGGAATGAGGCGTGATACCCGCTACTATTGCCCACAATGCCCATCATTGCCAGCCTTATGCGTCACTGACTGCTTTAAAATCTTCCACACAGAACCACGTTTTTAAACTGTAAAAATGTATCCCAATTTGTCATTCAAACATTTGGTTCATTTAGTGAATGACACATTCGAGTAGAGCTCAATTAATTTCCAGGGGGGGGGGGTTCTCCAGAATCGAAACCTTCCATTGCGTGCTTGTTTCTGGAAATCATCCATTGAGTTAAAATGGTCACTAAACCCATAGATGAATTCCCAGAGGGGTGTCATTTCCAAAATGGGGTCACTTCAGTGCCAGAACAGCATAATCCCCCCTGAATTGACCCCATTATGGAAATGACACCTCTGTGGGAATTCATCTATGGGTTTAGTGACCATTTACCTATCTACTTATTTTCCCACCACTAGATTAATTTATACAGAGGAGTAGATTGTAAAATTCGGTCACTTGTTGTGGGTTTCCTCTGTTTAGGCACCTCAGGGGCTCTCCAAATGCAACATGGCGTCCGCTATCCATTCCAGTCAAATTTCCATTCCAAAAGTCAAATGGCGCTCCTTACCTTCCGAGCCATGCCGTGCGCCCAAACAGTGGCTTTGCACCACATATAGGGTATCAGCGTGCTCAAGAGAAATTGCACAACACATTTTGGGGTCCATTTTTTCTGGCTGCCCTTGTGAAAATTAAAAATTTGAGGCTAAAGTAGCAGTTTTGTGTTAAAAATGTGTTTTTTTATTTTCACACTTCAACATTATAAAATTCTGTGAAGCCCCTGGGGGTTCAAGGTGCTCACCACACATCTAGATAAGTTCCTTGAGGGGTCTAGTTTCCAAAATGGGGTGACTTGTTGGGGGTTTCCTCTGTTTAGGCACCTCAGGGGCTCTCCAAATGCAACATGGCGTTCGCTATCGATTCCAGTCAAATTTCCATTCTAAAAGTCAAATGGCGCTCCTTACCTTCCGAGCCATGCCGTGCGCCAAAACAGTGGTTTTGCACCACATATGGGGTATCAGCGTGCTCAGGAGAAATTGCACAACACATTTTGGGGTCCATTTTTTCTGGCTGCCCTTGTGAAAATTAAAAATTTGAGGCTAAAGTAGCAGTTTTGTGTTAAAAATGTGTTTTTTTATTTTCACACTTCAACATTATAAAATTCTGTGAAACCCCTGGGGGTTCAAGGTGCTCACCACACATCTAGATAAGTTCCTTAAGGGGTCTAGTTTCCAAAATGGGGTCACTTGTTGGGGCTTTCCTCTGTTTAGGCACCTCAGGGGCTCTCCAAATGCAACATGGCATCCGCTATCGATTCCAGTCAAATTTCCATTCCAAAAGTCAAATGGCGCTCCTTACCTTCCAAGCCATGCCGTGCGCCCAAACAGTGGCTTTGCACCACATATGGGGTATCAGCGTGCTCAGGAGAAATTGCACAACACATTTTCGGGTCCATTTTTTCTGGCTGCCCTTGTGAAAATTAAAAATTTGAGGTTAAAATAGCAGTTTTGTGAAAAAAAGTTAAATGTTCATTGTTTTCTTCCACATTCCAAAAATTCCTGTGAAGCACCTGAAGGGTTAAAAAACTTCTTGAATGTGGTTTTGAGCACCTTGAGGGGTGCAGTTTTTAGAATGGTATCACTTTTGGGTATTTTCTGTCATAAAGGCTCCTCAAAGTCACTTCAAATAAGATGTGGTCCCTAAAAAAATGTTTTTGTAAATTTTGTTGTAAAAATGAGAAATGACTGGTCAAATTTTAACCCTTATAGCTTCCTAACAAAAAAAAATGTTGGTTCCAAAATTGTGCTGATGTGAAGTAGACATGTGGGAAATGTTATTTATTAACTATTTTGTGTGACATATCTCTCTGATTAAAGGGCATGAAAATTCAAAGTTTGAAAATTGCAAAATTTTCAAAATTTTCGCCAAATTTCCGACTTTTTCACAAATAAACGCAAGTGATATCGAAGAAATTTTACCACTATCATGAAGTACAATATGTCACAAAAAAACAGTCACAGATTCAGGGGGATCCGTTGAAGCGTTCCAGAGTAATTACCTCATAAAGTGACAGTGGTCAGAATTGAAAAAATTGGCCCGGTCACGAAGGCAAAAACAGGCTCTGGCGCGAAGTGGCTAAGCCTGGGTTGCAGAGGGAGACAGGGCTTGTGGAATCTAAGGCCAGGATTTGCCGTACTGAGCATGTCTGTGACCTGGCAGATCATGATTGGTGGGTTGGTACCCACCTGACCCGGTGACCTGGCACCGCCGGATTGGTCCACAGGCAACGTCACCAATGGCGCGACGGTGGGCAAGGCTTAGTCTTTAAAAGGCCCGCCCACAAACATGGCAACGCGCTCTGATCATTTGAGCAAGTGATGCCGTTGTGTGGACAACTCTGTTCCACGTGCTCCCTAGCTGTTCACTCCGTGACCTGCCGATGCCAGAGTTCGCTCGGCTAATTAGCACAGGTCGCTTAGGCAGGTTAGCTCCATAGAGACAGGTTAGCTCCATAGAGGCAGGTAGCTTCGTCTAGCAGCCTGGCTCAGCCAAAGGGGTCACCTATCACCCCGAGCAGCCTCAGACGTCCTGTGCACGGCTAACGTCTGTCCGTCACGTGGAGTTGAACCCTTCAGTCCGGTAGCACGCCGGCTGGGGGCACGTGTACTCGTTGGCGTAGTCACACATGCATCCTAGCGCCGCCACTGTAGTCCCTGTGCTGTAACAGGACTACAGATAGTTTTTCTCTGCCTATCTCTCGTGCAGCTAACGGAGATAGAGCGTACCGCTATACCCGTTCATGTGTGGAGAAACACGGAAGGGTTTAATATTTAAGTTGGTTACTTTACTTTCCACCCGGAAAGTGTTCGGCAGCAGTCTTCTAGGCTGCATCGCGGACCCCGGGGTCGGTTGCATTCCATTTTAATAAAGTTGTCTGCAACCGCCCTCCTAACAAGGTGAAGAAGGGGCCATGTCACTATTCTTTCATAATTAAATGAAATAAAAAAGGAAAAAATAGTGTCACTCTATAAAATCCAAAGTCTTTATTTAACGACACATTAAAAAATACGCTGCAGGGAGGGAGAGCGCACATCTGAAGGATGACGGCCATTTTGTGTTGTCCTGTGCTTTACCTGATCAGGAGCCGTTGAAGCGCAGGCCAGCGCGAAACGGACGTCGTCTTCCAGACGTGCTCTCTCCCTCCCTGCAGCCTATTTTAATGTGCCGTTAAATAAAGACTTTGGAATTTATAGGTCCGGTGAGTGCCACTATTTTTTTCCTTTTTTATTTCATCTATGCATCTATCTCTGTGAGCACCCCGGTACTACCAGATTGAATTGCTCAAGTCCAAGACTGGATTGGTTTAATATACAGTACAGACCAAAAGTTTGGACACACCTTCTCATTTAAAGATTTTTCTGTATTTTCATGACTTTGAAAATTGTACATTCACACTGAAGGCATCAAAACTATGAATTAAAACATGTGGAATTATATACTTAATAAAAAAGAGTGAAACAACTGAAAATATGTCTTACATTCTAGGTTCTTCAAAGTAGCCAACTTTTGCTTTGATGACTGCTTTGCACACTCTTGGCATTCTCTTGATGAGCTTCAAGATGTAGTCACCGGAAATGGTTTTCACTTCACAGGTGTGCCCTGTCAGGTTTAATAAGTGGGATTTTTTGCCTTATAAATGGGGTTGGGACCATCAGTTGTGTTGTGCAGAAGTCAGGTGGATACACAGCTGATAGTCCTACTGAATAGTGTAACATACCTGGCGGCGTCCTTGCATAGTGGTCCATCTCCCACTGTGCAAGAGCGTGCACTTGATCTCCAGTCCAGTCTGCTAGCCTGGCTTCCCTCCATGCTGTCTGTTTGCCTCTGTGTCTGCTGCTTAAGGGCGGCGCCCGATCACTTCCTGTTGCTTGTACCTGCTTCGGGCACACCCCTTGTGCGTCCTCAGCCTATTGCTGTCTGTCTTCTGGTATTTAACCCAGCTGCTCCAATGAATCCCTGCCTGAGCATTGTGTTCTGTCAGTTGGCCTTTGGTCACTGATATGCCAGGTCCCATTTATGTTTCCTGCCTTCGGTATCAGTTCCCGTGTCTGAACTGTGTCCTGTCTGTATTATCTTCTAGCCTGTTGTCTTCTGCCTATCCTGGAGGCTGTATTTCCAGGCCTGTGTGAACTCGCTCCTGCCTGTTCGTTCCGCCTTCTAGGGGCCGCATACCTAGACCCGCTCCTGTATCCTGCTGCTGTGTCTGTTCTTGTCTGAATACTCTCCTTGCCTGTTTTGTTTTTCTCTATGTCCGTACCTTCCCTTTTTCTGCAGAGTCTGAACTCGTACCTAACTCCTGCTCGTTGTCACTGTAGTTCCGTTTGTGAGTTTGTGGTCCACTCGCTACTTCTCTGCAAGTACCCTGTGGGTATATGGTTCTGCCTTTCCCTTCTAGTCTGTTCCGTGTGAACAGAGCCCTGTCCCCTCCACGTTTGCGGTTTAGCTTTGCTCAGCTCTGTCCACCGCGTCTGCGGTTTCGCTTTGCTCAGCCTTGTCCACCGCGTCTGCGGTTTCGCTTTGCTCAGCCCTGTCCGCCGCGTCTGCGGTTTCGCTTTTCTCAGCCCTGTCCACCGCGTCTGCGGTTTCGCTTTGCTCAGCCCTGTCCACCGCGTCTGCGGTTTCGCTTTGCTCAGCTCTGTCCACCGCGTCTGCGGTTTCGCTTTGCTCAGCTCTGTCCACCGCGTCTGCGGTTTCGCTTTGCTCTGCCCTGTCCACCGCGTCTGCGGTTTCGCTTTGCTCAGCTCTGTCCACCGCATCTGCAGTTTCGCTTTGCTCAGCTCTGTCCACCGCGTCTGCGGTTTTCGCTTTGCTCAGCTCTGTCCACCGCATCTGCGGTTTCGCTTTGCTCTGCCCTGTCCACCGCGTCTGCGGTTTCACTTTGCTCAGTCCTGTCCACCGCGTCTGCTGTTTCGCTTTGCTCAGCTCTGTCCACCGCATCTGCGGTTTCGCTTTGCTCAGCTCTGTCCACCGCGTCTGCGGTTTTCGCTTTGCTCAGCTCTGTCCACCGCGTTTACGGTTTCGCTTTGCTCTGCCCTGTCCACCGCTTCTGCGGTTTCGCTTTGCTCTGCCCTGTCCACCGAGTCTGCGGTTTCGCTTTGCTCAGCCCTGTCCACCGCGGCTGCTGTTTCGCTTTGCTCAGCCCTGTCCACCACGTCTGCGGCTTCGCTTTGCTCAGGCCTGTCCACCGCGTCTGCAGTTTCGCTTTGCTCAGCCCTGTCCACCGCGTCTGCGGTTTTGCTTTGCTCAGCCTTGTCCACCGCGTCTGCGGTTTTGCTTTGCTCGGCCCTGTCCACCGCGTCTGCGGTTTCGCTTTGCTCGGCTCTGTCCACCGCGTCTGCGGTTTTTGCTTTGCTGGGCCCTGTCCACCGCGTCTGCGGTTTCGCTTTGCTCAGCCCTGTCCACCGCGTCTGCGGTTTCGCTCTGCTCAGCCCTGTCCACCGCGTCTGCGGTTTCGCTTTGCTCTGCCCTGTCCACCGCGTCTGCGGTTTCGAATTTGTCTCCCAGTCTGTACTGGACCCTACCCAGCCTGCTCTCTAGTCTGCTTGTTCCTGTATTCCCCGGTGTGGGTCAACAGCCGTGTCCGGAGTCTGACCCGGAGTAGACCCTGGTCCCTCTGCTCGGTTCCTCCCTGGTGCACTGGCGTCGTATGCCGTCGTGCGACCTTGGTCGGATCGGGCAGATACTTAGTTACGCCCCTCCAGGCACTCTCCGGTTCATGGCACAGTGGAATCACTACATAAACATGCACACGCCAGTCAGTCCGGGCGTGTGCACTACAGTATGCTCAGGCCATGGTTCTCGTTGAGCCCCACGGCCTTCGCTCTCTGAGACGTTTTTTAGCGAATACGTGCATTAAAAAAAAATAAATAAAAATAAATAAATAAATAAAATAATTTTTTTTTTTTCTCTAGCTATGGCCCAGGCGAATTACGCACCCATTCAGATGGATCTATCAGCACTTGTTCCTGCGGATCCGCCATGGTACTATGGGGATCCAAGACTGAGCCGTGCATTTGTGGAGCAATGCTTCTATACTTCAAGTTCTACCCTCTTTATTTTCCCACCGATCGGGTTAAGGTGGGATTCATGATGTCTAACCTAGCGGGTGATGCCTTGGAATGGATCAACCCCCTATGGGAAACACAGGATCCTATCCTCCTGGACCTTCAGGCCTTCCTGGTGGCCTTTCTAATGGTCTTTGATGACCCTAACCTGGAGGCTCCTGCTGAAGCTTCACTTCCCAATATCCCGGAGCAGCCCCGATGGATAATGTGTGTGGGTAGCGCACTAGTCCTCCTGCCCGAAGAGACTACTGCCCGACCAGAATCCACACAGGATGACTACGCTCTCCGGAATACTTCTCCCAACCTTAAGAGGCAGTCCAGACGTGCTAGGCGTAGAGGCAAGCCGTCACGCCAGGGTCTGTCCTCCCAAAGACCTCCTGACTAGAGATGAGCGGTGTTCGACTAGAACTGTTCGCCAATCTCAAATTCGAGCTGTTTTGGGCGGTGTTCGAGTTGTTCGACGAACCCGAACGATTTGCAAAAAATTCGGCTGTTCGAGGTTATGTTCGATAACTGTTCGTGCACCAAAAGCGTGTCCTGCATGTCTGGCGCTATTTAGAGCACCAATCATGCAGGGATTGTCTGCCACTCACTGTAATGCCACAGCCATGGTGGTTGTGGCATTACAGTGATTGCCCAAATCGATGGGAACAGTGCTCACAGTGAAACATGAAAAGCCGGCAATTCAGCAGCGGCATACACCGGTACCCGACAATTTAGAACAGAAAGAATAGAGAATCATACATAGATTAGATAGATAGAAACATGTCAGTCACACATATAAGAAGCACAGTGACAGTGTTGCTTACTGTACTTGTCATTTAGTGTAAAGGATTTATTAAAAAAAATAATAGTGTTTTCATGCACCGTCTCTTTAAAAAAGCCGGCCGGCAATTCAGCATCTGTACCCGACAATTTAGAATAGAAGGAATAGAGAATCACACATAGATTAGATAGATAGAAACATGTCAGCCACATATATACTGAAGTACAGTGACAGTGTTGCTTACTGTACTTGTCATTTAGTGTAAAGGATTTATTAAAAAATATAATAGTGTTTTCGTGCACCGTCTCTTTAAAAAAGCCGGCCGGCAATTCAGCAGCGGTACCCGACAATTTATAACAGACAGAATAGAGCTTCACACATAGATTAGATAGATAGAAACATGTCAGTCACATATATATGAAGTACAGTGACAGTGTTGGTTACTGTACTTGTCATTTAGTATTAAAATAAAGGATTTATTATTAAAAAAAATTGGCGTGGGGTTCCCCGTAATTTTAGTCTCTAGCGGAGGTTAAGCAGACAGCTGGGGCAGATGTTTGAAGCCTGGGAAGGGGGTAATACCCACGGAGCTTCCCAGGCTACTAATATCAGCCCCCAGCTGAATACCTAGCCTTTACTAGCTATTAAAATGGAGGACCCCCCCAAAAAAAATGACGTGGGGGTCCCCCCTAATTTAATAGCTAGCAAAGGCTAGGCAGACAGCTGGGGGCTGATATTAATAGCCCAGGAAGGGAACCATGAATATTGGCCCCCTCCCAGGCTAGAAACACCAGCCGTCAGCCGCCCCAGAAATGGCGCATCCATAGGATGCGCCAATTCTGGCACTTAGCCTCGCTCTTCCACGCTGCCCTGGTGCGGTGGCAGGGGGTAATAGGGTTGGGGTTGATGTCAGCTTATAATGCCAGCTGACATCAAGCCCAGGTTAGTAATGGAGAGGCGTCTATAAGACACCCCCATTACTAACCCCATAGTCAAAGTTAAAAGAAAACACAAACACCCAGAATAAAGTCCTTTAATTGAAATAAAGACACATTCCTTTATTGTTCTAAATTAAACCATACTTACCGTCACGCCCATTCCAGCTGAAGCCAACGATCTCCTGCAATAAAAGAAAAATAATAAAGCAACCTCATCCTTACCTTTCCATGGTTCCCACGACAGCTTCAGCTCTGCTACATCGAGATAACAGGCTGGACCGCAGCAGAACGCTGCCATCCAGCCTGTCATCCCGCAGACACTGAGAAGCGCAGGCATGCTTGCGCTCTGCAGTGTCTGGCTGTGACGGCATAAAGATGAGACGAGTTCATGTCCAATGAACTCAGCGCACCTCATGCACGTCACTGACAGCGTGGGAGAATTCTCCTGCACTCAGCACTTCAGCGTGAGAATTCTCCCACGCTGTCAGTGACGTGCATGAGGTCAGCTGAGTTCATTGGACATGAATGAGCTCACCTCATGCACGTCACTGACAGCGTGGGAGAATTCTCACGCTGTAGCGCTGAGTGCAGGAGAATTTTCCCACGCTGTCAGTGACGTGCATGAGGTGAGCTGAGATCATTGGACATGAATGAGCTCACCTCATGCACGTCACAGACAGCGTGGGAAAATTCTCCTGCACTCAGCGCTTCAGCGTGAGAATTTTCCCACGCTGTCAGTGACGTGCATGAGGTGAGCTCATTCATGTCCAATGAACTCAGCTGACCTCATGTACGTCACTGACAGCGTGGGAGAATTTTCACGCTGAAGCGCTGAGTGCAGGAGAATTTTCCCACGCTGTCAGTGACGTGCATGAGGTGAGCCGAGTTCATTGGACATGAGCTTGTCTCATCTTTATGCCGTCACAGCGAGACACTGAGGAGCGCAAGCATGCCTGCGCTTCTGAGTGTCCGCGGGATGACAGGCTGGATGGCAGCGTTCTGCTGCGGTCCAGCCTGTCATCTCGATGTAGCAGAGCTGAAGCTGTCGTGGGAACCATGGAAAGGTAAGGATGAGGTTGCTTTATTATTTTACTTTTATTGCAGAAGACATTGGCTTCAGCTGGAATGGGCGTGACGGTAAGTATGGTTTAATTTAGAACAATAAAGAATTGTGTGTTTATTTCAATTAAAGGACTTTATTCTGGGTGTTGTGTTTTTTTAAATACTTTACTAGAAATTCATGGTGGTCATGTCTAATATTGTTGTGACCCCATGAATTTCGGGCTTAGGGCCAGCTGATAATGCCAAGCTGGCCTTAACCCCTTTATTACCCAGTGAGCCACCGCACCAGGGCCCTGGATGAGTTGGGTACAGCGCCAGAAGATGGCGCTTCTATGAACGCGCCATTTTCTGGGGCGGCTGCGGACTGCAATATGCAGCGGGTGGGGTCCAGAAAGCTTGGGCCTCCCTGCGCTGCAGATTCCAGCCCCCAGCTGCCTAGTTGTACCTGGCTGGGCACAAAAATAGGGCGAAGCCCCACGCATTTTTTTTTTAAATTATTTCATGAAATTCATGGAATAATTAAGAAAAAAAGGGCTTCCCTATATTGTTGTGTCCAACCAGGTACAAATAGGCAGCTGGTGGTTGGGGGCAGCCCGTCCCTGCCTGCTGTACCTGGCTGGACACAAATATAGTGCGAAGCCCCACGTCAATTTTTTTTTAATTATTTCATGAAATAATTTTTTTAAAAAAGGGCTTCCCTATATTGTTGTGTCTGGCCAGGTACAAATAGGCAGCTGGTGGTTGGGGGCAGCCCGTTCCTGCCTGCTGTACCTGACTGGACACAAATATAGGGCGAAGCCCCACGTCAATTTTTTTTAAATTATTTCAGGAAATTCATGAAATAATGAAAAAAAAATTGATGTGGGGCTTCGCCCTATATTTGTGTCCAGTCAGGTACAGCAGGCAGGAACGGGCTGCTCCCAACCACCAGCTGCCTATTTGTACCTAGCCGGACACAACAATATAGGGAAGCCCTTTTTTTCTTAATTATTCCATGAATTTCATGAATTTAAAAAAAAATACGTGGAGCTTCGCCCTATTTTTGTGTCCAGCCAGGTACAACTAGGCAGCTGGGGGCTGGAATCTGCAGCGCAGGGAGGCCCAAGCTTTCTGGGCCCCACCCGCTGCAAATTGCAGTCCGCAGCCGCCCCGGAAAATGGCGCGTTCATAGAAGCGCCATCTTCTGGCGCTGTACCCAACTCATCCAGGGCCCTGGTGCGGTGGCTCACTGGGTAATAAAGGGGTTAAGGCCAGCTTGGCATTATCAGCTGGCCCTAAGCCCGAAATTCATGGGGTCACGCCAATATTAGACATGACCACCATGAATTTCTAGTAAAGTATTTAAAAAAAACACAACACCCAGAATAAAGTCCTTTAATTGAAATAAACACACAATTCTTTATTGTTCTAAATTAAACCATACTTACCGCCACGCCCATTCCAGCTGAAGCCAATGATCTCCTGCAATAAAAGTAAAATAATAAAGCAACATCATCCTTACCTTTCCATGGCTCCCACGACAGCTTCAGCTCTGCTACATCGAGATGACAGGCTGGACCGCAGCAGAACGCTGCCATCCAGCCTGTCATCCCGCAGACACTGAGAAGCGCAGGCATGCTTGCGCTACTCAGTGTCTGGCTGTGACGGCATCCAGATGAGCCGAGGTCATGTCCAATGAACTCGGCTCACCTCATGCACGTCACTGACAGCGTGGGAAAATTCTCACGCTGAAGCGCTGAGTGCAGGAGAATTTTCCCACGCTGTCAGTGACGTACATGAGGTGAGCCGAGTTCATTGTCGGCTCATCTGGATGCCGTCACAGTCAGACACTGAGGAGCGCAAGCATGCCTGCGCTTCTCAGTGTGTGCGGCATGGCAAGCTGGATGGCAGCGTTCTGCTGCGGTCCAGCCTGTCATCTCGATGTAGCAGAGCTGGAGCTGTCCTGGGAACCATGGAAAGGTAAGGATGAGGTTGCTTTATTATTTTTCTTTTATTGCAGGAGATCGTTGGCTTCAGCTGGAATGGGCGTGATGGTAAGTATGGTTTAATTTAGAAGAATAAAGAATTGTGTCTTTATTTCAATTAAAGGACTTTATTCTGGGTGTTTGTGTTTTTTTTTTAACTTTGACTATGGGGTTAGTAATGGGGGTGTCTTATAGACGCCTCTCCATTACTAACCTGGGCTTGATGTCAGCTGGCATTATAAGCTGACATCAACCCCAACCCTATTACCCCCTGCCACCGCACCAGGGCAGCGTGAAAGAGCGAGGCTAAGTGCCAGAATTGGCGCATCCTATGGATGCGCCATTTCTGGGGCGGCTGAGGGCTGGTGTTTCTAGCCTGGGAGGGGGCCAATATTCATGGTTCCCTTCCTGGGCTATTAATATCAGCCCCCAGCTGTCTGCCTAGCCTTTGCTAGCTATTAAATTAGGGGGGACCCCACGTCATTTTTTTTGGGGGGTCCTCCATTTTAATAGCTAGTAAAGGCTAGGTATTCAGCTGGGGGCTGATATTAGTAGCCTGGGAAGCTCCGTGGGTATTACCCCCTTCCCAGGCTTCAAACATCTGCCCCAGCTGTCTGCTTAACCTCCGCTAGAGACTAAAATTACGGGGAACCCCACGCCAATTTTTTTTAATAATAAATCCTTTATTTTAATACTAAATGACAAGTACAGTAACCAACACTGTCACTGTACTTATTATATATGTGACTGACATGTTTCTATCTATCTAATCTATGTGTGAAGCTCAATTCTGTCTGTTATAAATTGTCGGGTACAGATGCTGAATTGCCGGCCGGCTTTTTTAAAGAGACGGTGCATGAAAACACTATTATATTTTTTAATAAATCCTTTACACTAAATGACAAGTACAGTAAGCAACACTGTCACTGTACTTCATATATATGTGACTGACATGTTTCTATCTATCTAATCTATGTGTGATGCTCTATTCCTTCATGTCTAAATTGTCGGGTACCGGTGTATGCCGCTGCTGAATTGCCGGCCGGCTTTTTTAAAGAAAGCGTCTTCTGAGCAGTTTGTCAGCTTTTGGACACCTTTGAAGGTGTTTTCTATGTGTTCCTATGTGTTTTTGTTTGCCTGCCATCGGTTTTAACGGTGTTCGACGGTGTTCTAAGGTGTTCGACGAACAGTTCCTCGAACATCCCGGTGTTCGACGAACCGAACCGAACCCGAACACTACGGGGGTGGCTCAACACTACTCCTGACCCCAACCTTGAAGTCCCTGTTGAAGCTTCATTTCCCAGTATCCCGGAGCAGCCCCGACGGGTAATGTGCGTGGGTAGCGCTCCAGTTCTCCTGCCCGAAGAGACTGCTGCCCACCCAGAATCCACACTGGAGGACTTCCTGCACCTGGTATCTGATACTTCACCCACTTTAACCGGTGAGCCTGTCCAAGGGTACTCCGAAGCAGAGGTTACCCCCGAGTCTCTACACCCCTCCGACCAGGCGGAGGACCTCCAGTTGTCTCCTGAACCCTTCGGGGTGCTATCTGGTAGCGAATGGACAGAGACTTTCCTATACTCTGCACCTGATACCTCGCCCGCTTCATTCAGTGAGTCCGACCTAGTGTACTCCGAAGCAGAGGTTACCCCCGAGTCTCTACACCCCTCCGACCAGGCGGAGGACCTCCAGTTGTCTCCTGAACCCTTCGGGGTGCTACCTGGTAGCGAATGGACAGAGACTTTCCTATACTCTGCACCTGATACCTCGCCCGCTTCGTCCAGTGAGTCTGACCTAGTGTACTCCGAAGCAGAGGTTACCCCCGAGTCTCTACACCCTTCCGACCAGGTGGAGGACCTCCAGTTGTCTCCTGAACCCTTCGGGGTGCTACCTGATAGCGAATGGACAGAGACTCTCCTATACTCGGTACCTGATACCTCGGCTGCTTCATCCAGTGAGTCTGAACAAGTGTACTCTGAAGCAGAGGTTATCCCCGAGTCTCTACACCCCTCCGACCAGGCGGAGGACCTCCAGGTGTCTCCTGAACCCTTCGGGGTGCTACCTGATAGCGAATGGACAGAGACTCTCCTATACTCGGTACCTGATACCTCGCCCGCTTCGTCCAGTGAGTCTGACCTAGTGTACTCCGAAGCAGAGGTTACCCCCGAGTCTCTACACCCTTCCGACCAGGTGGAGGACCTCCAGTTGTCTCCTGAACCCTTCGGGGTGCTACCTGATAGCGAATGGACAGAGACTCTCCTATACTCAGTACCTGATACCTCGGCTGCTTCATCCAGTGAGTCTGAACAAGTGTACTCTGAAGCAGAGGTTATCCCCGAGTCTCTACACCCCTCCGACCAGGCGGAGGACCTCCAGGTGTCTCCTGAACCCTTCGGGGTGCTACCTGATAGCGAATGGACAGAGACTCTCCTATACTCGGTACCTGATACCTCGCCCGCTTCTTCCAGTGAGTCCCACCTAGTGTACTCCGAAGCAGAGGTTACCCCCGAGTCTCTGCACTCTTCCAACCCGGCGGAGGACCCCCAGTTGTTTCCTGAATCCTCCGGGGTACCACCTGATAACAAAGAGACAGTGACTTTTCTACACCTTGTACCTGATACCTCGCCCATTTCATCCTGTGAGCTTGACAAGATGTACCCCGAAGCAGAGGTTACCCCCGAGTATCTGCATCCCTCCAACCCGGCGGAGGGCTTCCAGTTGTCTCCTGAACCCTCTGGGGTGCTACCTGATAATAAGTGGAGAGAGACTTCCTTGTGTGCTATTCCTGGTACTCCACCCATTTCGTCTGTTGCTGAGGATGGCTGGATAGGAGGTAGCATCCTAGCTACCCAGAGAAGACCAGTTTATCTGGTGGACAGTGGAAGTGATCTCCTTGAAGTAAAGGATTGGCCCTCGAATTCCCTGCGGAACATTCTGGCAGGCCTGAAGAAGAGGGGGCGTAAGGGGGGGTACTGTAACATACCTGGTGGCGTCCTTGCATAGTGGTCCATCTCCCACTGTGCAAGAGCACGCACTTGATCTCCAGTCCAGTCTGCTAGCCTGGCTTCCCTCCATGCTGTCTGTTTGCCTCTGTGTCTGCTGCTTAAGGGCGGCGCCCGATCACTTCCTGTTTTTTGTACCTGCTGCAGGCACACCCCTTGTGCGTCCTCAGCCTATTGCTGTCTGTCTTCTGGTATTTAACCCAGCTGCTCCAATGAATCCCTGCCTGAGCATTGTGTTCTGTCAGTTGGCCTTTGGTCACTGATATGCCAGGTCCCGTTTATGTTTCCTGCCTTCGGTATCAGTTCCCGTGTCTGAACTGTGTCCTGTCTGTATTATCTTCTAGCCTGTTGTCTTCTGCCTATCCTGGAGGCTGTATTTCCAGGCCTGTGTGAACTCGCTCCTGCCTGTTCGTTCCGCCTTCTAGGGGCCGCATACTTAGACCCGCTCCTGTATCCTGCCGCTGTGTCTGTTCTTGTCTGAATACTCTCCTTGCCTGTTTTGTTTTTCTCTATGTCCGTACCTTCCCTTTTTCTGCAGAGTCTGAACTTGTACCTAACTCCTGCTCGTTGTCACTGTACTTCCGTTTGTGTGTTTGTGGTCCACTCGCTACTTCTCTGCAAGTACCCTGTGGGTATCTGGTTCTGCCTTTCCCTTCTAGTCTGTTCCGTGTGAACAGAGCCCTGTCCCCTCCGCATCTGCGGTTTCGCTTTGCTCAGCTCTGTCCACCGCGTCTGCGGTTTCGCTTTTCTCAGCCTTGTCCACCGCGTCTGTGGTTTCGCTTTGCTCAGCCTTGTCCACCGCGTCTGCGGTTTCGCTTTGCTCAGCCCTGTCCGCCGCATCTGCGGTTTCGCTTTGCTCAGCCCTGTCCACCGCGTCTGCGGTTTCGCTTTGCTCAGCCCTGTCCACCGCGTCTGCGGTTTTGCTTTGCTCAGCTCTGTCCACCGCGTCTACGGTGTCGCTTTGCTCAGCTCTGTCCACCGCATCGGCGGTTTTCGCTTTGCTCAGCTCTGTCCACCGTGTTTGCGGTTTCGCCTTGCTCAGCTCTGTCCACCGCGTCTGCGGTTTCGCTTTGCTCGGCCCTGTCCACCGCGTCTGCGGTTTCGCTTTGCTCGGCCCTGTCCACCGCGTCTGCGGTTTCGCTTTGCTCAGCTCTGTCCACCGCGTCTGCGGTTTTCGCTTTGCTCAGCTCTGTCCAACGCGTCTGCGGTTTCGCTTTGCTCTGCCCTGTCCACCGCGTCTGGGGTTTCGAATTTGTCTCCCAGTCTGTACTGGACCCTACCCAGCCTGCTCTCTAGTCTGCTTGCTCCTGTATTCCCCGGTGTGGGTCAACAGCCATGTCCGGAGTCTGACCTGGAGTAGACCCTGGTCCCTCTGCTCGGTTCCTCCCTGGTGCACTGGCGTCGTATGCCGTCGTGCGACCTTGGTTGGATCGGGCAGATACTTAGTTACGCCCCTCCAGGCACTCTCCGGTTCATGGCACAGTGGAATCATTACATAAATACGCACACGCCAGTCAGTCCGGGCGTGTGCATTACAAATAGACTGTTAGAAGTTGTATTTTGGCAAGAAAAAAGCAGCTAAGTAAAGAAAAACGTGTGGCCATCATTACTTTAAGAAATGAAGGTCAGTCAGTCCGAAAAATTGGGCAAACTTTGAAAGTGTCCCCAAGTGCAGTTGCAAAAACCATCAAGCACTACAAAGACACTGGCTCACATGAGGACCGTCCCAGGAAAGGAAGACCAAGAGTCACCTCTGCTTCTGAGGATAAGTTTATCCGAGCCACCACCCTCAGAAATCGCAGCTTAGCAGCAGCTCAGATTAGAGACCAGGTCAATGCCACACAGAGTTCTAGCAGCAGACACATCTCTACAACAACTCTTAAGAGGAGACTTTGTGCAGCAGGCCTTCATGGTAAAATAGCTGCTAGGAAACCACTGCTAAGGACAGGCAACAAGCAGAAGAGACTTGTTTGGGCTAAAGAACACACGGAATGGACATTAGACCAGTGGAAATCTGTGCTTTGGTCTGATGAGTCCAAATGTGAGATCTTTGGTTCCAACCACCGTGTCTTTGTGCGACGCAGAAAAGGTGAACGGATGGACTCTACATGCCTGGTTCCCACCATGAAGCATGGAGGAGGAGGTGTGATGGTGTGGGGGTGCTTTGCTGGTGACACTGTTGGGGATTTTTTCAAAATTGAAGGCATACTGAACCAGCATGGCTGCCACAGCATCTTGCAGCGGCATGATATTCCATCCGGTTTGCTTTTAGTTGGACCATCATTTATTTTTCAACAGGACAATGACCCCAAACACACCTCCAGGCTGTGTAAAGGCTATTTGACCAAGAAGGAGAGTGATGGGGTACTACGCTAGATGACCTGACCTCCACAGTTACCAGACCTGAACCCACTCAAGATGGTTTGGGGTGAGCTGGACCGCAGAGTGAAGGCAAAAGGCCAACAAGTGCTAAGCATCTCTGTGAACTCCTCCAAGATTGTTGGAAGACCATTTCCGGTAACTACCTCTTGAAGCTCATCAAGAGAATGCCAAGAGTGTGCAAAGCAGTCATCAAAGCAAAAGGTGGCTACTTTGAAGAACCTAGAATATAAGACATATTTTAAGTTGTTTCACACTTTTTTGTTAAGTATATAATTCCACATGTGTTAATTCATAGTTTTGATTCCTTCAGTGTGAATGTACAATTTGCATAGTCATGAAAATACAGAAAAATCTTTAAATGAGGTGTGTCCAAACTTTTGGTCTGTACTGTACATTGGTGCCAGCAAATTTCTCTATTTTTGAAGTCTTTAATAATTAAGTCTTTACTGGCAGCCAAGCAGTGGAGTACTTCAATAAATGGGATGGAGCATTGTCCTGCATAAAAATCATGGTTGTCTTGAAAGATGCAGTGTCTTCTAAAAACTGGCAGTGGGTTTGGGAGTTGATTTTGAGTCCATCTTCAGTCTGAAAATGCCCAGTTAGCTCATCTATATTAATACCAGAGCATAGTACCCCACCTCCACTTTGCTGGTATTTGAGTTGAAGTGGAGGTCAAATATTTCTTGTTCCAATCTTAATGTTTCAATTTACCATACATTGCGGACTATAAGACGAACTGGACGATAAGACGCGCCCCAAATTTTGGAGAGGAAAATAGCAATTTTTTTTTTTTAATAAAATGGTAGTGCGTCTTATAGTCTGATTTTCTGGTAGCTTATTGGGGGTGGCTGCAGTGGAATGGGGTCAGAGGAGGCAGGGTCGCTGCTGCAGGAAGCCAGCCGAGGCAGAACTGGGGCGATGTTGCGGGTTCCGGGCTGGGAGGAGGGGGTGTCCCAGTGCTGCGAAGCTGTGGGCTCTGGGCTGTCAGGAAATTTTGGCATTGAGCGGAGTCCCTGCACTTTTCCATTGATTTCCCTGCGGCGAGCTTCGTGAAAATGGCCACCAGAATCGTCGCATGTGCAGATTGAGATCACGGCTCAATCTGCACATGCACCACCTCCAGCAGCCATTTTCCTGAAGCCCACCACAGGGAAATAAATGGGAAAGTGCCAGGGACTCTGCTCAATGCCGATATTTTCGGACAGCCCAGTGCCCGCAGCCTTGCAGCACCGGGACACCCCCTCCTCCCCCCCCGGTAAGCTACATTCGTATTATAAGATGCACCCACATTTTCCTCCCAAAGTTGGAGGGAAAAAAGTGCGTCTTATAATCCAAAAAATATGATATGTGTCTTGCTTCTTATTCAGTAGTGTTCGAGTTAGTTTTAGCCCTCCTTACCTTAGCCGTGTCTCTGTGCACTGAACACTTTGTATTTCTGGGCACTCCAGGGAGATTACAATTCTGGGATATGACAGCACTGGAGAATAATGGCTTCATGGTCTCTTCATGTTTGATTCTTCTTAAATCTTTGGCAGTTAATGCATCTTTTTTATCGAGTTTTTTGCAACCAGTTGACTATTTGCAACAAAACTTTAGATAGTTCTGTAAGCACATCACAATATCTTAGCAATTTCAAGAGTTCTGCTTCCCACTGTAACACTTGTAACTATGTTTTACTTTTCAGACTCAGTTAAATCTCTTTTTTGGCCCTTTTTGCCTGAGGAACAAAAGGTGCCTGATAATACTGCACACCTTGATAAAGGGAGTTGCATCCTTAGCCCACATGCTCGCTCATTGCACAAATAGACACCACCTGATCTGCTTCATCCAATAAGAATTTAAGTTTATACCGCTTAGCATTGGAAAATATGCATACAAATCATGATAATGTCAAAATACCCCTTTGTCCATTAATTGAGCACACAGTGTATACAAGAGAAAAAAATATTGACTTCCATTGGTGCTGTCACTGCAAGTTTATTACTACATTATTTTAATTATCAGTTATTATAAAATAAACCCCCGATTATCTAACTGTTCTGTTGTGCAGATATTTTCTGTTCTTCAGTTTTGCAGCTTTGTTATTAGTAGATTTAGTTGTGTTTCTTACAAGTATTTAATTCATATATAAAATGTATTGTCTCTTGAATTTTCTTTGAATAGCTAGTTGTGCCTTTCCAATTTGCAACACGTTACCAATATAGATGAGAAGATCGATCCGTAGAGGACTGAGTTCAAATAGAATTTCTATAAATTCGCTATTTCACACAAATTCGAACATTTTGAGATTCAATTTGCGGTTCTTAAAAAAAAAAAAAAGATAAATAACTTTGCCACACTTTTGATGCACCAGAGAGCAGGCAAAGGTCATTTTCCATTGCTAAATGGTCTTCCCCATAATGCCCAGCAGCGATGGCATCTTGCAGATCATACTTTGTAAGGTGGTTAGTCCATACCTGGACCATGGTAGTTCAGCAGTTTCTAGTAAGCACAGTTTGTATAGCAGAGGCATTTTCCATCTCCAGAGTCACTGGGTAAGTCTCTCTCTTCTATAGAGTGTAACGCTTATGGTCAGCAGGGTTCTCTCTCTCTCCACTTTCTCTCTTCTGTAGACTAACTCTTTTGGTCAGTTGGGTCCTCTTGCCCTCTCCTGTACAGTGTAAGCTCCTATGAATAGCAAGGTCTTCTCTCTCTCTCCTGAAGGTAGACTAGCACTGCAGGTGTACCTGGATAACTATGACTAGAACCAAGCCCTGTGTTGACTGGTTAGTCAGCTGGGGGAGCTGAGCAGAGTGGGTTGTGTTGGAGCTGAAGAGAGACAAGCCAGAATCTCTCTGAGAAGAGACTGCATAGGCCATGTGCACCAAACTGCAAGTGTTACTGGTTGCTATGGACGATAGTTGATTTGTGTGAATGCATTGAGACTAGCTCAGCCGTGTCTGAGTAGCCAGGGTCTGTAGTGTTGATGAGGAAAAGATCACTAATGGTGAACAGACTGCGCCTGAGCATAAGCATTGCCTGTACTGCTCTGTGGGTGAGACAGTGCTACATTATTGTGCCTACACAAAGGACTGTGTTTTTTTTGTTATTGAATGTTTTGGCTGAAGAAAAGCTGTTTATGATATGTTGAAAGTTTATGCAAAACAATAAAATTTAACCTGTTTGACACAGAAACTCATACCTGAGTGGACCCCAGTGGCTACCAAAGAGAGTGAACCCCTATAAGTGTCAGCTCTTATGATCAGAAGGGTCCTCTATCTCTTCTTTAAAGTGTAAGCCCTTATTATCACCTCAGTTCTCTTTCTCCTATAGAGTGAAAGCTCTTATGGTCAGCAAGATCCTCTCTCTCTTTCTCCTGTAGAGTGTAAGCTCATATGGTCAGCAGAGTTCTCTCTCTGTCCCTTCTCTCCAGCATGTATTTTTGGAGCAATTTCAAACTTTTCAATATTAAGATTTGCACTATTCACCACAAATCTAATTTTTTGGGAAAAATTTGGCGACATTAATGAATTTGAATTTCAAAAGTTCCGCTCATTTCTAATTACCAATATTAATTTAATTGCATACCATTAGATTGATTAATAATGCTGTTTTTATGGCTGAATCGCTGAGATCTCATTGGTTAAATACTTTAGATTTTGATCACATGGCAAATAAATTTATAATTATTCATTATACACAATTCTTTTTATTGCAATTAAGACTGAGCTAGGTTTTTGTCATTTAAAATCATTTTTAACCTCTTCCCAACGGGGCAATTTTCCATTTTTGTGCTCTCCTTTTTTCATTCCTTTATTCCAAGAGCCAGACCTTTTTTTAACTCTTCGGTCGACATAGCCTTGTGAGAGCTTGTTTATTGCGGAACGAGTTGTACTTTTGAATGATACCTTCCATTTTTTCATGTGATATACTGGAAAGTGGGAAAAAAATTCATAGTGTGGCAAAATAGTGAAAAAAGCGCAATTTGGCTTTTTTTTTTCCATTTACAGAGTTCATTTTACGCTCCAGGTCAGTACGATTATGCGGATACCAAACATGAATAGTTTTTATTTTATTCAGATATTTGTAAAAAAACAACAACTTTTGTCTCCATTTTCTGAGAGCCATAATGTTTTCAATTTTTGGGTTAGGACCGGTGTGAGGGCTTGTTTTTTTGTGTGCCCCGAATCAATGTTTTATTGATATCACTTTGGGGTAGATATAATGTTTGGATCACCTGTTATTAAATTTTTTTGTGTTGTTGCGGCATCCAAAAAACCCCACTTTGGCGTTTTGATTTTTTTTTTCTCTCATTACACTGTTTATCGATTTAATTAATTTATTTTATATTTCGATAGTTCACACTTTTACAAACACAGTGATACCCAATATGTGTATTTTTTATTATTTTTTAATTTATAATGGGGGAATAGGTGGGTAATTTGAACTTTTAGATTTTTTCCATATTTTTTAAAACATTTTTTTCACAATTTTCACTATACTTGTTAGTCCCCCTAGGGGACTTGAAGTTGTGATTATCTGATGGCTTGCACTATAATTAACAGTACATCAGCACTGCTATGTATAGCAAAAATCGCGGTCTCCTATGAACTCCAGCTATGGGCTGCTTTTCACAGGAGTACCATGATGACAAGCACAGGGTTCTTCAGCAGACCCCTGGTTTTCATGGCAACCCATCAGCGCTCCATGATGTTTAAAGCCGCTGAATATCACAGTCATCATCTGCCAAAAGAGATGCAGACTCAGGGTGCAAGCCTGCATCAAAGTCAGTACAGTACCAGCTCATCATATGACAGTAAGGGGCTAAACTAGTGACTTGTAAACCTGGCCATCTTAAGTTTTGGCACTTTGTTTTCTTCCTCCCCTTCTTCCAAGAGCAATAACCTTCTTAGTTTTCCTGCCACATAGCCTTATTAGGTCTTATGTTTTGCGAGATGAGTTGTACTTTTGAATGAGACCATTAATTTTACCATATAATGCACTAGAAAACAGGAATTGATTTCTAAGTGAGGTTAAACTGTAAAAAAATACAATTCCGCATTTATTTTGGGGTTTTTATTTTTATGGTTTCATTGTGCAGTAAAAATAACCTGTAAATATGATTCTCCAGGTCAGTACAATTAAGGTGATACCAAATTTGTACAAGTGGTAAAAAAAAGTAAAATAGAACATGAAAATAATGTGTACTGACCTTCGGTGCTGGTGCCACATCAGCTATATCAGCCCCGATGTAACAGGCCAGATTAACCCCCGCCCAGACTATACCCGGGGTTAAAGTGGCCTAGGCCAGATTATGCCCCGGGTATATTCTGGCCTAGGCCAAACTATACCCCGGGGTATAAATTGGCCAAGGCCACATTATACCCCTCTGGGCCATAATATACCCCGGGTATATTATAGCCTAGGCCAAACTATACCCCGGAGTATAAATTGTCCTTGGTCAGAATATACCCCAGCTGCTGTAGATAAGATTTTTCAGGGTTTTGAGAACCATTTAGTGATATACTCAATAACGGGTCCCCAGGCAGCACACGGGCCCCAGGTAGCACACGGGGGGGCAGAGACAGCGCACGTGGCCCCAGACAGCGCACAGGGGGGCAGAGACAGCGCGCAAGGGGGGTGAGAGACAGCGCGCAGGGCCCTTGTGCGTTGTGTATGCCCCCTGTGCACTGTCTCTGCCCCCCTGTGAGCTGTCTGGAACCCCCTGTGCGCTGTTTGGGACCCCCTGTGCGATGTCTGGGGCCCCGTTCTTGAGTATATCACTCAATCCTGTGCTATGTCTGGGGCCCCTATGCGACGTCTGGGGCCCCTGTGTGATGTGTGATGTCTGAGGCCTCTGTGTGATGTTTGGGGCCCATGTGCAATGTATGGGGCCCCTGTGTGATGTCTGGGGCCCCTGTGTGCTGTTTGGGATCCCCTGTGCGATGTCTGGGGCCCGTTCTTGAGTATATCACTCAATCCTGTGCGATGTGTTATGTCTGGGGCGCCTGTGTGATATCTGGGGCCCCTGTATGATTTCTGAGGCCCCGTTCTTGAGTATATTAAAGATTAAAGTTTATTAAAATATATTAAATATCAGATTTTTCACATTTATGAACACCATTGAGTGATATACTCCAGAATTACATAATTTTTCAACATTTTATTGTTTAAAACTCTAAACACACAGACATTTTTTACTTCAACCAGAAAACCTTGACGGTTCATAAAAAACGTGACTGTTCAGGATATAATAAAAGTCATAACATTCTGAAACTACAACTTATAAAGGTACCTTGACATGGGGTGATTATTGGTTCCAGAGAGGCTTTCGGTCGATAATCGCACACATGGCTGGTGAAAGGACACTACAATCTAAACATTCAAAGGTAAACACTGATAACAACATTAAAATGATTAGTAAACACTGACAACAACATTAAAATGATTAGTAAACACTGACAACAACATTAAAATGATAATGCTTGTTTTCAAGTGCATGTTCTGTTGTTGACTGCAGATTGAAGCTTGTGGGATAGGTCAACCAACCCATGGTGTCACCAACTTTTGTGTGGATGATGATGTCACAAATCAACAGATTTGCTGTGGCCATGATTTCTGCATCAGTTGCCAGGACTCCATCACGAGAGATGCCAGAGGTGTTCACATATTCATTCACATCTTGATTAAAGTAGCCCTGTAGTTTTTTGGACAAGTCAGTTTTCATGTGGTGGATGACTTTAGCTCTGAGAAGGGAGTAGTTGTCCTCTGTTCCTGTCAGGATATAGCTGATGGACCGAAAGTAGCAGTTCCCATCACCTTTGGTTTTATATGTATGCAGTGGTTGTCCAAGATCTCTTGTGCATCCAAAGTACACAACCCTACTAAACGTAAAGTCAAGAGTGGTAGTAAGATACTTCCTTCCTGAATTTGGTAGTGGGTTGAAAGTCATGCTTTGCTTTTGTTTCTGTGTGGCAGAGTCACTGGGACAGTCATTAGGGGACTGGGGTGGTAGAGAAGTCTCTTCATCCTGGTAAATCTTAAGGTTGCTGGCATGGTAGGTGTTGCTTAGTATCTTGCCAGTCTTATTGTTATTAAGTTTTACTCGTCCCTTGGTTAAGGATTCCACAACTAAGTAGGGCCCAAGCCAGCGTGGCTCCATCTTTGAACCCATTCGATGAATACGACATTGATTCTTGATATAAACAATGGTGCCAGCAGTGATTTCTTTGTTGCTGTTGTGTCGGCGATCAAAGACACACTTTTGGTGCTCCTGAGCAGAATGGATGTTGGTACTTACAGTTGAGTGGATCCTGTTATGAATGGTTGTGAGTGTATTTAGCACATCAGGGTTGGCATCATCTGAAAAAGACATGACATCCACAGTGTCATTTGCTGATGGATTGAGGTCAATAGGAAGCTTAGCCTTTCGTCCATACATGACCTCAAATGGAGTGCACTTGGTTGAGGCATGCACAGATGTGTGATAGGCAAACAAAACACCAGGAATGAACTAGTCCCAGTTGGTTCCTTGGTCATTGACAAGCTTGCTAAGAGATTCTTTGAGTGTTCGATTGTCACGTTCCCGCTGGCCATTTGTTTGTGGGTGGTAGGCAGATGAAATGTGGTGATCTGTTTGAAAATGATTCATCAGGTTGTCGATGATCGCGTTTACAAACTCTCTTCCCTGGTCGCTGATCAAAGTGTCCATACAGCCTAAGCGTCAAATAATGGTGTACAAAAATTTTGCTACTGACATGGCACTCTTGTCTGGAACAGCTGTTGCTTCAGTCCACTTGGAGAAATGATCAGTGACAGCAACTATATATTTGTTGCCATTTGATGTTTCCTGAAGAGGACCGATCATATCAATCCCAACTAAGCTCCATACTTTTCCAGGCACTGGTATACTGTTGAGTGGTGGAGCTTCTTTGCTGATTTTGGGACTTGGGACAAAACATTTTTGACAGGCTTTAACATGTTGGTGAACATTGTTCTTCATTTCCTTCCAGTAATAACAGTCAGAAATTTTGGCAAATGGTTTATCTCTGACAAAATGGCCACCAGAAGTTGGGTTGTCGTAACAGGCCTTCAGGATATTTGGCAGTCGGCTTTTAGTGAGAACCTCCTTTTTTCCATAGTAAATAATCCCTTCTCTGCTCAATATGGCTTAGATGTTTGTCTAAACTCGGACTTGGCATTTGAACGTTTCTCTGGAGGTAAATCGTAGATCCACTGGGGGTACTTTTGTTCTGTTGCAGTGTAGAATCTCAAAAGCTGATCATACAGTTGTTCTTCCATTGTTGTCAAAATTGGAAAACTTATTTTTTTGTTTGACGTGTTCCAAGTTCACTTTATATACCTTATCAGGATAGAATAGGAACTCACACTGGAGAATTTAAAGTGCATATCATAGAGAGCAGGGTGAAGCATATGTAGCACCCTGAGGACTCGGCTGCTACAGGGGTATTGCACCTCAAACCAGAGGTGTGGTATTCCACTCCCGGGTAAGGATGGAGTGTGGGACTGAGCTCAGTAGGCTGCATGCACTACATACATCCCATTTCCGGGGGACAGAACTACGGTACTCCCACCAAGTATATGTGCAGGTACGACAGCGTCTGTCCCTGGCTGGAGTGGGAGGGGGGTGGAACATCCCAGTAGTGTAGGGGCAGATAGGGGGAGTACTCTGGGTAAAGCTAGGAGCTCATTGGGTGCTAGTCACCTGGGCTCACACATAGAGGGAGTATATATGGTGGGCACCATCTTAGGACAGGGTCTTTTGAGCAGGGGAGCTCAGCCAGGAGGGCTGACAGGGAGCTGTGGCTCCGGCTGGGCCCAGCTCCAGAGCCAAGCCTGCAGAGGAGAGAGGAGAAAGAAAGGCCCAGAGTGGAAGACCAGAGGGAACCCTAAGAACCCAGAATGAGACCAAAAAGGGTGAAGGGTTGGCGGACACGGGTACCGGAACCCGAACTGGTGGAGGCCACTTATCCTCAGCCAGGAACCGGAGGTCGTGGTCAAGATTTGCCACGACCCTCACCAAATCCACCAGAAAGGCACACCAAGCATAGGGTCAGGGAACCCAGAGGAGGTTTGACCACTAAGAGACCCGAGGGAGCCGGCCAAAGGTGGATCCCTGGTGGGAATGGCCAGAGACAGAGAGGGAGAAGGGAGCTCAGGACCACGCTCCAGAACTGCCTGGGGGTTAGCCGAGTCCAGGACCTGGTGGACGCAGCACGGCTCGGGTGGTCACTCAAGGCCAGAGTGACTGAGAGAACACTTGTGAGTAAAACCCCTGAAACTGCATCTCCTGACTCTGACTCTTCTTACTGCACCGTCACAACCCCCTCATCTTCACCTGCTGCCCTGAGGCCATACCCCTCCCGTTGGGGGTTATACCACCACGCTGCACATCCTTATACACCTGGCCTCAGTGGACTGTTCTGCAGTGGCGGCTTCAAAGCCGCACTCAACGGGTGGCGTAGTCGATCAAGTTAACATCTACTGCCATAGACTGCCACTTAGTTTGACACCCTGGGCACGGACCGGGTCACCGCCACAAGGACTACTACCCCTACCCAGATCCGGCTCCGGGTATCCCCTGAACATGGCCCAGGGGGCGCGTCAACTTTGGCGTAGTCGGCCTGATCACGTGCCCGCAACCACCGGGTACTGCGTGCCTGAAGAAAAGTTTATCTGTACCGTAAAAAGAAGTCTCCCGCCAATTCCGGAGGGTCCCCGCCATCGGACGCCATCACGGGTCGTTTCCCGCCGGTTGCCCGCCATCTGCAGCTTTTTCCCACCATCCACAGAGTTTCCCGCCACTGGGAGACGATTCCCGCCATCTGGGAAGATTTCCCGCCCTGGCAGAGCGGACGCCATTATGGGCGTGCCAGAGGGTGGCAAGAGGCCACCTCCCATCGTGGGCCAGGACCAAGAATGGCGCCAAAAACGAAGACCGCCCCCACCAGCAGAGACTGCAATGATTGAGATGTCCATCAGCGTGGGGGGTCGGCCCCTGGAACTGACAATCACCAAGTTGCCCCAGGACCGCCCTCAATGGGGGTGGATACAGAACAAAAGAGCGAAGATGGGTGCAGCCTGGAGGAGTCTGGAGGAGCCGTACCCGGAGATGGAGGGAGAGTCAGGCAGCACCGACCCTGTGGTCAGGAGCCTGATGCAAGCCACCACCCCACAAGACCTGGTGGAGATCCTGGCACAGCTCCCCCGAGACCGGGAGCGTGCACAGACCGCGCTGGAGGGCCTCGCACGGAGGATGGCCCAGGTGCAGCGAGAAACGCTGACGGAATGGAGCAGGGAGATGGCCCAGCAGGCTGGAACCCGCCAGCGGAGCACACCACCCGCAACGAGGAGCACGCCTGCCCCTGAAGAGGATGTAGAAGGGACGGAGGCCGGAGACGACGCCGCAGAGGGAGCTGAAGAGACGGAGGCAAGTAAAGGGGACGTCACTACCCCAAGCCCAGCCACCGTAAGCCTACCCCCGCTCCCCGTCGCAGAGCCCGAAATCCCACCGATCGTGCCCGTTGCCGCACCGCTACCGCTCCAGACTAGGCCTCAAGCAGGAGCCGCGGCCACGCCTCTTGTGACGTCACGCGCCTCAACCCTGAGCGCGGCCAAGCAGGAGACGCCACCGGCCTGGTCGCAGGGCCGAGTACCCCCGGGCGCCGCAGTACCAACAGCGCCCTCTACCGAGCCACCGGCCTGGTCGCAAAGTCAAGTACACCCGGGCGCCGCCGTCTTCACGGTGCCCTTCACCTTCAGGGTGCCCCAGGCCTGGTCGCAAGGCCTGGTGAACCCGGGCGCCGCTACCACCACCGCGCCCTCAACCTCCACAGTGCCGCACCTGGGTGAAGACTTGTTAACCCAGCATATTTGCCCGGATGGGCAGCCCTTTGAGTGGTCACCGGAGTACTACCATCCCCGACTCCGGAAAGAAAGACCCCTGGATGAGCCCCTGATCCCGGCTCCGGCGCCCGCCAAGATCACCCCACTCTCGCTGGAGGAAGCGCAGTTTGCGTGGGACCCCACTGGAGGAGACCTCATCGGGTTCACTCAAGAGGACCCAGACGGGTCTGAAGAACACAGGGAGGAAGCATCAGGAGGACGCCGTTATTAGAGTACGGTAAAAAAGAACTGTACATAGTTACCCGTAAGGGTATAAGAACTGCTGCTAATTTAAATATGTTCCCCGTTGGGACAAGTGTGAACTTAAACCCGTGAGTCCCCTATCCCTTAACAGGCTGAGGACTGTGAACAGCCATTCCTTTTCCCCACTGGCCGAGGACTGAGAGCGGCCACCTCCCCTTGTATATAGTTGCGCTTTCTAAGGCGCCCCCTACTGGTTTTATAGGAAAACTGTTTTTTCTTAAACTGACTGTTGCACTTTTACCTGGTCACAAGCGCACAGTGGCCAGAGGTGGAAGAACATTATTATGAAAGAGTTTTATATGAAAGAAAAAGTTTATCTTGTTTAAGTCTGATAATGTTATAGTGTTTTATACCTGTTGTGTATGTTTTTGCAAAAATTTTGTATGTTTTATTATGTTTTGCTCTTTTACAGCCCGAGGACGTGCTGTGATTTACCAGGGGGGAATGTAGCACCCTGAGGACTCGGCTGCTACAGGGGTATTGCACCTCAAACCAGAGGTGTGGTATTCCACTCCCGGGTAAGGATGGAGTGTGGGACTGAGCTCAGTAGGCTGCATGCACTACATACATCCCATTTCCGGGGGACAGAACTACGGTACTCCCACCAAGTATATGTGCAGGTACGACAGCGTCTGTCCCTGGCTGGAGTGGGAGGGGGGTGGAACATCCCAGTAGTGTAGGGGCAGATAGGGGGAGTACTCTGGGTAAAGCTAGGAGCTCATTGGGTGCTAGTCACCTGGGCTCGCACATAGAGGGAGTATATATGGTGGGCACCATCTTAGGACAGGGTCTTTTGAGCAGGGGAGCTCAGCCAGGAGGGCTGACAGGGAGCTGTGGCTCCGGCTGGGTCCAGCTCCAGAGCCAAGCCTGCAGAGGAGAGAGGAGAAAGAATGGCCCAGAGTGGAAGACCAGAGGGAACCCTAAGAACCCAGAATCAGACCAAAAAGGGTGAAGGGTTGGCGGACACGGGTACCGGAACCCGAACTGGTGTAGGCCACTTATCCTCAGCCAGGAACCGGAGGTCGTGGTCAAGATTTGCCACGACCCTCACCAAATCCACCAGAAAGGCACACCAAGCATAGGGTCAGGGAACCCAGAGGAGGTTTGACCACTAAGAGACCCGAGGGAGCCGGCCAAAGGTGGATCCCTGGTGGGAATGGCCAGAGACAGAGAGGGAGAAGGGAGCTCAGGACCATGCTCCAGAACTGCCTGGGGGTTAGCCGAGTCCAGGACCTGGTGGACGCAGCACGGCTCGGGTGGTCACTCAAGGCCAGAGTGACTGAGAGAACACTTGTGAGTAAAACCCCTGAAACTGCATCTCCTGACTCTGACTCTTCTTACTGCACCGTCACAACCCCCTCATCTTCACCTGCTGCCCTGAGGCCATACCCCTCCCGTTGGGGGTTATACCACCACGCTGCACATCCTTATACACCTGGCCTCAGTGGACTGTTCTGCAGCGGCGGCTTCAAAGCCGCACTCAACGGGTGGCGTAGTCGATCAAGTTAACATCTACTGCCATAGACTGCCACTTAGTTTGACACCCTGGGCACGGACCGGGTCACCGCCACAAGGACTACTACCCCTACCCAGATCCGGCTCCGGGTATCCCCTGAACATGGCCCAGGGGGTGCGTCACATACATAACAAGTTACAACACATAACATTAACTATGCACTGATGGAACTGCACCATCTACTGTCAGTTCAATGTAATGCCTCCAACACATGCTGTAAGTCTAGTCCACCCGTTCCCATGCACTAGATTTGCTGCTGATTTTCGACAGAGAAAAAATCAGCAGCCAATCTGCATCAAAATCCGCATCCCAATGATGTGTTTTTTTGTGCAGAATCACAGCATATTTCTCCATGTCACGTGGAAGAGGGAAATCTGCTGCAGACCGCATCAAAATCTGACAAAAGCCGCATGAAATGGTATATGGTTTGTGTATGTGCATCTATATATACTGTAGCACTACAGCAGCAAAAACACACTAATATTCTGCCCTAGAGGAGTATAGACCATGGGTATATTATAGGTTAGGCCAAACTATACCCCGGGGTATAAATCGGCCTAGGCCAGTTTATACTCCTCTGGGTCAGAATATACCCCTGCTGCTGTAGATTTTTCACGCTTATGAGAACCATTGAGTGATATGCTCAACAACGAGGCCCCAGATGTTGCACAGGGGCCCCAAACATCGCACAGGGGCCCCAGACATCACACAGGATTGACTGATATACTCAAGAACGGGGGCCCAGACATCACAAAGGGGGTCCCAGACAGCGCACAGTGTTCCCAGATAGCGCTCAGGGGGGCAGAGACAGTGCACAGGGGGCAGAGAAAGCTCACAGGGGCCCTGTGCGCTGTCTCTTCTCCCCCTTTCCCCCCCTGTCTATGCAACCCTGTGCGCTGCCTGGGGCCCCTGTGTGCTGCCTGGGGCCCCTGTGCACTGACTGGGGACCCGTTATTAAGTATATCACTTAATGATTCTCAAAAGTGTGAAAAATCTGATGTACAGCAGCTGGGGTATATTCTGACCTGGAGGGGTATAATCTGGCCTAGGAAAATTTATACCACGGGGTATAGTTTGGCCTAGGCCATAATATTCCCGGGGTATATTCTGGCCCAGAGGGATATAATCTGGCCTAGGCCAATTTATACTCCGGGGTATAGTTTGGCCTAGGCCAGATTATTATTCTGGCCAAGGCCACTTTAACCCCTGGTATATTCTGGGCGGGGGGGTTAATCTGGCCTGTTACACCGGGTCTCCCTGGGCTTACATGAGGTTGTTATATCAAGCGAGTCTTGCAACCAATCAGTGGCTGCTAATAAGATACTTTACTCTCATTTCCTTCAGGCGAAACTGACATCCGGAAGAAGAGAAAACTGCTGCTGCTCTCTCACTTCCTTTGGATGTCACTTATGTCCCAAGGAAGTGAGAATGAAGCTGCCCATTAGCATCTGCTGATTAACTTCAGGGCTCACGTGATATAACAATGTCATGTGAACCCTGGGAGATCCAGTGCCAGCATTACTAAAATGGCACCTGCACCAGAGGTGAGTGAAGGCTGATTTATTTTACATGGGGGATATAGTAATTGACAAGGGGTTGTCCAAGTAGTGGAAAACACTAGTGATGAGCGAGTACTAAAATACTCGGGTGCTCGATGCTCGGAGCACATTGGAATACTCGGGTGCAACGAGCCCAATGTAAGTCTAAGGGAAACTCGAGCATTTTTCTGGCGGCTCCCCCCGGTGGTCTGCAGAGGGCCTAAATATTGCCCAAATCGATGGGAACAGTGCTCAAATGACATGGGGAAGACCCCTGGACGCATTTCTGACTCCCAGGTCACTTCTGTCAACAACGTTGTCAGAGGTATTACGCCACTTTTACAGACTCGCAATAAAACATACCAAAACGAAACCAAAATGGATTTTCCTGGGAAATATGTTAAGGAACATCCTTTCCAGGGTAATGACTTGTATATAAAGCAAAATAAATAACCAAAAACAAAAATGCTCCTCCACACCTTGGGCTATGTTCACACGTAGCGTTTTTGATGCGTTTTTGCACTTTTGCATTGCTTTCAAGCGTGACAAATGCATTCACCAGGAAATGTCATTTTCCATTTTACAACCTTATCTGGCCATGTGGTCTGTGAGATATCATCAGACACATCGTGTTTTATTTATGAAGAATGGACTCTGAAAGTCACAATGCCTATTTTTAAAGGGCCATCAGGCGGCCTTTACTATTCTTAAAGGACCAGTAGTCGGCTCTCACTATTCTTAGAGAGCCATCAGCCGACTATGTTTTATTGTTCCCATTACTAAAGAGTGGGTCTCCTATACTGTTATTGCATATGCAGTGAGTGCCAGGGCTGCCCAATATTTGGACGCACCCCAATGCCACTTTGAAAATTTGGATGCACCCCAATATCCCTTTGAAGAGACTTAGAGGAGGGCCTCCTGAAAATAATGTTCCCATTATTAGGAACTAGGTCTCCCATTGTGTTTGCCTATGCAGTGAATGCAAGGGTTGCCAAAAATTTGGAGGCACTCCAATGCCACGTGGAAGAGACATGGCGGTCAGAGGGCCTCCTCAAAACAATGTTCCCATTATTAGGAAGTGGGTCTCCCATAGTCCTGGCCTATGCAGTGAATGCAAGGGTTGCCATAAATTTGGAGGCACTCAAATGCCCCTTGGAAGAGATGCAGAGGGCCTCATGAAAAAATGTTCCCATTATTAGGAAGTGGGTCTCCCATAGTGCTGGCCTATGCAGTGAATGCAAGGGCTGCCAAAAATTTGGAGGCACTTCAATGCCCCTTGGAAGAGACGTGGAGGAGGGCCTCATAAAAAAATGTTCCCATTAGAAAGGAGCGGGCCTCCTATACTTGTAATGCCCATGCACTAAGTGTATGGGCTGACAAACATTTACCCCTGGGGGATATACATGAACATACTGTATAAAATTTTTTGTTTTACGGGCATCATAAACACCCTTTAAAAAATTATGTGGGTGTTGCATCATGGACCACGGTCACCTTGCTGATATGGTGGTGGAGGATGAGGAGAAGGAAGAGGACAAGAGCAAATAGCCAAATCAGGAAGCGTATACCCATGTGTGGGTGTGAAAAGGTGAATGGGAATACACCTCCCAAGAAAAGACACTAGATTTGAGTTTGTTACGCTGCTATCATTCGGTGGTGTTGAGAAGTCTGGCCCAATCCAGCCCTTGTTCATTTTTATAAGAGTCAGCCTGTCAGCATTTTCATTTGACAGGCGGATGCGCTTATCAGTTATAATTTATCAGTTATAATTCCACCAGTTGCACTAAAAACCCGCTTTGATAAAATGCTGGCGGCAGGGCACGCCAGGACCTCCAAAGCATAGAGAGCCAGTTCATTCCATTTATCCAGCTTGGATACCCAATAATTATAAGGCACAAAGGAATCACGGAGGAAGTTGTTACGGTCAGCAAGGTACTCCCTCAGCATCTTCCCAAACTTTGCACTCCTTGTGAGAGTACCCCGCACCTCTGGGTTTGTGCGATGGGAGGGGCAGAGAAAATTCTCCCAGAACTTTGACAGTGTTCCCCTGCCTCTGCTGGATTGAAGTTGTGTCTCTATCGCCTGTACTCCTTGGTTGTCCAACGAAGTATGCCCTCTGCCACCAGCATTTTCAGATGGGAATTTTTTTAATAGTTCCGCAACAAGGGCCTTCTGGTACAGCCCCACTTTTGTAGACCTGTCCGCCTCAGGAATAAGAGATATAAAGTTCTCCTTGTAGCGTGGGTCTAGAAGTGTCACCAACCAGTAATGACTGTCACCCAAAATTTTGAGAACGCGAGGGTCATGGGAATGGCAGCGTAACATAAACTCAGCCATGCGTGCCAGACTACTAACAGGCAAGACTTCCATGTCCTCACCAAGAGCATGACTGACCAGGCTCTCCTCCTCCTCTCTGTCCTCTGGCCATCCACACTGAACAGTATGACAGCTGTGCAGGTAGTACCATCTATGGCGCATGAAACTAGCTCCTGTTCTTCCTCCTCCTCCTCCTCATTGTCACCCAATCCACGTTGGGATGAGATGAGGCTGGGCTGTGTGTAATCACCCTGTATGGTTCCTTGCTCCATCTCATCGTGCTCCACCTGCAATGCATCCTCTTTGATTGTGAGCAGAGAGCGTTTCAGAAGACAGAGAAGCGGGATGGTGACGCTAATTATGGCGTCATTGCCGCTCACCATCTTGGTGGAGTCCTCAAAGTTTTGGAGGATGGTACAAATGTCTGACATCCATGTCCACTCCTAAGATCTTATGTGTGGAGTCTGAACTGAATACCGACGGCCTTGATGATGCTGGTACTCAACAACTGCCCTCTTCTGCTCACAAATCCTTCCCAACATCTACAGTGAAGAGTTCCAATGTGTGGGGACATCACACACCAGTCTGTGAGCCGGAAGCTGCTGAAACATGGCAAGGGCGGCGGACGCTGTAGGTGACTTTCTAAAATGGGCACAGAGGCAGCGTACTTTAACAAGCAGATACGGCAGCTCCATGTAGGATTTGAGAAACCGCTGAACCACGAGGTTAAGCACATGGGCCAGGTATGTTACATGTGTGAGCTCGCCTCTCCTCAGAGCCGCCACCAGGTTCCGGCCATTGTCACACACGACTATGCCTGGCTGTAGGTTCAGTGGTGTGAGCCAAAGATCTGCCTGCTCTTTCAGAGCTGTCCACAACTCTTCAGCATTGTGCGGTTTGTCACCTAAGCATATTAATTAGCTTCAGCACAGCCTGTTGCGCTTGGCCGAGGCAATGCTGCAGTGCTTCCAGCTTGTGACTGATGTGGTCATTTCGGAGATGGAGGCTGAAGAGGAGGAGGAGGAGATGCAGGAGCTGTAGAATGTGGGGGCAACCCTGATTGACCCAGGGCCCGCAATCCTTGGCGTCGGGAGGATGTGTTACCTCCCAAGGTCCGACTGGGTCCCGGCTTCCACTATGTTAACCCAGTATGCCGTCCGCGAGATGTACAGTCCCTGTCCACAAGCACTTGTCCACGTATCCGTGGTTATGTGGACTTTCCCGTTAACTGCGTTGTTGAGGGCACGGCTAATGTTTTGGGACACGTGCTTGTATAATGTGGGGATGGCACACCGGGAGAAATAGTGGCGGCTGGGGTCCGAGTACCAAGGGACAGCCGCCGCCATCAGGTTGTGGAATGCTTCCGTCTCCATGAGCCTAAAAGGCAACATTTTGAGCGCAAGCAGTCGTGAAATGTGAGAATTTAGTAGTGTGGCCTGTGGGGACAACTTAACTCTGCGCTGGGACAAGGACATGGACGTGCTTCTTGATGCTGCTACTTGAGAGTGTGCAATGACAGGTGCAGGGCAAGAGGCATCTTCGCATGCACCATTGACAGGGGATTGGCTTGCATGCACAACAGCGGACGAAGCAATGGTGCCATCCGCAGACACTGTTCCATGATCCTGGGGTTCGGCCCACAAAGTCAGGTACTTTGCTGCCATGTGCCTGAATATGCTGGTGGTGGTCAGGCTGGTCGTTTTTCCACCCCTGCTGATGCTGGCCTGCCAGGTGGTGCAAATGGCCTTTTTGGGGTTATCGGCAGAGTCTTTAAAAAACAACCGGACTTGGGAAGACCTAACAGTTGTACTGGCAACTTCCTTTGTGTTGGTGTCAGTGGGAACGGTTGCCTGCCTTCTGCCTATGGCCACCACACTGCTTCTTCCTGCCTGTTGGGGTGCTCTGCCTCCCTCCCACTGTGTGCTGCTGTCTTCGCTCTGCATGTCCTCCTGCCAGGTTGGCTCAGTTACTATATCATCCACCAACTCGTCTTCCACTTCTGCACCCTGGTCCTCCTCCTGACTTTCTGGCAATTGTGTCTCATCATCGTCCACCTCTTGTGACACTTTCCCACAGTCACCTTCGTGTGACCATGGCTGCTCAAATATTTGAGCATCGCTACATGCGATCTCCTCTTGCCCCGCTTCAAGTGGACCGGGTGAGAGGCCCAAATCTATAAATGGAAAAGTGAACAGCTCTTCAGAGTGTCCAAGTGTGAGATCAGTTGTCTCCGGGCCCTCAGCATGGTGGGACGAAGGAGGATCAGGGTGAAGAATATGCAGTCCAGACTCACGGCTACTGAGACTTGACCATGTGGAAGACAGGGTGGTGGTGGCTAAGTGACTGGAAGCATTATCTGCTATCCAACCAACAACCTTTTGACACTGCTCTGGATTCAATAGTGGTGTGCTGCGGTCCCCTAGGAATTGGGGCAGGAAGGTCGGACGAGAAGATGTGGGTATTTGTTGTGGCACAATTTCAGCTTGCCCACGGCCTTGTCCTCAGCCTCTGCATGCACCATCACCAGTCCAGTTCCCCGTCCCTTGCCACGTGCCTTTTAAATGGAGGACAATATCTTCCACGCTCACTACAAATGACTGAGTTTGGAGCGTACTTATATGTGATCCGTGTGACGGAGAAAACAGAGTTTTAAATACCTGGCCTGTAGGTAACTATTTTGAACAGCAAACTGGTGTCAATTGCTTCACTGACACACTGAAACAAATTTTTAAGGGAGGCCAGAAATGGCAGTATTTTCTGAAAACGTATATGTGATCCGTGTGACAGAGAAAACAGAGTTTTAAATACCTGGCCTGCAGGTAACTACTTTGAACAGCAAACTGGTGTCAATTGCTTCACTGACACACTGAAACAAATTTTTAATGGAGGCCAGAAATGGCAATATTTTCTGAAAACGTATATGTGATCCGTGTGACAGAGAAAACATGGTTTTAGATAGCTGGATTTCTAGCGCTGTAATATGGAAAGGACCTGGCTGTATTCTGCAGTGCCAAAAGCAAATGGCGCAGAAAAATGGTGTTCTCTGGATTGCTTTTTAAGCAAATAATGAGCATTAAGATCCAAAAAAAAGTATTCCTGGCCCCTGAGACCTGGGCCTTTCTCTAGAAATATCTAAGAGCAGCAGAAGGCAGAATTGTAATGGAGCCTCTTGTGCTATATGCAATGCAATCTGCTATATACACTTCTGCCTATATACCCTGCCTGCCTGATATCTCTGCAGTTGGATTAGTCCTCAGAAGGACTGACTGTTAAGATGGATATGTGTAATGTTCGGTTTTTCTCCCTACACTACCTAATGCACAAGCAAATCTCTCCCTAGCTCAGCAGCACCTCTCCCTACACTGCCTGATTCCGGAGTAGACTGTGACGAGCATGAAACACTACTCCAAAGGCATATACAGTACATATTGGCTAGGGATAAATATATCATATCTCCCCATTTGATAAGCATGGACAAAACTATGCAGTGGATCCCCAATCATACCACCTAAACTTGGAATAAATCCACATACCACTTGCAAATATATATAATAATATTCTTTATTAGCAAATAGTGATTAAAAAATCATTGAATGATCACAGAATTCAAAATTTTTTTTTAAGATGAAAAGGATGAAACAGAAAAAATAGGCACATATGGACAAAAGTAATTTCCAATAGTGGAATCTAATTCCTATGGGTGAGTATTCATGGAAAATACACTAGGTAAGGCAATAATAGTAACATCTCCCATACCACCTAATAGCATGCTATAAAATGTGGCCATACAAATAAGGTCACGAGTCACATACCATATCATTGAGGACCCTAAGATTGAATATAATAGTATGACTCACAAAATAAATCTATATGGAGAGAGTGACTGAATGATGCTTGCCAAAATGGAAGCACCAACCTAAACCATCTGACTTACCCATCAGGAAAAATGATCTTGCTGCGGAATGCAAGGTTCTTCTTCTTGAACCATGGAAGGAAGTGCTGTTTGAGAAACTCAACATACATTATTGAGTTCATCTTTACCCCTTCAGGGATCCTAAAAGGGCCGACAATCTCTCTCCCCATGATTCCAGCCCAAAACATTACTCCACCTCCTCCTTGCTAGCGCCGTAGCTGTGTTTGCATGGGGTGTCCATCAACCAGCCATCCTCCACTCCATCCATCTGGACCATCGAGATCATTTCATGCATGATAATGCCCCGTCTCATGCTGCACATAACACATCTGCGTCTCTGGCTGCTATGGGCATAAAAGGGGACAAACTTATGGTGTGGCACCCATGCTCCCCTGACCTCAACCCCATTGAGAACCTCTGGAGCATGATCAAAAGGAGTGTCTATGATGGCGGGAGGCAGTTCACATCTAAGCAACAGCTCTGGGAGGGTATTCTGTCCTCATGCAAAACAATTGAAGCAGAAACCATCCAAAACCTGACAAATTCAATGGACGAGAGAGTTCAGAAGCTCCTTTCGAACAAGGGGTCCTATGTGCAAATGTAACATCACCTAGAATAAAGTTTTGAGTTGAAAACTGTTTGATTTCAGTTTGTAATAACCTGCTAATGCTTATAATTTCAAAAATGACCATTTTTTTGTTCTTTATTAAAATGAAAAGGTTGAAAACTCTGCTGTGCATAATAATTTGGAACATGCATTTTGAGTGCAGTTTGAGTTTTTTATTTTTTAAAAAATATACTGTTATCATAGGCAGTTTGTACAAAAACCTTTCAATTGTACTCTAATAGTTATTTGACTGGAAAATTACAATGACTGCAATTCATATAGGTAATTTGGGAAAATCTGAGAAAATATTATTTGCATAATAATTTGGAACACAGTGTAAATAAGGTGAAAACTGCAATGAAAATCCACATGCTGCACGTTTAAAATCTGCAGTCAAATTTTTCATGCAGATTTCTTCTGCATCCTGCAATTGGGATATTGAAAGATATTTTTACCTGTACTGTAAATTGCTGTGGCCCTGCAGCGTAGAATCTAAACCGCAAATCCACGGCAGATCTACAACGTGTGAATTTGGCCTCAAAAGGCTCCCATCTGGAATTAGCAGTGGACGCCGTGTTCGACGCCCCATACAGTGTCACTCCAACAACTGAATCTTATTCCTCCTGAGGGATACTGTGTCCTTCCTTTCTCTACTTAAACCTTTATCCTGAGCAGTCTGTACACTGATGAAGGTCTTGTGGACCGAAACGTCTGTACTCATTTATGGACTGCAATTAAATTTCAAGTTTCGTTTGCTGTTTCACATGCCTAGATCCCACAACCTGGAAGTTTAGGCCAGACTTTTGCTAGCTACAGATGTGGAAAATCTGAATTTAAAATGTATCTATGATGTTAAACCTCTATATTGATGTCAGTTGCCTGCAAAAATCTGGAAAAGAATTGTAGTTTAATTCAATTCTGTGCAAATTAGACAATCAGCTTTTCTGTTTTAAAGGCTTTAGAAACCTTTGACAAGGAAAAAAATATTTTTACATATACAGACCAAAAGTTTGGACACACCTTCTCATTTAAAGATTTTTCTGTATTTTCATGACGATGAAAATTGTACATTCACACTGAAGGCATCAAAACTATGAATTAACCAAAGAACCAAAGATCTCAAATTTGGACTCATCAGACCAAAGCGCAGATTTCCACTGGTCTAATGTCCATTCCTTGTGTTCTTTAGCCCAAACTTGTCTCTTCTGCTTGTTGCCTGTCCTTAGCAGTGGTTTCCTAGCAGCTGTTTTACCATGAAGGCCTGCTGCACAAAGTCTCCTCTTAACAGTTGTTGACGTTTGGTCTGTACTGTATGTGTGCTCTCTTGTAGTTAATAAACTTGCAAAAAAGTTTCAGTTTGTAATGTTCATTCCTTCATTCATTTTCAGACCTAATATGAAGTATGCACCCTGTTCAAAGTTTCAGAATTTTCCGATGTGAGAGTGTCTCTCCCAGACACATAGGCTGTATGTATCCTGGGTTCTTCTTGCTTCTCTCACTTTCTCGTTCCAGCTCAACTTCCTTCCTGCACTTATTTTCTCTCCATGTGCTTTCCTCCTTATCTATAGGCTATTTTCTGTACTTTCCATAAAACTTTGGCTACTCTCCTCTGTCCACTGCTGATCTGAGTAAAACCCTGTTCCTCTCCCTCCTGCAATCTATAACAATAGGGTCACACCACCATATTTTCTATCATCTGATAGAATCCGGCTAATCACACCCTGATCAAACTCTGATCCACAGTGTGATCCAATTTTCTTGGATGTGGAGAAATTAGAAAAAAAAATTCTCCATCTTCTCCATTCTGTCAATCTGTGAAAATCGCACCACACTCGGATGACGAACTTTTCCATGGACTGAATGATTGAGTGCAATCCATGAAAGTTTCACCGCACTCGGATGTCATTCAAGTGCGGTCCAATGTTTTCCATGGACTCTTTGATTTGCATGGCCGAATATTGGATGCAAAGCTTACATGCTGCAATTATTTCCTTGTAAAGACTCTGCAGGAGGAAAAACATTGGACATGTGTGTGAGAAGGAGATGTGTGGACATTGCTGCGATATCAGCCTCCGGCCACAAGAGGTCTCTGTTGCCTCTAAAAGTGACTCTTTGGTGAACTTGGTGGTGTGTGAGTCTGCAAAAACAAGTAGTAAAGAGAGGAAGGACAGTGTGGTGCTGCATCCTAAGAGCTCGGTGTGTGCATCGTGCTGGGAGCGTAACAGACCTTTGAGTGAAGGTGAAGCCTTGTCTGTGACTCTGGCCAAAGAGTAAGAATCACCTTGGGGGGACGACTACGGTTGGATGCAGAGTTGGATTCCCCACAGGGCATCTGAGTGACGTGAAGGGCCTTCTGCTAGTCTGACAGACTGAATACTGCGCTCCTGTGAAAAAGTCAGGACCCTCTCCTTAGTCTCCCAGCTAAGTGCCTGATCAGATGATTAGACAGCTTCTACAGAGAACAGTTAACGGCCGGTAAGTCCTGAGCTCAGGCATCACCACAGGGATTACGGTGAATGCATGCATGCAAATAGCAGGAAGAGTTTGGCGCCAAACACAAGTTCTCAATTAAAGACATTAATTGTAGGCAGGTTTGGGTGAACTCCCCCCAGTGGTGAGCTTGTGTATAGATAGAATATCAGTATTGTAAACGTAGAATGTTGTTAAGTTTGTGAACTTTTGCGCTGCAACCACTGCAGGGGCCGCCTAGTGCTCCCATCTGATTACATCATTTCTCTGGGTAACACTCGGTTACCGCACTAGGCGGAACCACTGGTTAGGCAAATTATAGTTCATATTGTAGTACATCCTGGTCCTGTCAGTTGTGCAGTGCAGGCGCCCCAGCTGTGAGAGCTGGGTGTGTGAAGCTTGTGTTCTTTTCTTACGTTGCCAAGGCAACCCAGTTTTTATTCTTAGTAAAAAGTGGTTCCTTAACAAAGTGTCTTCTTGTATCCTTTGTCCTCGGCCCGCTGTATTCTGAGAGACCTCCCTGATACACAGTCTACATGTGCATAACCTCATAGAATAACATAGGTGCAATCTGATGTTTAATCTGATCGAACTTGGACAGAAAATACAGTTGTCTTCACGTGCCCTATCACTGAGAGAAGTGAAAGGGAAGTGTGGCGCCCCTGAGGGTTCAGTCGCCACAGAGGTTCTGCACCTCACCCAGAGGTGTGGTGTCTCTCTCCTCTCAGGTAAGGAGGGAGTGCTGCCCAGAACCCCTACACCTGCATCCAACACTACACTACTCCAGGCCGGCAGGAGGGGCAACATGCAGAGCGCAGCTGCTGAGCCCTGACCCTGGCTGGAGTGGGGGGAACCCAAAGGTAGGGGGAACCAGTAGTGGGTGTGGGTGGAGGAAGTAGTTAGAGGGAGCACTTTGGTAGGAGTATAAGATAGGGAAGCCATCTTGGGGTGGTGTTCAGATAGTTCAGAGGAGCAGTTCAGAAGAACAGCTCGGGACCATTCAGAAGAACAGTCCGGGAGCAGAGTCTCATTAGGAGCTCTGCTCCACAAGTAGGGCCGAGTCTGGAGGCCCAGGAGGGGAGCATGGAGTAGGCTCCATTCAAAGAAAGGATCCCAGGGGGTACGGCGCGTGCAGGACGGCACCCGTACGCCCCGCATGTCAGAAGACAGAGGGATCGTAGCCGCATTCTAGTCCCTTGAGGGTCAAGCAAGTCTGTGTAACTCCGACGGACAGGAGGGACTTCAGAGTACCTGAACAGGATTGAGAGTAGGCAGCGCAGAGCAGGAGGGTGAAAGACCAGTGTGGAGACGGTCAAAATAGGAACACGAGAAAGTGGGGTTCTGCCAGGTATTCCCAAGCGGCCTGAGGAAGGATTGAACCCCTGCCCGGTGAACGCAGTGCGACGTGGGAGGCTGTAATCTGACAGTGCACCCTGTGGAACTAAAGAACTGTGAGTAAAGACATGGATGACTGCATCGCACCGCCTCTGTCCAGTTATTTAGTCCGCGCCATCATTCCCTCTCTGCACTACAACGCCCAGCGCAACCACCACTCCATCTTACACTGCCCTGAGGCCTGCTCCACCTGTGGGGAGCCGTCCCATCACTAGCTGCCCTAACATCTGCCTCAGAGGTCTGTTGCAGCGTTGGTGATCCTCACCAGACACCACAGGTGGCGTCACAAACTTTCTAAAAGTACCCCCCCCTTTTGCACTGACCGCCCTGGGCCACGGACCGGGCCAGCCACCGTGATATCCCCCGGCAACCAGGGGCCCGGCTACCGAGAACTCCACGGCCCTGGGGGCGCGTCAGAAGCTGAGAGCCATCAAAAGCTTCTCTGATGCATTTGAAACATTTTCCCAAAAGCTAGGTAAAGGACTTACTTATTTCAGCAGCAAATTGATGTTTTAATAAAAACTATTTAGAAAGTTAACAAAATAAAATTTGTGTGATGATGTATATAGACTTTAAAGAAAGTTTTGCACAGCTGTATATGTTCATAGCAGATCAAATAATTGATTTCCATGAAATGAATAAACAGGTTCTCCAAAAAAGTGCCACTCGTGTCTATCGGCTAAGTCAGATCCTTAGCAAGATTAGTGCTGTTTTAGAAAGAAAAACAGTGCCTTTTGAAATCTCATACAACTCTTTTGATACAAATCCTACATAAATTTTGTCCATGAATACAAACTTTGTAACTGCTCATTTCTAGTCACCCGCCTCCTGAATGATGTTTTATCTTTATGAGAATAGCGGCTATGTAATTTCTTTCTCTGCCGGTTGTAAAAGAATGAAATGTAAAATATCTGGGAGAAGCTCATCAAGTCTTCACTATTCTGCTACCTGTTGATAAGGGAGAAAAGATGAATCGCTTGATTATGTCAGTGGCAGCTTGCTTGAAATGAAAAAAGGGTCTAGTTGGAGCATGCAGCTCTTTGCTATCGCTCTTATAATAACCTGTAATACTGCAGCAAGATCGTTTTGTCACACCACATCTGATTGATGGTCTCGGATATAAGACATTACATGGTTAGAGTAAATCGACATCTAAACATACAAATTATTTAAAGGAAAGCAAGTGAGGGAGCCCGTAATCCATTGGCCTCCAGGGAAGAACAGGCAGACAGGTTTTAGTTAAGATGATCCTATTTCCAGCTGCAATTTATAGTCTATTGAGTTGTGGCAGGGCCTTTTTATATGGGAGGAAATTGTCATCCATTGCAAATGAGAAGCTGTTTTGACATTGGTATCTATGGAAGTGCCTGTGAGAAATGATTTCAACGATTGGGCTGTTGAGGTTAAATGATGCTTTGTATCAGACAGTCTGCATTCATTTCCCTTTCTTTCCAGGCTCCTTCTTGGAACAATTATTCTGTTTAAGATTAGTAACAATGTATTTCAGGCTGCCATTGTATTGACAGCTTTGATAGAGGCCTTTGCTTAAATGATGCTACCTTGTCATTACCATGCCACTTAAAAAACTGAATAGGAAGGGCCTATTGCTGTCAGTTGAGTCCTCTACTTGTAAAATGATCTCTATGCCTGCATCTGAACTAGATTAATACATGTCATTACTATGAATTTATTCTCACCCCTTTGTGACCTATAGGAGACAATCAAATCGTTTTCTTTACCCTATACATGATAAAATTGAACTTATTTATTCTTAAAATGTAAGGTGCCTATCATGACAAAATGAAATAAATAAAGCTTAGTGCAGAAAAGACCATTTTGTTGAGTGTGATATTAAAAGTATGTAAGAGATTGCTCTCTAGAGAGCGTCATTTACGGACACAGAAGCAAATACCTATCATTAACCTATTTAGGACTGATTCTTTAGGATAAACCATTTTTTTTTGTTTTTAATCATTGATTTACAGTAGCTGAATTTTTCTTGTTTGTTTTTTAACGACGTCTATAGGGCTTGTTGTATTTGTCAGCGGTACCATTTGGGGGTACATAAAACGTATTAACTAACTTTTATTAGCACATTGTGGGAAGGAATAGATAAAACAAGGTAATTATGCATTTGTTTTTTTACATTTTATATTATTTAGTGTGTGGCATAAACTTTATGCTGTGGGTCGAAATGGTTACAGCAATACCAAATATTTAAAGTTTTATTTTTGTTTTATTTCTCATATTCATTTCTTTTAAACACAATTAATTTTCATAATTTGGTGTAATTGACGTGTTATCTTTATTCTGGTTGTCTATACAATTATACATGTATATATTATTTGTTATTTTATTTCTTTTGCACTAAAAAAATACTTAAAAAAAATGTTTTTTTTTGTATTTTCTGAGAATCATAACTTTTTGAAATTGATACGATTACAGTGATATCCAATTTAAGTATATTTTTTATGTTATACTATTTTTGCACAAGAATAACACTTTTTAAAACAAATCTTTTTATTTTTTTGTCTTCATAATCTGAAAGCCATAAGTTATTCATCTTTCTTTTTATACAGCTGTGTGAGATCTGTTTATTGTGGAACAAGCTATAGGTTTTATAGGTACCATTTTACAGATACCAAATTCACTTTATATTTTTATTTTGCCATAAGCATAAGCAATTCAGACATTTATTTTTTTACTTCTTTTATGATGTGTACCGTGGAGGATATATAACTACTGTATGTTTCGGACTATAAGACGCACCTAGGTTTTAGAGGAGGAAATTAGAAAAAAAAATTGAAGCAAAAAATGTGGTCATGATGCCCTGTTATGGGGGGCTCTGCTACTGACACTGTTATAGGGATAATATCCTTCAATTCTGAACTAATATCCCCCATCCTGGTATATATGCCCCCACCCATTCTGATATACATTGTCCCCATCCTGCTATACAGGGCTCCCCATCCTGGTATTCATGGTCCCCATCCCCATCCTGGTATACATGGTCCCCCATCCCCATCCTGGTATACATGGCACCTATCCCAACCCTGGTATACATGCCCCCATCCCCAACCTGGTATACATGGCCCTCCATCCTGTTATATATGGCCCCCCATCCTGGTATACATGGCCCCCAAACCTGATATACATGGCCCCCCATCCTGGTATATATGCCCCCCCATCCCCATCCTGGTATATATGGCACCCCCCATCCCCATCCTGTTATATATGGCCCCCCCTCATCCTCTTCCTGGTATACATAGCCCCCTCACACAGCACACATGAAAATAATAAAGGATTCTACTCACCTTCCCTCTGCTCCAGCGACGTTCTGCTCTGATGGCAGCATCTGACATCAGCTTGTAAGCAGCGCATGACATCACAGACATGCGCCCTCACGATCTGAAGTGATCTGCTGGAATATTCACTGCTCCCCACATCCATGGGAGTGGAGAACAGTGAATATTGATGCTCTTTACTAGCGGACACACGTGATCACCGAGCAGCTGCAGGAGCTGTGGTTGCAGCTAACAGTGTACTCGCTATTAAAGAGCATGAATATTCACTGATCCACATGCCCCTAGTGGAAGGACTATGGGCGTGAGGAGCAGTGAATATTCATTTTCTTTAACAGAGGTCACAGTGTTAGCAGGCGGCTCCTGCCTCTGTGACACGTTCCTCTGCAGCTACCGCTTTCCCCCTCACCATCCACAGCCGGGCATACCATCCACAACCATAAATCTGGACTATAAGACGCACCCCCCACTTTCCTCCAAAATTTTGGAGGAAAAAGGTGTGTCTTATAGTCTGAAAAATATGGTAAATAGTTTTATGCTACATTTTGTTATGGATATGGCAGTATCATATATACACATATACTGGTTATTAACTCTTTCACATTTTAAATTTAATGCTTATCATGTCCATTACTTTTGTACATTGAATACACTATACATACATATATAAGAACTTATTTTTTTGACTGGCAAGATGTAGGTATTATTGGCAGAACTTTTCGATAATTTTTATAATACTTTTTTTTTAAGTGGAGTGAACAAACCCACCCCCCCCTAGAAATTCTGGAATTTTTATTTAATAACATTAACCAAACAGTTTAAGTGAAAAACTTTTTTTTTGCGAGTTGAAACTATAATTATTGACTATACCAAATGTATTAATTTATTTTTTGCTGTACTGCTTTTGCACAAAAAAATAAATAAATCTGAGACCCATAACTTTTTATTTTTCTATACACAGAGTTCAGTGTGGACTTTGAATTTCTAGAATAAGCTGTAATTTTATTCGTGTGATTTCAGGGTTTATACAATGTTATGATTACTGAAGCAAATTCTGGCATTGTTTTTAGTATTTTTTTTTTACAGGGCACTGACATTACTCATTCCCCATTACTGGGTTTGTGCTAGCAGAGTAAGTAAGTAAGTAAGAGAGTAAACTTTGGGATTGTAATTCCTGAGTGAAGACTGTTGAGTTTGGATCAAGAGACCCACGGCCGATGCAGACATTGAGGTCTGCACTCAAATTGTGAATTTTGAATCTTTGAATCCTTATTCAAAGGTGAAGATAGACCTAGAGGTAATATTCTATCATAGCTATAGCAGGTTAGTTCTATGCTGCTGCTCTACTTTATAATGGATGTTATTATCTAAGCAGCAGTATAAGATGGATTCCTGTGTGTTATGGAGCAGCTGGAGGAGGCGGCTAGAAGCTGTATAGATAGAGGTAAACCCTGATGCAGTCTGCTTCTCCGTGTGGAGCTGCTGCTGGCTCTGTGTGTATCTAGTGAGAGACTAAGGTTTACACTTTATAAGCAGCTGTGTCCTCCCCTAAAAGATCAGCAGCTTAGAACTAGGGTTGAGCGACCCTGAACTTAAAATGTTTGGGGTTCGTACCGGACAATTAGTGTCCGGTGCTAAACGCCGAACACGGAATTCTCCCTGAAGTTGCAATGTTCGGAGTTCCGGGAGAGAGCGAGAGTATTTTCCAGCTCAAAAGTTGGGGTCCCATTGTTTTCAATGGGGCTCGGGTTCTAGTTCAGTTCAGGTAGAGTTTTGGTACCCAAACTGAACTTTGGAATAAGTTCGGGTTGGGTACCAGAACCCGAACTTCCATAGGTCCGCTTATCCTTAGAACAATACTTTTCAAACTGTTACTCACCCTTGGTTAGTGAGGTGCAGGTGGGAAAAAAGTTTGAATGAGTGACTATAAACTGCACAGTCCTTATTCTAGCTAATGGTTTAGCAACATAATTGTCTCATTTTATACTAATTGTAAAGTTACTCAGAGTTTAAGAGATAAATTAAAGGACTGTATAGTGAGACCCAGATGTCATCTTGGACTGTCTAATGATGCCCCATGAGAAAAAGCTTTAGAAGCAGCTATGTTTTCTTATTTCAGGTTGACCTATTAAAAGCAGTTGAAAACAAAAAGGAAAATAGGGGTAAAGAGAGTCAGCTCACCGGTAAGTTAGTGTTCCTTAGAAGGTCATCGCACGGAACCGCCCAGGTACTGGTCAAGCACAAGCACAGCAGGAGAAGAAGAAGATTTATTCAGAGATGATATTGTTAATAAAAATGAATTTCTCTTTTTTGAGTAAAATTTAAAAGATAATCCAGTGGATACAGTCAAAAACAACTACGATGCACCCTCCATGGCGATCCGTATCGACACGTTTCGACTCGTTAGGTCTTAGTAATGATCTCAAAGCAAAGATTAAAAGCAGTTATGACCTCCTTTAGCTGGGCTGCACAATACACAATAAATCTTATTTAGGGATGAGTGAACCCAAACTGCAAGGTTCGGGGTTTGTACTGGACAACTAGTGTACGGTACCGAACCCTGAACATGGACTTCTTAGTGTACGTCGGGGTAACTGTTTTGATTTGGCAGCCTAATAAAGCTAATAAAGCTCATTGAAAGGTTGCAGCACAGCCAATCAACAAGTTTTAGGGCTGTGGGCACTTTTGGTCCCACCACAGCCATGCCAAGTAATGACAATGTAAAATAAATAAATAATTTTAAAAAACGTGCAGTCCCACCTATATTTAAAACCAAGTAAGTGAAAGCAGACAGCTGTGAGCTGGTCTTATTATGCTGGGAAGGAGCTATGGACCTTCCCAGCCTATTAATACCAGCCTGCAGCTGTCTGCTTTGCCTTTGCTGGTTATTAAAATTGGGAGGACCCTAAAAAAAATGAGACGTGGTCCCTACTCATCATTTCGGCTCTCGCACTGCTCTCGTGAGAACCGGCGCCTGTCAACTGAGGTAACCTTACCGACGTCACCTCAGTTCACTGTGGCCCGTTATTGCGGAGTACAGCGTGAGACCCGGAAATATCTGCTGCTCCAATCTATGGAGCTTCGTTCTCTGAATGGAGTTGCATGCACTGAATGAAGAAGATTGGGATCGTGGTGGAACCTCCATTTAGATTATGGTGTACCGGTGTGGATTTTTTTTTTAATAAATGGGTGAAAGAGGGAAATTGTTGTGGAGTGATTTTTTAAAATCACTCCACATTTTCAAATCACTTTTGAAGGAGTGACAGGACTTTTATGTATGTGTTTATTTCTTTTGACTACAGGGTTAGTAATGGGCATGTCTGACAGATGCCTCTACATTACTAACCTGTGGGCTTGATGTCAGCGCCAGCTGCTGACATCAACCCCACAATCCCATTATCCCGATTGCCAACGCACCAGGGCAAGAGACAAGGCTAAGAGCCAGAATTGGCACCTCTTATGGATACGCCATTTCTGGGGTGGCTGAGGACTGGATTTATTAGGTTGGGAAGGGGGAAATATCCATGGCCCTTCCCAGCCTATTAATATCAGCCCCCAGCTGTCTGCTTTGCCTTAGCTAGTTATTAAAAATAGTGGGGACCTCACTTCATTTTTTTAGGGTCCCCCCATTTTTAATAACCAGCAAGGGCCAAGCAGACAGCTGGGGGCTGATATTAATAGACTGGGAAGGTCCATGGATATTTGCACCTTCTCAGCATAATAAGACCAGCTCACAGCTGTTTGCATTCCTTTAGCTAGTTATTACAAATAGGGGGGACTCAAGTTGTTTTTTTCGTTTATTTATTTATTTCTTAACAAGTACAGTAAAATACACATGCAAGGCATTGTTCCACTCCTCCACTTGGACCTCCACCTCCTGGTCCAAGATTATTATTATTTTTTTATTCTATGTTATTTTAAGTCATTTTCCTTTCCACATTTGTTTGCAGGGCATTTGTTTGCAGGGAAATTGTTCCAGAATATGAAGCATTTCTCCCAGAATATTATTGCAATTACACATATTTTGTTATGCACATGTTTATTCCCTTTATGTGTATTGAAACAACACAAAAACAACAAAGAAAAAAGGAAAATGTGACATAATTTCACACAAAACCCCAAAACCGGGCCAGACAAAATTACTGGCACCTTTCCAAAATTGTGGGTAAACAACTTTGTTTTAAGCATGTGATTCTCATTCAAACTCACCTTTGGCAAGTAACAGGTGTAGGCAATAGGAAATTCACACCTGAAACCAGTTAAACAGAGATGAAGTTGACTCAGTCTTTGCATAGTGTGTCTGTGTGTGCCAGATCTCCCGAGATCTTGATGTTCATTTGTCCAAGGTGCATAACATAATCAAGAAGCTTACAACCAATGGCTCTGTAGCTAATCTCCCTGGATGTGGACGGCAGAGAAAAATTGATGAATGGTTGCAACACAGGATAGTCTGGATGGTGGATAAGCAGACCCAATCAAGTTCCAAAGATATTCAAGCGTTCCTGCAGGCTCAGGGTGCATCAGTGTCAGCGCGAACTATCCGTCGACATTTGAATGAAATGAAATGCTATGGCAGTGTAAGGGCGTGACAGGGGCTGTCATATGCCTCTGCCTCTCTAAACTGTTTGTATAAAATGTGTGTTGATTTGTGACTGTTATACTAGGTGTATTTGCATAGAGTTTCATAGACACTATTGTACTGTGATTAATGCATGATGTATAGTTTATAGGGAAAGTCTAGGGATTAAGTTAGAAAGGGGAAAGATTTAGTTGGGGGCACATTAGACAAGGGAAGCTCAGTGCATGCTGTTAGAGGGTAGTGACTGCAGTTAAGTGGTGAAGAGTGAAGTTTACCCTGCAATCAAAGGAAACAGTTGGTGATTGGTGCAGTTAAAAGTGTGAGGAGTTTGGGCCTTAAAAGAGCAACGGTTTTCCTGTTCATCAGTCGGTCAGAGATGTAGAGATATAGATGGAGTTGGAGATAGTTCTGTTTAAATAAAGATAAGAAACAATACAGGAGGATTTCAGGGCCTGTGGGCTGTAAGTCACTCAGGACACCAGGAAACTGAAAGGAAAAGAAGTCAGCATAATGAGAATAGTTGCAACCAATTTCAGTGAAATATCCCTTAACGTCCAAGGCCTATGGCCTGGAAAAGGTATGGAGGAGCCAGCCCTGCTTTCGATCCCGAGGAGAATAATGGACAGGGATTCACGGACAGAAGTTAGGTCAGTGGTGCGGGAGGAGGCGGAGCCATGTGAAATATTCCAGGGGCAAGAAGTGCTAGGAGAGAAAAGGATAACACAGGCGTCAGAAACTGTTACCACTGTAACATATTGTACGGTGTCCATGACTAAAACTGAACTGAATGTTTTAAGTAAAGTTGAACAGTTAAATACAGATCAAGTGTCTAGTGTGAAATGTGTTATTGAAACTGAGACCATGGAACAGATGGAGCCCTCAAAAGAAAACGTGAGTATTATCCAATACAGATAGGTCACACGAAATACAGAACATTATGTTTTAGTTGTGGGAATCCAGGGTGTGGGAAAACAGCAGCCATTTGCCACAACTACCACCCTGTGCCCCATAGAGCAGGAGACCCAGAAACTGCTGACACAGAGACATTAAAAAAAACTAGACTGCACTTTGCCAAAATGTACATGAGTAAGCCAAAATCCTTCTGGGAAAGCGTCTTGTGGACAAATGAGACCAAGATAGAGCTTTTTTGGTAAAGCACATCATTCTACTCTTTACCGAAAACAGAATGAGGCCTAAAAAGAAAAGAACACAGTACTAGTCAAATATGGCGGAGGTTCAAAGATGTTTTGGGGTTGTTTTGCTGCCTCTGGCACTCTGTGCCTTGACTGTGTGCAAGGCATCATGAAATCAAAATATTACTAACAAATTTTGGGTCGCAGAGTAGTACCCAGTATCAGAAAGCTGGGTTTGCGTCCTAGGTCATGGGTCTTCCAGCAGGACAATTACCCCAAACATATTTCAAAAAGTATTGGGAAATGGATGGAAACTAAGCTCTGGACAGTTCTGAATTGGCCAGCAATGAGTCTGTGTCATGGGTGTGACAGGTTTGACAGACAGTCATACAGGGTCCAGTTGTAGAAGGTCGCTGCATTTGGCCTTGCAAGCATCTTCCTGATCCTTTCATGACCCCTCTCTCTCTAGGAACCAGCGGTGATCCTCACCTTGCTTTGGGGATTATACCTGTAGGACCCAGCGGTGATCCTCACCTTCTGCTCCTAATTTCCACACCCTTGCTGTATCTTTAAATACACTCAGTTTCTCCAGAGAGTTGCATTTGATAGACTGTTGGTATCTATTCAGGCTTGGAATTCTAGTAGTTGGCTAGAATTTTCTTGGAGTTCCTTTGTGGGTTGTTGCCTTGTTTTCCCTGGGTGCCATCTTTAAGCTAAGTGTATTCCCTTGTTTGTTTCTCTTGTGTGTACTTTAGTTTGCAGCGGGGCTGACTAGTGCTGCTCACCCCTACCCCTCCCTACCTAGGGCCTAGCTTTAGGGTCAGCTAGGGCAAGGTTTCCTGCTTGACGATAGGTGCAGAATCTATATAGGGTCCGTAGGGGAGTCAGGGTTTGTTGTTTGAGCTGTCTAGGGGTCTCCACTCCCCCTTTCCCCACTTGTAGGGCGCTCTTCCCTTTTCCTGTCTTTATACGATGAGCTCTCCCCATACCCAGCATGACATTAAATAAAACACACAGAAAACAAAAATTGAGGGTTTTTTTGTGTGTTTTTTTTCCATGTTGTTATGGAACTAGTTTCAGTGCTAGCAGAGCAGCTTCAAAGTTTACCACTGGAGGTAACTGACCTTCATTCGGCTGCAGACTCCTAATGTTGGAGACTCTGCAGGTAGGCTGGTCCAACTTGAGTCCAAAATTGCCCTCCCGGACATGTTTTCAGGAGGTAGAGACAATTTTTTTGTGTTTCAAGAAGCTTGTAAATTATACTTTTAGCTTCAACCCTACTCCTCTGGAGAAGAGGATCAGCGAGTGGGGATTGTGATCTCACTGTTACACGGAGATCTTCAATCCTGGGCTTTCTTTTTGCCACAGGGCTCTGCTTGCTACCGATCAGTTGAAGAATTTTTCGGGGCTCTGGCCCTCATCTATGATGGTCCTGACTGAATCTCCTTGGCTGAATGCAGGCTGCGTCACCTTCAGCAGGGGGATCGGTCAGTGGAGACTTATAGTTCCAAACTCCGTAAATGGGCAACCAATACCAAGTGGAATGAGTAGGCTCTTAGAAGCCAATTTTGTCAGGGTCTTTCAGAAAAGTTGAAGGATGCCTTGGAAGTTTATGAAACCCCTGGGTCCTTGGAGGCTGCCATGTCATTAGCTATACGCGTAGATAGACGCTTTCGGGATAGGTGGGTGAGGCCACCTTCTCCAGAGCTCCTTTTTGGGGCAATGCCCCATTGCCGTGGGAGGGGCCGTCTGGGGTGAACCTGTACTTAAGGATTTGGAGGAACCGATGCAGTTAGAGGGAGCTACTGCATTGCATATTTCCCCTGAAATCTGCAAGAGAAAGGGGCTGTGTTTTTTTAGTGGTAAAAAGGGACATTTTATTGGGGTCTGTCCCTCAGTTCCTAAGCAAAAAGGAACATCTGGAACTCAATTGACCCTTGGTAGTGTGGGGTTGGATAATCAGGGGGTCAGTTTGTCTTCTACATGCTGTTCTCGGTCTGTCCAGATGGCAGAGGTGGTACTAGAGAGCATGACTGAGAAAATTTCTGTGTTTTTGGACAGTGGAGCTGGAGTCAGCATTGTTGATGCTGAGTTTGTGAGAACTCATGAGCTTACTTCATGTACGTTAACAAAGCCCTCTTTATGCCATCGACTCAGCGCCACTTGTTCAGAGATGTACGACACAGATTGTACATGATATAACCTTACCTCCTGAGAGGCAAGCCATGAAGGATTTCATTGCTGAGAGTCTGGAGAAGGGACATATCAGACCCTCATCTTCGCCCATGGCAGCAGGGTTCTTCTTCTTTAAGAAGAAAGATGGGGGGTCTCCGTCCCTGTTTAGATTTCCGGGAATTGAATCAAATTACCGTTCGAGATCCTTATCCTCTTCCTCTGATTCCGGATTTATTCAGCCTGGTTGTGGGAGCTAAAGTCTTCTCCAAGTTGCATTTAAGGGGAGCCAATAATCTGGTTAGAATCAGAGATGGGGAAGAATGGAAAACGACTTTCAATACCACTGAGGGGCATTTCGAGACTCTGGTTATGCCTTTTGGTCTCACCAATGCACCTGCGATATTCCAGCATTTCATAAACAATATTTTCCACCATTTAATGGGCAGGTTTGTGGTGGTCTATCTGGATGATATTTTGGTTTACTCACCTGATTTAGTGACACATCAGGTCATGTTAAACAGGTACTAGATATTTTAATAGATAACAAACTATATGCCAAACTAGAGAAATGTGTTTTCGCTGTCCATGAGGTGCAATTTTTGGGGTATCTGTTGTCGCCTTCGGGTTTTCGGATGGATCCGGAAAAGATCCGTGCTGTACTTGATTGGGACCGTACTGAGAACCTGAAGGCATTACAGCGCTTTCTGGGCTTTACTAATTTTTACCAGAATTTTATCCAAAATGATTTGGTAATTGAGAAACCCCTCACTGATATCACAAGGAAGGAGTCAGATTTCTCTAAATGGTCGAATGCTGCCCAGCAGACTTTCTCCTCTTTAAAGAGATGTTTTGCCATAGCACTTATACTCTGTCAACCCGATGTTTCTCTACCTTTCATCGTAGAAATTGATGCGTCGGAGGTGGGGGTTTTGGCTGTGTTGTCTCAAAGTCCGTCCCCTGGTAAATGACGTCCATGCACTTTCTTTTCCAAAAAGTTGCCTTCGGCCAAGAGAAATTATGACATGGGTAATAGGGAGCTTTTGGCGATCCAATTGGCTTTCAAGGAATGGCGATATTGGTTGGAGGGGGCAGTCCATCCTATTACTGTTATCATGGACCATAAGAACATGTCATATCTTCAGTTTGCTAAGCATCTCAACCCTAGGCAGGCTAGGTGGTCTCTGTTTTTTACAAGGTTTAATTTTGTTGTCACTTTCCGTCTAGGGGTTAAAACCATCAAGGCTGATGCTTTATCCCGGAGCTTCCCTGGTGGTAGTGACCATGAAAACCCTGCCCCTATTTTGCAGAAGGGGTAGTCATTTTGGCCTTGTGCCCTGACCTGGACGGGGAGGTATTGGAGGCTCAGAGGGACGCTCCTGTTTCCTGTCCTTCGGGGAGGTTATTTGTACCATCTAATCTGTGCCATAAAGTAATCAGGGAACATCACAACTCTGTACTTTCTAGTCATCCAGGCAGTAAAGCAACTGCATACCTCCTTTCTCGTTATTTTTTGGTGGCCAGGGTTGCATCAGGATTTGGTTGAACATGTGTCTTCTTGCAGTTTTTGCGCACGTACTAAAGTATCGCATACCCATCCATCTGGATCTATTCTGCCGCTGTCTATTACTATCAGACCATGGACACATTTGTCCATGGATTTTATTACTGACCTATGGGTATCTGCAGGCAAGATTGTGGTTCTGGTGGTTATAGATAGGTTCAGTAAGATGGTACATTTCATCATATTACCCGTGCTTCCGAATGCCAAGACTCTTGCTCATGTATTCCTTAATGAGATTGTGAAGCATCACGGGGTTCCTTCTAATGTGGTGTCAGTTTAGGGGACCCAGTTCATTTCTAAATTCTGGAAAGCTTTCTGTACTCGACTGGGGTGCGGTTGTCTTTTTTTCTGCCTTCTATCCTCAGTGGACAGACTGAGCACATAAATCAGAATTTGGAAACTTACCTCAGGTATTTTGTCTCCGAAAACCAGAAGGATAGGGCATCTTACTTACCGTTGGCCAATTTTGCTATAAACAATCATCGCCAAAAGTCTACTGGCAAGTCACCTTGCTTTGGTGCATATGGTTTTCATCCACAGTTTGGTACCTTTAGTGGTGGAGGGGCTTCGGGAGTTCCTGAGTAGGAGCATTTTGCTTCGTCGCTCTCTTCTGTGTGGCAGAGGGTTCAGTGTAATTTGAAAATCAGGGGAGACAGGTACAAACGTATGGCTAACAGGAAACACTTGCCAGGTCCGGACCTAAGTGTGAATGATTTTCTGTGATCTACCAGGAATATCAAGTTGAAGGTTCCTTTCTGGAAGCTGGCATCTAGATTTATTGGTCCCTATAAAATAACCACCATCATTAACCCAGCAGCGTTTTGTCTGGAATTGCCTCAGGCTCTTAGGATCCACAATGTGTTTCAAAGGTCTCTGCTCATGACCGTCTATGGCCAATATGGATTCCTTCCTTATATATTCCCCCATACCCATTTCCAAGCACTCACCTTTCCACTCCAAATAAAAACACTGCACCTAGTTTCTTTTGGATAAACTTGGCCACAATGGCCATTTTATTAACAAACAACAATAATATTTTAACAGTGTTATAAAATAAATATGAGGGGAGGACTCTTGGAGCTAATAGATCTGACAGAAATAAAACTAAAACTCAAATCGCCATGTTAGCCTCAGCCGTCCACCACCAGCTCAAGGGCACCATACTTCCATAGTACGTGAAAGATTATCCACCGAAAAGATCCCAGGGTAAAAACCCAGTCCAGAGCCCAAAACCAAATGCCAGATCACCCCCACTCCATTTACAACTGCCTGTAATTTTTACCAAATTCCTTCCACCAACACTTCTGTACCAACTCCAAGAACTCCACCCCTCACCAAACACGAACAGCCCTGAAACCTCAGGTTCGCGAGTGCCCCAAAACCACCAAAGCCCTCTCAATCCCCTCCTGTATTACCAAGGCCCAAAGATCAATACCAATGGCATTCAAGTGAACGCCATCCTCCAACCAGAAATTTCCGACTCCTGCCTCGAGCTCAAAATGTCTAACACTAACTCCACCGTTCCTGGACCCGAAACTTGATATGACCCTGTTCAAGTTTATTCAAGCCCTATTAATTCTCTTCAAAGATCTAGCCTTCCTCCACTTTTGCCTTGGCGCAATATCAGACAAAACAGTCAATACCTTCGGAAAAGATGTCCACAATCAAAATCAGAACGTATATCTCTAATCAATTCTCTAACAGACCTCCACCCTAAATCGTTCCCTCCCATATGCACCACCAAAATATCCGGCGTTCTGTCCAACCGGACTGCCTTGTGAAATTCAGGCAACACCCTTCTCCATACCATTACCCTAAAGCCCAGCCAACAAGCCACCACTTGCTCTCTACAAAAACCTAGTTGCCTACCGTCTGGCCTCACGTCGGCGTGCAGCGCCCCCCAGTGCACGAATGAGTGTCCGAAAATCCAGGCAAACAAGGGAACGCCACCTGTAACAAGCGTATTGAACAACTAACAACTAAAACATCTCCCCATCCTTAACTAATGACAAACATAAGTCAAATGCCAATCAGATCTCCACCTCAATTCATTTTATCACATTGGCACCTAACCCCAAACTGTCAGCTTCTGACACAGCACTCAATTCTGAAAGAATGGGAATCATACACTTCAGGCCTAAGGTCCAATTCCTGTACTCCTTTCTTAAATATATATTGAAAATGTGACAAAAACTCACCATTTTCACGACATAATAGTGGACCAACTCTCACTGACCATACTTCCCAATATGTCACCAAACATTTCCTTTGGCACATCAAAGCCTCGTCTACCTTACCCAATACCACACGCCTGCCTCTGCCCATTTGGTTTGTCTTTGCACGCCTAATCCACAAATCAATGCCCCCAGCCCAATAGCCCACGTCCTCAGTCAACAAACCCCCAGCTCTGTTCTTACTAGGTGCAACCAATTCACCTACTCTTACTGCCCCAAAAAAAGGCTAAGGTAAACGCTAACCGAAACAGTATCGCTTCAAAATTGGAACAACAGATCCTATCCAAAACTAAACCAAACCTTTCCAAAATACCAAACGACAACAGTCAGTGTTTATCAAGAATGCTGCCACCTCTCCTAAAACCTTTTAATGCCTACTTAACCAAAAAGGATTTCGTAACGTCAGTCACACCTTGCAGCTTAAAACCAAATGCAAGTCCCGCAATAAATTTGCTAACCCTGGACACAGACCACCCAATTTCTCTGCCCTACCAACTAGAAACAACACTGCTAACATTCTATCGACATCGCTCTCTACTAGAGATGAGCGGTGTTCGACTCGAACTGTTCGCCAATCTCAAATTCGAGCTGTTTTGGGCGGTGTTCGAGCCGTTCGACGAACCCGAACGATTTGAAAAAAATCTGGCTGTTCGAGGTTATGTTCAATAACTGTTCCTGCACCAAAATCATAACTGGATTTTTTCTCAGTAATGCTGAAAATTAATGTTAATACGCAGTTTGAGTGTACAGCAGGGCGGGGGGAGGGGCAGGGGATGGATCTCTGCAGGAATAATGAAGATCTCCATTTTTTTTCTCTTTCCCGCATTTACAGTGGGGAGGTGCAATCTGTCAGCCTATCAGCAGCGCACACACGGAGCGAACTGCTTTTTTTCACACAAGCAAGGGCATGTGTCATTGGCAGTGTATGTCACGTCCTTGCCCTATAAGGCCCAGCCATTTTCCCCGTCGCCACCATTTTCTCACTGCTGCAGCTGCGTGTTAGACAGCACCGCTGTTGCTGTGTGCGCTATACTTTCAGTGTTAATTTCAAGCGAATTTTCGCACAAATCTACAGATAGCTTGGGAGTAGGGAATAGTTGTGATTGCAGTCCTTTTGAGGACTAGGTTACATCATTTCCTACGACTTTTATCAGGCAGGTCTGTGCTCTTAAATAGATAGGTTGGGAGTAGGGACTAATTGTAATCGCAGTCCTTTTGAGGGCTAGGTTACATCAGTTCCTATCACGTTTTGCCAGGCAGGTCTGTGCCAGTGCTGTGCAAGTTTTTTTCACAGCATTTGGCTAAATCGAGCTAAGTAAATCCTTTTTGGCCTCTTGCAGTGTGTGTTAGTCAGTGGAGTAGCCTATCTGTGTTGCAAGCTACACGACCTGTGTATAGAATACAATTTTTTTTACTCCACCTAGCCAAGTAAAAGCTTTTGGGCATAGCATCATTCTATTGGTCCATCTATACTAACGTCCACCAGGTTGCAAATTCAAAATAATTTTTATCTGCGTCTAGCTCTGAAAAAATATTTGGGCTTGTAGCAGTGTGTGGGACTTGTTCTATTAGTCCATCTATACTAACCTCCACCAGGTTGCAAATTCAAAATAATTTTTATCTGCGTCTAGCTCTGAAAAAATATTTGGGCTTGTAGCAGTGTGTGGGACTTGTTCTATTAGTCCATCTATACTAACCTCCACCAGGTTGCAAATTCAAAATAATTTTTATCTGCGTCTAGCTCTGAAAAGATATTTGGGCTTGTAGCAGTGTGTGGGACTTGTTCTGTTAGTCCATCTATACTAACCTCCACCAGGTTGCAAATTCAAAATAATTTTTATCTGCATCTAGCTCTGAAAAAATATTTGGGCTTGTAGCAGTGTGTGGGACTTGTTCTATCACTCCATCTATACTAACCTCCACCAGGTTGCAAATTCAAAATAATTTTTCTCTGCATCTAGCTCTGAAAAAATATTTGGGCTTGTAGCAGTGTGTGGGACTTGTTCTATTAGTCCATCTATACTAACCTCCACCAGGTTGCAAATTCAAAATAATTTTTATCTGCATCTAGCTCTGAAAAAATATTTGGCCTTGTAGCAGTGTGTGGGACTTGTTCTATTAGTCCATCTATACTAACCTCCACCAGGTTGCAAATTCAAAATAATTTTTATCTGCATCTAGCTCTGAAAAAATATTTGGGCTTGTAGCAGTGTGTGGGACTTGTTCTATTAGTCCATCTATACTAACCTCCACCAGGTTGCAAATTCAAAATAATTTTTATCTGCATCTAGCTCTGAAAAAATATTTGGGCTTGTAGCAGTGTGTGGGACTTGTTCTATTAGTCCATCTATACTAACCTCCACCACCTGTGTATGTAATAAAATTGTTTTACTGCATCTAACCCAGCCAATACTTTTGGGCTAATACCACAGTTTGGCCACTCAGCTATGCTCGGTTCCCATCCATTGTTTTTTGTGTAAACAACTCCAGAGTTGTCAATTAGTTAACCACCAAAATGAGTGGAAAAAGGCCTGCTGCTGGTGTAAAGGGGAATAGGCGTGTTGGGAAGAGAAAAAAAGGTTGTGTCCGTGGGGTAGGTGTTAAAGCAACAGTAACATCTGCAGAAGAAAGACCATCTTCTAGCCAAACTAAGATGTCTACTTCTTTTAGCGGACAATGTGATAAGATCCCTTTCTTACGGCCACGCCAATCGCTACAAATTCCAGATGAGGCACAAAAACAGCAGGTGCTTCAACGGATATCAAGTGCTCCTTTAAGTGGGCTCTCCTCCACCTCAACTTCAACATCACAAATACTCCAGTCCTCAGAGGTGTCACCCCAATCGCACTTGCTTCCTCATAGCTCCCAAGTCTCCAGCTGCCCGTCTGAGTATGGGGTAGAACAGATGGTTGAGTCTGCAGAGCTGTTTACTCATACTATAGCCTGGGAATCAGAGGTCGGCTCCAGAGCTTCTGTGAATCCAGACGAGGAAATGATCTGCACTGATGCCCAGAATCTTTATGAGTCGGATCCAGGACCAGACGCAGAAGGTTCTGACAATAATGTAGACCCTCGTTCCCAAACTGTAACTCCTGTTGGTGGAGACAATGAGGAAGATGATGATGAGACTCAAATACCTGATTGGAGCGACAACTTTAGTTTTTTGTCAGGGCAGGAAGAGGTTGGCTCTGAGGACGACGGGTGTGATAACACACAGGGTGATGATGACGAGGTTGGAGATCCCACTTACTGTCAACCCACAGTCAGCCAGTCGATGAGGTCAGCAGAGGAGGTGGAGGAGGATGCTAGTGACGACGAGGTCAGGTTGCGCCTTCCTGGACAGAGACGTAGTACTAGAAGGACGTCAACAACTGCATCCTCAAACACAACTCTGCCTCTGACCACAAGTCGTGGTGGCTCTTCAGGTCGCATGGGTGCTAAGCCTTGCATAGCCGGGGCATTTTTTCAGATCGATAAGGATGACCCAACTCGTGTTATCTGTAACATTTGTCAGCAAAAGCTAAGTAGAGACCAAAAAATACATAGTTTGAGTACTTCATGCATGAACCGGCACATGGATATGAAGCATAAGTTGCAGCGGGAAGCTCACTGTGCTACAATGCGGCCTAGCCGGCCGGGCCAATCACCGTCTGCCACATCTTGTGCATCCGCGGCCTCTTCATCCTCTGTGACTGGGGGGACAGCAGTCACACCTGTTTTGGGACGCAGACCTGCCACCTCTTTACCCGCAACAGCCAGCGTGATTAGCAGGTCATCATTTTCTTTGGAGGTGGAAACACCAGCTGGTGTTGAGCACTGTCCGACATCGATAGCACTACCTTTGGATCAAGGCAACCTAACATGTCCGCCTGCATCTACCTCACAGACCGGCAGTTTGCCGGGGACACCCTTATCAACCCCGTCTAAGCACAACAGCCAGCCCTCGGTCCCTCAGATGTGGACAAGTAAAAGACCATTTCCTCCTAGCCATGAGAAAGCTAAGAGGTTGAATTTCACCATCTGCAAGCTGTTGGCTACAGAAATGCTGCCTTTCCGCCTGGTGGACACAGAGGATTTTCGAGACCTCCTGTCCGTCGCAGTGCCCCAGTACCAGATGCCCAGTCGGAACTACTTCTCAAAGAAAGGTGTGCCTGCACTCCACCAGCATGTCGCACACAACATCACCGCTTCTTTGAGAAACTCTGTGTGTGACAGGGTGCATTTCACCACAGACACTTGGACGAGTAGGCATGGACAGGGGTGTTACATGTCGCTGACTGGGCACTGGGTAACTATGGTGACAGCAGGACAAGGGGCTGCTGTCCAAGTGTTGCCGTTACTACGAGTTGTGCGTCAATCCTCTTTATCTCAAAGTTCCTCCACTGCTTCTGCCTCCTCAACCTCCTCTCGGTCCTCCACCTGCACCCAAAGCCTGTCTGGTCATGCCACAAGCTTTCTAACTGCGCAGAAGGGATCCTGCACACCTCCTTACTATGCTGGCAGCAGGGCTCAACGTCATCAGACGGTTTTTACTTTGAAATGTCTGGGAAATGTGAGTCACACAGCTGAGGAGTTGTGGTCAGCTCTGGAGAACCAGCTTCATGAATGGTTGTCTCCACTGGACCTGCAACCAGGGAAGGCCGTGTGCGACAATGCTGCAAACCTGGGTGCGGCCCTTCGCCGGGGCAATGTCACACACGTGCCTTGTATGGCTCACATGTTGAACCTGGTTGTCCAGCAATTTTTAGCCCACTATCCAGGACTAGATGGCCTTTTGCAGAGGGCACGGTCGCTGTGTGCTCACTTCCGCCTTTCGCATCCCGCAGCTCAGCGCCTTACATCTCTACAGAAGTCGTTGGGCCTGCCACTTCACCAGCTAAAATGCGATGTGCCTACCCGGTGGAATTCAACTCTGCACATGTTGCAGCGACTGTGGCAGCACCGACAAGCCCTGGTGCAATATGTTCTGACGTATAGCCTGGGCCAACGGGATCCAGAGGTGGGGCAAATCATGCTGGAGGAGTGGTCTCAGATCAGGGACCTATGCACCCTTCTGCACAGTTTTGAAATGGCGACGAAGATGTTTAGTGCTGACGATGCCATTATCAGCATGACTATTCCGGTGATTTACATGCTGGAGCACTTGGTAAACAGAGTCAGGTGGTGGCACAAGAGGAGGTGGAGGAAGTAGAGGAGGAGGAGTTGTATGCGGAAGGGCTAACATCTGCAAGGTCCAGACGGTCGGCAGCACCAAGGTGGCAGGCATGTGAGGGTGGGGGAGATTGTTTTACCAGGGCGCTTGGTAGCAGCCAAACTAGTGAGGAAGGTGCAGGAGCCTAGGAAGAAGTGGAGGATGAACTGATGGAAGACTCATCAGATGAGGGAGACCTTGATCACATTTCTGTTGTGCGAGGTTGGGGGGGAGAGGGCAGAGGAAGGAAGCATGATTGTTACCTCGCCACCAATACAACAGGGACTTGGTGCTCCTGGATGTGCAAGACACATGAGTGCCTTCTTGCTGCACTACCTGCAACATGACCCTCGAATTGTGAGAATTAAAAATAATCCTGACTACTGGGTTGCCACACTGTTAGATCACCGGTACAAAAGTAAATTTGCAGAAATTATTCCTGCCATAGAAAGGGATGCACGCATGCAGGAGTATCAGCAGAGACTGTTGCAGAATCTTACATGTGCTTTTCCACAAAACACCAGTGGTGCACGTAGTGAATCTCACAGATCCAACTAGCCAACCGTCGGACCGTCGAGTGTTCAGCACTCAAAACGTAACAGAAACACAGTATCTGCTGGTAACATCAATTTTGCAGAATCATTTCACCACTTTTTTAGCCCATCCTTTGCAAGGCCACAGGAGACAAGAAGTCTGACACAGTCAACGCCTAGAGACGATGGTACAGGAGTATCTCCAAGTAAACATTGAAGCCATGACTGTGTCACTGGATCCTTGCTCTTTTTGGGCTTCCAATCTGGATAAATGGCCGGAGCTCGCCACTTACGCCTTGGAGATCTTGTCATGCCCCGCAGCCAGCGTTCTGTCTGAACGTGTGTTCAGCGCTTCTGGTGGTGTGCTGACAGATAAGCGCATGCGGCTCTCCACTGATAATGTAGACAGACTTACGTTCATAAAGATGAACAAATCATGGATCTGAAAGGACTTTTCTACCCCTGTGTCATCCTGGGGAGAGTAAAAGCTTGATGATTTGTTAAAATCACCTCACCAACCGTTTTAAGCTTTCAAATTACTAATCATGTTTATCTGTATCTTGGCTGGAAAATAATTTGGGCCTTGTAGCAGTTTGCAGTACTCATTCTATTAGGCCATCTATACTAAACTCCAGCAGATTTAAAATTACTAATCATGTTATCTGTATCTTGGCGGGAAAATAATTTGGGCCTTGTAGCAGTTTGCAGTACTGATTCTATTAGGCCAACTATACTAAACACCAGATTTAAAATTACCAATCATGTTTATCTGTATCTTGGCTGGAAAATAATTTGGGCCTTGTAGCAGTTTGCAGTACTGATTCTATTAGGCCATCTATACTAAACTCCACCAGATTTAAAATTACTAATCATGTTTATCTGTATCTTGGCTGGAAAATAATTTGGGCCTTGTAGGAGTTTGCAGTACTGATTCTATTAGGCCATCTATACTAAGCTCCACCAGCTTTCAAATTAATAATAATTTTTAGCTGCATCTAGCCCGGAAAATAATTTTGGGGCTCCTAGATGCGCAAGACACATGAGTGCCTTCTTGCTGCACTACCTGCAACATGACCCTCAGATTGTCAGAATTCGAAATAATCCTGACTACTGGGTTGCCACACTCTTAGATCCCCCACACTCTTCGATCAACCTTTTCATTTTAATAAAGAACAAAAAAATGGTCATTTTTTAACCCCTTTAAAGCCCATGACATGCTAATATGTATCAGTGCCCTGGGCTTTAAGAGCCTGACCTGTATTAGTACGTCATCGCGATCGCGTGCGCACACAGACTGTGCGGACGCGATCGCCGCCGGGTGTCAGCTGATTGTCACAGCTGACACCTGATACTATGTGCAGGGAGCAGTCCTGCACTGCTCCCAGCACATTAACCCCCGCAATGCTGCGATCGAAGTCAATCGCAGCATTGCGGTGGCAAGGGGAGGTGATCGGTCTACTAACCTCCTCTTCCGGCCTCCAGCGCTGTCTGCCGCGGCTTCCCGGGTGTTGCCATGATGACCCGATGTCGTCATGACAACATCCGGGTCACCAGACAGCAGGAAGATTGTTTGGACATGCGCAGTGCATCTCCAAACCATCTTCTCCCTGTCCAGCGCTGACTGCCTGCATAGCACAGGGATGGTGCTCCATCCCTATGCTGTGCAGGCGACCAGAATAAAAAACTAAAAGTCCCATAGTGGGACAAAGTATAAAAGTAAAAAAACTCCCAGAAAGTGAAAAAAAAAAAAGAAAAGTAAAAATATAAAAAAAAAAATAAAAAAAATAATCCACTAAAAATAAAAATGTAATGTACCCATCAATAAATATTATTATGAAAAAAAAAACAAACAAACAATAAAAGTACACATATTTGGTATTGCCGCGTCCGTAACGACCTGGCCTATAAAGCTGTTCCAATAGTTAACCCCTTCAGTGAACACGGTAAAAAAAAACCAAAAAAACAAAGCAAAAAACAATGCTTTATCATCATACAGCCAAACAAAAAATGGAATAACACGCGATCAAAAAGACGAATATAAGTAAAAATGGTACCGCTGAAAACGTCATCTCGTCCCGCAAAAAACAAGCTGCCATACAGCTCCATCATCCGAAAAATAAAAAAGTTACAGCTCTCAGAATAAAGCGATGCAAAAGAATAATTTTTTCTATAAAATAGCTTTTACTGTGTAAAAGCACCAAAACATAAAAAACTATATAAATGTGGTACCTTTGTAAACGTACTGACTAGTGTTGAGCCAACCCCGTACTGTTCGAGTTCGGTTCGGTTCGTCGAACACCCTTGTGTTCGTCGAACTGTTCGTCGAACACCTTCGAACACCGTTAAAACCAATGGCAGGCAAACAAAAACACATAGAAACACATAGAAAACACCTTCAAAGGTGTCCAAAAGCTGACAAACTGCTCAGAAGACATAACTAACACATGGAAAAGTGACTAGTACATATAGTCATGCGAAAAGAAAAGAGCTGGAGGAGTAAAAGGAGGGGGAGACACAGATATAGGCATGTCATGCCCTTCTAAAATCCAAAAAGTGAGAAGCCGACACGGCCAGTCCGTTCATGCCCGTGCCACCTCCGTGTCGCCGGGTTTGTGCCAGAGCTGCGGTGGACCCTGATGGCCAGCCCCCCTCTCCCAATACTGGTGCCTGTCCGCTGGTGGGTCGAGCCCCCCCGCGGTGGGGGGGGAGTAACATCTGCAGAAGAAAGACCATCTTCCAGCCAAACTAACATGTCGACTTCTTTTCGTGGACAATGTGATACGATCCCTTTGTTACGGACACGCCCATCGCTACAAATTCCAGATGAGGCACAAAAACAGCAGGTGCTTCAGCGGATATCAAGTGCTCCTTCAAGTGGGCTCTCCTCCACCTCATCTTCAACATCACAAATACTCCAGTCCTCAGAGGTGTCACCCCAATCGCACTTGCTTCCTCACAGCTCCCAAGTCTCCAGCTGCCCGTCTATGTGGTAGCACAGATGGTTGAGTCTGCACAGCTGTTTACTCATACTATAGCCTGGGAAACGGAGGTCTGCTCCAGAGCTTCTGTTAATCCAGATGAGGAAATGATCTGCACTGATGCTCTGAATCTTTATGAGTCGGATCCAGGACCAGATGAAGAAGGTTCTGAGCATAATGTAGACCCTCGTTCCCAAACTGTAACTCCTGTTGGTGGAGACAATGATGAAGACGATGATGAGACTCAAATACCTGATTGGAGCGACAACTTGACTTTTCGGTCAGGGCAGGAAGAGGTTGGCTTTGAGGACGACGGGTGTGATAACACACAGGGTGATGATGACAAGGTTGGAGATCCCACTTACTGTCAACCCACAGTCAGCCAGTGGATGAGGTCACCCGGGCCTTTGCCTGGCCTTGGGGAGGTCGCGGTGGTCGGCTCCCTGGCCAGTACCCTGGGGTCACTCTTTAAAAGGGTGGATAATTGTTAATTTTATAAGAGTTTGTGATGCCACCTGTGGTATCTGGTGAGAAGCACCAGCGCTGCAGCAGTCCACTGAGGCCCGTGATAAGGCAGCTCGATGGTATAGCTCCCCACAGGTGGAGCTAGGTCTCAGGGCAGCGTATGCAGGGGGAATGCAGGGCAGGCGAGACCCAGCTGGGTCAGAGCAAGAACTGGAACGGACACGGTAGTCACTTCAGTACCTTTTACTGGAGGAAATTCAGGCACATCCCGGAGCACTGTAGGGTGAAGGGTGCATATCAGGATCCTCCCCAATGAGCGGGTGTAGGGCCTCCTGTTTCTTGCCTCTGCATAGTAAGTTTCTGACCTGCCTGGAGCTAGGCCTAACTTTGTCTCTGTCCTGCGCTGGCTGACCTTGTGGTAGGGCCTTCTCTTGGAGTTCACGCTCCCAGTATGCGGGGCCTAAGCGTCTCCTGGCTCTGTTACGTATCAGCACCTTAGCGATCCTGGGACTTGTAGTTCTCCAGGGATTCCGGTTATGCCTTACTGGGTCATAGCGATCCCGGTAAGCTCGGATCCGGTGTCCTGTAAATGCTTCGGGGTGAGCTGGTTAAGCTCCTCTGCCCCTTATGTACTAACTCGCCACTCGCCTTCGGCCTACTCGGGCCCTCGCTAGGCTATACACACTAACGGCAGCTTGCCGCGCTTCACCGATCTTATGGCGCCAGCCCACCTTAAGCTCTATCTGGGCTCCCTGAATCTAGCTAGCAGGAGCCTCGTGCTCCACTGCTGAACTATTAACTGAGTTCTCTAGATTAGGCTGAGCTCCACTGCAGACTGACCTCTCTTAGGCTTCTCTACTGCAGGAACTCTTCAGAGGAACTGAACTGCCTAGCTCCACCTTCCCTATTTATATCCCTAACGGGCTCCCTCTGCTGGTCTGAGGTGGAAGGTGGAGATGTGTGAATGTTTATGGGGGCCTCTTGTGGAGGATTCCATCAATACACTCTTCTAGGATCTGTGATACCAAGCGCAGCGGAGCGTCACAGATGCTATTGACGACGAGGTTAAGTTGCGCCTTCCTGGACAGAGACGGAGTACTGGAAGCACGTCAACAACTGCATCCTCAACCACAACTCTGCCTCTGACCACAAGTCGTAGTGGCTCTTCAGGTCGCATGGGCTCTAAGCCTTGCATAGCCTGGGCATTTATTCAGATCGATAAGGATGACCCAACTCGTGTTATCTGTAATATTTGTCAGCAAAAGCTAAGTAGAGGCCAAAAAATCCATAGTTTGAGTACTTCATGCATGTACCGTCACATGGATATGAAGCATAAGTTGCAGTGGGAAGCTCACTGTGCTACAATGCGGCCTAGCAGGCTGGGCCAACCACCGTCTGCCCCATCTTGTGCATCCGCGGCCTCTTCATCCTCTGTGACTGGGGGGACAGCAGTCACACATGTTTTTGGGCGCAGACCTGCCACCTCTACCTGCAACAGCCAGTGTGATTGGCAGGTCGTCAGTTCATTGGGAAGTGGAAACACCTGCTGGTGTTGAGCGCTCTCTGACATCGAGAGCACCACCTTTAGATCAAGGCAACCTAACATGTCCGCCTGCATCTTCCTCACAGACCGGCAGTTTGCTGGGGACACCCTAATCAACCCCGTCAAAGCACAACAGCCAGCCCTCGGTCCCTCAGATGTGGAAAAGTAAAAGACCATTTCCTCCTAGCCATGAGAAAGCTAAGAGGTTGAATTTCACCATCTGCAAGCTGTTGGCTACAGAAATGCTGCCTTTCCGCCTGGAGGACACAGTGGATTTTCGAGACCTTATGTCCATCGCAGTGCCCCAGTACCAGATGCCCAGTCGGCACTACTTCTCAAAGAAAGGTGTGCCTGCGCTCCACCAGCATGTCGCACACAACATCACCGCTTCTTTGAGAAACTCTGTGTGTGACAGGGTGCATTTCACCACAGACACTTGGACGAGTAGGCATGGACAGGGGCGTTACATGTCGCTGACTGGGCACTGGGTAACTATGGTGACAGCAGGACAAGGGGCTGCTGTCCAAGTCTTACCGTCCCCACGAGCATTGCGTCAATCCTCTTTATCTCGAAGTTCCTCTACTGCTTCTTCCTCCTCAACCTCCTCTCGGTCCTCCACCTGCACCCAAAGCCTGTCTGGTAATGCCACCTGCTTTCTTACTGCACAGAAGGAATCCTGCACACCTCCTTACTATGCTGGCAGCAGGGCTCAATGGGATCAGTGTTTACTTTGAAATGTCTGGGAAATGTGAGTCACACAGCTGAGGACTTGTGGTCAGCTCTGGAGACCCAGTTTCATGAATGGTTGTCTCCACTGGACCTGCAACCAGGGAAGGCCGTGTGCGACAATGCTGCAAACCTGGGTGCGGCCCTTCACCGGGGCAATGTCACACACGTGCCTTGTATGGCTCACGTGTTGAACCTGGTTGTCCATAAATTTTTAGCCCACTATCCCGGACTAGATGGCATTCTGCAGAGGGCACGGTCGCTGTGTGCTCACTTCCGCCGTTCGCATCCCGCAGCTCAACGACTTACATCTCTACAGAAGTCGTTGGGCCTGCCAGTTCACCGGCTGAAATGCGATGTGCCGACACGGTGGAATTCAACTCTGCACATGTTGCAGCAACTGTGGCAGCTCCGACAAGCCCTGGTGCAATACGTTCTGACGTATAGCCTGGGCCAACAAGATCCAGAGGTGGGGCAAATCACGCTGCAGGAGTGGTCTCAGATCAGGGACCTATGAAGTTGACGCGCCCCCTGGGCCGTGGGGTACCCTGAGCCGGGCCGGTAGACGCTGGAGGTTGTAGTCACTGTGGCGGTGACCCGGTCCGTGACCCAGGGCGGTCAATCCAACGGTAATTTGTATATATGGATTTTATAATGTCCGACTCCGCCACCTGTGGAGTGCGGCCAAAGGGGCCGCCGCTGCGGAACAGTCCTCTGAAGCTGGTGGTTTTGCAGCAATGGTATTATTACTCACCACAGGAAGAGTGTAGCTTCAGGGCAGTGTGGGTGGATGATGGTGGTTGTAGTGCAGGGAGTCAGTAATGAACACAGAGTCCGTGTGATGCAGTCCCAAGATCTTTACTCACAGTTGTTGCAGTCCAGATTACAGGTACCAGAGCAATCTCACCCGTCGTGCTGTGCATACTCAGTGAGGGGCTCAGTCCACCCCCAGATAGCTCCGGAGTACTTAGCAGGACCCCCTTCTGTGTGTCCTTTCTCTGGCCTTCTCTCTGCACCTCACACCCAGTGACACTTCTATCCGGTATCCTCGGGCCTTGGCGGGCGACTTGTGTTCCGTCCCCTGGGTCCTATGTGGCTACTTTCTTAGTGAGACTGGTGTGGACTTTTGCCTGCAGTACATGAAATGTTGCAGCCTCCGGTTTCTAGTTGAGCCTTGCTGTTTCTCCTCTAGTTGAGGGACCGTTCCCCTTATCTGGCCTGACCCCTCTACCTCCTGGTAGCAGCGGGAGTACGGGTGGCCTTCTGCATGGCCCATAGCCCTAGGGTCCCTTCGGTTCCTGGAGCCTTCCTGCTCCCACTCCTCTCTTCTCTCCTTCAGTCCTGGGCCTCCCAGGCTAGGCCCGCCTCCGGAGCAGAGCTCATGCCGAGCCTCTGCTCCTGTCACTTTTCCTCCTCTGACTGGCTTGCTCTTTCTAAGATGGCTTCCTATTTATACTCTCCCTGTCATGTGCTCCCCTAAGCTGCTCCCCTAAGCACCCACTACATAGGACCCTCCCACCAGCTAGGGACCTGGGACTGTGCTCTCCCTTAGGAGCAATCTCGCCCTACCCCCACTGCGGGTATGTGTTGGATGCAGGTGTTAGGGTCCCGAGCCATATGCCTTCCTTACCTGAGGGTGAGATACCACACCTCTGGGTGAGATGCAGTAACTCTGTGGCGACTGAACCCTCAGGGGCACCACACACCCTTCTGCACAGTTTTGAAATGGCGACGAAGATGTTTAGAGCTGACGACGATGCCATTATCAGCATGACTATTCCGGTGATTTACATGCTGGAGCACACATTAAACAGAATTCAGAGTCAGGTGGTGGGACAAGAGGAGGTGGAGGAAGTAGAGAAGGAGTCGTATGCGGAAGGGATAATATCTCCAAGGTCCAGACAGTTGGCAGCACCAAGGCGGCAGGCATGGGAGGGTGGGGGAGAGGGATTAACCAGGGCACATGGTAGCAGCCAAACTGTTGAGGAAGGTGGAGGAGCCGAGGAAGAAGTGGAGGATGATCTGGCGATGGGCATGGAAGACTTATCAGATGAGGGAGACCTTGATCACATTTCTGTTGTGCGAGGTTGGGGGGAGAGGGCAGAGGAAGGTAGCATGATTCTTACCTCGCTACCAACACAACAAGGACTTGGTCCTCCTGGATGTGCAAGACACATGAGTGCCTTCTTGCTGCACTACCTGCAACATGACCCTCAGATTGCAGAATTCGAAGTAATCCCGACTACTGGGTTGCCACACTCTTAGATCCCCGGTACAAAAGTAAATTTGCCGAAATAATTCCTGCCATAAAAAGGGATTGACGCATGCAGGAGTATCTGCAGACGCTGTTGCAGAATCTTACATGTGCTTTTCCACAAAACACCAGTGGTGCACGAAGTGAATCTCACAGTTCTAACTTGCCATCCGTGGGACTGTCGAGTCTTCATCACTCAAACCGTAACAGTAACACAGTATCTGCTGGTAACAGCAATTTTGTGGAATCGTTTCACCACTTTTTTAGACCATCCTTTGCAAGGCCACAGGAGACAAGAAGTCTGACACATAGTCAATGCCTAGAGAGGATGGTGCAGGAGTATCTCCAAGTGAACATCAAAGCCATGACTGTGTCACTGGACCCTTGCTGATTTTGGTATTCCAATCTGGAAAAATGGCCGGAGCTCGCCACTCACGCCTTGGAGATCTTGTCATGCCCTGCAGCCAGTGTTCTCTTTGAACGTGTGTTCAGCGCTGCTGATGGTGTGCTGACAGATAAGCGCACGCGGCTGTCCACTGAGAATGTAGACAGACTCACGTTCATAAAGATGAACAAATCATGGATTCGCAAGGACTTTTCTACCCCTGTGTTATCCTTGGGAGACTAAAAGCTTGAGGATTTGGTAATATCACCTCACCAACCGTTTTAAGCAACTGTGGGGCAATTGATGCCACTTAACCCTAGAACGCATGACCATAAAAATCTACTCTTTCATATACCTGGGGCCTTTTAGGCCCGTGTGCAAATAACATGGCATAACTCAAACTCAAATGACAAACAACTATATACATGAAGAATACCTAGAATTTCAAAATTCTAACTAAAGTAATCTTGCAGAAAATAGAAAACAATTAACAGGGCGGGACTGCGAGGCCCCAGGTATGCGTTCTAGGGTTAAGTGGTGTCTGTGCCACAATTTTGGGAAAAAATGGAGACTCTTTTTGGAGTCCCCTTGCTGTGTCTTACGTGACTTTGGCATCGTCAATTCCAGGTGGGTTGGGTCGCTCCCCTTCCTTTTAACTGTAAGAAACTACATACACTATGGCTTGGGGTAACACAGATGGTTGAGTCTGAAGAGCTGTTTACTCAGAGGTCTGCTCCAAATCTTCAGTGTCTGCTAGTCAGCGTAGAATTTTTAACTGCATCTAGCCTAGGCAATACTTTGGGCGTAGTAGCCCAGCTGCGAAGCAAGCTGCACCGCCTGTGTATCTAATAAGAATTTTTAAATGCATCTAGCCTAGGCAGACTGTGGGGACCCCCAACCAAACCCAGACGCTCAGCCCCCCTACCGCCCCCCTTTCCTTGACAATACAATAATGTAACTCTTATAACTGGATGGGTGAGGATCGGTCACAGCTTTATTAACTCTTTATACTCATTCCATTAGAAAGGCATTTTATTTCTAAAATAATTCAGCTTGTTGCAGCATGCCCTGGGTCTCCACTCCGGCAACTTGGCCAACAAGTGTAACTCTCCAACATGTCCTTTCTATTTCCAGGCCACGGAGGATCCTGCGTACTCGTATGCAGGACTCTGACCCCCACCCATCACTCTTAACGCTTGTTCCACTCCGTCCTGGAGTCCTGACAGGAATATGTCCAGTCCAATATCCATTAAGTGAACACCGTCGGGCCGTATGAGGCCTGCTTTATCTCCTTCCAGTTGTCGGTGTTGTACCACTACACCACCTCTGTCTCTTCTAAATTTTGCCATCTGAATATTTGTTACCCGCCTTGTCCGTTCGATGACCGTGATGTCTCGCGCACCTTGCCATACAGCTATCGGCACAATCTCTGACCATACTATAGCTAGTTTTGTAAAAAATTCTCTGAAGCGCTCAGTGTCTAGTTTCATTATTGCCATTAGTTATGCTCTCTTGTGATGACCTAGGTTGTTTCCCCCGGCCTGTATAACTAAGATGACCGGACATCTTGCCACTCTCCCTACCTTGATTACCTCCATTAGTTCCTGTGGCCATAGCAAGCCTCTAATACCTCTCCAGTTGAAATATGTGTTATGAAACTCTAATTTCCTCCCGCCTGGGCGGACTTTCGCCCTTTTTTCTGCCCAATATATATACGAGTGGCCTATCACCCACACTGTTGGCTTAGCGTCACCTGTAAAAGAAACAAACCACGTTAGGATAACAAGTCCGGTCTTACGTATCTTGCCAAACACGTGGATCGCCATCTCCCTATCCTCTGAACTTCCGTTTCTGACAGTCCTGCTCTTGCTGCTTCCGTGGCCGCGCCTATGCGGAATGAGTGTGTCCCGTAATCTTTGGGGTGGTTCCCTGCCGATGTTATGCATTTATTAAATATAGCTTGGAACTGGTATCTTGATAATGGTGTTCCATCAATGTGTGATAGGAAGAAATTACTTTGTGATCTGATGGTTAGATATGTTTTTACTATTGCTACCCGACTCAGTGTACCGTTTATGGGTTGCAGAAGTACGCAAGTGCCCCTGCCCGCTGGAACCGTTTTCGATTTGTGTATGCGTAGACGTATTGCATTATTGGCTATGACTGCGTCCTGGTGTAATAAGCCTCCACTGGTGGTAATTTTGGATTGAGGGACTAATTCGCTTATGCATAGCGCCCCGAAGAAGGCGATCACAAATGCAGTAGACAGTAGCGTTGCTTCAAATTGTGAGTGTCATGTTAATGGTGTTAGGGATATGATGTGAGAAATCAGTTTTAGTGACACGGGACGGGGCGTCTACACTCCTGACTTGGCTGACCCCTTTTCCACCCTTTTATGGATTGTCTGATGATGAATCTTTGTCACATCTCCCCAATTCAGTAGTTGGAAGTGAAATGCTACTCCGGGCAGACACCGCTGCGCTGATGCCCCTGATATGCCCCTCATCATTAGCTGGTGGAGAAATTCTATGGTGACTTGTGATCTGGCTTGTTCACATTGGTCAATCCGTCTGCCTGCTACTAGTCGTGTCCACTCTTCCCATGCCTTACCGTATGCTTGCCATGTCGACGGGGCAACTGACGCTCTGATTAATGGCATCAACTATTCGCCACTAGATCCCATAGGGAAGGTGGGCAACTGTTGCCCGATGGGTGGGCGTTGTGGAAGAGCTCTGTGAAAATCTGCCAATTGAATTGTTATAAAGCGTTAGAAGCAGCTTTAGACCCCTCAGCATAGTGGCTAGCGCGGACCCATACATTGTGTTTTAGGCACAGGAATGCTAGCCTGGGTAGTAGGCCTAGCACTGGGAGAGATGATGATGCCATCTTATTAATGCAGTGCGCTAGGCTGGTGTTTTTTGTTATGAAGCGTATATTTTTGTAAGCCAGGAGCGCGCCCCATATTTATATTGCTACCACTATTGGGAAGAAAAATTATTTTCAGGGCTAGATGCAGCTAAAAATTGTTATTAATTTAAAAGCTGGTGGAGCTTGGTATAGATGGCCTAATACAATGAGTCCCACACACTGCTAGAAGGCCAAATATTTTTTCAGAGCTAGATGCAGACAAAAAATTATTTTGAATTTGCAACCTGATGGAGGTCAGTATAGATGGACTAATAGACCAAGTCCCACACACTGCTAGAAGGCCAAATATTTTTTCAGAGCTAGATGCAGATAAAAATTATTTTTAATTTGCAACCTGATGGAGGTCAGTATAGATGGACTAATAGAACAAGTCCCACACACTGCTAGAAGGCCAAATATTTTTTCAGACCTAGATGCAGATAAAAATTATTTCTAATTTGCAACCTGATGGAGGTCAGTATAGATGGACTAATAGAACAAGTCCCACACACTGCTAGAAGGCCAAATATTTTTTCAGAGCTAGATGCAGAAAAATATATTCAATTTGCAACCTGATGGAGGTCAGTATAGATGGACTAATAGAACAAGTCCCACACACAGCTAGAAGCCCAAATATTTTTTCAGAGGTAGATGCAGAAAAAAATTATATTCAATTTGCAACCTGATGGAGGTCAGTATGGATGGACTAATAGAGCAAGTCCCACAAACTGCTAGAAGGCCAAATATTTTTTCAGAGCTAGATGCAGAAAAAAATTATATTCAATTTGCAACCTGATGGAGGTCAGTATAGATGGACTAATAGAACAAGTCCCACACACTGCTAGAAGGCCAAATATTTTTTCAGAGCTAGATGCAGAAAAAAATTATATTCAATTTGCAACCTGATGGAGGTCAGTATAGATGGACTAATAGAACAAGTCCCACACACTGCTAGAAGGCCAAATATTTTTTCAGAGCTAGATTGAGAAAAATATTATATTCAATTTGCAACCTGATGGAGGTCAGTATAGATGGACTAATAGAACAAGTCCCACACACTACTAGAAGGCCAAATATTTTTTCAGAGCTAGATGCAGAAAAATATTATATTCAATTTGCAACCTGATGGAGGTCAGTATAGATGGACTAATAGAACAAGTCCCACACACAGCTAGAAGCCCAAATACTTTTTCAGAGGTAGATGCAGAAAAAAATTATATTCAATTTGCAACCTGATGGAGGTCAGTATAGATGGACTAATAGAACAAGTCCCACACACTGCTAGAAGGCCAAATATTTTTTCAGAGCTAGATGCAGAAAAAAATTATATTCAATTTGCAACCTGATGGAGGTCAGTATAGATGGACTAATAGAACAAGTCCCACACACTGCTAGAAGGCCAAATATTTTTTCAGAGCTAGATGCAGAAAAAAATTATATTCAATTTGCAACCTGATGGAGGTCAGTATAGATGGACTAATAGAACAAGTCCCACACACTGCTAGAAGGCCAAGTATTTTTTCAGAGCTAGATGCAGAAAAATATTATATTCAATTTGCAACCTGATGGAGGTCAGTATAGATGGACTAATAGAACAAGTCCCACACACAGCTTGAAGCCCAAATATTTTTTCAGAGGTAGATGCAGAAAAAAATGATATTCAATTTGCAACCTGATGGAGGTCAGTATAGATGGACTAATAGAACAAGTCCCACACACTGCTAGAAGGCCAAATATTTTTTCAGAGCTAGATGCAGAAAAATATTATATTCAATTTGCAACCTGATGGAGGTCAGTATAGATGGACTAATAGAACAAGTCCCACACACTGCTAGAAGGCCAAATATTTTTTCAGAGCTAGATGCAGAAAAATATTATATTCACTTTGCAACCTGATGGAGGTCAGTATAGATGGACTAATAGAACAAGTCCCACACACTGCTAGAAGGCCAAATATTTTTTCAGAGCTAGATGCAGAAAAATATTATATTCAATTTGCAACCTGATGGAGGTCAGTATAGATGGACTAATAGAACAAGTCCCACACACTGCTAGAAGGCCAAATATTTTTTCAGAGCTAGATGCAGAAAAAAATTATATTCAATTTGCAACCTGATGGAGGTCAGTATAGATGGACTAATAGAACAAGTCCCACACACAGCTAGAAGCCCAAATATTTTTTCAGAGGTAGATGCAGAAAAAAATTATATTCAATTTGCAACCTGATGGAGGTCAGTATAGATGGACTAATAGAATGATGCTATGCCCAAAAGGTTTTACTTCACTAGGTGCAGTAAAAAAATTGGTATTCTATACACATGTGGTGTAGCTTGCAACACAGATAGGCTACTCCACTGACTAACACACTCTGCAATAAGCCAAAAAAGGATTAGCTTTGCTAAATTTAGCCAAATGCTGTGAAAAAAACTTGCACAGCACTGGCACAGACCTGCCTGGCAAAAACTGATAGGAACTGATCTAACTTAGTACTGAAAAGGACTGCAATTACAATTAGTCTTTACTCCCAACCTATCTATTTAAGAGCACAGACCTGCCTGATAAAAGTCGTTTGAAATGCTGTAACCTAGTCCTTAAAAGGACTGCAATCACAACTATTCCCTACTCCCAAGCTATCTGTAGATTTGTGCGAAAATTGGCTTGAAATTAACAAGGTATAGCACACACAGCAACAGCGGTGCCGTCTAACACGCAGCTGCAGCAGTGATAAAATGGTGGCGACGGGGAAAATGGCTGGGTCTTATAGGACAAGGACATGTGACATACACTGCCAATGACACATGCCCTTGCTTGTGTGAAAAAAAGCACTTCGCTCCGTGTGTGCGCTGCTGATAGGCTGACAGATTGCACCTCCCCACTGTAAATGCGGGAAAGAGAAAAAAAAATGGAGATCTTCATTATTCCTGCAGAGATCCATCCCCTGCCCCTCCCCCCGCCCCGCTGTACACTCAAACTGCGTATTAACATTAATTTTCTTCATTACTGAGAAAAAATCCAGTTATGAGTTTGGTGCACGAATAGTTATCGAACATAACCTCGAACAGCCGAATTTTTTTCAAATCGTTCGTGTTCGCCGAACGGCTCGAACACCGCCCAAAACAGCTCGAATTTGAGATTGACGAACAGTTCAAGTCGAACACCGCTCATCTCTAGTACTGACCTGAAGAATAAATCTACCTTATCAATTTTACCACACCCGGAGCAGAATAAAAAAATGTAAAAAAAACACAATTCCTGAATTGGTGGTTTTTGTTTATTCTGCCTCCCAAAAATAGGAATAGAAAGCGATCAAAAAATGTCACGTGCCTGAAATTGGCACCAATAAAAACGTCAACTCATCCCGCAAAAACAAGCCATCACATGACTGTCGACCAAAATATGGCGATGCAAAAACTAGATTTTACAAAATATGTGTCTTTTAGTGTGTGACAGCTGTCAATCATAAAAACCCGATATGATTCTGGTATCGCTGTAATCGCACTGACCCGAAGAATAAAGTAATCTCATCACTTATACCGCACGAGGAACGGCGTAAAAAATAAACGCTAGGGCTGGGGTTGGGGTTGTGCTAATGTTAGGGTTGGTTTTTTTTTTTTTTTCAAAAGTTAAAAAAAAAAAAGATGACGATATGGCGACTAGTGTTGAGCGCAAGTGCTCGCTACTTGAGTTTGCATTGGGTGCTCGGGTATGCACTGGTATCGCGGGTGCTCGAGTCTCCGCCCCATATGCTTCGCGGCCAAAAAAACCTCGCGGGGATTGCCTGCCATGCACGAGCGATCCCCGCATGTTTTTTTTGGGGTGTCTAATAACCGTGAAACATGCGGGCGGGGACTCGAGCATTTCACTTGAGCACCCGTGATACATGGTGCATACCTGAGTACCAGATGCAAACTCAAGTAGCGAGCACTTGCGCTCAAGAGTAATGACAACTTATTAAATATGATGACCTAATGTTATCAAATTCTGTGTCGTACCTCTGGGTTCAAAATGTTCACTCTACCCCTTAATAAAATCCTTGAGGGGTATAGTTTCCAAAATGGGGTCACTTGTGGGGGAGCTCCAATGTTTAGGCACACAGGGGCTCTCCAAACGCAACATGGTGTCCGCTAACAATTTGAGCCGATGTTCCATTCAATTTGTTAGCGGACACCATGTCGCGTTTGGAGAGCCCCTGATGTGCCTAAACAGTGAAGCTCCCCCACAAGTGACCCCATTTTGGAAACTTGACCCCCCAAGGCACCAATCTAGATGCATAGTGAGCATTTGGAACCCTCAGGTGCTTCACAAATTGATTTGTAAAAATGAAAAAGTGTTTTTTTTTTCACTTTTTCATTTTTACGAATCAATTTGTGAAGCACTTAGGGGTTCCAAGTTCTCACTATGCATCTAGATAGGTGCCTTGGGGGGTCTAGTTTCCAAAATGGGGTCACTTGTGGGGGGTTTCTACTGTTTAGGCACATCAGGGGCTCTCCAAAAGCAACATGGCGTCCGCTAATTATTCAAGCAAATTTTACAATCAAAAAGTCAAATGGCGCTCCTTCCCTTCCGAGCCCTGCCGTGTGCCCAAACAGTGGTTTTTCCCCACATATGGGGTATCTGCGTGCCCAGGAGAAATTGCACAACAAATTTTGGGGTCCATTTTTTCCTGTTACCCCTGAAAAAATAAAAAAAATTGGGTCTAAAATAACATTTTTGTGAAAAAAGTTAAATGTTCATTTTTTTCTTCCACATTCCAAAAATTCCTGTGAAGCACCTGAAGGGTTAATAAACTTCTTGAATGTGGTTTTGAGCACCTTGAGGGCTGCAGTTTTTAGAATGGTGTCACTTTTGGGTATTTTCTGTCATAAAGACCTCTCAAAGTGACTTCAAATGTGATGTGGTCCCTAAAAAAATGGTTTTGTAAATTTTGTTGGAAAAATGAGAAATCGCTGGTCAACTTTTAACCCTTATAGCTCCCTAACAAAAAAAAAATTTGGTTCCAAAATTGTGCTGATGTAAAGTAGACATGTGGAAAATGTTATTTATTAACTCTTTTGTGTGACATATCTCTCTGATTTAAGGGCATAAAAATAAAAATTTTGAAAATTGCAAAATTTTCTAAATTTTCACCAAATTTCCATTTTTTTCACAAATAAACGCAAGTGATATAGAAGAAATTTTACCACAATCATGAAGAACAATATGTCAAGAAAAAACCTTCTCAGAATCAGGGGGATCCGTTGAAGAGTTTTAGAGTAATTACCTCATAAATTGACAGTGGTCAGAATTGTAAAAATTGGCCTGGTCATTAACGTGCAAACCACCCTTGGGGGTAAAGGGGTTAAATTATAAGCATTAGCAGGTTATTAGAAACTGAAATCAAACAGTTTTCAACTCAAAACTTTATTCTAGGTGATGTTACATTTGCACCTAGGACCCCTTGTTCGAAAGGAGCTTCTGAACTCTCTCGTCCATTGAATTTGTCAGGTTTTGGATGGTTTCTGCTTCAATTGTTTTGCATGAGGACAGAATACCCTCCCAGAGCTGTTGCTTAGATGTGAACTGCCTCCCACCATCATAGACACTCCTTTTGATGATGCTCCAGAGGTTCTCAATGGGGTTGAGGTCAGGGGAGCATGGGGGTCACACCATAAGTTTGTCCCCTTTTATGCCCATATCAGCCAGAGATGCAGATGTGTTATGTGCAGCATGAGACCTTGCATTATCATGCATGAAAATGATCTTGCTGCGGAATACACGGTTCTTCTTCTTGAACCATGGCAGGAAGTGGTGTTTGAGAAACTCCACATACATTATGGAGTTCATCTTTACCCCTTCAGGGATCCTAAAGGGGCCGACAATCTCTCTCCCCATGATTCCAGCCCAAAACATTACTCCACCTCCTCCTTGTTGGCGCCGTAGCCGTGTTTGCATGGGGTGTCCATCAACCAGCCATCCTCCACTCCATCCATCTGGACCATCGAGCGTTGCACGGCACTCATTGGTGAACAAAACAATTTTGAAGTCAGTCTTCATGTATTGTTTGGCCCACTGGAGCAGTTTCTGCTTGTGTACAGTGGATAGAGGAGGTCGACAGGATGGCTTACGCACAGCTGAAAACCTCTGAAGGACCCTGCATCTTGTTGTTCGGGGGACGTTGGAGGCACCAGCAGCTTCAAAAACTTGTCTGCTGCTATGACAAGGCTTTTTTGCCACTGCTCTTTTAACCTGATGTAATTGCCTGTAGAAAAGAGTCCTCAATTTTCCCTTATCAGCACGCACACGTGTGTACTGTGAATCAGCTACATACTTCTTGATTGTGCGATGATCAGGATGAAGTGTCTTGGCAATGTTGATTGTAGTCATGCCTTGACCTAAACACTCCACAATTTGTTGCTTCTCAGCAGCCGACACATCCTTTTTCTTTCCCATTTTGGCAGAAAATGTAGGCTGCTTAATAATGTGGGACAGCCTTCTTAAGTAGTCTTGCCTTTCATTGGACACACCTGCCAAGCTAATTAGCACAGGTGTCTGCAATTGCTTACAGTGATATAAAGAGCCCTGACACACATCACCATCAATGAGTTTAACTGACAAACAAAAAAATTCTTACCTTATCACTCCAAAACACTTTTTGCATAATAATTTGGAACACAGTGTACATGTACTTTTCCACAAAACACCAGTGGTTCACGTAGTGAATCTTACAGTTCTAACTTGCCAACCGTTGTCTGTATGGAGTTGTTCAATAAAGGGCCCAAAATTAAGATAACATAGACGGGAGAGGTCTCTATGAATAGGAATTCCTAAGTATTTGATACCCTGTGAGGGCCAGGCAAAGGGAAAGTTGGACTGGATGGAATCCTGTATGGATTTGGGGAGGGAGACATCGAGGGCCTCAGACTTCTCTGCATTAATTTTAAAATTTGACCATGTAACATAGTGATCTATTTCAGCCATAACAGCAGGGATGGATATATGTGATTGAGTGATAAATACTAGGACATCATCAGCAAATGCAGAGCACTTGTACTCGGTGCCTCCCACCTCAATCCACCTAATATTGGGGTTATGGCGAATTGATGAGAGCAGGTGCTCCGTCACTAGGATGTATAAGAGAGGGGACAGAGGACATCCCTGCCTTGTCCCATTGGTGATTATGAAAGGTGATGAAAATGTTCCATTTATCTTCAGCCTAGGTGACGTATTGCGATACAGGGCCGTGATTTTGCCTATAAAAGGGTCCCCTAGACCCCTACCCCAAGCCTTTTAAGAGAATAATATATGGCGTGCCAGGAGACACTATGGAATTCTTTCTCAGCATCCAACGAGAGCATCTAATTACAAATTTTTAACTGCATCTAGCCCAGGAAATACTTTGTGCCTAGTAGCAGTGTCTGCTAGTCAGCGGATTATCCCAGCTGTTAAGCAAGCTACACCACCTGTAGTTTGGACACTTAAGTTTTTCAAAGGAAATGGCCCCTGGGACACTCAGTGAAGAGCATTGGGGAGGCACCCCAAGGCACAGGGGCTGGGACTGGCGGTAGGAGGCCTTGCGGTGGACCGCCAAGCTCGATCCTTATAAAAGCTTTTTCACTGCAGCAGCTTTAGTGGACGCTACTGGAGCTGGAATTACCGCGGCTGCTAGCATGAGCCTTGCCCTTCAATAGATCCTTGTAAAAGGATTTAAAGTGTACTCATTCAAATTAGAGAGACAATTTAAATTAAAAAGATTAGACCAGCCTCCACCGCAGGGGGGCTCACTCGTCCCACCAGCGGACAGGCACCAGTATTGGGAGAGGGAGGCTGGCCGTCAGGGTCCACCGTGGCTCTGGCACAAACCCGGCGACATGGAGGTCGCACGGGCAGTAACGGACTGGCCATGTCGGCTTCACACTTTTTTGGTTTTAGAAGGGCATGACATGCCTCTATCTGTGTCTCCCCCTCCTTTTACTCCTCCACCTCTTTTCTTTTCGCATGACTATATGTACTTGTCACTTTTCCATGTGTTAGTTGTGTCTTCTGAGCAGTTTGTCAGCTTTTGGACACCTTTGAAGTGTTTTCTATGTGTTTTCTATGTGTTTCTATGTGTTTTTGTTTGCTTGCCATTGGTTTTAACGGTGTTCGAAGGTGTTTGACGAACAGTTCGACGAACAGTTCGGCGAACATACGGGTGTTCGACGAACCAAACTCGAACACTACGGGGGTGGCTCCACACTACTCTCTACTGCGCCCCATTGCAAAACCAACTGTGCCATACTCGCCATTATCCCTCATACGACTACCAAGTCTGCCTTGTAACAGATTCCCTTATCAACTGTCCTGCTCCTCCATAACCAGTTTCCACAGATGCACAGATGCGAAGAGCATTCCTGTCCCACGTCCACTGCCTCTGGCGCCAATGCCCAGAAACGATCCCACTAGAAATGAGACAAAGCATCCGCAATGGAATTTTGCACACCTGGGACATGAACTGCTGTAATCCAAGCGTTCAGTTCAAGACAACGGAGAACCAATTCCCTAAGCAGCTTAATAACTGGAAGGGATGAGGCCGACAAACTGTTAATTACTGACACCACACTCATATTATCGCTATGAAACCGTACTCTCCTATTCAAGAAAAATTCTCCCCAAATTGAGACTGCGACTACAATAGGAAATAGCTCCAAAAGCGCCAGGTTCTTTGTAAAGCCACTCTCTTTCCACGACTTTTGCCATTCTCCAACACTCCACCGGCCCTTACAATAGGCCTGTGACCAGCACCACCAGCAGCATCCGTATAAATCTCACAATCAAAACTGTTCAAAACCTTGTGTTGAATTAGAGACCTACCATTGTAATTTTCCAGAAACAACTTTCAAACTCTCAAATCCTCCCTGTGCTCCTTGTTTAAACGAATGAAATGATGTGACGCCCGCACACCTGCAGTCGCCCGTGACATCTGCAACAAAAAATTCTGCCCATTGGCATAATCCTACACGTGAAGTTCAGTCTACCTAACAGTGACTACAACTCCTTCAACGTCACCTTACGTAACTTCCTAACTCTGTCCACCTCCTACCTAAGGAGAATCAATTTATCCTGCGGCAGCTGACATTCCATCCTTTCTGAGTCAATTAATATACCCAAAAAACTTAAAACAGTGCAAGGTCCTTCTGTCTTCTCCTTTGTCAGTGGAACCCCAAACTGTTCTGCTACCCACACCATAGTTGATAACAAATTCCTACACACAAACTAATCCGGAGGGCTGGTAAACAAAAAATCATCCAAATAATGAATCACTGACTGCACGGATGCCACGTCCCTTACCACCCACTCCAAAAAGGTACTAAAAGTTTCAAAAAGAGCACGAAATTGCGCAACACATCAGCAACCATCGATCTAGATAATACTCGCTGTTCCAAAAACAACCTAACAACAGAATGCTATCCGGGTGCACTGGGAGCAACCTGAACGCCAACTCAATATCAGTCTTAGCTAATAATGACCCAGGCCCATATTTTCGCACCCACTGCACCGCTGCATCGAATGATGTATATTCCACTGAACATAACTCTTGCGCAATGCCATCATTCACAGAAAACCCCTTAGGGTACGACAAATGCCGAATCAACCGAAACATATTCAACTTCCTCTTAGGTACAACCCCCAATGGAGAAATAATCACATCTTCACGCGGTAAACTCTGAAACTGACCCACCATCCTACCAAACTCCACCTCCTTCCTCAACTTCTCACTAACCACCTCCAGGTGCAGTGACGCCGACCTTAAATTTTTAACTGAAAACAGAACACTATAATTAGGTGGTGGAATCCTGAAACCTTACGAAAAACTATCCAAAATAACAGCGGACTTCAACTGATCCAGATATCTACTTAAAAAGGGGACCATCGTGCGAGGTCTCACCGGAGTCACCCCCTTGACTGGTACCCACTGAAGGCTTTCCTTTTCCTTTCCTGAAACATTTTGATGCCCTATGTGAGCTACCGCTACAATGGGAACACACGTGTTGGAATTTACAGCTGTTCCCATACTTACACTGGCCATCATTAAATTGCCAGCATGTTCCTATTTTTTCCTTCGTACCGTGTGCCCCCTGATTGCCCCCCCTGTGACCTGCTGATTGATTCCCGGTACTTCCCCTGCCATGAAAGGACTGCCTGTACCTAGCTGGAGCCATAACCTTTAGCCACAGCCCTATATCCTTCTGATCCCACCTAATCTTAGGCCTCACCGCCTTCCTCTGCCGGAATTGCTCAGCATATCTTAACCATGTCTGACCCCCATAAATACGATGTGCCTCCCCAATAGAATCTTAGTAACAAACTAAACCAGAGCAATTATCCGGTGCCCTTTCTCCAATGACACTAGCCAGTATCGCAAACGCTTGCAACCAATTCACAAGTGTCTGAGGAATCAACCGCCACCTCCGCTTCTCTTCCTCCTCTTTTTTACTGTCATCCTTCCTCCCCTTATCTAAATTAAACTTTTTAAGGGGGAGGAGTGAAAATATTTCTATGTATTCGTCCCACCAAATTTTTTCCTTTTCTTCATTCTTCAAGTGTTCCCCCAATGGCCCCTCAAAGCACACGTACACCTCTTCTTATCATTATCTTGTATCATCGAGCTTCACGGCCTCTCCGTTATCTTTCTCCGTCTGCACAGACACAGACACACCAGTAGATGCCCTGTCAATCCCGACCACCGACCTGACTGATTCACTCCTGACCCGCGGCACAACAGACTGTCCAGGTAACCACGTCCCCACAGGTGACGACCCCGACCCACTCGCTGACCCACTGTTTAACCTTGCCAGAAATTGCGACATACTTGTTAAAATATCCCTGAGCCCCGGTACCTCTGCCCCACTAGGCCCACTGTCATTCATCCCGCTAGGCCCTGCCAATTGACCACCCACTACTTCTTGCGACAGTAACCCCGTGGGCAACAAACCAGACATAGAGTCATACTCACCGAGCTGTGCATGTGCTGTGTCCCCGCCAGCCGTAAGTTCCGAGTTCCGAGTTCCGAAGATCCCTCATCGTCTCTGCCGTAGTCCGATCCCTCCAATTCCTGTAGCTGCTCAAGACCCGGGCCCCTAACCTCCACATCACCAGGGGGGACCTAAACAGTTGCCAATGCTCCCTCTGCACCACGACCAAAGGATCGCCTCCTACTTGTCCTCGTGCCGCTCCTTGACCCCGCTCGACCTCCAGACCGAGACGAACCAGCCTAGTCCGTGTTGCTCTATAGAGGACTGGCAGGCGGCTCTCTGTTACTGCCCGCAGCTCCACCCACCACAAGCTGATTAGAAAAACTAGGCAACAGATCTTCAAAATTCTGCAGCCTGCCCGCAGAACCTCCTTGAGCCGCCTCCGTCTAGCAGGCCTACCCGACTGGAGCATCGCCGGGTATACCTGCCATGCTGCTGCCTCCTCTGGACTTGCTCCTGGACGCCGCTCGCTGCTGTGCCTCTTCGTTGGGGTCAAATCCTCTGCTGGAAGGCCACACCGGTGATGAAGCCCGTGCTTTTGGTGCGGCCTTCCTGACTTGCGCACACCGCGTCCCAGACCGCGCCCGTAGTATAGACTGCACTTTTGGTGTGGCCCTGCCTCCTGGCCTGGACCGCACACTCGATGAAGGCCGCACTTCCGGTGCGGCCCTCACTTCTGGCGTGGGCCGCGACCCGCTTGCTGCAGCGCCCGCAGGCCGACTGGGCGGATTCCTGCTGGAGCAAGTGCGGCGGCGAGGGACCACACTGCCATGCTCACCTTCTACGCGTGGGCACCTAAGGTGACAGTCTCTCAGGGGGCCACATTCTCCTGGCTCTCCTTCCTGACCCCAATGACAAATCTTCAGTCCGAGTACTCCCCAGCAACTCCGCTAGCTGTGCCTCCAGCCATCCGCCACTTCTGGATCGCGCTGCATCCCGCAGCTGGCTGATAAGGGATTCCACAGGATCCATGAGGTAACTGCTGGTTTTCTAGGCTGTGTGGATGGGTCTTTCCTCTGTGGCTTCCCAACAGGAATGGCGATTTTCCCACACTTTTCCTTTTATAACACCCCTCCTTTTCCCAGTGCCCGCCCCATTAGGTGTCCCTACCCAATCCCAATCCCCATTTGTTTTTTAATTTCACCCTACTGGCCAATCGCGGTCATGGGGGGCCTCCTCCTAGCTGTGCTTGCTGCCTGCCCCCTCCTAGAAGTACTTGGTACCTCTTGAGTCCTCATCCTTGCCGCCGCCCCCCCAATCATGGTTGATAGTAATTTACAGTTCTAAATATCGAAGATTGTGGATTCTCATCTTCAGTGTTGTTCCCTTCAGTACTTGTTGCACTGGAGGGGTTACAGTCCAGAGGAAAGGATGTGGGTTTCAGCATCGGAGGTAAATGCCCCTAGGTTGGTTCATTCATTCCATGCCTCTCATCCAGAGAAACCTGGCCCTGAGTGTCCGAAGACCACTCGTAGAGGGGGGGGTACTGTCACGGGTGTGTCAGGTTTGACAGACAGTCATACTGGGTTCAGCTGTAGAAGGTCGCTGCATTTGGCCTTGCAAACATCTTCCTGATCCTTTCATGACCCCTCTCTCTCTCTAGGACCCAGCGATGATCCTCACCTTGCTTGGGGATTATACCTTTAGATCTAAGCGGTGATCCTCACCGTTTGCTGCTAATTACCACACCGTTACAGTATCCTTAAATACACTCAGTTTCTCCAGAGAGTTGCTGGTGATAGACTGTTGGGGTCTATTCAGGCTTGGAATTCTAGTACTCGGCTAGAATTTTCTTGGAGTTCCTTCATGGATTGTTGCCTTGCGTTCCCCAGTGTCATCTTAAGTGAATTGTATTCCCTTGTTTATTTCCCTTGTGTGTACTTTAGTTTGCAGTGGGGCTGACAAGTACTCACCCCCTCCCTTCCCTACCTAGGGCCTAGCTTTAGGGTCTGCTAAGGCCAGGTTTCCTGCTCGGCGATAGGTGCAGAACCTATATAAGGTCCATAGGAAAGTCAGGGTTTGTCATTTGAGCTGTTTAGGGGTTCTCCACTCCCCCTTTCTCCACTTGTAAGGCACCCTTCCCTTTTCCTGTCATTATATGCTGGACTCCCCTCATACCCAGCATGACAGTCTGGATCTGAATCCCATTGAACACCTGTGGAGAGATCTTATAATTGCTGTTGGGAGAAGACAACCTTCAAATATGAGAGACCTGGAGGAGTTTGCAAAAGAAGAGTGGCCCAAAATTCCAGTTGAGCGGTATATCTAAGAAGTTTGTTGATGGTTATAGGAAACGATTGATTGCAGCTTTTTCCAAATGGTGTGCAGCCAAATATTAAGTTGAGGGTGCCAACAATTTTGTCTGGCACATCTTTGTTTATCATGTGACATTATGTCAAATTTGCCTTTTTTTCTCTGATTTTTTGTGTTGTACCTATACACACAAAGGAAATAAAATGTGTATAACAAAACATGTGTAATTGCAATAATTTTCTGGGAGAAATAGTTCATTTTCTGGAACAATTTCAAGGGTGCCAACACTTTCAGCCATGACTGTATATATCCTGTACACAAGTCCCAACAAGGGTCTATATAGGAGTAACAGGGGAAATAGTGGCCCCCTGTGTCTAGTGGTTAGTACTGCAGGGAACCAGTGTTTTTAATGTTCATGCAGAGCAATGCCATTTACATTGTTATTGAAGCATAACAGCAGATGTAAATCGAATGTTAGTGTAATGCAAACGGTCAATGGTGGGTGATGTTCAGCGGCATATTCTCCATCACTTCACAAGCACCTCTTCTACATTTTTCACCTAATTCTGGTTTTAGCTTACAAATACTGATGTAAAATACTGACCAAATCCTGAACGTGTGAACGTGGCCTAAAGTGCAGGCTCTGGGCTAGAGGTAAGAAAAAAATTCCTTCCAATTCAATGCTTATTGGAATGCATTTATCAATTAATTTTCTACATTATTGATTGGCTGTAGGTGATTTTATGAGAACAATAGGTGAATCGATTCTCTTATCGTTTTCTATGGACCAGCGAAAAAAAAACAAAATAGATAACTGGTGAGTTCATCCCTAATTCTGATGGATCTAAACAAATGAAAAAAAATAATTAACTGCATAAAATCAGTTTTCTCCCCTTAGAATCAGTATACACTCATAGTTGATACCTTCAAGCAAAGAAGACAATCTCAACCAAATTTGGGCTCACTCTGCAGAAATGGGAGAAAATGATGTATTATTTAATATTGAGGAAAATCAACAGATTTGCTAAAGATTTATACTTTAGGTTATATTTTAAAAATTTAAGTTTGTGGCTTGTTTGTGTTTTAACTGCTTTACCTATTCAATTAACTAGAGCTGGTAAGAGCTTGTAATATTATAACTTTGTATTTCAGGACCCTGCAGTTTGTATCAAGCTGCTTGACAAAGGTACCAAAATTAGGCAGGTGCTTTAACAGATGTTATTTGAGAACTTTATAAATAAGATCCTAGATTGTGGGAACGAAGTTTCAAGTGTATACAGTAGGTTGCAATAAATATAGCATATGTTCCCAATAAATAAGATGAAGGCTTAAGTGTCACGATGCGGCTGTTTATCTAGGACACGTACTCAAGTAACAGGACACCGGTCAATGCTTCATAAACATGCTCTGTACTTGATGTTATTGCTACTGGTGAAATAAACATGTTGGGTAGCTGAGTTTGGCAATGCAGCCTAGATAATTTGATTATTTTACATATTTCTTGGTTTCTTTGCGGTTTTCTTTCTTAATCTGCTAAGAAAAACAATTAAATGACAAATTCAACACAGCACCTGAATGTGAAAAGTGTTTTTTCAGTTTATATAAATAAACTGAAATTATTGTTTCACAACTATGTAACATACTTTGTGTTTCAATTCCTCACTATTCTCAAGATATTACTATCAATGAATGAGAAAGCCCTCGTTTTCATGTGTTTAAATCTAAGAAAACCCCATTAGTAATGAAGCTGAAATCAGACATCCATGTATCGTAATCCATATGGACCATATGGATTTACTTCAGGTCTCCTACCCCGAGCTAAATGCTTAAGTTCATAAGTGCCTATAGTGGTATATTCTGGCCTTATCTGACTGAAGCACCACTCAGATCACATTGGAGCTATACACAGCTTATGAGTAGTGTTGAGCATTCCGATACTGAAATATCGGGTATCGGCCGATATTCGCGGTATCGGAATTCCGATACTTAATTCCGATACTTTTGCAATATCGTATACCGGAATCGGAAGTTCCCATAATGCAATGAGCCATTTTCATTTTATTCAGCCAATGAGGATCCTAAGAAGTGTGGGCACATCCTGTTAGGCATATAGGCATCTTAACTAATGGCATGGCTGTGATTGGCTGCTGAAATGATGTCATGATGCACTATAAAAGCCGCCGCCGCCATTTTGAGCTCACTCTGCTGTGAATTCAGTTAGGGATAGGACGCTGTTGTTCTGAGGAACAGTTTTAGCTACCTATTTGGTCTATTCTGCTTTACCCAAGCTACTTTATAAATCGCTGTGCCTTGCAGTGCTAGTGCACAGTTCTCTGTGCTGTTCACCGCTTTCTGCAAGGTCTCTGTGTGTGAGTGCAGCTCACCCTGTAGTGTGTGCTTCAGCCACGTCTGGTTGTAGTGCACTCAGTGTGTGTCACTGCCTCATACATTGTCCTTTTTTGCCAATTCATAATTTTTCGTGATATCTCCTATTAGTGTGGTGGTTCCATCCGTATTCAGCTAAATTGGTTCCAAACACACTATATAGGAGTAGATAGAGAAATTTTTTTGGTCTTGCAGCGCTAGTGCACAGTGCTCTGCATCTGCACTGTTCACCGCTGTCTGCAAGGTCTGTGTGTGTGAGTGCAGCTCACCCTGTAGTGTGTGCTTCAGCCACGTCTGGTTGTAGTGCACTCAGTGTGTGTCACTGCCTCATACATTGTCCTTTTTTGCCAATTCATAATTTTTCCTGATTTCTCCTATTAGTGTGGTGGTTCCATCCGTATTCAGCTAAATTGGTTCCAAACACACTATATAGGAGTAGTTAGAGGAGCCTTTCTGCAGCATTGGGCCCTGCAGCCCCAGCCAGATTAGTATTAGCCTATTTTTTGCAGCCTCATCTATTGCATTGTAGGTTACCTTCCTACATTGTAATAGCTACAAAAAGTTTGTGATACTATCGTTATTACATCTTTAGGCACATCCAGTGTCTTTTTGTGACAAAAAAAACCTAAATAAAGTTCACCAAACACTCCACTTTACAGTTGTGTAGGCCACATTAGCTCATATTAAAGTCTAGTCCACACTTTATAAAATTAGTGTTTCTTATACCTGTTAGCAGCTGTTCAGGAATAAGCACACTAAGCCCTTAGTACTTTTCTTCCTATCTTTATCAGTCTACCAAGATGAAGAAGGCAGGGAGTAAGGCATGTGGTCGTGGGCGTGGGCGTGGGCGTGGAGTTTCTGCAGGGAGAGGACGTGAGGATTCTGTGCCTGCAGGGAGAGGACGTGGGGATTCTGTGCCTGCTGCGGGCACCAGTGACTCAGCATCCCTCAGTTTTACCAGGGAACAGTCCTTTATGTGCAGCTTTGTAGGAGCTAGCCGTACCCCACTGCTGCGCGAGGACCAAATTGAAGCCGTTGTCGGATGGATGGCAGCTAACGCATCGACTTCAATTAGTTCCAGATCCTCTCAGGTCCTGAGCACTGAAGAGCACCCATCTGTCTCTTCACCACCTGCCAAATTGCCCAGGCAGTCAGAGAGCCCTGGACAGGAGCCATCTCTACTTCTGTTCTCTGAATCTCTTGGCTTGGAAAGAGGGGGCCAGCCAAGCAGAATTCGAGAATTTGAAGAAGAGGTAGTATGCAGTGATGCGCAACCGTTTTGTCTCTCTGAATCTGAAGAGGCGGGTGGGCCAGTGCCTATGGTCAGCAGCACACCTCAGTACGCATCTGATGATGAGACTCAGGTGCCACTTTCTGGTGCTTACTGTGCTGTCGAGACTACCCAGGAGAAGCAGTTGTTTGAAGAGGGTGGTGTAGATGATGAGGTCCTTGACCCATCATGGCGTGAGGGACAGGAAGGTGGTGGGAGCAGCTCTGAGGAAGAGATTCCCCGAACAGCCCAAAAAGGAGGGAGAGGGAGGGGGCAGACTTGGTTGCCTGTAGCCTCCACTTCGGCACCCATTAGGAGCATGGCTCTTCCAAAATCCAAAGCGGGCGCTCCCAAGACTTGCAGTGCCTGGTCCTTTTTTGACACAGTTGCAGATGACATTTGCTTTGTCAAATGCAAGCTGTGTAATCAGAAGGTGAAAAGAGGGAAAAGTGTCAGCAACCTCAATACCACAAATATGTGGAAACATGTGCGGACCAAGCACGTGGTGGAGTTACAAAAACACACTGAAGACCTAGGCCAACCTACAGCGCCACCTACCACCTCTTCAGCTCATGTTGTAGCCTCTTCCTCCAGCTCACACACAGCTGGTTCGGCTTCCTCACAGGATCGCCATGGAAGAATCTCTGGCACTGTTGTACAGAGACACAGTGTAATTCCACCCACAGCACCACTTTCCCAGTCATCCTCACACTCCCAGGCCAGTCTACAGTAGAGATGAGCGTTGTTCTACTCGAACTGTTCGCCAATCTCAAATTCGAGCTGTTTTGGGCGGTGTTCGAGCCGTTCGGCGAACACGAACAATTTGAGAAAAATTCGGCTGTTCGAGGTTATGTTCGATAACTGTTCGTGCACCAAAATCATAACTGGATTTTTTCTCAGTAATGATGAAAATTAATGTTAATACGCAGTTTGAGTGTACAGCGGGGTGGGGGGAGGGGCAGGGGATGGATCTCTGCAGAAACAATGAAGATCTCCATTTTTTTTTTCTCTTTCCCGCATTTACAGTGGGGAGGTGCAATCTGTCAGCCTATCAGCAGCGCACACACGGAGCGAAGTGCTTTTTTTCACACAAGCAAGGGCATGTGTCATTGGCAGTGTATGTCACATGTCCTTGCCCTATAAGACCAAGCCATTTTCCCCGTCGCCACCATTTTCTCACTGCTGCAGCTGCGTGTTACACGGCACCGCTGTTGCTGTGTGCGCTATACCTTGTTAATTTCAAGCCAATTTTCGCACAAATCTACAGATAGCTTGGGAGTAGGGAATAGTTGTGATTGCAGTCCTTTTAAGGACTAGGTTACAGCATTTCCTACGACTTTTATCAGGCAGGTCTGTGCTCTTAAATAGATAGATTGTGGGAGTAAAGACTAATTGTAATTGGAGTCCTTTTCAGGACTAGGTTACATCAGTTCCTATCAGTTTTTGCCAGGCAGGTCTGTGCCAGTGCTGTGCAAGTTTTTTTCACAGCATTTGGCTGAATCTAGCAAAGCTAATCCTTTTTGGCCTATTGCAGAGTGTGTTAGTCAGTGGAGTAGCCTATCTGTGTTGCAAGATATACCACCTGTGTATAGAATACCAATTTTTTTACTGCACCTAGTGAAGTAAAATCTTTTGGGCATAGCATCATTCTATTAGTCCATCTATACTGACCTCCATCAGGTTGCAAATTGAATATAATTTTTTTCTGCATCTAGCTCTGAAAAAATATTGGGCTTCTAGCTGTGTGTGGGACTTGTTGTATTAGTCCATCTATACTGACCTCCATCAGGTTGCAAACTGCATATATTTTTTTCTTCATCTACCTCTGAAAAAATATTGGGCTTCTAGCTGTGTGTGGGACTTGTTCTATTAATCCATCTATACAGACCTCCATCAGGTTGCAAACTGAATATATTTTTTTCTGCATCTACCTCTGAAAAAATATTGGGCTTCTAGCTGTGTGTGGGACTTGTTGTATTAGTCCATCTATACTGACCTCCATGAGGTTGCAAACTGAATATATTTTTTTCTGCATCTACCTCTGAAAAAATATTGGGCTTCTAGCTGTGTGTGGGACTTGTTCTATTAATCCATCTATACAGACCTCCATCAGGTTGCAAACTGAATATATTTTTTTCTGCATCTACCTCTGAAAAAATATTGGGCTTCTAGCTGTGTGTGGGACTTGTTGTATTAGTCCATCTATACTGACCTCCATTAGGTTGCAAACTGAATATATTTTTTTCTGCATCTACCTCTGAAAAAATATTGGGCTTCTAGCTGTGTGTGGGACTTGTTCTATTAATCCATCTATACAGACCTCCATCAGGTTACAAACTGAATATATTTTTTTCTGCATCTACCTCTGAGAAAATATTGGGCTTCTAGCTGTGTGTGGGACTTGTTGTATTAGTCCATCTATACTGACCTCCATCAGGTTGCAAACTGAATATATTTTTTTCTGCATCTACCTCTGAAAAAATATTGGGCTTCTAGCTGTGTGTGGGACTTGTTCTATTAATCCATCTATACAGACCTCCATCAGGTTGCAAACTGAATATATTTTTTTCTGCATCTACCTCTGAAAAAATATTGGGCTTCTAGCTGTGTGTGGGACTTGTTGTATTAGTCCATCTATACTGACCTCCATCAGGTTGCAAACTGAATATATTTTTTTCTGCATCTACCTCTGAAAAAATATTGGGCTTCTAGCTGTGTGTGGGACTTGTTCTATTAATCCATCTATACAGACCTCCATCAGGTTGCAAACTGAATATATTTTTTTCTGCATCTACCTCTGAAAAAATATTTGGCCTTCTAGCAGTGTGTGGGACTTTCTCTATTAGTCCATCTATACTGACCTCCATCAGGTTGCAAATTGAATATAATTTTTTTCTGCATCTAACCCAGCCAATAGTTTTGGCCTAATACCACAGTTTGGCCACTCAGCTCTGCTCGGTTCCCATCCATTGTTTTTTTGTGCAAACAACTCCAGAGTTGTTAATTAGTTAACCAACAAAATGAGTGGAAAAAGGCCTGCTGCTGGTGGAAAGGGGAATAGGCGTGTTGGGAAGGGGAAAAAAGGTTGTGTCCGTGGGGTAGGTGTTAAAGCAACAGTAACATCTGCAGAAGAAAGACCATCTTCCAGCCAAACTAAAATGTCTACTTCTTTTAGCAGACAATGTGATAAGATCCCTTTCTCACGGCCACGCCAATCGCTACAAATTCCAGATGAGGCACAAAAACAGCAGGTGCTTCAACGGATATCAAGTGCTCCTTTAAGTGGGCTCTCCTCCACATCAACTTCAACATCACAAATACTCCAGTCCTCAAAGGTGTCACCCCAATCGCACTTGCTTCCTCACAGCTCCCAAATCTCCAGCTGCCCGTCTGAGTATGAGGTAGAACAGATGGTTGAGTCTGCAGAGCTGTTTACTCATACTATAGCCTGGGAATCAGAGGTCGACTCCAGCGCTTCTGTGAATCCAGACGAGGAAATGATCTGCACTGATGCCCAGAATCTTTATGAGTTGGATCCAGGACCAGACGCAGAAGGTTCTGACCATAATGTAGACCCTCATTCCCAAACTGTAACTCCTGTTGGTGGAGACAATGAGGAAGACGATGATAAGACTCAAATACCTGATTGGAGCGACAACTTTAGTTTTTTGTCAGGGCAGGAACAGGTTGGCTCTGAGGACGACGGGTGTGATAACGCACAGGGTGATGATGATGAGGTTGGAGATCCCACTTACTGTCAACCCACAGTCAGCCAAGAGATGAGGTCAGCAGAGGAGGTGGAGGAAGATGCTAGTGACGACGAGGTCAGGTTGCGCCTTCCTGGACGGAGACGTAGTACTGGAAGCACGTCAACAACTGCATCCTCAAACACAACTCTGCCTCTCACCACAAGTCGTGGTGGCTCTTCAGGTCTCATGGGTGCTAAGCCTTGCATAGCCTGGGCATTTTTTCAGATCGATAAAGATGACCCAACTCGTGTTATCTGTAACATTTGTCAGCAAAAGCTAAGTAGAGGCCAAAAAATACATAGTTTGAGTACTTCATGCATGAACCGGCACATGGACATGAAGCATAAGTTGCAGTGGGAAGCTCAGTGTGCTACAATGCGGCCTAGCCGGCCGGGCCAACCACTGTCTGCCATATCTTGTGCATCCGCGGCCTCTTCATCCTCTGTGACTGGGGGGACAGCAGTCACACCTGTTTTGGGACGCAGACCTGCCACCTCTTTACCCGCAACAGCCAGCGTGATTGGCAGGTCATCATTTTCTTTGGAGGTGGTAACACCAGCTGGTGTTGAGCGCTGTCCGACATCGATAGCACCACCTTTGGATCAAGGCAACCTAACATGTCCGCCTGCATCTTCCTCACAGACCGGCGGTTTGCCGGGGACACCCTTATCAACCCCGTCTAAGCACAATAGCCAGCCCTCGGTCCCTCAGATGTGGACAAGTAAAAGACCATTTCCTCCTAGCCATGAGAAAGCTAAGAGGTTGAATTTCGCCATCTGCAAGCTCTTGGCTACAGAAATGCTGCCTTTCCGCCTGGTGGACACAGAGGATTTTCGAGACCTTATGTCCGTCGCAGTGCCCCAGTACCAGATGCCCAGTCGGCACTACTTCTCAAAGAAAGGTGTGTCTGCGCTCCACCAGCATGTCGCACACAACATCACCACTTCTTTGAGAAACTCTGTGTGTGACAGGGTGCATTTCACCACAGACACTTGGACGAGTAGGCATGGACAGGGGCGTTACATGTCGCTGACTGGGCACTGGGTAACTATGGTGACAGCAGGACAAGGGGCTGCTGTCCAAGTCTTGCCGTTCCCACGAGTTGTGCATCAATCCTCTTTATGTCAAAGTTCCTCCACTGCTTCTGCCTCCTCAACCTCCTCTCGGTCTTCCACCTGCACCCAAAGCCTGTCTGGTCATGCCACAAGCTTTCTAACTGCGCAGAAGGGATACTGCACACCTCCTTACTATGCTGGCAGTAGGGCTCAACGTCATCAGGCGGTTTTTACATTGAAATGTCTGGGAAATGTGAGTCACACAGCTGAGGAGTTGTGGTCAGCTCTGAAAAACCAATTTCATGAATGGTTGTCTCCACTGGACCTGAAACCAGGGAAGGCCGTGTGCGACAATGCTGCAAATCTGGGTGCGGCCCTTCGCCGGGGCAATGTCACACACGTGCCTTGTATGGCTCACGTGTTGAACCTGGTTGTCCAGCAATTTTTAGCCCACTATCCCAGACTAGTTGGCCTTCTGCAGAGGGCACGGTCGCTGTGTGCTCACTTCCGCCGTTCGCATCCCGCAGCTCAGCGACTTACATCTCTACAGAAGTCGTTGGGCCTGCCACTTCACCGGCTAAAATGCGATGTGCCTACCCGGTGGAATTCAACTCTGCACATGTTGCAGCGACTGTGGCAGCACCGACAAGCCCTGGTGCAATACGTTCTGACATATAGCCTGGGCCAACGAGATCCAGAGGTGGGGCAAATCACGCTGGATGAGTGGTCTCAGATCAGGGACCTATGCACCCTTCTGCACAGTTTTGAAATGGCGACGAAGATGTTTAGTGCTGATGATGTCATTATCAGCATGACTATTCCGGTGATTTACATGCTGGAGCACATGTTAAACAGAATTCGGAGTCAGGTGGTGGCACAAGAGGAGGTGGAGGAAGTAGAGGAGGAGGAGTTGTATGCGGAAGGGCTAACATCTGCAAGGTCCAGACGGTCGGCAGCACCAAGGCGGCAGGCATGTGAGGGTGGGGGAGATGGTTTTACCAGGGCGCATGGTAGCAGCCAAACTAGTGAGGAAGGTGCAGAAGCCCAGGAAGAAGTGGAGGACGAACTGATGGAAGACTCATCAGATGAGGGAGACCTTGATCACATTTCTGTTGTGCGAGGTTGGGGGGAGAGGACAGAGGAAGGAAGCATGATTGTTACCTCGCCACCAACACAACAGGGACTTGGTGCTCCTGGATGCGCAACACACATGAGTGCCTTCTTGCTGCACTACCTGCAACATGACCCTCGCATTGTGAGAATTAGAAATAATCCTGACTACTGGGTTGCCACACTGTTAGATCCCCGGTACAAAAGTAAATTTGCAGAAATTATTCCTGCCATAGAAAGGGATGCACGCATGCAGGAGTATCAGCAGAGACTGTTGCAGAATCTTACATGTGCTTTTCCACAAAATACCAGTGGTGCACGTAGTGAATCTCACAGTTCCAACTTGCCAACCGTGGGACCGTCAAGTGTTCAGCACTCAAACCGTAACAGAACCACTGTATCTGCTGGTAACATCAATTTTGCGGAATCATTTCACCACTTTTTTAGCCCATCCTTTGCAAGGCCACAGGAGACAAGAAGTCTGACACATAGTCAACGCCTAGAGACGGTGGTACAGGAGTATCTCCAAGTAAACATTGAAGCCACGACTGTGTCACTGAACCCTTGCTCTTTTTGGTCTTCCAATCTGGATAAATGGCCGGAGCTAGCCACTTACGCCTTGGAGATCTTGTCATGCCCCGCAGCCAGCATTCTGTCTGAACGTGTGTTCAGCGCTGCTGGTGGTGTGCTGACAGATAAGCGCACGCGGCTCTCCACTGATAATGTAGACAGACTCACGTTCATAAAGATGAACAAATCATGGATTCGAAACGACTTTTCTACCCCTGTGTCATCCTGGGGAGAGTAAAAGCTTGATGATTGGTTAAAATCACCCTACCAACCGTTTTAAGCTTTCAAATTACTAATCATGTTTATCTGTATCTTGGCTGGAAAATAATTTGGGCTTTGTAGCAGTGTGCAGCACTGATTCTATTAGGCCATCTATAATAAGCTCCACCAGATTTAAAATTACTAATCATGTTTATCTGTATCTTGACTGGAAAATAATTTGGGCTTTGTAGCAGTGTGCAGCACTGATCCTATTAGGCCATCTATACTAAAGCTTCACCAGATTTAAAATTAATAATAATTTTTAGCTGCATCTAGCCCGGAAAATAATTTTGGGGCTCCGAGATGCGCAAGACACATAAGTGCCTTCTTGCTGCACTACCTGCAGCATGACCCTCATATTGTCAGAATTCGAAGTAATCATGACTACTGGGTTGCCACACTCTTAGATCCCCCAAACTTTTCGATCAACCTTTTAATTTTAATAAAGACCAAAAAAATGGTCATTTTTGAAATTATAAGCATTAGCAGGTTGTTAGAAACTGAAATCAAACAGTTTTCAACTCAAAACTTTATTCTAGGTGATGTTACATTTTCACATAGGACCCCTTGTTCGAAAGGAGCTTCTGAACTCTCTCGTCCATTGAATTTGTCAGGTTTTGGATGGTTTCTGCTTCAATTGTTTTGCATGAGGACAGAATACCCTCCCAGAGCTGTTGCTTAGATGTGAACTGCCTCCCGCCATCATAGACACTCCTTTTAATGATGCTCCAAAGGTTCTGAATGGGGTAGAGGTCAGGGGAGCATGGGGGTCACACCATAAGTTTGTCCCCTTTTATGCCCATATCAGCCAGAGATGCAGATGTTTTATGTGCAGCATGAGATGGTGCATTATCTTGCAGAAAAATGATCTTGCTGTGAAATACACGGTTCTTCTTCTTGAACCATGGCAGGAAGTGCTGTTTGAGAAAATCCACATACATTATGGAGTTCATCTTTAGCGCCTTCAGGGATCCTAAAGGGGCCGACAATCTCTCTCCCCATGATTCCAGCCCAAAACATTACTCCACCTCCTCCTTGTTGGCGCTGTAGCCGTGTTTGCGTGGGGTGTCCATCAACCAGCCATCCTCCACTCCATCCATCTGGACCATCGAGCGCTGCACGGCACTCATCCGTGAACAAAACAGTTTTGAAATCAGTCTTCATGTAATGTTTGGCCCACTGGAGCCGTTTCTGCTTGTGTGAAGTGGATAGAGGAGGTCGACAGGATGGCGTATGCACAGCTGCAAACCTCTGAAGGACCCTGCATCTTGTTGTTCGGGGGACGTTGGAGGCACAAGCAGCTTCAAAAACTTGTCTGCTGCTATGACAAGGCTTTTTTGCCGCTGCTCTTTCAACCTGACGTAATTGCCTGTAGGAAAGAGTCCTCAATTTGCCCTTATCAGCACGCACACGTGTGTACTGTGAATCAGCTACATACTTCTTGATTGCCAAGACACTTCATCCTGATCATCGCACAATGTTGATTGTAGTCATGCCTTGACCTAAACACTCCACAATTTGTTGCTTCTCAGCAGCCGACACATCCTTTTTCTTTCCCATTTTGGCAGAAAATGTAGGCTGCTTAATAATGTGAGACAGCCTTCTTAAGTAGTCTTGCCTTTCATTGGACACACCTGCCAAACTAATTAGCACAGGTGTCTGCAATTGCTTACAGTGATATAAAGAGCCCTGACATACATCACCATCAATGAGTTTAACTGACAAACAAACAAATTCTTCCCTTATCACTCCTAAACACTTTTTGCATAATAATTTGGAACACAGTGTACATGTGCTTTTCCACAAAACACCAGTGGTTCACGTAGTGAATCTTACAGTTCTAACTTGCCAACCGTGGTCTGTATGGAGTTGTTCAATAAAGGGCCCAAAATTAAGATAACATAGATGGGAGAGGTCTCTATGAATAGGAATTCCTAAGTATTTGATACCCTGTGAGGGCCAGGCAAAGGGAAAGTTGGACTGGATGGAATCCTATATGGATTTGGGGAGGGAGACATCGAGGGCCTCAGACTTCGCTGCATTGATTTTAAAATTTGACCATGTAACAAAGTGATCTATTTCAGCCATAACAGCATGGATGGATATATGTGATTGAGTGATATATACTAGGACATCATCATCAAATAGAGAGCACTTGTACTCGGTGCCTCCCACCTCAATCCACCTAATATTGGGGTTATGGCGAATTGATGAGAGCAGGTGCTCCGTCACTAGGATGTATAAGAGAGGGGACAGAGAACATCCCTGCCTTGTCCCATTGGTGATTGTGAAAGGTGATGAAAATGTTCTGACGCTCCCCCTGGGCCTTGGGACACCCGGAGCCGGACCCTTTTTGGTGGATGCTGGTGGTTGTAGTCTCCGTGGCGGCAACCCGGTTCCGTGGCTCAGGGCGGTCAAACCAGTGGCGGAACTATTTATGTGGTTTTGATGTTTAAATGTCCGACTACGCCACCCGTGGATTGCGGTCAGAGTGAACCGCCGCTCCAGGGCAGACCGCTGAGGCTGGTGTTGTGGGTGCAGCAGAGCGTAGCATAACTCCCCACGGGAGGAGTATAGCCTCAGGGCAGTGTATGTGGAGAATGGGGGTGATGGTGCAGGGCAGCAGCAGTAATGACACGGAGTCAGTGATGCAGTCCAGGGCCTTTATTCACAGTTCTTATTATCCAGACCACGTCTGCAGGTAACGGCTGCCCACGTCGTACTGTGCTCACCAGGTGAGGGGCTCAGACAACTCCCAGATAACTTTGGAGTGCTTCACAGGACCCCCTTTGTGTGTCCTTTGTCTGGCCTTTCTTACCAACCCTTCTGTCCGGCTGCCTCGGGCCTCCTCTTGGTAAACTTGGCGCCAGTTTCCCTGACCCTATGTGGTGCCTTCCTAGCGGGTGTAGCGAGGGGCTGCGCCACATAAAATGTCACAGCCTCCTGTTTCTAGCTGAGGGTCGTTTCCTGCCTCCACTAGTTTTGGGGACCGGTCTCCCCCTTTGGCCTGACCCCTCCACGCAGGTGGATTCGGGCGTGCGGTGGCGACTCGCCCGTCCGCACCCCTGAGATCCCTTCGTTCCTCGTTCCTGGAGCCTTCTCCGCTCCTCTTCCTTCCTTCTCCCTCTTCCAGGCCTGGGCCTCTGTTACTAGGCCCGCCTCCGGAGCAGAGCTCATGCAGAGCCCCTGCTCCCTGCCACTTCTGCTCAGACTTCTCTGCACTGAACTAAGATGGTGCCCACCTTTTATACTCCCTTCTCAATGCACCCAGGAACTGCTTCCTCCCTGCTCCTGCACTACAGGGTTCCCCTTCCTCAGTGTTCCCTCCCCCCACTCCAGCCAGGGACAGGGACTGTCGTGCCCATCTCAGGGGCATATTGGTCGCCCTGCCCCACGGCAATGTGGTGTAATGCATGCAGGTGTCGGGTCCTGATCCACACTACATCCTTACCTGAGAGTGAGATATCACACCTCTGGGTGAGTGTGGGGTGCAATACCTCTGTAGCAACCGAGCCCTCAGGGTGCTACAGTTCCATTTATCTTCAGCCTAGGTGACGTATTGCGATACAGGGCCGTGATTTTGGCTATAAAAGGGTCCCCTAGACCCCTAACCCAAGCTTTTTAAGAGAATCATATATGGCGTGCCAGGAGACTCTATGGAATGCTTTCTCAGCATCCAACGAGAGTATCTAATTACAAATTTTTAACTGCATCTAGCCCAGGAAATACTTTGTGCCTAGTAGCAGGGTCTGCTAGTCAGCGGATTATCCCGGCTGTTAAGCAAGCTACACCACCTGTAGTTTGGACACTTCATTTTTTCAAAGGAAATGCTTCGGGACGACGGGATACTCAGTGAAGAGCATCAGGAGGCACCCCAAGGCATAGGGGCTCGGACTGGCAGTAGGATGCCTTGCGGTGGACAGCCGAGCTCGATCCTTATAAAAGCTTTTTAACTGCAGCAGCTTTAGTGGACGCTACTGGAGCTTGAATTACGCGGCTGCTGGCATGAGACTTGCCCTCCAATAGATCCTTGTAAATGGATTTAAAGTGTATTTATTCAAATTAGAGAGACAATTTAAATTAAAAAGCTTAGAGCTGCCTCCACCACAGGGGGGCTCGCTCGACCCACCAGCGGACAGGCACCAGTATTGGGAGAGGGGGGCTGGCCGTCAGCTTTCACCGCGGCTCTGGCACAAACCCGGCGACACGGAGGTGGCACGGGCAGGAGCGGACTGAACGTGTCGGCTTCTCACTTTTTGGATTTTAGAAGGGCATGACATGCCTATATCTGTGTCTCCCCCTCCTTTTACTCCTCCACCTCTTTTCTTTTCGCATGACTATATGTACTTGTCACTTTTCCATGTGTTATTTGTGTCTTCTGAGCAGTTTGTCAGCTTTTGGACACCTTTGAAGGTGTTTTCTATGTGTTTCTATGTGTTTTTGTTTGCCTGCCATTGGTTTTAACGGTGTTCGAAGGTGTTCGACGAACAGTTCGACGAACAGTTCGGCGAACACACGGGTGTTCGACGAACCGAACCGAACTCGAACACTACAGGGGTGGCTCAACACTAGTCTACAGCCATCGTTAGCACAGGCATGGGAGAAAAGGCGCCCATACTCGTCAAACCACCCCCGAGCACAGGCTCTGAATGCTGGCATTGCTAAACTACTGGCCCTTGAAATGCTATCATTCAGGCTGGTGGAGACTGACACATTCCGTAACTTTATGGCATTGGCAGTCCCACAATACAACGTGCCCAGCCGATTTTATTTCAGCAGGCAAGCCGTCCCTGCCCTGCAACATCATGTGGAGGGAAAAATTAAACATGCGCTACAAAACGCCGTCAGTAGCAAGGTCCACCTGACCACCAATGCGTGGACCAGTAAGCATGGACAGGGACGATACCTTTCCCTCACTGCCCATTGGGTAAGTGTTGTGGAGCCGGGTACAGATCTTGAGAGTGGCGCTGTACGTGTTCTGCCAACTCCAAGGATTGCAGGAATCCAGTCTGTACACATTGACTCCTCCTCATACTCCAGTTCCTCTGAATCAGCGCTGCAGGAGCAGTCACGGTCTACCTCCACATCGACCCGTGAACGGTTACCTGTTATGGTGACCAATATGAGCACAGCCGTGGCCAAACGTCAACAGGCCGTATTAAAATTAATTTCTTTGGGGAATCGAAGCCACACAGCGCAGGAGCTCTGGAATGCCATCAAGCAGCAGAGCGACGTGTGGTTTGTGCCAGCGAATCTCCAGCCAGGCATGGTAGTGTGTGACAATGGCCGAAATCTGGTGGCAGCTCTGGGCCTAGGCAACCTCACTCACATCCCATGTCTGGCACATGTGCTCAACTTGGTCGTGCAGAGTTTTTTGAGGGACTATCCTGATCTTGATGCACTGCTTCACAAGGTCCGCATAGAGTGCGCTCACTTGCGGCGTTCCAGCAATGCAAGATCACGCATTGCAGCTCTGCAGCGCCGATTACGTCTTCCGGAACATCGCATCATATGTGACCTACCCACCAGGTGGAATTCAACGTTACATATGTTGGAGAGGTTGTGTGAGCAGCAGGCAGCAGTAATGGAGTACCAGCTGCAGCAGGCGCAAACAAGTCGCAGTGCGTGCCGTTCACACTTCACCACCAACTGAGTGGGCCTCTATGAAGGACATTTGCCACGTTTTGCGTGCCTTCGATTATTCCACGCGGATGGCGAGTGCAGATGATGCACTAGTCAGCATGACTATCCCCCTTATCTGCCTGCTTGAAAAAACACTGCAAGCACTAAGGGACGAGGTTTTGGAAGAGGTGGAGGATGAGGAGTCACAAATGCCATCTGCTTCTCTACAGTCTGCACAACGTGGTTCCTCACAAAGGCCTAGGCAGGGGACACTTTGTGAGGAGGATGAGGAGGAGTCAATGGAGGAGGAAGACATCTGTCCAGAGGAGGGAGGTACACAATGCTCTAGTAGTCAGTATCTAGAGCGAGGGTGGGGTGATGCAGAGCAGGCAGAGATCACGCCTCAAGCAGGGGACAGCGTTTCTTGGCCAATTGGCAGTCTGCAGCACATGGTTGATTTCATGCTGCAGTGCCTGAGAAACGACCGCCGCATCGCCCACATTCTCAACACGGCTGATTATTGGGTGTCCACCCTCCTAGATCCTCGCTACCGGGACAACTTACAAAGCCTCATAACACCGTTGAACCGGGAGCGTAAAATGTGGGAGTACCAAGACGCACTGGTGCATTCCATCATGTTCTCCATTCCAACCGAGAGCAGTGCTGCTAGTGCTTTACAAAGCAGCTCAGTGCGTCGAGGCAGTGGAGGAAGCTCTGCACAAAGAGGGAGCAGAAGCAGAGCCTCAGCACAAGGCAAGACCAGTATGGCCGAAATGTGGCAAAGTTTTGTGTCCCCGCCGCCACAAATGTCTACACCATCACAGACGGCTCCAGTCAGCAGGAGGCAACGTTTCCGTCAGATGGTGACAGACTACATGTCTTGCCCTCTTAGTGTACTCCCAGACGGCTCTTCTCCCTTCAAGTTTTGGGTCTGTAAGCTGGATACATGGCCAGAGCTTAGTCAGTATGCATTGGAGGTGCTAGCTTGCCCTGCTGCTAGTGTATTATCGGAACGAGTCTTTAGTGCCGCAGGTGGTGTACTAACAGACCGTCGCATGCGACTATCCTCCGATAACGTTGACCGGCTTACTTTTCTCAAAATGAACAAGGCCTGGATCTCTCATGAATTTGCCAGTCCTCTTCCAGAATAAATAATTGGTTGGCAACAGTATCCAGGTCTCCTGTTGTGTTCATGTTTCTACCACCTGAACTGTAATCCCTGAGCTCCAACACCGCCAGTTGGCACTTGGAAGTGCCGTCTGCACAGTCAACACTTGCTGCCGTGTTATTGGGGTTCAGTAACGTCAGCTGTTACCCTGCTGTGCGGACGGCAATTTCTCCTGCTCTGTCCACATTCTCACTACTACAGATTTTAAAGTTGCTCCAATTACACCTCTGGCTCCTCTGTTTTCAGTATTATCCCTGTGCTCCAACACCGCCAGTTGGCGCTCGGAAGTGCCGTCTGCACAGTCAACACTTGCTGCCGTGTTATTGGGGTTCAGTAACGTCAGCTGTTCCCCTGCTGTGCGGACGGCAATTTCTCCTGCTCTGTCCACATTCTCACTACTACAGATTTTAAAGTTGCTCCAATTACACCTCTGGCTCCTCTGTTTTCAGTATTATCCCTGAGCTCCAACACCGCCAGTTGGCTCTCGGAAGTGTCGTCTGCACAGTCAACACTTGCTGCCGTGTTATTGGGGTTCAGTAACGTCAGCTGTTCCCCTGCTGTGCGGACGGCAATTTCTCCTGCTCTGTCCACATTCTCACTACTACAGATTTTAAAGTTGCTCCAATTACACCTCTGGCTCCTCTGTTTTCAGTATTATCCCTGAGCTCCAACACCGCCAGTTGGCACTCGGAAGTGCCGTCTGCACAGTCAACACTTGCTGCCGTGTTATTGGGGTTCAGTAACGTCAGCTGTTCCCCTGCTGTGCGGACGGCAATTTCTCCTGCTCTGTCCACATTCTCACTACTACAGATTTTAAAGTTGCTCCAATTACACCTCTGGCTCCTCTGTTTTCAGTATTATCCCAGAGCTCCAACACCGCCAGTTGGCTCTCGGAAGTGCCGTCTGCACAGTCAACACTTGCTGCCGTGTTATTGGGGTTCAGTAACGTCAGCTGTTCCGCTGCTGTGCGGACGGCAATTTCTCCTGCTCTGTCCACATTCTCACTACTACAGATTTTAAAGTTGCTCGAATTACACCTCTGGCTCCTCTGTTTTCAGTATTATCCCTGAGCTCCAACACCGCCAGTTGGCACTCGGAAGTGCCGTCTGCACAGTCAACACTTGCTGCCGTGTTATTGGGGTTCAGTAACGTCAGCTGTTCCCCTGCTGTGCGGACGGCAATTTCTCCTGCTCTGTCCACATTCTCACTACTACAGATTTTAAAGTTGCTCCAATTACACCTCTGGCTCCTCTGTTTTCAGTATTATCCCTGAGCTCCAACACCGCCTGTTGGCGCTCGCAAGTGCCGTCTGCACAGTCTACACTTGCTGCCGTGTTATTGGGGTTCAGTAACGTCAGCTGTTCCCCTGCTGTGCGGACGGCAATTTCTCCTGCTCTGTCCACATTCTCACTACTACAGATTTTAAAGTTGCTGAAATTACACCTCTGGCTCCTCTGTTTTCAGTATTATCCCTGAGCTCCAACACCGCCAGTTGGCGCTCGGAAGTGCCGTCTGCACATTCAACACTTGCTGCCGTGTTATTGGGGTTCAGTAACGTCAGCTGTTCCCCTGCTGTGCGGACGGCAATTTCTCCTGCTCTGTCCACATGCTCACTACTACAGATTTTAAAGTTGCTCCAATTACACCTCTGGCTCCTCTGTTTTCAGTATTATCCCTGAGCTCCAACACCGCCAGTTGGCGCTCGGAAGTGCCGTCTGCACAGTCAACACTTGCTGCCGTGTTATTGGGGTTCAGTAACGTCAGCTGTTCCCCTGCTGTGCGGACGGCAATTTCTCCTGCTCTGTCCACATTCTCACTACTACAGATTTTAAAGTTGCTCCAATTACACCTCTGGCTCCTCTGTTTTCAGTATTATCCCTGAGCTCCAACACCGCCAGTTGGCTCTCGGAAGTGCCGTCTGCACAGTCAACACTTGCTGCCGTGTTATTGGGGTTCAGTAACGTCAGCTGTTCCCCTGCTGTGCGGACGGCAATTTCTCCTGCTCTGTCCACATTCTCACTACTACAGATTTTAAAGTTGCTCCAATTACACCTCTGGCTCCTCTGTTTTCAGTATTATCCCTGAGCTCCAACACCGCCAGTTGGCACTCGGAAGTGCCGTCTGCACAGTCAACACTTGCTGCCGTGTTATTGGGGTTCAGTAACGTTAGCTGTTCCCCTGCTGTGCGGACGGCAATTTCTCCTGCTCTGTCCACATTCTCACTACTACAGATTTTAAAGTTGCTCCAAGTACACCTCTGGCTCCTCTGTTTTCAGTATTATCCCTGAGCTCCAACACCGCCAGTTGGCTCTCGGAAGTGCCGTCTGCACAGTCAACACTTGCTGCCGTGTTATTGGGGTTCAGTAACGTCAGCTGTTCCCCTGCTGTGCGGACGGCAATTTCTCCTGCTCTGTCCACATTCTCACTACTACAGATTTTAAAGTTGCTCCAATTACACCTCTGGCTCCTCTGTTTTCAGTATTATCCCTGAGCTCCAACACCGCCAGTTGGCACTCGGAAGTGCCGTCTGCACAGTCAACACTTGCTGCCGTGTTATTGGGGTTCAGTAACGTCAGCTGTTCCCCTGCTGTGCGGACGGCAATTTCTCCTGCTCTGTCCACATTCTCACTACTACAGATTTTAAAGTTGCTCCAATTACACCTCTGGCTCCTCTGTTTTCAGTATTATCCCTGAGCTCCAACACCGCCAGTTGGCGCTCGCAAGTGCCGTCTGCACAGTCTACACTTGCTGCCGTGTTATTGGGGTTCAGTAACGTCAGCTGTTCCCCTGCTGTGCGGACGGCAATTTCTCCTGCTCTGTCCACATTCTCACTACTACAGATTTTAAAGTTGCTCCAATTACACCTCTGGCTCCTCTGTTTTCAGTATTATCCCTGAGCTCCAACACTGACAGTTGGCGCTCGGAAGTGCCGTCTGCACAGTCAACACTTGCTGCCATGTTATTGGGGTTCAGTAACGTCAGCTGTTCCCCTGCTGTGCGGACGGCAATTTCTCCTGCTCTGTCCACATTCTCACTACTACAGATTTTAAAGTTGCTGAAATTACACCTCTGGCTCCTCTGTTTTCAGTATTATCCCTGAGCTCCAACACCGCCAGTTGGCGCTCGGAAGTGCCGTCTGCACATTCAACACTTGCTGCCGTGTTATTGGGGTTCAGTAACGTCAGCTGTTCCCCTGCTGTGCGGACGGCAATTTCTCCTGCTCTGTCCACATGCTCACTACTACAGATTTTAAAGTTGCTCCAATTACACCTCTGGCTCCTCTGTTTTCAGTATTATCCCTGAGCTCCAACACCGCCAGTTGGCGCTCGGAAGTGCCGTCTGCACAGTCAACACTTGCTGCCGTGTTATTGGGGTTCAGTAACGTCAGCTGTTCCCCTGCTGTGCGGACGGCAATTTCTCCTGCTCTGTCCACATTCTCACTACTACAGATTTTAAAGTTGCTCCAATTACACCTCTGGCTCCTCTGTTTTCAGTATTATCCCTGAGCTCCAACACCGCCAGTTGGCGCTCGGAAGTGCCGTCTGCACAGTCAACACTTGCTGCCGTGTTATTGGGGTTCAGTAACGTCAGCTGTTCCCCTGCTGTGCGGACGGCAATTTCTCCTGCTCTGTCCACATTCTCACTACTACAGATTTTAAAGTTGCTCCAATTACACCTCTGGCTCCTCTGTTTTCAGTATTATCCCTGAGCTCCAACACCGCCAGTTGGCGCTCGGAAGTGCCGTCTGCACAGTCAACACTTGCTGCCGTGTTATTGGGGTTCAGTAACGTCAGCAGTTCCCCTGCTGTGCGGACGGCAATTTCTCCTGCTCTGTCCACATTCTCACTACTACAGATTTTAAAGTTGCTCCAATTACACCTCTGGCTCCTCTGTTTTCAGTATTATCCCTGAGCTCCAACACCGCCAGTTGGCGCTCGGAAGTGCCGTCTGCAAAGACAACACTTGCTGCCGTGTTATTGGGGTTCAGTAACGTCAGCTGTTCCCCTGCTGTGCGGACGGCAATTTCTCCTGCTCTGTCCACATTCTCACTACTACAGATTTTAAAGTTGCTCCAATTACACCTCTGGCTCCTCTGTTTTCAGTATTATCCCTGAGCTCCAACACCGCCAGTTGGCGCTCGGAAGTGCCGTCTGCACAGTCAACACTTGCTGCCATGTTATTGGGGTTCAGTAACGTCAGCTGTTCCCCTGCTGTGCGGACGGCAATTTCTCCTGCTCTGTCCACATTCTCACTACTACAGATTTTAAAGTTGCTCCAATTACACCTCTGGCTCCTCTGTTTTCAGTATTATCCCTGAGCTCCAACACCGCCAGTTGGCGCTCGGAAGTGCCGTCTGCACAGTCAACACTTGCTGCCGTGTTATTGGGGTTCAGTAACGTCAGCTGTTCCCCTGCTGTGCGGACGGCAATTTCTCCTGCTCTGTCCACATTCTCACTACTACAGATTTTAAAGTTGCTCCAGTTACACCTCTGGCTCCTCTGTTTTCAGTATTATCCCTGAGCTCCAACACCGCCAGTTGGCGCTCGCAAGTGCCGTCTGCACAGTCTACACTTGCTGCCGTGTTATTGGGGTTCAGCAACGTCAGCTGTTCCCCTGCTGTGCGGACGGCAATTTCTCCTGCTCTGTCCACATTCTCACTACTACAGATTTTAAAGTTGCTCCAATTACACCTCTGGCTCCTCTGTTTTCAGTATTATCCCTGAGCTCCAACACCGACAGTTGGCGCTCGGAAGTGCCGTCTGCACAGTCAACACTTGCTGCCATGTTATTGGGGTTCAGTAACGTCAGCTGTTCCCCTGCTGTGCGGACGGCAATTTCTCCTGCTCTGTCCACATTCTCACTACTACAGATTTTAAAGTTGCTGAAATTACACCTCTGGCTCCTCTGTTTTCAGTATTATCCCTGAGCTCCAACACCGACAGTTGGCGCTCGGAAGTGCCGTCTGCACAGTCAACACTTGCTGCCATGTTATTGGGGTTCAGTAACGTCAGCTGTTCCCCTGCTGTGCGGACGGCAATTTCTCCTGCTCTGTCCACATTCTCACTACTACAGATTTTAAAGTTGCTGAAATTACACCTCTGGCTCCTCTGTTTTCAGTATTATCCCTGAGCTCCAACACCGCCAGTTGGCGCTCGGAAGTGCCGTCTGCACATTCAACACTTGCTGCCGTGTTATTGGGGTTCAGTAACGTCAGCTGTTCCCCTGCTGTGCGGACGGCAATTTCTCCTGCTCTGTCCACATGCTCACTACTACAGATTTTAAAGTTGCTCCAATTACACCTCTGGCTCCTCTGTTTTCAGTATTATCCCTGAGCTCCAACACCGCCAGTTGGCGCTCGGAAGTGCCGTCTGCACAGTCAACACTTGCTGCCGTGTTATTGGGGTTCAGTAACGTCAGCTGTTCCCCTGCTGTGCGGACGGCAATTTCTCCTGCTCTGTCCACATTCTCACTACTACAGATTTTAAAGTTGCTCCAATTACACCTCTGGCTCCTCTGTTTTCAGTATTATCCCTGAGCTCCAACACCGCCAGTTGGCGCTCGGAAGTGCCGTCTGCACAGTCAACACTTGCTGCCGTGTTATTGGGGTTCAGTAACGTCAGCTGTTCCCCTGCTGTGCGGACGGCAATTTCTCCTGCTCTGTCCACATTCTCACTACTACAGATTTTAAAGTTGCTCCAATTACACCTCTGGCTCCTCTGTTTTCAGTATTATCCCTGAGCTCCAACACCGCCAGTTGGCGCTCGGAAGTGCCGTCTGCACAGTCAACACTTGCTGCCGTGTTATTGGGGTTCAGTAACGTCAGCAGTTCCCCTGCTGTGCGGACGGCAATTTCTCCTGCTCTGTCCACATTCTCACTACTACAGATTTTAAAGTTGCTCCAATTACACCTCTGGCTCCTCTGTTTTCAGTGTTATCCCTGAGCTCCAACACCGCCAGTTGGCGCTCGGAAGTGCCGTCTGCAAAGACAACACTTGCTGCCGTGTTATTGGGGTTCAGTAACGTCAGCTGTTCCCCTGCTGTGCGGACGGCAATTTCTCCTGCTCTGTCCACATTCTCACTACTACAGATTTTAAAGTTGCTCCAATTACACCTCTGGCTCCTCTGTTTTCAGTATTATCCCTGAGCTCCAACACCGCCAGTTGGCTCTCGGAAGTGCCGTCTGCACAGTCAACACTTGCTGCCGTGTTATTGGGGTTCAGTAACGTCAGCTGTTCCCCTGCTGTGCGGACGGCAATTTCTCCTGCTCTGTCCACATTCTCACTACTACAGATTTTAAAGTTGCTCCAATTACACCTCTGGCTCCTCTGTTTTCAGTATTATCCCTGAGCTCCAACACCGCCAGTTGGCACTCTGAAGTGCCGTCTGCACAGTCAACACTTGCTGCCGTGTTATTGGGGTTCAGTAACGTTAGCTGTTCCCCTGCTGTGCGGACGGCAATTTCTCCTGCTCTGTCCACATTCTCACTACTACAGATTTTAAAGTTGCTCCAATTACACCTCTGGCTCCTCTGTTTTCAGTATTATCCCTGAGCTCCAACACCGCCAGTTGGCTCTCGGAAGTGCCGTCTGCACAGTCAACACTTGCTGCCGTGTTATTGGGGTTCAGTAACGTCAGCTGTTCCCCTGCTGTGCGGACGGCAATTTCTCCTGCTCTGTCCACATTCTCACTACTACAGATTTTAAAGTTGCTCCAATTACACCTCTGGCTCCTCTGTTTTCAGTATTATCCCTGAGCTCCAACACCGCCAGTTGGCACTCGGAAGTGCCGTCTGCACAGTCAACACTTGCTGCCGTGTTATTGGGGTTCAGTAACGTCAGCTGTTCCCCTGCTGTGCGGACGGCAATTTCTCCTGCTCTGTCCACATTCTCACTACTACAGATTTTAAAGTTGCTCCAATTACACCTCTGGCTCCTCTGTTTTCAGTATTATCCCTGAGCTCCAACACCGCCAGTTGGCGCTCGCAAGTGCCGTCTGCACAGTCTACACTTGCTGCCGTGTTATTGGGGTTCAGTAACGTCAGCTGTTCCCCTGCTGTGCGGACGGCAATTTCTCCTGCTCTGTCCACATTCTCACTACTACAGATTTTAAAGTTGCTCCAATTACACCTCTGGCTCCTCTGTTTTCAGTATTATCCCTGAGCTCCAACACCGACAGTTGGCGCTCGGAAGTGCCGTCTGCACAGTCAACACTTGCTGCCATGTTATTGGGGTTCAGTAACGTCAGCTGTTCCCCTGCTGTGCGGACGGCAATTTCTCCTGCTCTGTCCACATTCTCACTACTACAGATTTTAAAGTTGCTGAAATTACACCTCTGGCTCCTCTGTTTTCAGTATTATCCCTGAGCTCCAACACCGCCAGTTGGCGCTCGGAAGTGCCGTCTGCACATTCAACACTTGCTGCCGTGTTATTGGGGTTCAGTAACGTCAGCTGTTCCCCTGCTGTGCGGACGGCAATTTCTCCTGCTCTGTCCACATTCTCACTACTACAGATTTTAAAGTTGCTCCAATTACACCTCTGGCTCCTCTGTTTTCAGTATTATCCCTGAGCTCCAACACCGCCAGTTGGCGCTCGGAAGTGCCGTCTGCACAGTCAACACTTGCTGCCGTGTTATTGGGGTTCAGTAACGTCAGCAGTTCCCCTGCTGTGCGGACGGCAATTTCTCCTGCTCTGTCCACATCTCACTACTACAGATTTTAAAGTTGCTCTAATTACACCTCTGGCTCCTCTGTTTTCAGTATTATCCCTGAGCTCCAACACCGCCAGTTGGCGCTCGGAAGTGCCGTCTGCAAAGACAACACTTGCTGCCGTGTTATTGGGGTTCAGTAACGTCAGCTGTTCCCCTGCTGTGCGGACGGCAATTTCTCCTGCTCTGTCCACATTCTCACTACTACAGATTTTAAAGTTGCTCCAATTACACCTCTGGCTCCTCTGTTTTCAGTATTATCCCTGAGCTCCAACACCGCCAGTTGGCGCTCGGAAGTGCCGTCTGCACAGTCAACACTTGCTGCCATGTTATTGGGGTTCAGTAACGTCAGCTGTTCCCCTGCTGTGCGGACGGCAATTTCTCCTGCTCTGTCCACATTCTCACTACTACAGATTTTAAAGTTGCTCCAATTACACCTCTGGCTCCTCTGTTTTCAGTATTATCCCTGAGCTCCAACACCGCCAGTTGGCGCTCGGAAGTGCCGTCTGCACAGTCAACACTTGCTGCCGTGTTATTGGGGTTCAGTAACGTCAGCTGTTCCCCTGCTGTGCGGACGGCAATTTCTCCTGCTCTGTCCACATTCTCACTACTACAGATTTTAAAGTTGCTCCAGTTACACCTCTGGCTCCTCTGTTTTCAGTATTATCCCTGAGCTCCAACACCGCCAGTTGGCGCTCAGAAGTGCCGTCTGCACAGTCAACACTTGCTGTCGTGTTATTGGGGTTCAGTAATGTCAGCTGTTCCCCTGCTGTGCGGACGGCAATTTCTCCTGCTCTGTCCACATTCTCACTACTACAGATTTTAAAGTTGCTCCAATTACACCTCTGGCTCCTCTGTTTTCAGTATTATCCCTGAGCTCCAACACCACCAGTTGGCACTCGGAAGTGCCGTCTGCACAGTCAACACTTGCTGCCGTGTTATTGGGGTTCAGTAATGTCAGCTGTTCCCCTGCTGTGCGGACGGCAATTTCTCCTGCTCTGTCCACATTCTCACTACTACAGATTTTAAAGTTGCTCCAATTACACCTCTGGCTCCTCTGTTTTCAGTATTATCCCTGAGCTCCAACACCGCCAGTTGGCGCTCGGAAGTGCCGTCTGCACATTCAACACTTGCTACTGTGTTATTGGGGTTCAGTAACGTCAGCTGTTCCCCTGCTGTGCGGACGGCAATTTCTCCTGCTCTGTGCACATGCTCACTACTACAGATTTTAAAGTTGCTCCAATTACACCTCTGGCTCCTCTGTTTTCAGTATTATCCCTGAGCTCCAACACCGCCAGTTGGCGCTCGGAAGTGCCGTCTGCACAGTCAACACTTGCTGCCGTGTTATTGGGGTTCAGTAACGTCAGCTGTTCCCCTGCTGTGCGGACGGCAATTTCTCCTGCTCTGTCCACATTCTCACTACTACAGATTTTAAAGTTGCTCCAATTACACCTCTGGCTCCTCTGTTTTCAGTATTATCCCTGAGCTCCAACACCGCCAGTTGGCACTCGGAAGTGCCGTCTGCACAGTCAACACTTGCTGCCGTGTTATTGGGGTTCAGTAACGTCAGCAGTTCCCCTGCTGTGCGGACGGCAATTTTTCCTGCTCTGTCCACAATCTCACTACTACAGATTTTAAAGTTGCTCCAATTACACCTCTGGCTCCTCTGTTTTCAGTATTATCCCTGAGCTCCAACACCGCCAGTTGGCGCTCGGAAGGGCCGTCTGCACAGACAACACTTGCTGCCGTGTTATTGGGGTTCAGTAACGTCAGCTGTTCCCCTGCTGTGCGGACGGCAATTTCTCCTGCTCTGTCCACATTCTCACTACTACAGATTTTAAAGTTGCTCCAATTACACCTCTGGCTCCTCTGTTTTCAGTATTATCCCTGAGCTCCAACACCGCCAGTTGGCTCTCGGAAGTGCCGTCTGCACAGTCAACACTTGCTGCCGTGTTATTGGGGTTCAGTAACGTCAGCTGTTCCCCTGCTGTGCGGACGGCAATTTCTCCTGCTCTGTCCACATTCTCACTACTACAGATTTTAAAGTTGCTCCAATTACACCTCTGGCTCCTCTGTTTTCAGTATTATCCCTGAGCTCCAACACCGACAGTTGGCGCTCGGAAGTGCCGTCTGCACAGTCAACACTTGCTGCCATGTTATTGGGGTTCAGTAACGTCAGCTGTTCCCCTGCTGTGCGGACGGCAATTTCTCCTGCTCTGTCCACATTCTCACTACTACAGATTTTAAAGTTGCTGAAATTACACCTCTGGCTCCTCTGTTTTCAGTATTATCCCTGAGCTCCAACACCGCCAGTTGGCGCTCGGAAGTGCCGTCTGCACATTCAACACTTGCTGCCGTGTTATTGGGGTTCAGTAACGTCAGCTGTTCCCCTGCTGTGCGGACGGCAATTTCTCCTGCTCTGTCCACATGCTCACTACTACAGATTTTAAAGTTGCTCCAATTACACCTCTGGCTCCTCTGTTTTCAGTATTATCCCTGAGCTCCAACACCGCCAGTTGGCGCTCGGAAGTGCCGTCTGCACAGTCAACACTTGCTGCCGTGTTATTGGGGTTCAGTAACGTCAGCTGTTCCCCTGCTGTGCGGACGGCAATTTCTCCTGCTCTGTCCACATTCTCACTACTACAGATTTTAAAGTTGCTCCAATTACACCTCTGGCTCCTCTGTTTTCAGTATTATCCCTGAGCTCCAACACCGCCAGTTGGCGCTCGGAAGTGCCGTCTGCACAGTCAACACTTGCTGCCGTGTTATTGGGGTTCAGTAACGTCAGCTGTTCCCCTGCTGTGCGGACGGCAATTTCTCCTGCTCTGTCCACATTCTTACTACTACAGATTTTAAAGTTGCTCCAATTACACCTCTGGCTCCTCTGTTTTCAGTATTATCCCTGAGCTCCAACACCGCCAGTTGGCGCTCGGAAGTGCCGTCTGCACAGTCAACACTTGCTGCCGTGTTATTGGGGATCAGTAACGTCAGCAGTTCCCCTGCTGTGCGGACGGAAATTTCTCCTGCTCTGTCCACATTCTCACTACTACAGATTTTAAAGTTGCTCCAATTACACCTCTGGCTCCTCTGTTTTCAGTATTATCCCTGAGCTCCAACACCGCCAATTGGCGCTCGGAAGTGCCGTCTGCAAAGACAACACTTGCTGCCGTGTTATTGGGGTTCAGTAACGTCAGCTGTTCCCCTGCTGTGCGGACGGCAATTTCTCCTGCTCTGGCCACATTCTCACTACTACAGATTTTAAAGTTGCTCCAATTACACCTCTGGCTCCTCTGTTTTCAGTATTATCCCTGAGCTCCAACACCGCCAGTTGGCGCTCGGAAGTGCCGTCTGCACAGTCAACACTTGCTGCCGTGTTATTGGGGTTCAGTAACGTCAGCTGTTCCCCTGCTGTGCGGACGGCAATTTCTCCTGCTCTGTCCACATTCTTACTACTACAGATTTTAAAGTTGCTCCAATTACACCTCTGGCTCCTCTGTTTTCAGTATTATCCCTGAGCTCCAACACCGCCAGTTGGCGCTCGGAAGTGCCGTCTGCACAGTCAACACTTGCTGCCGTGTTATTGGGGATCAGTAACGTCAGCAGTTCCCCTGCTGTGCGGACGGTAATTTCTCCTGCTCTGTCCACATTCTCACTACTACAGATTTTAAAGTTGCTCCAATTACACCTCTGGCTCCTCTGTTTTCAGTATTATCCCTGAGCTCCAACACCGCCAGTTGGCGCTCGGAAGTGCCGTCTGCAAAGACAACACTTGCTGCCGTGTTATTGGGGTTCAGTAACGTCAGCTGTTCCCCTGCTGTGCGGACGGCAATTTCTCCTGCTCTGGCCACATTCTCACTACTACAGATTTTAAAGTTGCTCCAATTACACCTCTGGCTCCTCTGTTTTCAGTATTATCCCTGAGCTCCAACACCGCCAGTTGGCGCTCGGAAGTGCCGTCTGCACAGTCAACACTTGCTGCCATGTTATTGGGGTTCAGTAACGTCAGCTGTTCCCCTGCTGTGCCGACGGCAGTTTCTCCTGCTCTGTCCACATTCTCACTACTACAGATTTTAAAGTTGCTCCAATTACACCTCTGGCTCCTCTGTTTTCAGTATTATCCCTGAGCTCCAACACCGCCAGTTGGCGCTCGGAAGTGCCGTCTGCACAGTCAACACTTGCTGCCGTGTTATTGGGGTTCAGTAACGTCAGCTGTTCCCCTGCTGTGCGGACGGCAATTTCTCCTGCTCTGTGCACATTCTCACTACTACAGATTTTAAAGTTGCTCCAATTACACCTCTGGCTCCTCTGTTTTCAGTATTATCCCTGAGCTCCAACACCGCCAGTTGGCGCTCGGAAGTGCCGTCTGCAAAGACAACACTTGCTGCCGTGTTATTGGGGTTCAGTAACGTCAGCTGTTCCCCTGCTGTGCGGACGGCAATTTCTCCTGCTCTGTCCACATTCTCACTACTACAGATTTTAAAGTTGCTCCAATTACACCTCTGGCTCCTCTGTTTTCAGTATTATCCCTGAGCTCCAACACCGCCAGTTGGCGCTCGGAAGTGCCGTCTGCACAGTCAACACTTGCTGCCATGTTATTGGGGTTCAGTAACGTCAGCTGTTCCCCTGCTGTGCGGACGGCAATTTCTCCTGCTCTGTCCACATTCTCACTACTACAGATTTTAAAGTTGCTCCAATTACACCTCTGGCTCCTCTGTTTTCAGTATTATCCCTGTGCTCCAACACCGCCAGTTGGCGCTCGGAAGTGCCGTCTGCACAGTCAACACTTGCTGCCGTGTTATTGGGGTTCAGTAACGTCAGCTGTTCCCCTGCTGTGCCGACGGCAGTTTCTCCTGCTCTGTCCACATTCTCACTACTACAGATTTTAAAGTTGCTCCAATTACACCTCTGGCTCCTCTGTTTTCAGTATTATCCCTGAGCTCCAACACCGCCAGTTGGCGCTCGGAAGTGCCGTCTGCACAGTCAACACTTGCTGCCGTGTTATTGGGGTTCAGTAACGTCAGCTGTTCCCCTGCTGTGCGGACGGCAATTTCTCCTGCTCTGTCCACATTCTCACTACTACAGATTTTAAAGTTGCTCCAATTACACCTCTGGCTCCTCTGTTTTCCGTATTATCCCTGAGCTCCAACACCGCCAGTTGGCGCTCAGAAGTGCCGTCTGCACAGTCAACACTTGCTGTCGTGTTATTGGGGTTCAGTAATGTCAGCTGTTCCCCTGCTGTGCGGACGGCAATTTCTCCTGCTCTGTCCACATTCTCACTACTACAGATTTTAAAGTTGCTCCAATTACACCTCTGGCTCCTCTGTTTTCAGTATTATCCCTGAGCTCCAACACCACCAGTTGGCACTCGGAAGTGCCGTCTGCACAGTCAACACTTGCTGCCGTGTTATTGGGGTTCAGTAACGTCAGCTGTTCCCCTGCTGTGCGGACGGCAATTTCTCCTGCTCTGTCCACATTCTCACTACTACAGATTTTAAAGTTGCTCCAATTACACCTCTGGCTCCTCTGTTTTCAGTATTATCCCTGAGCTCCAACACCGCCAGTTGGCGCTCGGAAGTGCCGTCTGCACATTCAACACTTGCTACTGTGTTATTGGGGTTCAGTAACGTCAGCTGTTCCCCTGCTGTGCGGACGGCAATTTCTCCTGCTCTGTCCACATGCTCACTACTACAGATTTTAAAGTTGCTCCAATTACACCTCTGGCTCCTCTGTTTTCAGTATTATCCCTGAGCTCCAACACCGCCAGTTGGCGCTCGGAAGTGCCGTCTGCACAGTCAACACTTGCTGCCGTGTTATTGGGGTTCAGTAACGTCAGCTGTTCCCCTGCTGTGCGGACGGCAATTTCTCCTGCTCTGTCCACATTCTCACTACTACAGATTTTAAAGTTGCTCCAATTACACCTCTGGCTCCTCTGTTTTCAGTATTATCCCTGAGCTCCAACACTGCCAGTTGGCGCTCGGAAGTGCCGTCTGCACAGTCAACACTTGCTGCCGTGTTATTGGGGTTCAGTAACGTCAGCAGTTCCCCTGCTGTGCGGACGGCAATTTTTCCTGCTCTGTCCACAATCTCACTACTACAGATTTTAAAGTTGCTCCAATTACACCTCTGGCTCCTCTGTTTTCGGTATTATCCCTGAGCTCCAACACCGCCAGTTGGCGCTCGGAAGTGCCGTCTGCACAGACAACACTTGCTGCCGTGTTATTGGGGTTCAGTAACGTCAGCTGTTCCCCTGCTGTGCGGACGGCAATTTCTCCTGCTCTGTCCACATTCTCACTACTACAGATTTTAAAGTTGCTCCAATTACACCTCTGGCTCCTCTGTTTTCAGTATTATCCCTGAGCTCCAACACCGCCAGTTGGCGCTCGGTAGTGCCGTCTGCACAGTCAACACTTGCTGCCATGTTATTGGGGTTCAGTAACGTCAGCTGTTCCCCTGCTGTGCGGACGGCAATTTCTCCTGCTCTGTCCACATTCTCACTACTACAGATTTTAAAGTTGCTCCAATTACACCTCTGGCTCCTCTGTTTTCAGTATTATCCCTGAGCTCCAACACCGCCAGTTGGCGCTCGGAAGTGTCGTCTGCACAGTCAACACTTGCTGCCGTGTTATTGGGGTTCAGTAACGTCAGCTGTTCCCCTGCTGTGCGGACGGCAATTTCTCCTGCTCTGTCCACATTCTCACTACTACAGATTTTAAAGTTGCTCAAATTACACCTCTGGCTCCTCTGTTTTCAGTATTATCCCTGAGCTCCAACACCGCCAGTTGGCGCTCGGAAGTGCCGTCTGCACAGTCAACACTTGCTGCCATGTTATTGGGGTTCAGTAACGTCAGCTGTTCCCCTGCTGTGCGGACGGCAATTTCTCCTGCTCTGTCCACATTCTCACTACTACAGATTTTAAAGTTGCTCCAATTACACCTCTGGCTCCTCTGTTTTCAGTATTATCCCTGTGCTCCAACACTGCCAGTTGGCGCTCGGAAGTGCCGTCTGCACAGTCAACACTTGCTGCCGTGTTATTGGGGTTCAGTAACGTCAGCTGTTCCCCTGCTGTGCGGACGGCAATTTCTCCTGCTCTGTCCACATTCTCACTACTACAGATTTTAAAGTTGCTCCAATTACACCTCTGGCTCCTCTGTTTTCAGTATTATCCCTGAGCTCCAACACCGCCAGTTGGCACTCGGAAGTGCCGTCTGCACAGTCAACACTTGCTGCCATGTTATTGGGGTTCAGTAACGTCAGCTGTTCCCCTGCTGTGCGGACGGCAATTTCTCCTGCTCTGTCCACATTCTCACTACTACAGATTTTAAAGTTGCTCCAATTACACCTCTGGCTCCTCTGTTTTCAGTATTATCCCTGTGCTCCAACACCGCCAGTTGGCGCTCGGAAGTGCCGTCTGCACAGTCAACATTTGCTGCCGTGTTATTGGGGTTCAGTAACGTCAGCTGTTCCCCTGCTGTGCGGACGGCAATTTCTCCTGCTCTGTCCACATTCTCACTACTACAGATTTTAAAGTTGCTCCAATTACACCTCTGGCTCCTCTGTTTTCAGTATTATCCCTGAGCTCCAACACCGCCAGTTGGCGCTCGGAAGTGCCGTCTGCACTGTCAACACTTGCTGCCGTGTTATTGGGGTTCAGTAACGTCAGCTGTTCCCCTGCTGTGCGGACGGCAATTTCTCCTGCTCTGTCCACATTCTCAGTACTACAGATTTTAAAGTTGCGCCAATTACACCTCTGGCTCCTCTGTTTTCAGTATTATCCCTGAGCTCCAACACCGCCAGTTGGCGCTCGGAAGTGCCGTCTGCACAGTCAACACTTGCTGCCGTGTTATTGGGGTTCAGTAACGTCATCTGTTCCCCTGCTGTGCGGACGGCAATTTCTCCTGCTCTGTCCACATTCTCACTACTACAGATTTTAAAGTTGCTCCAATTACACCTCTGGCTCCTCTGTTTTCAGTATTATCCCTGAGCTCCAACACTGCCAGTTGGCGCTCGGAAGTGCCGTCTGCACAGTCAACACTTGCTGACGTTTTATTGGGGTTCAGTAACGTCAGCTGTTCCCCTGCTGTGCGGACGGCAATTTCTCCTGCTCTGTCCACATTCTCACTACTACAGATTTTAAAGTTGCTCCAATTACACCTCTGGCTCCTCTGTTTTCAGTATTATCCCTGAGCTCCAACACCGCCAGTTGGCGCTCGGAAGTGCCGTCTGCACTGTCAACACTTGCTGCCCTGTTATTGGGGTTCAGTAACGTCAGTTGTTCCCCTGCTGTGCGGACGGCAATTTCTCCTGCTCTGTCCACATTCTCACTACTACAGATTTTAAAGTTGCTCCAATTACACCTCTGGCTCCTCTGTTTTCAGTATTATCCCTGAGCTCCAACACCGCCAGTTGGCGCTCGGAAGTGCCGTCTGCACATTCAACACTTGCTGCCGTGTTATTGGGGTTCAGTAACGTCAGCTGTTCCCCTGCTGTGCGGACGGCAATTTCTCCTGCTCTGTCCACATTCTCACTACTACAGATTTTAAAGTTGCTCCAATTACACCTCTGGCTCCTCTGTTTTCAGTATTATCCCTGAGCTCCAACACCGCCAGTTGGCGCTCGGAAGTGCCGTCTGCACAGTCAACACTTGCTGCCGTGTTATTGGGGTTCAATAACGTCAGCTGTTCCCCTGCTGTGCGGACGGCAATTGCTCCTGCTCTGTCCACATTCTCAGTACTACAGATTTTAAAGTTGCTCCAATTACACCTCTGGCTCCTCTGTTTTCAGTATTATCCCTGAGCTCCAACACCGCCAGTTGGCGCTCGGAAGTGCCGTCTGCACAGTCAACACTTGCTGCCGTGTTATTGGGGTTCAGTAACGTCAGCAGTTCCCCTGCTGTGCGGACGGCAATTTCTCCTGCTCTGTCCACATTCTCACTACTACAGATTTTAAAGTTGCTCCAATTACACCTCTGGCTCCTCTGTTTTCAGTATTATCCCTGAGCTCCAACACCGCCAGTTGGCGCTCGGAAGTGCCGTCTGCAAAGACAACACTTGCTGCCGTGTTATTGGGGTTCAGTAACGTCAGCTGTTCCCCTGCTGTGCGGACGGCAATTTCTCCTGCTCTGTCCACATTCTCACTACTACAGATTTTAAAGTTGCTCCAATTACACCTCTGGCTCCTCTGTTTTCAGTATTATCCCTGAGCTCCAACACCGCCAGTTGGCGCTCGGAAGTGCCGTCTGCACAGTCAACACTTGCTGCCATGTTATTGGGGTTCAGTAACGTCAGCTGTTCCCCTGCTGTGCGGACGGCAATTTCTCCTGCTCTGTCCACATTCTCACTACTACAGATTTTAAAGTTGCTCCAATTACACCTCTGGCTCCTCTGTTTTCAGTATTATCCCTGTGCTCCAACACCGCCAGTTGGCGCTCGGAAGTGCCGTCTGCACAGTCAACACTTGCTGCCGTGTTATTGGGGTTCAGTAACGTCAGCTGTTCCCCTGCTGTGCCGACGGCAGTTTCTCCTGCTCTGTCCACATTCTCACTACTACAGATTTTAAAGTTGCTCCAATTACACCTCTGGCTCCTCTGTTTTCAGTATTATCCCTGAGCTCCAACACCGCCAGTTGGCGATCGGAAGTGCCGTCTGCACAGTCAACACTTGCTGCCGTGTTATTGGGGTTCAGTAACGTCAGCTGTTCCCCTGCTGTGCGGACGGCAATTTCTCCTGCTCTGTCCACATTCTCACTACTACAGATTTTAAAGTTGCTCCAATTACACCTCTGGCTCCTCTGTTTTCAGTATTATCCCTGTGCTCCAACACCGCCAGTTGGCGCTCGGAAGTGCCGTCTGCACAGTCAACATTTGCTGCCGTGTTATTGGGGTTCAGTAACGTCAGCTGTTCCCCTGCTGTGCGGACGGCAATTTCTCCTGCTCTGTCCACATTCTCACTACTACAGATTTTAAAGTTGCTCCAATTACACCTCTGGCTCCTCTGTTTTCAGTATTATCCCTGAGCTCCAACACCGCCAGTTGGCGCTCGGAAGTGCCGTCTGCACAGTCAACACTTGCTGCCGTGTTATTGGGGTTCAGTAACGTCAGCTGTTCCCCTGCTGTGCGGACGGCAATTTCTCCTGCTCTGTCCACATTCTCAGTACTACAGATTTTAAAGTTGCGCCAATTACACCTCTGGCTCCTCTGTTTTCAGTATTATCCCTGAGCTCCAACACCGCCAGTTGGCGCTCGGAAGTGCCGTCTGCACAGTCAACACTTGCTGCCGTGTTATTGGGGTTCAGTAACGTCATCTGTCCCCTGCTGTGCGGACGGCAATTTCTCCTGCTCTGTCCACATTCTCACTACTACAGATTTTAAAGTTGCTCCAATTACACCTCTGGCTCCTCTGTTTTCAGTATTATCCCTGAGCTCCAACACTGCCAGTTGGCGCTCGGAAGTGCCGTCTGCACAGTCAACACTTGCTGACGTTTTATTGGGGTTCAGTAACGTCAGCTGTTCCCCTGCTGTGCGGACGGCAATTTCTCCTGCTCTGTCCACATTCTCACTACTACAGATTTTAAAGTTGCTCCAATTACACCTCTGGCTCCTCTGTTTTCAGTATTATCCCTGAGCTCCAACACCGCCAGTTGGCGCTCGGAAGTGCCGTCTGCACTGTCAACACTTGCTGCCGTGTTATTGGGGTTCAGTAACGTCAGTTGTTCCCCTGCTGTGCGGACGGCAATTTCTCCTGCTCTGTCCACATTCTCACTACTACAGATTTTAAAGTTGCTCCAATTACACCTCTGGCTCCTCTGTTTTCAGTATTATCCCTGAGCTCCAACACCGCCAGTTGGCGCTCGGAAGTGCCGTCTGCACATTCAACACTTGCTGCCGTGTTATTGGGGTTCAGTAACGTCAGCTGTTCCCCTGCTGTGCGGACGGCAATTTCTCCTGCTCTGTCCACATTCTCACTACTACAGATTTTAAAGTTGCTCCAATTACACCTCTGGCTCCTCTGTTTTCAGTATTATCCCTGAGCTCCAACACCGCCAGTTGGCGCTCGGAAGTGCCGTCTGCACAGTCAACACTTGCTGCCGTGTTATTGGGGTTCAATAACGTCAGCTGTTCCCCTGCTGTGCGGACGGCAATTGCTCCTGCTCTGTCCACATTCTCAGTACTACAGATTTTAAAGTTGCTCCAATTACACCTCTGGCTCCTCTGTTTTCAGTATTATCCCTGAGCTCCAACACCGCCAGTTGGCGCTCGGAAGTGCCGTCTGCACAGTCAACACTTGCTGCCGTGTTATTGGGGTTCAGTAACGTCAGCAGTTCCCCTGCTGTGCGGACGGCAATTTCTCCTGCTCTGTCCACATTCTCACTACTACAGATTTTAAAGTTGCTCCAATTACACCTCTGGCTCCTCTGTTTTCAGTATTATCCCTGAGCTCCAACACCGCCAGTTGGCGCTCGGAAGTGCCGTCTGCAAAGACAACACTTGCTGCCGTGTTATTGGGGTTCAGTAACGTCAGCTGTTCCCCTGCTGTGCGGACGGCAATTTCTCCTGCTCTGTCCACATTCTCACTACTACAGATTTTAAAGTTGCTCCAATTACACCTCTGGCTCCTCTGTTTTCAGTATTATCCCTGAGCTCCAACACCGCCAGTTGGCGCTCGGAAGTGCCGTCTGCACAGTCAACACTTGCTGCCATGTTATTGGGGTTCAGTAACGTCAGCTGTTCCCCTGCTGTGCGGACGGCAATTTCTCCTGCTCTGTCCACATTCTCACTACTACAGATTTTAAAGTTGCTCCAATTACACCTCTGGCTCCTCTGTTTTCAGTATTATCCCTGTGCTCCAACACCGCCAGTTGGCGCTCGGAAGTGCCGTCTGCACAGTCAACACTTGCTGCCGTGTTATTGGGGTTCAGTAACGTCAGCTGTTCCCCTGCTGTGCCGACGGCAGTTTCTCCTGCTCTGTCCACATTCTCACTACTACAGATTTTAAAGTTGCTCCAATTACACCTCTGGCTCCTCTGTTTTCAGTATTATCCCTGAGCTCCAACACCGCCAGTTGGCGATCGGAAGTGCCGTCTGCACAGTCAACACTTGCTGCCGTGTTATTGGGGTTCAGTAACGTCAGCTGTTCCCCTGCTGTGCGGACGGCAATTTCTCCTGCTCTGTCCACATTCTCACTACTACAGATTTTAAAGTTGCTCCAATTACACCTCTGGCTCCTCTGTTTTCAGTATTATCCCTGAGCTCCAACACCGCCAGTTGGCGCTCAGAAGTGCCGTCTGCACAGTCAACACTTGCTGTCGTGTTATTGGGGTTCAGTAATGTCAGCTGTTCCCCTGCTGTGCGGACGGCAATTTCTCCTGCTCTGTCCACATTCTCACTACTACAGATTTTAAAGTTGCTCCAATTACACCTCTGGCTCCTCTGTTTTCAGTATTATCCCTGAGCTCCAACACCACCAGTTGGCACTCGGAAGTGCCGTCTGCACAGTCAACACTTGCTGCCGTGTTATTGGGGTTCAGTAACGTCAGCTGTTCCCCTGCTGTGCGGACGGCAATTTCTCCTGCTCTGTCCACATTCTCACTACTACAGATTTTAAAGTTGCTCCAATTACACCTCTGGCTCCTCTGTTTTCAGTATTATCCCTGAGCTCCAACACCGCCAGTTGGCGCTCGGAAGTGCCGTCTGCACATTCAACACTTGCTACTGTGTTATTGGGGTTCAGTAACGTCAGCTGTTCCCCTGCTGTGCGGACGGCAATTTCTCCTGCTCTGTCCACATGCTCACTACTACAGATTTTAAAGTTGCTCCAATTACACCTCTGGCTCCTCTGTTTTCAGTATTATCCCTGAGCTCCAACACCGCCAGTTGGCGCTCGGAAGTGCCGTCTGCACAGACAACACTTGCTGCCGTGTTATTGGGGTTCAGTAACGTCAGCTGTTCCCCTGCTGTGCGGACAGCAATTTCTCCTGCTCTGTCCACATTCTCACTACTACAGATTTTAAAGTTGCTCCAATTACACCTCTGGCTCCTCTGTTTTCAGTATTATCCCTGAGCTCCAACACCGCCAGTTGGCGCTCGGTAGTGCCGTCTGCACAGTCAACACTTGCTGCCATGTTATTGGGGTTCAGTAACGTCAACTGTTCCCCTGCTGTGCGGACGGCAATTTCTCCTGCTCTGTCCACATTCTCACTACTACAGATTTTAAAGTTGCTCCAATTACACCTCTGGCTCCTCTGTTTTCAGTATTATCCCTGAGCTCCAACACCGCCAGTTGGCGCTCGGAAGTGTCGTCTGCACAGTCAACACTTGCTGCCGTGTTATTGGGGTTCAGTAACGTCAGCTGTTCCCCTGCTGTGCGGACGGCAATTTCTCCTGCTCTGTCCACATTCTCACTACTACAGATTTTAAAGTTGCTCCAATTACACCTCTGGCTCCTCTGTTTTCAGTATTATCCCTGAGCTCCAACACCGCCAGTTGGCGCTCGGAAGTGCCGTCTGCACAGTCAACACTTGCTGCCATGTTATTGGGGTTCAGTAACGTCAGCTGTTCCCCTGCTGTGCGGACGGCAATTTCTCCTGCTCTGTCCACATTCTCACTACTACAGATTTTAAAGTTGCTCCAATTACACCTCTGGCTCCTCTGTTTTCAGTATTATCCCTGAGCTCCAACACCGCCAGTTGGCGCTCGGAAGTGCCGTCTGCACAGTCAACACTTGCTGCCATGTTATTGGGGTTCAGTAACGTCAGCTGTTACCCTGCTGTGCGGACGGCAATTTCTCCTGCTCTGTCCACATTCTCACTACTACAGATTTTAAAGTTGCTCCAATTACACCTCTGGCTCCTCTGTTTTCAGTATTATCCCTGTGCTCCAACACCGCCAGTTGGCGCTCGGAAGTGCCGTCTGCACAGTCAACATTTGCTGCCGTGTTATTGGGGTTCAGTAACGTCAGCTGTTCCCCTGCTGTGCGGACGGCAATTTCTCCTGCTCTGTCCACATTCTCACTACTACAGATTTTAAAGTTGCTCCAATTACACCTCTGGCTCCTCTGTTTTCAGTATTATCCCTGAGCTCCAACACCGCCAGTTGGCGCTCGGAAGTGCCGTCTGCACAGTCAACACTTGCTGCCGTGTTATTGGGGTTCAGTAACGTCAGCTGTTCCCCTGCTGTGCGGACGGCAATTTCTCCTGCTCTGTCCACATTCTCAGTACTACAGATTTTAAAGTTGCGCCAATTACACCTCTGGCTCCTCTGTTTTCAGTATTATCCCTGAGCTCCAACACCGCCAGTTGGCGCTCGGAAGTGCCGTCTGCACAGTCAACACTTGCTGCCGTGTTATTGGGGTTCAGTAACGTCAGCTGTTCCCCTGCTGTGCGGACAGCAATTTCTCCTGCTCTGTCCACATTCTCACTACTACAGATTTTAAAGTTGCTCCAATTACACCTCTGGCTCCTCTGTTTTCAGTATTATCCCTGAGCTCCAACACTGCCAGTTGGCGCTCGGAAGTGCCGTCTGCACAGTCAACACTTGCTGACGTTTTATTGGGGTTCAGTAACGTCAGCTGTTCCCCTGCTGTGCGGACGGCAATTTCTCCTGCTCTGTCCACATTCTCACTACTACAGATTTTAAAGTTGCTCCAATTACACCTCTGGCTCCTCTGTTTTCAGTATTATCCCTGAGCTCCAACACCGCCAGTTGGCGCTCGGAAGTGCCGTCTGCACTGTCAACACTTGCTGCCCTGTTATTGGGGTTCAGTAACGTCAGCTGTTCCCCTGCTGTGCGGACGGCAATTTCTTCTGCTCTGTCCACATTCTCACTACTACAGATTTTAAAGTTGCTCCAATTACACCTCTGGCTCCTCTGTTTTCAGTATTATCCCTGAGCTCCAACACCGCCAGTTGGCGCTCGGAAGTGCCGTCTGCACATTCAACACTTGCTGCCGTGTTATTGGGGTTCAGTAACGTCAGCTGTTCCCCTGCTGTGCGGACGGCAATTTCTCCTGCTCTGTCCACATTCTCACTACTACAGATTTTAAAGTTGCTCCAATTACACCTCTGGCTCCTCTGTTTTCAGTATTATCCCTGAGCTCCAACACCGCCAGTTGGCGCTCGGAAGTGCCGTCTGCACAGTCAACACTTGCTGCCGTGTTCTTGGGGTTCAATAACGTCAGCTGTTCCCCTGCTGTGCGGACGGCAATTTCTCCTGCTCTGTCCACATTCTCAGTACTACAGATTTTAAAGTTGCTCCAATTACACCTCTGGCTCCTCTGTTTTCAGTATTATCCCTGAGCTCCAACACCGCCAGTTGGCGCTCGGAAGTGCCGTCTGCACAGTCAACACTTGCTGCCGTGTTATTGGGGTTCAGTAACGTCAGCTGTTCCCCTGCTGTGCGGACGGCAATTTCTACTGCTCTGTCCACATTCTCACTACTACAGATTTTAAAGTTGCTCCAATTACACCTCTGGCTCCTCTGTTTTCAGTATTATCCCTGTGCTCCAACACCGCCAGTTGGCGCTCGGAAGTGCCGTCTGCACAGTCAACACTTGCTGCCGTGTTATTGGGGTTCAGTAACGTCAGCTGTTCCCCTGCTGTGCGGACGGCAATTTCTCCTGCTCTGTCCACATTCTCACTACTACAGATTTTAAAGTTGCTCCAATTACACCTCTGGCTCCTCTGTTTTCAGTATTATCCCTGAGCTCCAACACCGCCAGTTGGCGCTCGGAAGTGCCGTCTGCACAGTCAACACTTGCTGCCATGTTATTGGGGTTCAGTAACGTCAGCTGTTCCCCTGCTGTGCGGACGGCAATTTCTCCTGCTCTGTCCACATTCTCACTACTACAGATTTTAAAGTTGCTCCAATTACACCTCTGGCTCCTCTGTTTTCAGTATTATCCCTGTGCTCCAATACCGCCAGTTGGCGCTCGGAAGTGCCGTCTGCACAGTCAACACTTGCTGCCGTGTTATTGGGGTTCAGTAACGTCATCTGTTCCCCTGCTGTGCGGACGGCAATTTCTCCTGCTCTGTCCACATTCTCAGTACTACAGATTTTAAAGTTGCTCCAATTACACCTCTGGCTCCTCTGTTTTCAGTATTATCCCTGAGCTCCAACACCGCCAGTTGGCGCTCGCAAGTGCCGTCTGCACAGTCAACATTTGCTGCCGTGTTATTGGGGTTCAGTAACGTCAGCTGTTCCCCTGCTGTGCGGACGGCAATTTCTCCTGCTCTGTCCACATTCTCACTATTACAGATTTTAAAGTTGCTCCAATTACACCTCTGGCTCCTCTGTTTTCAGTATTATCCCTGAGCTCCAACACCGCCAGTTGGCGCTCGGAAGTGCCGTCTGCAGTCAACACTTGCTGCCGTGTTATTGGGGTTCAGTAACGTCAGCTGTTCCCCTGCTGTGCGGACGGCAATTTCTCCTGTTCTGTCCACATTCTCACTACTACAGATTTTAAAGTTGCTCCAATTACACCTCTGGCTCCTCTGTTTTCAGTATTATCCCTGAGCTCCAACACCGCCAGTTGGCGCTCGGAAGTGCCGTCTGCACATTCAACACTTGCTGCCGTGTTATTGGGGTTCAGTAACGTCAGCTGTTCCCCTGCTGTGCGGACGGCAATTTCTCCTGCTCTGTCCACATTCTCACTGCTACAGATTTTAAAGTTGCTCCAATTACACCTCTGGCTCCTCTGTTTTCAGTATTATCCCTGAGCTCCAACACCGCCAGTTGGCGCTCGGAAGTGCCGTCTGCACAGTCAACACTTGCTGCCGTTTTATTGGGGTTCAGTAACGTCAGCTGTTCCCCTGCTGTGCGGACGGCAATTTCTCCTGCTCTGTCCACATTCTCACTACTACAGATTTTAAAGTTGCTCCAATTACACCTCTGGCTCCTCTGTTTTCAGTATTATCCCTGAGCTCCAACACCGCCAGTTGGCGCTCGGAAGTGCCATCTGCACAGTCAACACTTGCTGCCGTGTTATTGGGGTTCAGTAACGTCAGCTGTTCCCCTGCTGTGCGGACGGCAATTTCTCCTGCTCTGTCCACATTCTCACTACTACAGATTTTAAAGTTGCTCCAATTACACCTCTGGCTCCTCTGTTTTCAGTATTATCCCTGAGCTCCAACACAGCCAGTTGGCGCTCGGAAGTGCCGTCTGCACATTCAACACTTGCTGCCGTGTTATTGGGGTTCAGTAACGTCAGCTGTTCCCCTGCTGTGCGGACGGCAATTTCTCCTGCTCTGTCCACATTCTCACTACTACAGATTTTAAAGTTGCTCCAATTACACCTCTGGCTCGTCTGTTTTCAGTATTATCCCTGAGATCCAACACCGCCAGTTGGCGCTCGGAAGTGCCGTCTGCACAGTCAACACTTGCTGCCGTGTTATTGGGGTTCAATAACGTCAGCTGTTCCCCTGCTGTGCGGACGGCAATTTCTCCTGCTCTGTCCACATTCTCAGTACTACAGATTTTAAAGTTGCTCCAATTACACCTCTGGCTCCTCTGTTTTCAGTATTATCCCTGTGCTCCAACACCGCCAGTTGGCGCTCGGAAGTGCCGTCTGCACAGTCAACACTTGCTGCCGTGTTATTGGGGTTCAGTAACGTCAGCTGTTCCCCTGCTGTGCGGACGGCAATTTCTCCTGCTCTGTCCACATATTCACTACTACAGAATTTAAAGTTGCTCCAATTACACCTCTGGCTCCTCTGTTTTCAGTATTATCCCTGAGCTCCAACACCGCCAGTTGGCGCTCGGAAGTGCCGTCTGCACAGTCAACACTTGCTGCCATGTTATTGGGGTTCAGTAACGTCAGCTGTTCCCCTGCTGTGCGGACGGCAATTTCTCCTGCTCTGTCCACATTCTCACTACTACAGATTTTAAAGTTGCTCCAATTACACCTCTGGCTCCTCTGTTTTCAGTATTATCCCTGTGCTCCAACACCGCCAGTTGGCGCTCGGAAGTGCCGTCTGCACAGTCAACACTTGCTGCCGTGTTATTGGGGTTCAGTAACGTCAGCTGTTCCCCTGCTGTGCGGACGGCAATTTCTCCTGCTCTGTCCACATTCTCACTACTACAGATTTTAAAGTTGCTCCAATTACACCTCTGGCTCCTCTGTTTTCAGTATTATCCCTGAGCTCCAACACCGCCAGTTGGCGCTCGCAAGTTCCGTCTGCACAGTCAACATTTGCTGCCGTGTTATTGGGGTTCAGTAACGTCAGCTGTTCCCCTGCTGTGCGGACGGCAATTTCTCCTGCTCTGTCCACATTCTCACTATTACAGATTTTAAAGTTGCTCCAATTACACCTCTGGCTCCTCTGTTTTCAGTATTATCCCTGAGCTCCAACACCGCCAGTTGGCGCTCGGAAGTGCCGTCTGCACATTCAACACTTGCTGCCGTGTTATTGGGGTTCAGTAACGTCAGCTGTTCCCCTGCTGTGCGGACGGCAATTTCTCCTGCTCTGTCCACATTCTCACTGCTACAGATTTTAAAGTTGCTCCAATTACACCTCTGGCTCCTCTGTTTTCAGTATTATCCCTGAGCTCCAACACCGCCAGTTGGCGCTCGGAAGTGCCGTCTGCACAGTCAACACTTGCTGCCGTTTTATTGGGGTTCAGTAACGTCAGCTGTTCCCCTGCTGTGCGGACGGCAATTTCTCCTGCTCTGTCCACATTCTCACTACTACAGATTTTAAAGTTGCTCCAATTACACCTCTGGCTCCTCTGTTTTCAGTATTATCCCTGAGCTCCAACACCGCCAGTTGGCGCTCGGAAGTGCCGTCTGCACAGTCAACAATTGCTGCCGTGTTATTGGGGTTCAGTAACGTCAGCTGTTCCCCTGCTGTGCGGACGGCAATTTCTCCTGCTCTGTCCACATTCTCACTACTACAGATTTTAAAGTTGCTCCAATTACACCTCTGGCTCCTCTGTTTTCAGTATTATCCCTGAGCTCCAACACAGCCAGTTGGCGCTCGGAAGTGCCGTCTGCACATTCAACACTTGCTGCCGTGTTATTGGGGTTCAGTAACGTCAGCTGTTCCCCTGCTGTGCGGACGGCAATTTCTCCTGCTCTGTCCACATTCTCACTACTACAGATTTTAAAGTTGCTCCAATTACACCTCTGGCTCGTCTGTTTTCAGTATTATCCCTGAGATCCAACACCGCCAGTTGGCGCTCGGAAGTGCCGTCTGCACAGTCAACACTTGCTGCCGTGTTATTGGGGTTCAATAACGTCAGCTGTTCCCCTGCTGTGCGGACGGCAATTTCTCCTGCTCTGTCCACATTCTCAGTACTACAGATTTTAAAGTTGCTCCAATTACACCTCTGGCTCCTCTGTTTTCAGTATTATCCCTGTGCTCCAACACCGCCAGTTGGCGCTCGGAAGTGCCGTCTGCACAGTCAACACTTGCTGCCGTGTTATTGGGGTTCAGTAACGTCAGCTGTTCCCCTGCTGTGCGGACGGCAATTTCTCCTGCTCTGTCCACATTCTCACTACTACAGATTTTAAAGTTGCTCCAATTACACCTCTGGCTCCTCTGTTTTCAGTATTATCCCTGAGCTCCAACACCGCCAGTTGGCGCTCGGAAGTGCCGTCTGCACAGTCAACACTTGCTGCCATGTTATTGGGGTTCAGTAACGTCAGCTGTTCCCCTGCTGTGCGGACGGCAATTTCTCCTGCTCTGTCCACATTCTCACTACTACAGATTTTAAAGTTGCTCCAATTACACCTCTGGCTCCTCTGTTTTCAGTATTATCCCTGTGCTCCAACACCGCCAGTTGGCGCTCGGAAGTGCCGTCTGCACAGTCAACACTTGCTGCCGTGTTATTGGGGTTCAGTAACGTCAGCTGTTCCCCTGCTGTGCGGACGGCAATTTCTCCTGCTCTGTCCACATTCTCACTACTACAGATTTTAAAGTTGCTCCAATTACACCTCTGGCTCCTCTGTTTTCAGTATTATCCCTGAGCTCCAACACCGCCAGTTGGCGCTCGCAAGTGCCGTCTGCACAGTCAACATTTGCTGCCGTGTTATTGGGGTTCAGTAACGTCAGCTGTTCCCCTGCTGTGCGGACGGCAATTTCTCCTGCTCTGTCCACATTCTCACTATTACAGATTTTAAAGTTGCTCCAATTACACCTCTGGCTCCTCTGTTTTCAATATTATCCCTGAGCTCCAACACTGCCAGTTGGCGCTCGGAAGTGCCGTCTGCACATTCAACACTTGCTGCCGTGTTATTGGGGTTCAGTAACGTCAGCTGTTCCCCTGCTGTGCGGACGGCAATTTCTCCTGCTCTGTCCACATTCTCACTACTACAGATTTTAAAGTTGCTCCAATTACACCTCTGGCTCCTCTGTTTTCAGTATTATCCCTGAGCTCCAACACCGCCAGTTGGCGCTCGGAAGTGCCGTCTGCACAGTCAACACTTGCTGCCATGTTATTGGGGTTCAGTAACGTCAGCTGTTCCACTGCTGTGCGGACGGCAATTTCTCCTGCTCTGTCCACATTCTCACTACTACAGATTTTAAAGTTGCTCCAATTACACCTCTGGCTCCTCTGCTTTCAGTATTATCCCTGAGCTCCAACACCGCCAGTTGGCACTCGGAAGTGCCGTCTGCACATTCAACACTTGCTGCCGTGTTATTGGGGTTCAGTAACGTCAGCTGTTCCCCTGCTGTGCGGACGGCAATTTCTCCTGCTCTGTCCACATTCTCACTACTACAGATTTTAAAGTTGCTCCAATTACACCTCTGGCTCCTCTGTTTTCAGTATTATCCCTGAGCTCCAACACCGCCAGTTGGCGCTCGGAAGTGCCGTCTGCACAGACAACACTTGCTGCCATGTTATTGGGGTTCAGTAACGTCAGCTGTTCCCCTGCTGTGCGGACGGCAATTTCTCCTGCTCTGTCCACATTCTCACTACTACAGATTTTAAAGTTGCTCCAATTACACCTCTGGCTCCTCTGTTTTCAGTATTATCCCTGAGCTCCAACACCGCCAGTTGGCGCTCGAAAGTGCCGTCTGCACAGTCAACACTTGCTGCCATGTTATTGGGGTTCAGTAACGTCAGCTGTTCCCCTGCTGTGCGGACGGCAATTTCTCCTGCTCTGTCCACATTCTCACTACTACAGATTTTAAAGTTGCTCCAATTACACCTCTGGCTCCTCTGTTTTCAGTATTATCCCTGAGCTCCAACACCGCCAGTTGGCGCTCGGAAGTGCCGTCTGCACAGTCAACACTTGCTGCCATGTTATTGGGGTTCAGTAACGTCAGCTGTTCCCCTGCTGTGCGGACGGCAATTTCTCCTGGTCTGTCCACATTCTCACTACTACAGATTTTAAAGTTGCTTCAATTACACCTCTGGCTCCTCTGTTTTCAGTATTATCCCTGAGCTCCAACACCGCCAGTTGGCGCTCGCAAGTGCCGTCTGCACAGTCAACACTTGCTGCCGTGTTATTGGGGTTCAGTAACGTCAGCTGTTCCCCTGCTGTGCGGACGGCAATTTCTCCTGCTCTGTCCACATTCTCACTACTACAGATTTTAAAGTTGCTCCAATTACACCTCTGGCTCCTCTGTTTTCAGTATTATCCCTGAGCTCCAACACCGCCAGTTGGCGCTCGGAAGTGCCGTCTGCACAGTCAACACTTGCTGCCATGTTATTGGGGTTCAGTAACGTCAGCTGTTCCCCTGCTGTGCGGACGGCAATTTCTCCTGCTCTGTCCACATTCTCACTACTACAGATTTTAAAGTTGCTTCAATTACACCTCTGGCTCCTCTGTTTTCAGTATTATCCCTGAGCTCCAACACCGCCAGTTGGCGCTCGCAAGTGCCGTCTGCACAGTCAACACTTGCTGCCGTGTTATTGGGGTTCAGTAACGTCAGCTGTTCCCCTGCTGTGCGGACGGCAATTTCTCCTGCTCTGTCCACATTCTCACTACTACAGATTTTAAAGTTGCTCCAATTACACCTCTGGCTCCTCTGTTTTCAGTATTATCCCTGAGCTCCAACACCGCCAGTTGGCGCTCGGAAGTGCCGTCTGCACAGTCAACACTTGCTGCCATGTTATTGGGGTTCAGTAACGTCAGCTGTTCCCCTGCTGTGCGGACGGCAATTTCTCCTGCTCTGTCCACATTCTCACTACTACAGATTTTAAAGTTGCTCCAATTACACCTCTGGCTCCTCTGTTTTCAGTATTATCCCTGAGCTCCAACACCGCCAGTTGGCGCTCGGAAGTGCCGTCTGCACATTCAACACTTGCTGCCGTGTTATTGGGGTTCAGTAACGTCAGCTGTTCCCCTGCTGTGCGGACGGCAATTTCTCCTGCTCTGTCAACATTCTCACTACTACAGATTTTAAAGTTGCTCCAATTACACCTCTGGCTCCTCTGTTTTCAGTATTATCCCTGAGCTCCAACACCGCCAGTTGGCGCTCGGAAGTGCCGTCTGCACAGTCAACACTTGCTGCCGTGTTATTGGGGTTCAGTAACGTCAGCTGTTCCCCTGCTGTGCGGACGGCAATTTCTCCTGCTCTGTCCACATTCTCACTACTACAGATTTTAAAGTTGCTCCAATTACACCTCTGGCTCCTCTGTTTTCAGTATTATCCCTGAGCTCCAACACCGCCAGTTGGCGCTCGAAAGTGCCGTGTGCACAGTCAACACTTGCTGCCATGTTATTGGGGTTCAGTAACGTCAGCTGTTCCCCTGCTGTGCGGACGGCAATTTCTCCTGCTCTGTCCACATTCTCACTACTACAGATTTTAAAGTTGCTCCAATTACACCTCTGGCTCCTCTGTTTTCAGTATTATCCCTGAGCTCCAACACCGCCAGTTGGCGCTCGGAAGTGCCGTCTGCACATTCAACACTTGCTGCCGTGTTATTGGGGTTCAGTAACGTCAGCTGTTCCCCTGCTGTGCGGACGGCAATTTCTCCTGCTCTGTCCACATTCTCACTACTACAGATTTTAAAGTTGCTCCAATTACACCTCTGGCTCCTCTGTTTTCAGTATTATCCCTGAGCTCCAACACCGCCAGTTGGCGCTCGGAAGTGCCGTCTGCACAGTCAACACTTGCTGCCGTGTTATTGGGGTTCAGTAACGTCAGCAGTTCCCCTACTGTGCGGACGGCAATTTCTCCTGCTCTGTCCACATTCTCACTACTACAGATTTTAAAGTTGCTCCAATTACACCTCTGGCTCCTCTGTTTTCAGTATTATCCCTGAGCTCCAACACCGCCAGTTGGCGCTCGGAAGTGCCGTCTGCACAGTCAACACTTGCTGCCGTGTTATTGGGGTTCAGTAACGTCAGCAGTTCCCCTACTGTGCGGACGGCAATTTCTCCTGCTCTGTCCACATTCTCACTACTACAGATTTTAAAGTTGCTCCAATTACACCTCTGGCTCCTCTGTTTTCAGTATTATCCCTGAGCTCCAACACCGCCAGTTGGCGCTCGGAAGTGCCGTCTGCACAGTCAACACTTGCTGCCGTGTTATTGGGGTTCAGTAACGTCAGCTGTTCCCCTGCTGTGCGGACGGCAATTTCTCCTGCTCTGTCCACATTCTCACTACTACAGATTTTAAAGTTGCTCCAATTACACCTCTGGCTCCTCTGTTTTCAGTATTATCCCTGAGATCCAACACCGCCAGTTGGCGCTCGGAAGTGCCGTCTGCACAGTCAACACTTGCTGCCATGTTATTCGGGTTCAGTAACGTCAGCTGTTCCCCTGCTGTGCGGACGGCAATTTCTCCTGCTCTGTCCACATTCTCACTACTACAGATTTTAAAGTTGCTCCAATTACACCTCTGGCTCCTCTGTTTTCAGTATTATCCCTGAGCTCCAACACCGCCAGTTGGCGCTCGGAAGTGCCGTCTGCACAGTCAACACTTGCTGCCGTGTTATTGGGGTTCAGTAACGTCAGCTGTTCCCCTGCTGTGCGGACGGCAATTTCTCCTGCTCTGTCCACATTCTCACTACTACAGATTTTAAAGTTGCTCCAATTACACCTCTGGCTCCTCTGTTTTCAGTATTATCCCTGAGCTCCAACACCGCCAGTTGGCGCTCGGAAGTGCCGTCTGCACAGTCAACACTTGCTGCCGTGTTATTGGGGTTCAATAACGTCAGCTGTTCCCCTGCTGTGCGGACGGCAATTTCTCCTGCTCTGTCCACATTCTCACTACTACAGATTTTAAAGTTGCTCCAATTACACCTCTGGCTCCTCTGTTTTCAGTATTATCCCTGAGCTCCAACACCGCCAGTTGGCGCTCGGAAGTGCCGTCTGCACAGTCAACACTTGCTGCCGTGTTATTGGGGTTCAGTAACGTCAGCAGTTCCCCTACTGTGCGGACGGCAATTTCTCCTGCTCTGTCCACATTCTCACTACTACAGATTTTAAAGTTGCTCCAATTACACCTCTGGCTCCTCTGTTTTCAGTATTATCCCTGAGATCCAACACCGCCAGTTGGCGCTCGGAAGTGCCGTCTGCACAGTCAACACTTGCTGCCGTGTTATTGGGGTTCAGTAACGTCAGCAGTTCCCCTACTGTGCGGACGGCAATTTCTCCTGCTCTGTCCACATTCTCACTACTACAGATTTTAAAGTTGCTCCAATTACACCTCTGGCTCCTCTGTTTTCAGTATTATCCCTGAGCTCCAACACCGCCAGTTGGCGCTCGGAAGTGCCGTCTGCACAGTCAACACTTGCTGCCGTGTTATTGGGGTTCAGTAACGTCAGCAGTTCCCCTACTGTGCGGACGGCAATTTCTCCTGCTCTGTCCACATTCTCACTACTACAGATTTTAAAGTTGCTCCAATTACACCTCTGGCTCCTCTGTTTTCAGTATTATCCCTGAGCTCCAACACCGCCAGTTGGCGCTCGGAAGTGCCGTCTGCACAGTCAACACTTGCTGCCGTGTTATTGGGGTTCAGTAACGTCAGCTGTTCCCCTGCTGTGCGGACGGCAATTTCTCCTGCTCTGTCCACATTCTCACTACTACAGATTTTAAAGTTGCTCCAATTACACCTCTGGCTCCTCTGTTTTCAGTATTATCCCTGAGATCCAACACCGCCAGTTGGCGCTCGGAAGTGCCGTCTGCACAGTCAACACTTGCTGCCATGTTATTCGGGTTCAGTAACGTCAGCTGTTCCCCTGCTGTGCGGACGGCAATTTCTCCTGCTCTGTCCACATTCTCACTACTACAGATTTTAAAGTTGCTCCAATTACACCTCTGGCTCCTCTGTTTTCAGTATTATCCCTGAGCTCCAACACCGCCAGTTGGCGCTCGGAAGTGCCGTCTGCACAGTCAACACTTGCTGCCGTGTTATTGGGGTTCAGTAACGTCAGCTGTTCCCCTGCTGTGCGGACGGCAATTTCTCCTGCTCTGTCCACATTCTCACTACTACAGATTTTAAAGTTGCTCCAATTACACCTCTGGCTCCTCTGTTTTCAGTATTATCCCTGAGCTCCAACACCGCCAGTTGGCGCTCGGAAGTGCCGTCTGCACAGTCAACACTTGCTGCCGTGTTATTGGGGTTCAATAACGTCAGCTGTTCCCCTGCTGTGCGGACGGCAATTTCTCCTGCTCTGTCCACATTCTCACTACTACAGATTTTAAAGTTGCTCCAATTACACCTCTGGCTCCTCTGTTTTCAGTATTATCCCTGAGCTCCAACACCGCCAGTTGGCGCTCGGAAGTGCCGTCTGCACAGTCAACACTTGCTGCCGTGTTATTGGGGTTCAGTAACGTCAGCAGTTCCCCTACTGTGCGGACGGCAATTTCTCCTGCTCTGTCCACATTCTCACTACTACAGATTTTAAAGTTGCTCCAATTACACCTCTGGCTCCTCTGTTTTCAGTATTATCCCTGAGATCCAACACCGCCAGTTGGCGCTCGGAAGTGCCGTCTGCACAGTCAACACTTGCTGCCATGTTATTGGGGTTCAGTAACGTCAGCTGTTCCCCTGCTGTGCGGACGGCAATTTCTCCTGCTCTGTCCACATTCTCACTACTACAGATTTTAAAGTTGCTCCAATTACACCTCTGGCTCCTCTGTTTTCAGTATTATCCCTGTGCTCCAACACCGCCAGTTGGCGCTCGGAAGTGCCGTCTGCACAGTCAACACTTGCTGCCGTGTTATTGTGGTTCAGTAACGTCAGCTGTTCCCCTGCTGTGCGGACGGCAATTTCTCCTGCTCTGTCCACATTCTCACTACTACAGATTTTAAAGTTGCTCCAATTACAACTCTGGCTCCTTTGTTTTCAGTATTATCCCGGAGCTCCAACACCGCCAGTTGGCGCTCGGAAGTGCCGTCTGCACAGTCAACACTTGCTGCCGTGTTATTGGGGTTCAGTAACGTAAGCTGTTCCCCTGCTGTGCGGACGGCAATTTCTCCTGCTCTGTCCACATTCTCACTACTACAGATTTTAAAGTTGCTCCAATTACACATCTGGCTCCTCTGTTTTCAGTATTATCCCTGAGCTCCAACACCGCCAGTTGGCGCTCGGAAGTGCCGTCTGCACAGTCAACACTTGCTGCCGTGTTATTGGGGTTCAGTAACGTCAGCTGTTCCCCTGCTGTGCGGACGGCAATTTCTCCTGCTCTGTCCACATTCTCACTACTACAGATTTTAAAGTTGCTCCAATTACACATCTGGCTCCTCTGTTTTCAGTATTATCCCTGAGCTCCAGCACCGCCAGTTGGCGCTCGGAAGTGCCGTCTGCACAGTCAACACTTGCTGCCGTGTTATTGGGGTTCAGTAACGTAAGCTGTTCCCCTGCTGTGCGGACGGCAATTTCTCCTGCTCTGTCCACATTCTCACTACTACAGATTTTAAAGTTGCTCCAATTACACATCTGGCTCCTCTGTTTTCAGTATTATCCCTGAGCTCCAACACCGCCAGTTGGCGCTCGGAAGTGCCGTCTGCACAGTCAACACTTGCTGCCGTGTTATTGGGGTTCAGTAACGTCAGCTGTTCCCCTGCTGTGCGGACGGCAATTTCTCCTGCTCTGTCCACATTCTCACTACTACAGATTTTAAAGTTGCTCCAATTACACCTCTGGCTCCTCTGTTTTCAGTATTATCCCTGAGCTCCAACACCGCCAGTTGGCGCTCGGAAGTGCCGTCTGCACAGTCAACACTTGCTGCCATGTTATTGGGGTTCAGTAACGTCAGCTGTTCCCCTGCTGAGCGGACGGCAACTTCTCCTGCTCTGTCCACATTCTCACTACTACAGATTTTAAAGTTGCTCCAATTACACCTCTGGCTCCTCTGTTTTCAGTATTATCCCTGAGCTCCAACACCGCCAGTTGGCGCTCGGAAGTGCCGTCTGCACATTCAACACTTGCTGCCGTGTTATTGGGGTTCAGTAACGTCAGCTGTTCCCCAGCTGTGCGGACGGCAATTTCTCCTGCTCTGTCAACATTATCACTACTACAGATTTTAAAGTTGCTCCAATTACACCTCTGGCTCCTCTGTTTTCAGTATTATCCCTGAGCTCCAACACCGCCAGTTGGCGCTCGGAAGTGCCGTCTGCACAGTCAACACTTGCTGCCGTGTTATTGGGGTTCAGTAACGTCAGCTGTTCCCCTGCTGTGCGGACGGCAATTTCTCCTGCTCTGTCCACATTCTCACTACTACAGATTTTAAAGTTGCTCCAATTACACCTCTGGCTCCTCTGTTTTCAGTATTATCCCTGAGCTCCAACACCGCCAGTTGGCGCTCGAAAGTGCCGTCTGCAGAGTCAACACTTGCTGCCGTGTTATTGGGGTTCAGTAACGTCAGCTGTTCCCCTGCTGTGCGGACGGTAATTTCTCCTGCTCTGTCCACATTCTCAGTACTACAGATTTTAAAGTTGCTCCAATTACACCTCTGGCTCCTCTGTTTTCAGTATTATCCCTGAGCTCCAACACCGCCAGTTGGCGCTCGGAAGTGCCGTCTGCACAGTCAACACTTGCTGCCGTGTTATTGGGGTTCAGTAACGTCAGCTGTTCCCCTGCTGTGCGGACGGCAATTTCTCCTGCTCTGTCCACATTCTCACTACTACAGATTTTAAAGTTGCTCCAATTACACCTCTGGCTCCTCTGTTTTCAGTATTATCCCTGAGCTCCAACACCGCCAGTTGGCGCTCGGAAGTGCCGTCTGCACAGTCAACACTTGCTGCCGTGTTATTGGGGTTCAGTAACGTCAGCAGTTCCCCTACTGTGCGGACGGCAATTTCTCCTGCTCTGTCCACATTCTCACTACTACAGATTTTAAAGTTGCTCCAATTACACCTCTGGCTCCTCTGTATTCAGTATTATCCCTGAGCTCCAACACCGCCAGTTGGCGCTCGGAAGTGCCGTCTGCACAGTCAACACTTGCTGCCGTGTTATTGGGGTTCAGTAACGTCAGCTGTTCCCCTGCTGTGCGGACGGCAATTTCTCCTGCTCTGTCCACATTCTCACTACTACAGATTTTAAAGTTGCTCCAATTACACCTCTGGCTCCTCTGTTTTCAGTATTATCCCTGAGATCCAACACCGCCAGTTGGCGCTCGGAAGTGCCGTCTGCACAGTCAACACTTGCTGCCATGTTATTGGGGTTCAGTAACGTCAGCTGTTCCCCTGCTGTGCGGACGGCAATTTCTCCTGCTCTGTCCACATTCTCACTACTACAGATTTTAAAGTTGCTCCAATTACACCTCTGGCTCCTCTGTTTTCAGTATTATCCCTGTGCTCCAACACCGCCAGTTGGCGCTCGGAAGTGCCGTCTGCACAGTCAACACTTGCTGCCGTGTTATTGGGGTTCAGTAACGTCAGCTGTTTCCCTGCTGTGCGGACGGCAATTTCTCCTGCTCTGTCCACATTCTCACTACTACAGATTTTAAAGTTGCTCCAATTACACCTCTGGCTCCTCTGTTTTCAGTATTATCCCGGAGCTCCAACACCGCCAGTTGGCGCTCGGAAGTGCCGTCTGCACAGTCAACACTTGCTGCCGTGTTATTGGGGTTCAGTAACGTCAGCTGTTCCCCTGCTGTGCGGACGGCAATTTCTCCTGCTCTGTCCACATTCTCACTACTACAGATTTTAAAGTTGCTCCAATTACACCTCTGGCTCCTCTGTTTTCAGTATTATCCCTGAGCTCCAACACCGCCAGTTGGCACTCGGAAGTGCCGTCTGCACAGTCAACACTTGCTGCCGTGTTATTGGGGTTCAGTAACGTCAGCTGTTCCCCTGCTGTGCGGACGGCAATTTCTCCTGCTCTGTCCACATTCTCACTACTACAGATTTTAAAGTTGCTCCAATTACACCTCTGGCTCCTCTGTTTTCAGTATTATCCCTGAGCTCCAACACCGTCAGTTGGCGCTCGCAAGTGCCGTCTGCACAGTCAACATTTGCTGCCGTGTTATTGGGGTTCAGTAACGTCAGCTGTTCCCCTGCTGTGCGGACGGCAATTTCTCCTGCTCTGTCCACATTCTCAGTACTACAGATTTTAAAGTTGCTCCAATTACACCTCTGGCTCCTCTGTTTTCAGTATTATCCCTGAGCTCCAACACCGCCAGTTGGCGCTCGGAAGTGCCGTCTGCACAGTCAACACTTGCTGCCGTGTTATTGGGGTACAGTAACGTCAGCTGTTCCCCTGCTGTGCGGACGGCAATTTCTCCTGCTCTGTCCACATTCTCACTACTACAGATTTTAAAGTTGCTCCAATTACACCTCTGGCTCCTCTGTTTTCAGTATTATCCCTGAGCTCCAACACCGCCAGTTGGCGCTCGGAAGTGCCGTCTGCACAGTCAACACTTGCTGCCGTGTTATTGGGGTTCAGTAACGTCAGCTGTTCCCCTGCTGTGCGGACGGCAATTTCTCCTGCTCTGTCCACATTCTCACTACTACAGATTTTAAAGTTGCTCCAATTACACCTCTGGCTCCTCTGTTTTCAGTATTATCCCTGAGCTCCAACACCGCCAGTTGGCGCTCGGAAGTGCCGTCTGCACAGTCAACACTTGCTGCCGTGTTATTGGGGTTCAGTAACGTCAGCTGTTCCCCTGCTGTGCGGACGGCAATTTCTCCTGCTCTGTCCACATTCTCACTACTACAGATTTTAAAGTTGCACCAATTACACCTCTGGCTCCTCTGTTTTCAGTATTATCCCTGAGATCCAACACCGCCAGTTGGCGCTCGGAAGTGCCGTCTGCACAGTCAACACTTGCTGCCATGTTATTGGGGTTCAGTAACGTCAGCTGTTCCCCTGCTGTGCGGACGGCAATTTCTCCTGCTCTGTCCACATTCTCACTACTACAGATTTTAAAGTTGCTCCAATTACACCTCTGGCTCCTCTGTTTTCAGTATTATCCCTGTGCTCCAATACCGCCAGTTGGCGCTCGGAAGTGCCGTCTGCACAGTCAACACTTGCTGCCGTGTTATTGGGGTTCAGTAACGTCAGCTGTTCCCCTGCTGTGCGGACGGCAATTTCTCCTGCTCTGTCCACATTCTCACTATTACAGATTTTAAAGTTGCTCCAATTACACCTCTGGCTCCTCTGTTTTCAGTATTATCCCGGAGCTCCAACACCGCCAGTTGGCGCTCGGAAGTGCCGTCTGCACAGTCAACACTTGCTGCCATGTTATTGGGGTTCAGTAACGTCAGCTGTTCCCCTGCTGTGCGGACGGCAATTTCTCCTGCTCTGTCCACATTCTCACTACTACAGATTTTAAAGTTGCTCCAATTACACCTCTGGCTCCTCTGTTTTCAGTATTATCCCTATGCTCCAACACCGCCAGTTGGCGCTCGGAAGTGCCGTCTGCAGAGTCAACACTTGCTGCCGTGTTATTGGGGTTCAGTAACGTCAGCTGTTCCCCTGCTGTGCGGACAGCAATTTCTCCTGCTCTGTCCACATTCTCACTACTACAGATTTTAAAGTTGCTCCAATTACACCTCTAGCTCCTCTGTTTTCAGTATTATCCCTGAGCTCCAACACCGCCAGTTGGCGCTCGGAAGTGCCGTCTGCACAGTCAACACTTGCTGCCGTGTTATTGGGGTTCAGTAACGTCAGCTGTTCCCCTGCTGTGCGAACGGCAATTTCTCCTGCTCTGTCCACATTCTCACTACTACAGATTTTAAAGTTGCTCCAATTACACATCTGGCTCCTCTGTTTTCAGTATTATCCCTGAGCTCCAACACCGCCAGTTGGCGCTCGGAAGTGCCGTCTGCACAGTCAACACTTGCTGCCGTGTTATTGGGGTTCAGTAACGTCAGCTGTTCCCCTGCTGTGCGGACGGCAATTTCTCCTGCTCTGTCCACATTCTCACTACTACAGATTTTAAAGTTGCTCCAATTACACCTCTGGCTCCTATGTTTTCAGTATTATCCCTGAGCTCCAACACCGCCAGTTGGCACTCGGAAGTGCCGTCTGCACAGTCAACACTTGCTGCCGTGTTATTGGGGTTCAGTAACGTCAGCTGTTCCCCTGCTGTGCGGACGGCAATTTCTCCTGCTCTGTCCACATTCTCACTACTACAGATTTTAAAGTTGCTCCAATTACACCTCTGGCTCCTCTGTTTTCAGTATTATCCCTGAGCTCCAACACCGCCAGTTGGCGCTCGCAAGTGCCGTCTGCACAGTCAACATTTGCTGCCGTGTTATTGGGGTTCAGTAACGTCAGCTGTTCCCCTGCTGTGCGGACGGCAATTTCTCCTGCTCTGTCCACATTCTCACTACTACAGATTTTAAAGTTGCTCCAATTACACCTCTGGCTCCTCTGTTTTCAGTATTATCCCTGAGCTCCAACACCGCCAGTTGGCGCTCGGAAGTGCCGTCTGCACAGTCAACACTTGCTGCCGTGTTATTGGGGTTCAGTAACGTCAGCTGTTCCCCTGCTGTGCGAACGGCAATTTCTCCTGCTCTGTCCACATTCTCACTACTACAGATTTTAAAGTTGCTCCAATTACACATCTGGCTCCTCTGTTTTCAGTATTATCCCTGAGCTCCAACACCGCCAGTTGGCGCTCGGAAGTGCCGTCTGCACAGTCAACACTTGCTGCCGTGTTATTGGGGTTCAGTAACGTCAGCTGTTCCCCTGCTGTGCGGACGGCAATTTCTCCTGCTCTGTCCACATTCTCACTACTACAGATTTTAAAGTTGCTCCAATTACACCTCTGGCTCCTCTGTTTTCAGTATTATCCCAGAGCTCCAACACCGCCAGTTGGCGCTCGGAAGTGCCGTCTGCACAGTCAACACTTGCTGCCGTGTTATTGGGGTTCAGTAACGTCAGCTGTTCCCCTGCTGTGCGGACAGCAATTTCTCCTGCTCTGTCCACATTCTCACTACTACAGATTTTAAAGTTGCTCCAATTACACCTCTGGCTCCTCTGTTTTCAGTATTATCCCTGAGCTCCAACACCGCCAGTTGGCACTCGGAAGTGCCGTCTGCACAGTCAACACTTGCTGCCGTGTTATTGGGGTTCAGTAACGTCAGCTGTTCCCCTGCTGTGCGGACGGCAATTTCTCCTGCTCTGTCCACATTCTCACTACTACAGATTTTAAAGTTGCTCCAATTACACCTCTGGCTCCTCTGTTTTCAGTATTATCCCTGAGCTCCAACACCGTCAGTTGGCACTCGCAAGTGCCGTCTGCACAGTCAACATTTGCTGCCGTGTTATTGGGGTTCAGTAACGTCAGCTGTTCCCCTGCTGTGCGGACGGCAATTTCTCCTGCTCTGTCCACATTCTCAGTACTACAGATTTTAAAGTTGCTCCAATTACACCTCTGGCTCCTCTGTTTTCAGTATTATCCCTGAGCTCCAACACCGCCAGTTGGCGCTCGGAAGTGCCGTCTGCACAGTCAACACTTGCTGCCGTGTTATTGGGGTACAGTAACGTCAGCTGTTCCCCTGCTGTGCGGACGGCAATTTCTCCTGCTCTGTCCACATTCTCACTACTACAGATTTTAAAGTTGCTCCAATTACACCTCTGGCTCCTCTGTTTTCAGTATTATCCCTGAGCTCCAACACCGCCAGTTGGCGCTCGGAAGTGCCGTCTGCACAGTCAACACTTGCTGCCGTGTTATTGGGGTTCAGTAACGTCAGCTGTTCCCCTGCTGTGCGGACGGCAATTTCTCCTGCTCTGTCCACATTCTCACTACTACAGATTTTAAAGTTGCTCCAATTACACCTCTGGCTCCTCTGTTTTCAGTATTATCCCTGAGCTCCAACACCGCCAGTTGGCGCTCGGAAGTGCCGTCTGCACAGTCAACACTTGCTGCCGTGTTATTGGGGTTCAGTAACGTCAGCTGTTCCCCTGCTGTGCGGACGGCAATTTCTCCTGCTCTGTCCACATTCTCACTACTACAGATTTTAAAGTTGCTCCAATTACACCTCTGGCTCCTCTGTTTTCAGTATTATCCCTGAGCTCCAACACCGCCAGTTGGCGCTCGGAAGTGCCGTCTGCACAGTCAACACTTGCTGCCGTGTTATTGGGGTTCAGTAACGTCAGCTGTTCCCCTGCTGTGCGGACGGCAATTTCTCCTGCTCTGTCCACATTCTCACTACTACAGATTTTAAAGTTGCACCAATTACACCTCTGGCTCCTCTGTTTTCAGTATTATCCCTGAGATCCAACACCGCCAGTTGGCGCTCGGAAGTGCCGTCTGCACAGTCAACACTTGCTGCCATGTTATTGGGGTTCAGTAACGTCAGCTGTTCCCCTGCTGTGCGGACGGCAATTTCTCCTGCTCTGTCCACATTCTCACTACTACAGATTTTAAAGTTGCTCCAATTACACCTCTGGCTCCTCTGTTTTCAGTATTATCCCTGTGCTCCAATACCGCCAGTTGGCGCTCGGAAGTGCCGTCTGCACAGTCAACACTTGCTGCCGTGTTATTGGGGTTCAGTAACGTCAGCTGTTCCCCTGCTGTGCGGACGGCAATTTCTCCTGCTCTGTCCACATTCTCACTATTACAGATTTTAAAGTTGCTCCAATTACACCTCTGGCTCCTCTGTTTTCAGTATTATCCCGGAGCTCCAACACCGCCAGTTGGCGCTCGGAAGTGCCGTCTGCACAGTCAACACTTGCTGCCATGTTATTGGGGTTCAGTAACGTCAGCTGTTCCCCTGCTGTGCGGACGGCAATTTCTCCTGCTCTGTCCACATTCTCACTACTACAGATTTTAAAGTTGCTCCAATTACACCTCTGGCTCCTCTGTTTTCAGTATTATCCCTATGCTCCAACACCGCCAGTTGGCGCTCGGAAGTGCCGTCTGCAGAGTCAACACTTGCTGCCGTGTTATTGGGGTTCAGTAACGTCAGCTGTTCCCCTGCTGTGCGGACAGCAATTTCTCCTGCTCTGTCCACATTCTCACTACTACAGATTTTAAAGTTGCTCCAATTACACCTCTAGCTCCTCTGTTTTCAGTATTATCCCTGAGCTCCAACACCGCCAGTTGGCGCTCGGAAGTGCCGTCTGCACAGTCAACACTTGCTGCCGTGTTATTGGGGTTCAGTAACGTCAGCTGTTCCCCTGCTGTGCGAACGGCAATTTCTCCTGCTCTGTCCACATTCTCACTACTACAGATTTTAAAGTTGCTCCAATTACACATCTGGCTCCTCTGTTTTCAGTATTATCCCTGAGCTCCAACACCGCCAGTTGGCGCTCGGAAGTGCCGTCTGCACAGTCAACACTTGCTGCCGTGTTATTGGGGTTCAGTAACGTCAGCTGTTCCCCTGCTGTGCGGACGGCAATTTCTCCTGCTCTGTCCACATTCTCACTACTACAGATTTTAAAGTTGCTCCAATTACACCTCTGGCTCCTATGTTTTCAGTATTATCCCTGAGCTCCAACACCGCCAGTTGGCACTCGGAAGTGCCGTCTGCACAGTCAACACTTGCTGCCGTGTTATTGGGGTTCAGTAACGTCAGCTGTTCCCCTGCTGTGCGGACGGCAATTTCTCCTGCTCTGTCCACATTCTCACTACTACAGATTTTAAAGTTGCTCCAATTACACCTCTGGCTCCTCTGTTTTCAGTATTATCCCTGAGCTCCAACACCGCCAGTTGGCGCTCGCAAGTGCCGTCTGCACAGTCAACATTTGCTGCCGTGTTATTGGGGTTCAGTAACGTCAGCTGTTCCCCTGCTGTGCGGACGGCAATTTCTCCTGCTCTGTCCACATTCTCACTACTACAGATTTTAAAGTTGCTCCAATTACACCTCTGGCTCCTCTGTTTTCAGTATTATCCCTGAGCTCCAACACCGCCAGTTGGCGCTCGGAAGTGCCGTCTGCACAGTCAACACTTGCTGCCGTGTTATTGGGGTTCAGTAACGTCAGCTGTTCCCCTGCTGTGCGAACGGCAATTTCTCCTGCTCTGTCCACATTCTCACTACTACAGATTTTAAAGTTGCTCCAATTACACATCTGGCTCCTCTGTTTTCAGTATTATCCCTGAGCTCCAACACCGCCAGTTGGCGCTCGGAAGTGCCGTCTGCACAGTCAACACTTGCTGCCGTGTTATTGGGGTTCAGTAACGTCAGCTGTTCCCCTGCTGTGCGGACGGCAATTTCTCCTGCTCTGTCCACATTCTCACTACTACAGATTTTAAAGTTGCTCCAATTACACCTCTGGCTCCTCTGTTTTCAGTATTATCCCAGAGCTCCAACACCGCCAGTTGGCGCTCGGAAGTGCCGTCTGCACAGTCAACACTTGCTGCCGTGTTATTGGGGTTCAGTAACGTCAGCTGTTCCCCTGCTGTGCGGACAGCAATTTCTCCTGCTCTGTCCACATTCTCACTACTACAGATTTTAAAGTTGCTCCAATTACACCTCTGGCTCCTCTGTTTTCAGTATTATCCCTGAGCTCCAACACCGCCAGTTGGCACTCGGAAGTGCCGTCTGCACAGTCAACACTTGCTGCCGTGTTATTGGGGTTCAGTAACGTCAGCTGTTCCCCTGCTGTGCGGACGGCAATTTCTCCTGCTCTGTCCACATTCTCACTACTACAGATTTTAAAGTTGCTCCAATTACACCTCTGGCTCCTCTGTTTTCAGTATTATCCCTGAGCTCCAACACCGTCAGTTGGCACTCGCAAGTGCCGTCTGCACAGTCAACATTTGCTGCCGTGTTATTGGGGTTCAGTAACGTCAGCTGTTCCCCTGCTGTGCGGACGGCAATTTCTCCTGCTCTGTCCACATTCTCAGTACTACAGATTTTAAAGTTGCTCCAATTACACCTCTGGCTCCTCTGTTTTCAGTATTATCCCTGAGCTCCAACACCGCCAGTTGGCGCTCGGAAGTGCCGTCTGCACAGTCAACACTTGCTGCCGTGTTATTGGGGTACAGTAACGTCAGCTGTTCCCCTGCTGTGCGGACGGCAATTTCTCCTGCTCTGTCCACATTCTCACTACTACAGATTTTAAAGTTGCTCCAATTACACCTCTGGCTCCTCTGTTTTCAGTATTATCCCTGAGCTCCAACACCGCCAGTTGGCGCTCGGAAGTGCCGTCTGCACAGTCAACACTTGCTGCCGTGTTATTGGGGTTCAGTAACGTCAGCTGTTCCCCTGCTGTGCGGACGGCAATTTCTCCTGCTCTGTCCACATTCTCACTACTACAGATTTTAAAGTTGCTCCAATTACACCTCTGGCTCCTCTGTTTTCAGTATTATCCCTGAGCTCCAACACCGCCAGTTGGCGCTCGGAAGTGCCGTCTGCACAGTCAACACTTGCTGCCGTGTTATTGGGGTTCAGTAACGTCAGCTGTTCCCCTGCTGTGCGGACGGCAATTTCTCCTGCTCTGTCCACATTCTCACTACTACAGATTTTAAAGTTGCACCAATTACACCTCTGGCTCCTCTGTTTTCAGTATTATCCCTGAGATCCAACACCGCCAGTTGGCGCTCGGAAGTGCCGTCTGCACAGTCAACACTTGCTGCCATGTTATTGGGGTTCAGTAACGTCAGCTGTTCCCCTGCTGTGCGGACGGCAATTTCTCCTGCTCTGTCCACATTCTCACTACTACAGATTTTAAAGTTGCTCCAATTACACCTCTGGCTCCTCTGTTTTCAGTATTATCCCTGTGCTCCAATACCGCCAGTTGGCGCTCGGAAGTGCCGTCTGCACAGTCAACACTTGCTGCCGTGTTATTGGGGTTCAGTAACGTCAGCTGTTCCCCTGCTGTGCGGACGGCAATTTCTCCTGCTCTGTCCACATTCTCACTACTACAGATTTTAAAGTTGCTCCAATTACACCTCTGGCTCCTCTGTTTTCAGTATTATCCCGGAGCTCCAACACCGCCAGTTGGCGCTCGGAAGTGCCGTCTGCACAGTCAACACTTGCTGCCATGTTATTGGGGTTCAGTAACGTCAGCTGTTCCCCTGCTGTGCGGACGGCAATTTCTCCTGCTCTGTCCACATTCTCACTACTACAGATTTTAAAGTTGCTCCAATTACACCTCTGGCTCCTCTGTTTTCAGTATTATCCCTATGCTCCAACACCGCCAGTTGGCGCTCGGAAGTGCCGTCTGCAGAGTCAACACTTGCTGCCGTGTTATTGGGGTTCAGTAACGTCAGCTGTTCCCCTGCTGTGCGGACAGCAATTTCTCCTGCTCTGTCCACATTCTCACTACTACAGATTTTAAAGTTGCTCCAATTACACCTCTAGTCTCCTCTGTTTTCAGTATTATCCCTGAGCTCCAACACCGCCAGTTGGCGCTCGGAAGTGCCGTCTGCACAGTCAACACTTGCTGCCGTGTTATTGGGGTTCAGTAACGTCAGCTGTTCCCCTGCTGTGCGAACGGCAATTTCTCCTGCTCTGTCCACATTCTCACTACTACAGATTTTAAAGTTGCTCCAATTACACCTCTGGCTCCTCTGTTTTCAGTATTATCCCTGAGCTCCAACACCGCCAGTTGGCGCTCGGAAGTGCCGTCTGCACAGTCAACACTTGCTGCCGTGTTATTGGGGTTCAGTAACGTCAGCTGTTCCCCTGCTGTGCGGACGGCAATTTCTCCTGCTCTGTCCACATTCTCACTACTACAGATTTTAAAGTTGCTCCAATTACACCTCTGGCTCCTCTGTTTTCAGTATTATCCCTGAGCTCCAACACCGCCAGTTGGCGCTCGGAAGTGCCGTCTGCACAGTCAACACTTGCTGCCGTGTTATTGGGGTTCAGTAACGTCAGCTGTTCCCCTGCTGTGCGGACGGCAATTTCTCCTGCTCTGTCCACATTCTCACTACTACAGATTTTAAAGTTGCTCCAATTACACCTCTGGCTCCTCTGTTTTCAGTATTATCCCTGAGCTCCAACACCGCCAGTTGGCGCTCGGGAAGTGCCGTCTGCACAGTCAACACTTTGCTGCCGTGTTATTGGGGTTCAGTAACGTCAGCTGTTCCCCTGCTGTGCGGACGGCAATTTCTCCTGCTCTGTCCACATTCTCACTACTACAGATTTTAAAGTTGCTCCAATTACACCTCTGGCTCCTCTGTTTTCAGTATTATCCCTGAGCTCCAACACCGCCAGTTGGCGCTCGGAAGTGCCGTCTGCACAGTCAACACTTGCTGCCGTGTTATTGGGGTTCAGTAACGTCAGCTGTTCCCCTGCTGTGCGAACGGCAATTTCTCCTGCTCTGTCCACATTCTCACTACTACAGATTTTAAAGTTGCTCCAATTACACATCTGTCTCCTCTGTTTTCAGTATTATCCCTGAGCTCCAACACCGCCAGTTGGCGCTCGGAAGTGCCGTCTGCACAGTCAACACTTGCTGCCGTGTTATTGGGGTTCAGTAACGTCAGCTGTTCCCCTGCTGTGCGGACGGCAATTTCTCCTGCTCTGTCCACATTCTCACTACTACAGATTTTAAAGTTGCTCCAATTACACCTCTGGCTCCTGTGTTTTCAGTATTATCCCTGAGCTCCAACACCGCCAGTTGGCACTCGGAAGTGCCGTCTGCACAGTCAACACTTGCTGCCGTGTTATTGGGGTTCAGTAACGTCAGCTGTTCCCCTGCTGTGCGGACGGCAATTTCTCCTGCTCTGTCCACATTCTCACTACTACAGATTTTAAAGTTGCTCCAATTACACCTCTGGCTCCTCTGTTTTCAGTATTATCCCTGAGCTCCAACACCGCCAGTTGGCGCTCGCAAGTGCCGTTTGCACAGTCAACATTTGCTGCCGTGTTATTGGGGTTCAGTAACGTCAGCTGTTCCCCTGCTGTGCGGACGGCAATTTCTCCTGCTCTGTCCACATTCTCACTACTACAGATTTTAAAGTTGCTCCAATTACACCTCTGGCTCCTCTGTTTTCAGTATTATCCCTGAGCTCCAACACCGCCAGTTGGCGCTCGGAAGTGCCGTCTGCACAGTCAACACTTGCTGCCATGTTATTGTGGTTCAGTAACATCAGCTGTTCCCCTGCTGTGCGGACGGCAATTTCTCCTGCTCTGTCCACATTCTCACTACTACAGATTTTAAAGTTGCTCCAATTACACCTCTGGCTCCTCTGTTTTCAGTATTATCCCTGAGCTCCAACACCGCCAGTTGGCACTCGGAAGTGCCGTCTGCACAGTCAACACTTGCTGCCGTGTTATTGGGGTTCAGTAACGTCAGCTGTTCCCCTGCTGTGCGGACGGCAATTTCTCCTGCTCTGTCCACATTCTCACTACTACAGATTTTAAAGTTGCTCCAATTACACCTCTGGCTCCTCTGTTTTCAGTATTATCCCGGAGCTCCAACACCGCCAGTTGGCGCTCGGAAGTGCCGTCTGCACAGTCAACACTTGCTGCCGTGTTATTGGGGTTCAGTAACGTCAGCTGTTCCCCCTGCTGTGCGGACGGCAATTTCTCCTGCTCTGTCCACATTCTCACTACTACAGATTTTAAAGTTGCTCCAATTACACCATCTGGCTCCTCTGTTTCAGTATTATCCCGGGAGCTCCAACACCGCCAGTTGGCGCTCGGAATGTGCCGTCTGCACAGTCAACACTTGCTGCCATGTTATTGGGGTTCAGTAACGTCAGCTGTT